>NC_069383.1:142626409-143262480 GCF_027475565.1 Acinonyx jubatus | reverse complement strand
CATTTTTAGAGCAGTTGGAGGTTTACAACAAAATTGATAGGAAGGTGCAGAGATTTCCCCTACACATCTGTTGGTGCATAACATCCCCCATTATCAACATCACTCACCAGGATGGTACATTTTACCAAGGATGAACCTGCGTGGACACCTAATCACCCAAAGTCCATGGTTTACTTTGGGATTCACTCTTGGTGTCTTACATTTTCTGCATTTTGACAAATGTTTAATGGCATGCATCTTTCATTAAAATATCATACAGACTATTTTCAATGTCCTGAAAAACCTCGATGCTCTGTTTATTTATCCCTTTCCACCCCCTTTCTTGGCAACCACTTATCTTTTTACCACCTCCAGAATTTTGCCTTTTCCAGAATGTCATATGGTTGGAATTACATAGTACTTCTCAGATTGGCTTCTTTCAATTTGTAATGTGCATTTAGGTTCCTCCTTGTCTTTTCATGGCTTGACAGCTCCTTTCTCTTTAGTGCTGAATAATATTCCATTGTCTGGATGTATCACGGTTTATTCTTCTCCTGAAGGACATCTTGGTTGCTTCAAAGTTGTGGCAATTATGAATAAAGCTGCTATACACATCCGTGTGTAGGTTTTTGTGTGGACGTAAATTTGCATTTCTATTGGATCCATGCCAAGGAGCATGATTGCTGGATCATATTGTATGAGTATGTTTAGTTTAAAAACAAAACAAAACAAAACAAAACACAACGCCAAACTGTCTTCCAAAGTGGCTGTAGCATTTTGCATTCCCACCAGTAATGTAAGAGAGCACCTGCTGCACCATGTCCTTGCCAGCATTTGGTGTTGTCAGCGTTCTGGATTTTGGCCATTCCAATAGGCAAGTAGTGGTGTCTCGTTGTTTTAATTTGCATTTCCCTGATGACATATGATGTGGAGCATCTTTCTACATGCTTTCTTGTCATCTGCTTGTATCCTGTGTGGAGCTCTTTGTTAAGGTCTTTAGTCCATCTTTTAATCCAGTTGTTAGTTTCGTTATTATTGACTTTTAAGAATGTTTGGTATATGTTGGGTGACAGTCCAAATCACACGTGTCTTTTGCAATTGTTTCTTCCCAGTCCGTGGCTAGTCTTCTCATACTGTTGACAGTGTCATTCACAGAACAGAAGGGAGTTTTTCGTTTTAATGAAGTACAGTTTATCGATTACTTTTTTCATGGATCGCGTCTTTGGCGTTTTACCTAGAAAAGCATCACCATAGGCAAGGTCATCTAGGTTTTCCCCTGTGTTCTCATCTAGGAGTTTTATAGTTTTGCATTTTATATTCAGGTCTCTGATCCATTTTGAGTTAATTTTTACGAAGGGTCTGTGTTTATTTTTATGTTATTATTTTTTAATGTTTTATTTATTTTTGAAAGAGAGAGAGAGACAGAGTATGAGCAGGGGAGGGGCAGAGAGAGAGGGAGACACAGAATCCGAAGCAGGCTCCAGGCTCTGAGCTGTCAGCACAGAGCCCAAAGCAGGGTTTGAACTAATGAACCAGATCAGAATCTGAGCCTAACTGGGACACTTAACCGACTGAGCCACCCAGGCACCCCTGAAGGATGTGTTTAGACTCATTTGTTTGCATGTGGATGTCCCGTTGTTGCTGCACCATTTGTTGAAGGGACTGTCTTTCCTTCTTTGTCAAAGATCGGTTGACTTCCTCTGTGTGGATCTATTTCTGGGCTCTCTCTTCTGTTCTGTTGATCTTTGGCCAATACTGATGTCTTGAGTACTGTCGTATTGTAGAAAGTCTTGAAGTTGGGTGAGTGTCAGTCCTCCAACTTTGTTCTTGTTCAGCATGGTGCTCAAAATTTTTATTGAAAGAAATGCTTGATTTAGTCAAGCTGGAAATTTTTTATTTCAAAAATTTTATTTTTTCCTTTGAAGAGTTGGCAAACTACAGCCTGCAGGCCAAACCTTTTTTTTTTTAATTTTGTAAATTTCTGGTAAATAAAGTGTGAATGGAACACAGACAGGCCCATTCTTTTATATATTGTCTGTGGCTGCTGTCACGTTACAATAGCACAGTTGAGGAGTTGCAGTAAAGACTCCATAGCTGACAAAGCCTAAAATAATTACTACCTGACCTTTTACAGAAAAAAGTATGCTTACCCCTGCCTTATCGAATCACGTTTAGACACCACTGCTTTCTGAGCTGGTGCTGTGCTGGGTTCTGGGGAACAGCACACCCACCATTTTGCCCCTGGTATATTTTACTACATTTTGTCCCCTGAGTTAGTGTCCTTTTTACCCCCTCACACTTAGTAGGCTATCAGATTTACTCACAAAAGAACTAATTTACTTTGACTCCATGGGTTACAAGGGATTCAGAAATACTGAAATGGATTAAACATTATCTTTTCCTTGATCAATATGGACAAAGCCACTGAGCCCCATAATTAAGCGATGAATTCGAAGGGCCAAGAAATGATTCTTGTTTGCACTGAGTCAGGCTTTTCAAAATCAATATGGAAGGACAAATGGATTTGGGGAGGAGGCACGGAACCCCCAGTCATCGGTGGTGAATGATGAGCAACATTGAGTGAAATCCTGCCTGTGCATCCATTCTTTCTTCGTTTGCATTCTGGGCTGTGTGAATTATTCATTTAAATGGCAGTTTAGAAGCTGCCTCCAGAGAGCCTTGTGCAGGAACCATGATTGCACTGGCCTTCACCAAGCAGCCTGAGACTCTGTGTGTTAATTTAGCATTCAGTTATAATGAAACAATGGCATTGAAAGCTTGAGTTTTTAAAACCATTGTAATATTATGTGAAGAACTTGGGTCTGTGGAAGGTTAAGATCTCAATTAACATGGAGCTGTGGGAGGAATCTCCACTGACAAGTTTCCTACAAAGCAGAGCCTTTCAGAAGAAGGGGCCTCCCCTTGGTGCAGGCAATTCATGGGCTAGACAAGGTGTTTCTGCTTGGTAAGGCATTCCCTGGATTTATGTTTCAGCAGAAAGGTATGATTTCTTTTGTTTCTGGGTGTTATATCATAGTAAATTATGTTTCAAAAAAATCGTCGTGGGTGGAACTTATTAAACTGAGTTTTGTTTCTGTAAAGCTTTTTTCTTTTTAATGTTTTATTCATTTTTTGAGAAAGAGAGAGACAGAACGTGAGCGGGGGAGAGACAGAGAGATGGAGACAGAATCTGAAGCAGGCTCCAGGCTCTGAGCTGTTAGCACAGAGCCTGATGGAGGGCTCAGACTCTTGAACCACAAGATCGTGACCTGAGTTGAAGTTGGACACTTAACTGACTGAGCTACCACCCCCCCCGCCTTAATGTTAATGTTTTTGTAAGTTTTGTATTTAATAATTTAAAAAATTGAAGTCTTTGTGACTTAATTTTTTTATTGAAACATAAATTCTATACAATAAAATACATAGTTCTTTGGCATACAATTCAATGAGTACTGACAGATGAATGAATACACCTGAGTTACCCATACCTCATCAAGATATAGAACATTTCCAGCAATCCACAATGTTTTCTTATGTCTCTTTGAAGTGGTTCCCCACCTTCCTGCCCAGAAGCAACCCATGATTGTTCTTACTATTGAGTAATAATTTTGCCTGTTTAGAACTTCATATAAATGGGATTGTACATATGTTCACTTTTGTTTCTGGCTTCTTTCACTCAAAACGTTTATGAAATGCACCCATATTTTGAGTATATCAGTAGTTGGTTCCTGAGTAACAATCCACTGTATGAATGTATCACAGATTTGTTTATCTTTTCATCTGTTGATGGGCACTTCTAGTTTTGGGCTATTGTGAATGGCGCTTCCATGAACATTCACACAATATTTTGGTGGCTGTGTTTCCATTGGATAGATACCTAGGGGTGGAATTATTGGATCGTAGGGTAGATACATGTTTAACTTTACAAGCAATGGCAAAATGTTTTTCCAAAGTTTTTGATATATCCGTGAGCAATGTATAGGATTTCGGCTTACTCCACATTCTTGTGAACATGTAGTATTTTCAGAAAACTTAATGTTAGCTCTTCTAGTGGATGCAAAATTGCATCTGGTTGGTGTTTTATTTTGCATTTCCCTGTTGACTAATCACGTTGAACACACTTTGGCTTGCATATTGGTCATTCAAATACCTTCCTTTGGAAGGTGTTTACCTCTTTGGCCTTCTATTTTCACTGATGTTTAAATTATAGGAGTTCTTTACATATTCTGGGTATAAGTCATTTGTCAGATGTGTATTATGAATTGTTTTTCCTCAATAATGGTTTTTCTATTTGTTTTATATTGATAATGGATTTAATGATCAAAAGTTTTGAAATTTTTAAAATCTAAATTCTCAATTTTTAAAAATGTTTATTTATTTTTGAAGGAAAGAGAGACAGAGCATGAGCAGGGGAAGGACAAAGAGACACACACACAGAATCCAAAACGGGCTCCAGGCTCTGCACTGTCAGCACAGAGCCCAACACGGGGCCCGAACCCCGAACCGTGAGATCATGACTCAAGCCGAAGTTGGTTGCCCAGTCAACTGAGCCACCCAGGCGCCCCTAAATTCTCAATTTTTAAAATTATAAGTGCTTTGTATGTCCTAAGAAACCATTGCCTACCCAAAGGCTACAAAGATATTTATCATTTTTTGTTTTTAAGAAATATTATAGGTTTAGCTTTTCCATCAAAGTCTATCATCCATCTTGAATTAATAATGTGTGTGTTGTGAATTAGGGGTGAGGATGTTTTCCTATGGTTAAGTCACTTGTTCCAGCACAATTTGTTGAAAATATTTTCCCCATTTAATAATGTAGGTACCGTTATTGAAACTCAGTTGACTGTATGTGTACAGCTTTATTTCTGGACTGTGTTCCATTGATCTGTTTGTCTATTCTAATGCCAATACCACACTGTTTTGATTAATTAGGTTTATAGTAAGACTTAACATCAGGAAATGTGACTCTTTGGATTTTTTCTTCTTTTTCAAAATTGTTTTTGATATTCTAGATCCCTTTCATTTCTCTATAAAATTTAGAATTAACCTGGAAACTCCTAGAAAAAGACCACTGAGATTTTGATTGTGATTTCATTGAATTTTTAGATCAATTTGGAAAGAATTAACATCTTAATACCAAGTTTTCTAATCCTTAAGTAAGGCATCTCTTTTCATCTATTTAAACCTTTTAAAATTTCTCACAGCAATATTTTGTAACTTTTAGTATACAGGTATTGCACATAATTTAAAAGATTTATATTTAATTTTTAAATGCTTTTTATCCTATTGTAAATGTTATTGTTCTTTGAATTTCAATTTCCATTTGTTCTTTGTTAGTATATTGAAATACAATTGATTTTGGTCTATTAATTTCCTATCCTGTGGCCTTGCTAAAACTCACTAGTTGTAGTAGATTATGTGGATTCCTTAGGGTTTTCTACATAGACAGTCATGTCCACAAATAAAGACAGTTTTTTCCTTTCCAATTCCTATGGCATTCATTCATTCAAACATTCATTCATTCATTCATTCATTCATTCATCTTACTGCAATTTCCAGGACCACCAGTACACTGTTACATAGATGTAGTAACCCATCCTTGCCTTGTTCCTGATCTTGGGGGGAAAATATTCAGTGTTTCATCATAAATATAATGTTAGCTGTAGGGTTTTTTTTAAGATGCTCTTTATTAGGTTGAGGACATTTATGCTATTTCAAATTTCCTAAGAGTTTTTAGGATGAGCAAAAATTGAATTCTTTCAAATGTTTTTTCTGCATTTATGTGGTCATGCAATTTTTTCTTCTTTATTCTGTTCATGTGGTGAACTGTGTTGATTGATTTTTCAAATAAACCAACCATAAATTCCTGGGATAAATATAATTTAGTCATGATGTATTATCCTTTTAATTGTAGTTGGATTTGATTCAATATTGTGTTAGAATTTTTACATCTAGGTTAATGAGAAATATTGGTGTGTAATACAGTTTTTCAAATATTCATCTCTGATCTGGTGTCAGGGTTATGCTGCCCTCATTAAATAAGTTGGGAAGTATTCCCTCTAATTTTCTGAGTGTATATCAGATAGTTTCTATTTTTTCCCTATATATTTGATAGAATTCATCATTTAAGGCATCTGAACCTGGAGCTGTTTATATTAGCTTGGCTAGTAATTGTGAATTTACATTTTTGTGTATATATAGAGCCAGTTATATTTTATATTTCTTCTTGTGTCAGTTTTGGTAGTTTCTGTTTTTCAAGGAATTGACATTTAACTCAAGTTACCAAATATTTGCATAAATTGGTTTGTAATATTTCCTTATTTCATTATCTGTAGGATCTATTATAGTGTTTCCTCTTTTATTCCTGCTACTGGTATTTTGTACTTTCTTACATTTTTCTTCATCAATATAGCTAGGGTTTAAAATTTTCATTAATCATTTTAAAAAACCAACTGATGGGGCACCTGGGTGGCTCAGTCAGTTAAGCGTCCGACTTCAGCTCAGGTCATGATCTCACAGTTCGTGGGTTCGAGCCCCGTGTCGGGCTCTGTGCTGACAGCTCAGAGCCTGGAACCTGCTTCAGATTCCATGTTTCCCTCTCTCTCCGCTCCTCTCCTGCTCACACTGTCTCCCTCTCTCTCAAAAATAAAATAAACATTAAAAAAAATTAAAAAAAAAAAAACCAACTGTTGATATCATTGGTGTTTTTTCGTTATTTTTTTTTTCCATTTCATGGTTTCTCCTTTTATCTCTTATTTTATTCCTTCTTTCAACATTGAGTTTCATTTCTTCTTCTTTTTCTTTTTACAGGAGTATCTTAGACTATTCATCTTAAAGTTTTCTTCTATTCTACTATAATCTTTTAAATCTGTAAATTTTTCTCTAAACTGTGTTTTAGCTATATCTCACAAATATTGATATTTTTTCATTGTTTTAAACTATTTTCCAGTTTCCCATGTCATTTTCTTCCTCAACACATGTATTATGAAGTAGTGTGCTGTTTAATTCCCAAATCTTTGGGGTTTCTGTAGACACCATCTTTTCTTAGATATCATTGATATTTTTCATATATCGTCTTCTAAAATTAGCCCATTATTAGCAGAGAACATAATATGTGGATTTCATTCATTTTAAATTTACTGGGACTTGTTTAGTAGGCCAGTGTGTGATCTGGTAAAAAAAATATGTGCTCTGCAGTTATTAGGTGCAGAGTTCTATAAATTCAGTGAAGTTATGTTGGTAAATAGTGTTGCTACATGACCACCCCGCAATAAATGTCCTTAGCACTGAGTCTTATCAAGCCTCCCTGGTGAGCAGCATTTCAGATGTTTGTCACAGCTCAGCACTGGAAGAATTATGCATCTTATGTGATTGCACCAGGAGAGAACTCTTGAAAACCTGAATGTGGATTCCTCTGCACTTTGCCCCCTGTAGTTAGTCTCTTCTGTTGCCTGATTTTGCTTTATATCTTTTCACTGTAAGGAATCTTTTCAAAGAAGCAACCTTTGATTTTATTCATTTTCTCAATTGATTTCCTGTTTTCAATCTCATTGACTTCTGTTCTGCAAATAAAACAAAATTATTTCTTTTCTTTTGGTTGTTTTGGATTTAATTTGCTCGCCTTTTTCTAGTTTCCTGAAGTAAAAGGTTAGATGATTATTTTTCTTTTCTAACACATGTGTTCAATGCTGTGAATGTTCTTTTAAGCTCTTACTGCATTTCACAAATTTAGTAAGTTGTATTTTAATTTTTGTTCAGTTTAAAATTTCTTGAAACTCTTTTTTTTGACCTGTGTATTACTTAGAATTGTGTTCCATAATCTCCAAATATTTTGGGATTTGTCCAGCTATCCTTCTGTTATTGATGTCTAGTTTAATTCCAGTATAATATAGAAGCAGACATTGTGTGATTCCAGTACTTTTAAATTTGTTAAAGTGTGTTTTATGGCCCAGAATGGGATCTATCTTGGTGGTTGTTCCCTGTGAGCTTGAGAAGAATGTGTAATCTATTGTTGCTGGATGAAGTATTCTATACATGTCAATTAGATCTCCTTGATGGGTCTGTTCAGTTTAACTATATCCTTACCAATTTCCTGCTTGATGGGTTTGTCAGTTACTGATAAGAGGGGTGATGAAGTATTCAATATCATTGTGAATTCATTTATTTCTTTTTGTGGTTCTGTCAGTTTTTACCTCACATATTTTAACACACTGTTGTTAGGTCTATACTCTTGAGAATTGTTATGTTTTCTTGGAGAATTGATCCCTTTATCATTATGTAGTGCCCATCTTTTTCCCTGGTAATATCCTTGCTTTGAAGTCTGCTTTGTCTGAAATTAATATGTCTACTCTGGCTTTCTTTTGATTAGTGTTAGCATGGTATATCTTTCTCTGTCTCTTTACTTCTACTCGGTCTGTTCTTTATGTATAGGGTGGGTTTTTTGTAGATAGCATATAGTTGGGTCTTGTGTTTTCATCTACTCTTAGCAGTCTCTGCGTCTTAATTAGTGCATTTAGACCATTCACATTTAAAGTGATTATCAATATAGTTGGATTAATATCTACCATATTTGTAACTGTTTTCTATTTGTTCGTCTGGTTCTCTCTCATTTTCTGTCTTCTACTTTTTTTTTTGCCTTCTTTGATTGTTTGCCTATTGATTTCCTGTTTTCAATTTAATTGAGCGTCTTATATGAATTAGTATTTCTTCTCTCTTAACATACAAATTATACTTCCTTTGAATATTATTTTAGTGGTTGCCTGATATTTTGCAATATACATTTACAGCTAATTCAAGTCCACTTTTAAATAATCTTGTATTACTTCATGGGTACTATAGGTAGCTTTTAACTACCAATATTCCCAGTTTCTTGCTCCTGTTCCTGTAACACTGCTGTCATTCATTTCACTTATCCATAAATCCTATTCACTTACCTTAGAATATCCATCTCTCTACTTATATTATCCATCTGTTCTTATCTATTTTCTAAGTTTTCCATTAGTGCCTTTAGCATATTAATCATAGTTGTTTTTTTAAATGTTTATTTATTTTTGACAGAAAGAGAGAGAGAGAGAGAGAGAGAGAGAGAGTGAGAGAACAAGTAGGGGAGGGGCAGAGAGAGAGGGAGACACAGAATTCGAAGCAGGCTCCAGGCTCTGAGCTGTCAGCACAGTGCCCAACACGGGGCTCGAACCCATGAACTATGAGATCATGACCTGAGCCGAAGTCAGACACTTAACTGACTGAGCCACTCAGATGCCCCATTAATCATAGTTGTTTCAAATTCTCTGTCATAATTCCAGCCATACCTACCATCTTGGAATACTGCTCAGTAGATAAGAGCACAGACTCTGGAAGTAGAGTGCCTGTGTTTGAATTCTGGCTCTGCTCATCAGGTGTGTAATCTTTGACAGGATATGTCAGTTCTTTCTACTTTAGTTTCTTCATTGGTGAAGTGGGAATACTCACAAAACCTACTTCATAGAATTGAATGAGTTAGCATGTGAAAAGCACTTAGAATAATGTCTGCCACAAAGTAAGCATTCTGTATATGTTAGATGATGCTGATAGTGATGGTGACTATGTTGATGATGAGACAGCCATGTATACAACACACTAGCACACTCCCATCCAAGGGCCATTCATTGCCTGGGATCTCTCCTCTGCCTGGGGTGCTTCCCTTCAGGTGCCCACACAACCTGTTCCTCCTGTCCGTCAGTCTTTGCGTGAGTGTCACCACAGCACTGAGACCTTTCCTGAACACCGTATATAAACACGCAGCCCTTCTGCTACTGCTCTCCCCCTTGCCCAGTTTTGCTATTTTCTGTAGCAAGTCTGGTTACCTGACCAACTATAGGTTTACTTACTTTTTGTTGACTTCACGTCTCCTTGAACTTAAATGTAGGCTGCATAAGGGCAGGGTCTATCTTCGAACTTTAAAGAATTAAAATATTTTTAGGGCAGTTTTCTCTATAGTCATATAAAAAAGTACTGTGCAGCTCCTTGCAGTAAGGTTTTCTAAGAATATTTTATGACATCGGGAATATTTATATGGCGCTATCATATCTGTGCAAAAGCAGCCATAGACATTAGGGAAGACTAAGAGAGATAGTGTGACCAGAGCAGGATCCATGCGTGTAGGGGACCGCCCGCAACCTGTGCCCACGTCTGTCTGAGTTCACAGCCTTATGCCCTAAGCCACAAGTAATGCCTTTTGACTTTTCTCTTTCAGTATGAATACTTCAATGCTGTGCTGATAAACGAAAGGGACAAAGATGGGAATTTTTTGGAGCTGGGGAAGGAATTCATCTTAGCCCCAAATGACCATTTTAATAATTTGCCTGTGAACATCAGTCTGAGTGACGTCCAGGTGCCAACGAACATGTACAACAAAGGTAAGACTCACCGCTGTGGCTCCTTTTAGAGGGTGAAGGGCAGGACTTGTGAGGGACAGCCCCGGCTGGTTTGGGTATTGGGTTTTATGAAAAACACAACTACAAGCTGGCCGTGTCAGCAGGAGCTGGATAGGTGAGGTGTGCATGCCTGTTGTGCCTGGAGATGGCTCACTGTTTCCCCAGCTGGTGTGTGCATCGAGCAGTCTAACGTGGAATCCAGGGGCTGGCAAACCTTTCCTGTAAAGAGCCAGATAGTAACTAACTTAGGCTTTGTGAGCCATAGAGTCTCTGTTGCAGCTACCCAGCTCTGCAGTTCTGGCACCAAAGCGGCTGTAGACACGACATAAATCAGCGGATATGGCCGTGTTCCAGTCAGACTTTTCATCTACAAAAACAGATGGCTGGGTTTGACCTGCAGGCTGTAGTTCACTGGCCCCAGGTGTAGTCTTTCTCTCTTCTCTTCCATTTCTTATAATGCTTTAGTGGATCAGAAGCCCCTGGGGTTGCGACAGGATCAGCTGTGGTCTTTGCCTAGAATACAAAGTAGAATGGACTTTGTTTTCAGGTTTGAATATAGGATCTGCTCAAATCCAGCCTTCACATAGACTCTAGAGTTCTTTCCCCCAAATTCCCATCTGCCTGTGGAACCTGAGATTATAATGTCCAGAGACAGGGCTCTGGCCTCAGACTGCCTCTGGTTGGTCCTGCATCCATCGCTTACTGACTGTGACCTTGGGTGCACCATCTTGTCTTTTTAGATCTTAGTTTCCACATATCTAGGATGTGGATAATAATTGTGTCCATCTCATAATAATGCAGTTAAGTTCAGGATGTTGCCTTCCTCATCCTCACCTTTAGTGAGTAGGATTTTGCTCTGCGTTCTCAGGCCTGGGAGGCTCCTACAAAAAGAGCCATCCTCCTGGAAAAGTAAGTCAGAGAGCCATGGAGCCATGGCATCTTCAAAGTAAAAATCTGCCGCATTGTCTGCCGCCGAGCTTTCTAAAACATTGGGGGCCAGATTCCACCACCCACCCAATTTCAGTGTCATATCCAGAGGGCAGTGGTCAAGAGAAGGGCTCTGGGTTTGAGTCCCACTCTTCCTCTTGTCAGCTCTGTGATCCTAAGCAGGTAATTGTGCCTTCCCAAGCCTTGGTTTCCCTTTCTGTAAAATGGGGACAAGGATACCACCTCCCTTCCGGGGGTTGTTGTGAGGATATGGAATGATGTGTCTACAGCCTTTGCGACGAGACGCTCATGGAAAGTGCTCAGTGCATCTGAGCTGCTCTTGTTGTTGTCGGGAAGTACCGTGAATATAAATCGCATTTCTAAATTATTCTAGATCACTGTTTGAAGAGCTTGGTCAATGATTAAAGAATTTCTAACTCAATGCCTGAAACATTCTTCTCGTGCTTGTCTTTTGTGGCCGTGCTACTAATGGCTCCCTTCCCGGTTTACCTACTGCCCATCCTTAAAATTCAGAGGAGGCGGTATCCCATCTATTAACTGCTCTGACATTTATTGGGGACCCCATGGTGAACCAGACAGAGCCCCTCCCTCTAGGGGGTCACAGTTTATTTGGGGGAAATAGATAGGTAATGAGATCATTAGAACGCTGTGTGTGTCACCTGCTGGCTACAGTTACAGACATCTGGGGGCAGTGGGAGCTCCAAGACGGAACCTGACCATGTGCTCGTGTGGGCAGCCACATGTTTGTCTTTTTCTGTCTCTCTTAGAGATAGTGATGCTGGGCTGAACTGTCCCTAGTGGGCTCTGGGCTGGACTATATCCTGTGACCTAATCTTTACTTTGGACTCTTCCCTAGGACAGATCCCTTAGAGTCTAAGCCTCCTTAGAGGGCTGAGCTCAACCTCGTCCAGTGGTTGAGGACCTCGTCCTAGTCCTCCAGGGTGATCCCGTTAGCTGAGGAAGGAAACCCCCTTCTGTGCAGTGTGGCTGGAAGAAAGCCATCCTCTCAGCATTAAATACATTCTCAACTGAAGATGAAAAATTAACAAGATTTTACAGAGCAATTTCAGGCATAAAACAATTCAGAATGATCTTTTAAAATATGGCAGCTGCTTCAAGGTTGCTCGAGCCATTAGCACCATTATAGAGGTTTAATTGCACCTTGAGCTTTAAAGGCATAATTGTACCTTTCGATGGCAGCAACACATAAGGGACCAGCACTGCCATTGATCACACAGGCTGCAGAATCAGGGCTACGAGACTTGCTAGGCAGAATCTTAATAGATCACTTGAACCATGGAAGTAGGTAATAATATTTAAAGTCCTTGTAGGGCCTGCCTACCACCCCTACCCAGACTCACTGGTCCCCCAGCTAGGTCGTGGGGTCATGGACTGAGGTCAGCCAGGCACTGGATCTTGTCTCTGCCAAGCAGTGAGTAGCTAGCGGCCCAAGGGGGAGAGGAAGGGACTTTAGGAAAATTCCTGTCTCCATTCCACCTAATTCAAACCAGCCTCAAACAGTCTTTTTTTCTTTTCAAGCTGCAGAAATGTATTTCATGTTAAGAGGGCTTGCCAGCTCAGATCTAGTTATTGATGACATGTACGTAGGGCACGTGCTCAGAGCTTGGTCGCTGACTGCTGTGACATTCCTAGGTTAGAAATCTTGCCCTGACAGAGGAAACCAGTACAGGGTCCGCTTTCTAGGCAGCTTGGACATAACCGAGTGGGCTCGTAGCAGGGTGGTTTGACACTTGCCTACGAGCTGCTGTGTGCTGTGCTCTTGGCATAACTTCTTGTCACAGCTGAACACAGCTGGTAAACACTACCTGCTTGTCGCAGTCTGCTCTTCGCCTCCTTGGCTGGGCCTTGCAACCAGGCCGTTCACCCAGGTCAGCATATGCCCCTGCTGCAGGTGCCTTTCTTACAGGCACTGCGAGAGACTGGGGCATCAGAGTGCATGGCACGTGGGCAAGCCATGAGAATTCAAAGAGCCACATTCCAAGTCTTTAGAAATGTGTCTTAGGATCCTTGTGGTGCCCTATGCAGCAGCTTCTTCACGAACCTTCTTCAGTAGAGGTTTGCTCAGTGGCTACTCTGGCACCCCCAGCCTGTGCATCTTGCTGTCCGTGACACTTCTTTGAAGAATGGCTGCCCATGCCTCTGGAGCCGTGGAAACTCCGCTGCCTGGACGAGTAAAGCATGAGGCAGGATGCTTGTCTGAGGACCACTGATGGTTTGACAGTAGATTCAGATAAAACCGAATTCTTTTTTAAGTCCTCTTTGGGCTGAAATGGTGTAAAATTCACATGCACACACATGCACACATGTGCATGTACGCATGCCTACATATGTGCACGTGGGCATGTGTATAGTTTGTGTATGTGTGTTTATATATGTGTGTATGAAAGAAAAACTCTGCTCTCAACCTGCCCTTTTATTCCCACTTGCACCTCTGTGCACCCAGGTGAGAGTTCATGGAGTATACCTTTGTCTTTCTTCCATGATGCCCTGTTTCACTCCATTTCTGTCATCCCTGCCTCCTCTTTCCTCCTTACGCAAATGTTCTTCTCAAAACCAGTTCAGTAAACCTTTCATTCGCTCTTTTATTACGTGACTTGGGTTTCTTCCTTGGTTTTAGCATTGTTTTGTCCCAGGAGTGCATTGCATACTTTTTTTCCTTTTCCACTTGGAGTTCTCTGAGGGCGGGGCACCCTGCTGGTTCAGCCTGGTGCCCCACTTTGCCCTAAACAGCATGCTTCTTGCTTATTGGGTTTTCTAGAGATGTGGGATCAGCTGGGAGATACCAGTGCCCATGCCTCCTGGGCTGTGAGAAGTCAACCCTGGTTGTAGTGTTCCCATGGTGTTCACAAGCAGCAGAAACATATCCTGGCTGATTTAAATGGAAAAGAAACCTTTTGAAAGGACATTGGGTCACTCACAGACTCTCCAAGAGAGCTAGAGAATAAGACTTGGAAAATGGTGGGGACGGAGGGTGGCCAGGGGTCAGCCACACCCAGAGCCAGCCTGGTGAGGCTCCTGCACTGATTTGCCCCACCAGTGCCCCTGTGACTGCATAAAGTGTCTGTGCGTCATTTTCCTCAAACTTAAATTGGAGATGATAATCCCAGTGACCTGCTTCAGGGGGTTGCAGTGCGAGTTAAACATTTAGAAGGATGCTTGGTGCATGGTGACTGCCTGGTACACAAGCTTGGGCTAGTTTCTCTTCTCCTCGATCCTCAGCATCCTTAGCTATACAGCAAGTGGAATAACAATCCTAACCTTATGGAAGTACTGGGAGCATGGCAGCAGCGATGCCCATGTGGGTTGGGGAGGAGTGGCTCACCCACTGATGTTGGCTCCTGTCACCTGCTGGCTGGAAAGTACAACCCATGCCATGGGGCTGCAGTCAGATAGCACAGACAGGTAAAGCATGTGGCCTGTCAGGGAGCCTGGTACTTGACGAAGGCCAATGCACTCTGCTATTATTGTGACCATATGAGTTTGTTCAATTCTCACCGCAATTATGGTTAAGAGAGGAGGACCTTCAGGCGGAGGCAGGGTTAGAACCAGGCATTTTCATTGTGTCCTGTCTGGCCCCCCCACCACCTTGGTGCCTGGGTTGGTAGACTGGGAGTCATTTTTCTCAAGGGCTTGGAACCCAAGACCTGGATATAGACCAGAATTTGGACTGTAAGCCTCTGCTTACATCTTCTGTCATGGCTGCGGAAGAACACAAATGGGCAGTTCCATGACGCTGGGTTGTTTTGGGGTTTTGGCTGCCAGTCTGAGAGTTTTCACCTTCCTTGTCCCATTCTGCTCCCACACTTCCCTCCTTCCTTCCATCACTGTGAAACAGTGGCACTGCCTCTGAGACGGAGGAAAGCCAGAAGATAACCGTGGAATAGAAAAGGTGATGGGTTCAATATGTGCCCATAGATAACATTAAACACACATGACTCTATGATTCGGCTGGGGGGTCAGCAGGGAGGGAACGAAGCCTATAGCTTCTGAGTATTTTTAGACCAAGCAACAGAGAGGCAGAGGTCACAGTTTCTTTCTTGGCAGTTTTAGCCTGGATAAAAAATGCAAATCTTAGAAGTTAATCTGTTTAAACTTTTGCGTCATTTTAGCACCTTGGCCTTGTTTTCTTCCCTCCTCAGCCCCATGAGGACACTGAGGCGGTGTTCTCGTGTCTGTGTTTCAGATGAAGAAACAAAGGGTCAGAGAAGCCCCGTGACTTGCTCCAGGTCACACAGGTAGGAAGGCTCATGCCAGGGTGGACCTTGACATCCTGATGAGGGGTCCAGCTTCCTCTGATGCCTCTCTCAGCATGAGCTCTGAGAAAGTAAGGACCTGGTCCCCCAGGGTCCCCTGTCTGGGGCTCAGTCACTTCCTGCCCACTTTCGGATATAGGAATTTTTGCTCAGGCTGAGAACCTCAGCCCTAGGCCTATCACCAGCCTTCCTCTGAAGCTCTAACTCTCCCTGGGCACTGCCAGGGCACAAGTCCCCATGGTAGTGATACCCCAGACGCTTCTCCTGAGTCTTGTCTCTGGCCACTCTCTGGCCAGCCCTCCTCCCCCTTTCTTCCATGACATACGGCCTAATGATTTCAATGACTTGAGTTCCCACTTGAGCTGGGGTGAGCTGCTGACCCAGGTAGCTTTTGCATATCAGCCCTGCAAACATTTTTGGCCTAAGAAGTACAAAGGCTCCAACTGTTGGCTTAGGATACAAAGGGGGAGATAGCAGAGAGAGGTGGTCTGCCTGGCAGAGGTGGGAGAGGGGCATGACCTAGGCTACCTTTTCTTCTTCTTGGTTTCCCCGGCAGGGTGTCTGGTCAAGTGGACTGGGTTGCACAGCTCTCCTGTGTGTGTGTGTGTGTGTGTGTGTGTGTGTGTGTGTGTGTGCGCGCGCGCGCGCGTGTGTTATTGGGGCGGGGGAGAGTGTCCAACCCCTGAAAATGAAACAGGCCTAAGGAAAGTGAGACCCATAGCCAACGTGGCAGAACCCAAGGATTCAGTCTGTGTGCTACAACCCAGTAGGTTCTTCTAAAAAGCCCAGGGAAGGACAGAGGTCTGGTGAGGGGGACTTGGGTCCCTGGTTTGGAAGAAGAGTATGCTTGCTGCTGTACAGATGAGCAGGACTGCTGGGTTTGGATTTGTCAGATGTCACAACCTGTCTTTCACATGTTGGGTTTGATAAATCGCAAAACACGCTTTGCCAAGCACTTCTCCCCTTAATTACATGTGTATATTTTAAGGGAGATTTAATCCATATGTTTCTGATTTGTTTACATGGAAATCATTTAAATGTTTTCTAAGAGCCATTTGATGTGCAGGAAGGCTCATGAACCTTTTAAAGAGCTGTGTTAAAAGTGACATCACCAAGACAGCGATATAGGTTGTTCCTGACTTTGCTCCCCTCGTGAGAACGGCCAACATCTACTCACCAACAAGACACCACTGAGAGAAACCCAGAACGCGGGGCTGAAGCGGAAGCACCCCCACACCACAGAGACCAAGACAGACAGCGTTAGGGGGTAAGAGGAGCAGTTCCACGCGCACCCCGTTCCCCTCCCCCGGGCCAGTGCAGGACCACCCCAAGGAAGATCCCTCAGAGCCTCCGTTCCTACCGGTTGGAAAGGAAAGCCCAGGGGTGACAACCAACCTTCCCCAGCATCGTGGGTCACTTTGGGGGAGCCCCTACCCTGATCTCACACTACGGGGACTGCAGGGGAATCTTCGGGGCCCAGACGCTGGGGATCAGACTGTGATGAAGAAGGGGGAGGGGCTGGCAACAACCAGCACGCGGGTCTCGGTGGACCGAGTTCCCGCCCGCAGTGCCCAAGCGGTGACCCGAGCCGGCGGCTCTCCTCCTCTGCGCAACCGAGTCAGGGGCGGACTCTGACCAGAGATCTTGGTGGGGTGGGCTCTGGGGTGGTCCAGAGACCAGTTTGCCCCCACTCATGCAAGGTGCTGAGTCACAGCCCCAGCTGCTGCGGTCCCATGTGACCAGAGGGCTGGCCACAACTCCTGGCAGCCGTGTGCAAGAGGCAGGATGGCAGAGCTGACCCCCCTCGCCCCCAGGGCACAGCCAGCACTGGGCATGCGGGCTTCCGTGCTGTGCACAGGCAAGAAGGCTGATGCATAGCCAAGGCTGAGGTTGAGCTCCTGGCCCCTCCTATCTTGAGAGCCTGTTGGGAAATTGAGAGGAGGCTGGATTGTGCCCCACCTCCCACCCAGGCAAGGGGGCTGAGACATAGCCGCGCCCACCGTGGAGGCCCCTCCTGACTAGAGGGCTGGCACCACGCCTGGAAGCTGTGTGGCCCAGGGGCACTCAGGCTGAGGGAAGAGCAGACGGAGCAAGGCCCGTGGCCCCGTTCAGCCAGGGAACTGGGCTGCGAGCTGACCCGAGCTAGGACAACAAGCCCTTTGCTGGGTGAAGAGCTGCTCCTCCCCCGGCCTCTGGCAGGCAGGGAGTCTACTCTGTGGCCGTGACCTTCCCTGAAATGAGCCTTGAGCCTGTCTGACCCGGGAACCTAACAGAGCACAGGGGTTGCTGCAGAGCCCATTCAGCGGCCCTACAGACAGTGGCACTCTGAACACCGAGCATAGGCCACGGCTTCCCCCGTCTGCAGAGCAAAACCGGTGGCCTCCCCTAACCAGGGAAATCGGTGCACACTCGGGCCTGACTCGGGCCCCCAAACAATGAGCTGTACAAGCCCTGGGCCGTGGCCTGACACCCTGCCAGGGCAGGGAAGCTAATTCATAGCCCCACCTAACATTGAACATAGCGCCCAGGCCCACCCGTCTCGGAAGCCTGACCAGAGAATCCAGGCCAGCACAGTGCCCTTCCTACACAGTCACTCGGGTGGGGGACCGGGCCAACAATGCCACTCAGCTGTTGTCACCCAGGCACACCCCCTCCTGTCCTCAGAGCACTCTCAGTTGCCTTTCCTGAAAAGAGATAATAGCCGGTCCCACCTGCCCAAACACATTCCCAGCAGTCACACCCAGAAACCTCCATTGGGCTGACTGCTGAAGAACTGAGTCTGCCAAGGCAAACCTGGAAGAGGAGGCCCATTACTCAAACGTGCAAATACTAGTGTAAGGAATCAAGGCACACGAAAAGTCAGATGTTAGCTAAACTTACTGTGGTAATCATCTCACAGTATGTGTAAACCATCTTGCTCTATGCCTTAAACGTATATAATGGAGTATGTGAATTATTTCTCAATAAAACTGGGGAAAGAAGAAAAAAAGAGAGCGCCAAACAAGAAAAAAAGATGGATTTAAAATTTTTTACTTTTGTTTTTGCATGTGTATGTGTGTCTGAGAGAGAGAGATAGACAGATTCCAGGATATCAGAAACAAATTTAGACTCTATGCGGTTTGTTTTCTCCTAGGAATTCTGAACTGAAGCTTCTGGAATAGGCTTGAATCTTGCTTTCATGTTGTCTCCCTACACTAAGTGAATGTGCTGGTGCTGTGGCCAGAAATTTGAATCAGGCGTCAAGATCAGAGGTCAGGCCTGAACACATTGCTTTGGTCCTAGGGAGGGAACCTCCCTGCCACATGGCCCTCTGGTGCCTGCATCCTCACCAAGACCAGGTGAACTTTCCCGACCCCTGTTTCGTCAGTTCGAGAGCAGCAGGACCCAAGTGTTTGGCAAGATGCACGCAAGATAATGGTGCTGGAGTGACTCCACAGCTGTCACCCTGAAGTACTCACATTTCTTCTCTCCTAGTTTAGATGTCATATTTTCATGTCACAGAATAACTAACTCTGTCTTGACATTCATGGTTTGAGTGGCTGAGTACAAGTTCTTTTAGAAGTTCCTTCACACTTGTGTGTGTGTGTGTGTGTGTGTGTATGTGTGTGTGTGCATGCATTACACCAACATAGGTCTGCATAGATGTGTGCACGTGTGTGTGACAGGTTTGTGTCTCAGAAGTGGTGTTAATGGAAGGAGGGTGTCCTGTGCCCACAATGCCCTTTAATGCTTAGGCTTAGGTTTAGGCTTAACCCAGAAGTTGTGCTTGTTGAATACGTGGCTGAGTGAATGGATGAACAAACAGATGAGTTGATTACCCTATACTGAGCACCTTAGCTGTATCATCTCGTCTGCCACCAGCCCTGTGTGGTAGGCAGCATACCTACACCGTCCTTCACCACCTACTATGACAGCATTCCAGGGCATGCCTTCCATGGCCTCTGTGCTACAGTTGGGTCTGGCACACAAAAACGGGGTAAAACTCAACACACGATTTTGGGTGCTAGTGGGCCATATCCTAAAAAGCAAGTGGGAAGGGCCCCTGCCTGAGGCTCTCTGAAACATTTTGATATTCCTTCGGTCTCCTTCGCCCTGGGCACTGACCCAGGCAGAGGCCGCTGTCTCCATTCTGATCCACTTCCAGGCCCTTCCCAGAGCCATCAGGGCGTCTTTGGAGCACGGCAGGCCCAGGCTTGTATCACAGTCTAGAGGTGCCAGTTTGGTGGACTAGGGAAAGGCAGTGACCTCCCTGAGCCTCAGTTTCCCCATCTGTGAGGTATGGAGTGTCATTTGAAGATTACAGGAGATAAGCGTGCAACGCCCAGCATAGCATCTGGCACATGCAGACACTTGACTGATACACTTTGGCTTCTCCACACTGAAGCAGTTTCTAGCCCCGTGTTCCCTAGGGGAGTTACTAAAGTGGCCCTGCCCCCAAACCCGGGCACAGCCTTGTGCTTCCCTTCGGCTTAGTTTGTAGGGTGAAGTGCAAATAGGCTGATAAGCATGCCCATTTATTGTCTCCCTCCTCTTCCTGGTCATGGACTTAGGACTCCATTCTCCTAACAGCCTCCCCTTAGGCTCTGTCCTCCCCCCCCCCCAGCATGCTTTCACCCTGCGCCCCCTCTCCGCGCCCCCCCTCCGCCCGCCCCCTGCCCCTGCCCAAGCCAGGCTTGTCCTTTCCTGTGAGCTTCACTAGTGACTTGTCTTTTCTTCTGGCCTCAACCCTGCTCTCCAGAATAGCCACCTGTCCTTATATCCCCAGTGTAGTGGTTCCTTTTTCATTTGACTCTCTCCCCTTGAACTTGAAGGCAGAGGCTGGTTTGTTTTCTTCCATCCCCTTAGGAACCTAGCAGAAGGAATGGAATAGGAAAGATTGTCCACTGACCTGAACTGAGTCCTATATTATTACATAACTACCTGAATCCTGCATTACTACAGTACTACCTGGTTCCCACATCACCACATTCCCACATTACTACCTGATTCCCACATTCCCACAGGTCGTCATAAATGGATTGGTATTTTTTGTTTTCTGTTTTTTGTTTTATTTCCTGCTTGTTGATCTGTACATTCTACTTCTATTTGAATTTGATTTCTGAGGAGAGTGTTGCTTTTGAAGACAATAGTTTTAGATGTGTGTCTAATGAGGTAATACTTTCAGGGTCTTTTACTTTGTTTGTATTTTGTAATCTCTGTCTTTTTTTCTGAATAATAGAAATTGAGATGCAGGCTTGAAATGGGATAGGAGCTGAATCTGGGCTAAGAGGAAGTCTACAAGCTGGTGCCCAGGCAGTAAAGGACATTGTAAGAACAGGAGTGATTGCTAATTGTGTGTTTTTTGTTTTTTGTTTTTTTTCACCTGGTGTCTCCACATTTATGAAATGTCACAGTAATCGTAGACAGAGTTGGAAGGTGACTTTTTTTTTTAAATTTTAATGACTTGGAATTCAAAGTCATTCCTATGATAACACCACTCATAGGAGCTTGCTTTCTGATCTGTCTTTGGTTGGGACGGGGAGCCACCTTCCACACTCCGAAAGTGATAGCAGTGAGTATTGGAGCCCTGCTGACAGTCAGGTGTGTTCCAGGAAGGAAAATGGTAGGACCACTGTCCCCGGACTGACGCAGCCAACCACGATATGCCGCAGGTCCCCAAGAGCAAGAAGGGGACCACTCTGCTGGAAATGCATGCAGAGCCTCCAGGATTTGGGGAAGAGCAGGGGAAACATGTGGGTAGGCCTCCTCAACAGCCCTCCCTGTAAGGCGCTGGCTCAGGGTGGGGCTTGTTCAGGGGCGTGCTGTTGGTCTTAGTGTGAAGGTGACATATGTTTGTTGCCGCAGTGAAGACCTGGGCCCCCCGACGAGGGCTCAGGCTGTACTGCTTACTCACCCATAAAGTGGGCATTCTGGCAGCACCTATCTCCCAGGGGGTGGGGAGGGTTAAACCAAGCCCTGTGAAACCGGCACTGTGGCTGGTACCTTGTAAAAGCTTAAGAGTCACTTTTGTTAGTATTGCTATAAGAAAGGCATTGAAAAGCCCACGATGGTGAGGCTTATTCCTGGGAATATCTCTGACACCCAACAAGGTAATATTCTCTTTTGTCCTGCACTTTGCAAGGCCTTTTATTACTGGAGTTTACATCAAGAAAATTCAGTGAACAGCAGACTGTGTGGACCCAGAGTTGCTTGTGGGTATCAGAAGCCCAGGAGCACCTTCCGTATGCAGTGGGGTCCCCCGGGTCCCCGGCTCTCACTCCTGCCCTCCTCTGCCTCATTGTGTTCAGATTCGGACACGGGCAGCCTCTGTGAGTCCAGGCCCTACTGCTCAGGCCACGTGGCTGAGCAGTATATTGCTGTCGGGAACCTTGATGTCAATGTCAATTAGATATCAATTATAAGGCTTCAAATAATGCTCTTTGCTTTCCTTTTGGGGACCCTCAGCTGTTTGGTGGCACTACCCTTAGAAAGGACATGAAGCAAGCTTTCTTCCTTTTCACGTCTCGCACTGGTTCCCCTCTTTGTAGCTCCCAGTTAATGGAATCTTCTGTCCAGGATGCCCTACCCATTGTCCTTGGAGACACTCACCTGCCCGTGAGTCCACTGATGTCTCCCTCTGTCAGTATGTCCCCTCTGGATAACATGCTACGTGCAGGCACACGCATGACCGGATACAATACAGTCCTACCCACAACCCAGTGAGGTAGGAGCCCTTATTGTTTCCATTTTACAGGTGAGACTACTGAAGCTTTGAGACCTGCTGAGGATGAGTCAGTGAGGGAAATGGGCAAGTCAGCATGTAACCCTGGCCCTGTCTTCAGAACCACTGGGACACCTGCCTCTCCATACTGTGTCCTGTGTACTGCCAGTGCACCCACTGGCTGTGCCCCAGTGTTCAGTTAGCCGTGTCATGCCTGCTTACAGGCACACTTCACATGTGCAGCACATGCAAGGCCCTGTTTTGTCAAAGTGTGCGATTTTCTTCTCAGCGTGCAAAAATGCTCCATAAATGAAAACCAGTCTTATTTTACATAAACACTCCCAATCTCTTCCCCTGATCAAAATAAATGTTGCGGCAGAGAGCCTTTTTAAAAATGTAAAGCAAATTCTGCACCGGAATGTCAGTGGGTACCAACTGCTCACACGTTAGGGATATTTCTGTCGGGGGATGAGACAGTTCCACATTTAATCCTGCAAACCTGCCATGCCAGAATGCATACAAGCGGGTGAGGAGATAATGATTCGCAATGCAGAAAGGCTCTTCACCTCACCAGAAAGATCCCCACAGGGTGTTCAGGAGAAGCAAATTCCTCCACTGTAGTGGCTGGAGTGGCATTTGCAGAGCTGGGACCCGGGGACCCTGCCACCATATATTGATTTAATGGATACAGAGCACCTCTTGGGTGCAGATCTCAGGCATGAGAGGTGAGGTGAGGTCTGGTGAAGAATGGGGAGACACTGCCCATGCTCTTGTGAAGCTCAGAGGCTGGCCGGGAGGCAGGTGGGAAGTAAGCCCTCCACTCAACATTTGGTGAGACCAGAGGGCTGCTGTGAGAAGGGGGCTGGGGCCCAGGGACGCTGTGGCCCAGGGACAGTGTGGCCCAAGGTGGGGGACACACTGGGCCCATGGTGATGTAGGGGTGAGGGATGACCACGATCAGAAGGCATTTTCCTGGGGAAGGGTGAGGAGGATGGTTTGATGGCAGGCTGGGGTGGGAGGGGTAGAACAGGGGGTGTTGCAGGAAGAGGGATCAGGTTGCACAATATATTGCTAAGGGGCCCTTGAGAAAATGTTTTGGGGTGAAACAAGGAAGGAGATGCTGTGTAACATTAGTCACACTTGGTGGTCCACTGTGTTCATGAGGTATTCAAGGAACATGTGTTTCTACCACAGAGAAGGCCGTTCAGTTGTATGAGTCTGCTTTCTCCAAATTTAGTTGATTTGGGTATCACGTTACCACAGAATAGCCACCAGTTTCTCAGAAGGCATGGGATTCTCTGGGATCAGGAGACGCTGGTGAACTGGAGCTCTGTGTGCCCAGGTAGAAGGCCCAGTGGTGCAGCAGAGGAAAAGATGTAGAAGAAAATGCATAGTACAGTGTGTGTGTGTGTGTGTGT
The DNA here is from genome assembly GCF_027475565.1 of Acinonyx jubatus. NCBI lineage: Eukaryota > Metazoa > Chordata > Mammalia > Carnivora > Felidae > Acinonyx > Acinonyx jubatus. The sequence continues at coordinate 143,238,749 of NC_069383.1, read as the reverse complement.
GTGTGTGTGTGTGTGTGTGAAGGATATACATAAATGGTTGCATATAGAGAACATTACTGGAGGGATGTACAGGAAATTAAAGTACTTACTTTCCACTTTTCACCCTTTTGTTCATATTGAATGTTTTATCACGAACATGTGTTGTTTGGGGCCAATTAAAAGCGAAAGAACAAAAGAACTTGATTTACAAAAGCTACTCATCTACAAGTAGTTTTCAGGTATGTGGGAAAACACCTGCATGTCGCTTGTTACTGGCTTTCCAGCTGATAGTTCTTTTGGCTTCGTGGTGGCCATGGTTGACAATGGTTTTGTTTGAGGCAGGACAACCATTGAGTAAGTTGTTTGTGCGTGGACGCTGCCTTCGTTGAAGGTTGTATTTAGTGTCATATTGTGTCCTTATGGTGGAAGTGGTTATTTTCATACAAACGATGTTGGCCTCGGAAAAGAGAAATGTGCTCCCTCTAAAGTGATTCCATAATACCCCAGTCACCCGCTGGCGAGTGTTGCAGACATGGGGATGCCCTGCCTCAAATATGAAGAACATTCTGCACTTGGGGAAAAAAATGTATCAGTGCTTCCAAGGGTCAGATGGAAAACCAGGATTAGAAGTGAGGGTTTTTGGTTTCCAGGCAGAGGCAGGCAGCGTGCAGTCTCGTTTTGTGCTCCCTCGTGGGCATTATCTCGGGTAACTCGCAGAAGGGCCATGAGGTCAGCTGTCCCTGGGCTTCAGTGTACCTTTCAGAGGTGAGAAAGTCCCTGGTGGAGGCCCAGGGCTAAGGGGGCCAATGGTGTGTCCCAGCCAGCCCCTGCTGTGTCAGGTCCCCTCATCAAGCCTGGCCAGCATTGGTGACATGTGTCATGGGGATTGGGATCAGAGATGGCATCTTCACTACCTGAAGGATGCCTGATGGCACAGGTAGGCATTGGGGACAGGACACCCACTCGCAGGTGTGCTCTCTGCTCTGTGCCACCAGGTCCTCAAAATGCCTGCTAGTGAAGTTGTGATGTCCAAAAATGTGCCTCAGATATTTGAGGCGGGTCTCTAGTAAAAATGGCTTTGGTTGCTTTACTTCTTTTTCAACACATAATTCTCTGTGCGATGGGGAAAGCTCCCTTTCATAATCTCCAAAGGCCACTGTCTCATATTCTTCTTGCACTTTGAAGTGGGAGAGCCACTCTGCTGATCTTACTCTCTTCTTTCCCCTCTTGCTTCACCACAGTACAATTCCTGAGTGTCCTCTGCCTCATCAGCTGCCACTGCCCTGTTTCATGTCCACATGTAGATGTTTGTCTATCTCCATATGCAGACAGGCACAACACACTGTGACTTTACCTTTTGGCAGGTGGGTTAATCCACATCCCAGAGAGATTGAAGCCATGAGACGCTTACGTGGCAAAACTTGGACTGGAGTTAAAAAGTCTTCCAGCTCTCAATCTGCGCTTTCCTCCCTAGAGCTTGAAGCAGAGCCTCTACAGTTGAATCTTTGTGGACACATCTTCCCTCAGGTCTACTTTATTCAAGGCACGGTGCTGGGTCCAAGGAAGCTGGATCATTCTCATTCTTCAGAGACTCTTCTGGGGTGGGTTTTCATATCCTCCATTCACTGCCATCGAAGGCAGCAGAGAGGATGGTAAATAGCAGGACACAGGGCCTCGGGAACCCAGATGAGGTGATGAGGGCCTGGTTGTTGGGGCACAGGCTCAGGACCAGTCAGGTGCCCATGACAGGCCAGCATTAGGGAGGTGGCGGGCAGCTTTCCTTGGAGGGGGCAGGAGCCCTGAGGAAAGGGAGAACTTGGTTGAGCCCTCCTGTGGTACGCATAGAATGGGGTGGTGGTCGTTTGTTTTTCCACAAACCAGACTTTAAAGAATGCTTAGAAGCTGTTTGCTCAGTGAGGCCTGACAGTGTTCCTGGAATGATCTCTCGGATTTCAAGAACAGGGTGTCACAGGATGTCACACTCTCTGTTCTTGTCTCTTTAGTTTCCCCCGCATCCCTTGGCAACACCTGCCTCGGGATCCTTACCCATCCTTCACTCATTAGCCATGTCTCCTTTCACAGGATGTCTGCCTGGCTCAAATAGATGAGCTTATATAAGGGTTTATCCTTTTTTTTTTTTTTTTTAATTGCCAGTTTACTCTCCTCCCAAAGATTTTCAGTAAAAAAAAAAAAAAAAAAAAAGTGGCCAAATCACCTTTCGCCCTGAGCCCGAATGGTCTTTCTTCTTTGCTCTTCTTGCTCTGCCCTTTCCTTTGTGAACGGAGTCTCGCAAATGGCTGAGTGAGCCTCACAGGCTGCCAAAGGCACTAGTTTTTAAAGTATTGTTTGGGGCCATGGTGATGAATGAAAAGAAGGGCACTAAAGAACAGAACTGTCAGCTTTGCATGCAGGAAACACAGAACTCACAGAGAAGCGTCATTCTTTTTACTCCTTTTGAGGGAAACAAGTTGATACCGAGTAAGTGTCAACACGAGCTCCATCAAGGTGCTCGTGTTTCCTGAGGGGGTAACGATGGGTAAGGAGGACAGCAGTCACCATGTCTGTGTGCTGAGTGTGGGCACGTGCTGCCTGGAGTGCTCTGTCTACACTGTCTCCCCAGACACGCACAGCTACCCCCATGAGGAGGAGATAATCAAGTCTGGTGTCTCAGTGGATGGGCTGTGAGGCCAAACAGCCTTGAATCAAGGCTCCATCACTCAGCTGCTGTGTGATTTCAGGCAACATCTTTGAGCACTTTGTGCCTCAGGGGAGAATAACTGTGTGCAACTCAACACGTGGAGTTTTTGTGGGGACGAGATGAGAGAAAGATACTCTAGCATATCAGAAGGCTCAGAGAGGATTAGCCACCCATGTTACAGATGAGAAGACCGAGGCTCAGGGAGGTGCAGTTACTTGTCCAAGTCTGAATTCAGATCCAGTTCTGCCAGACTCCAAAGCCTGTCATCTTATCTGCCATGGTTTAATGAGTACTGGGAGTCTCCCAAGGGAGGGGTCAGGGGGAAGCCCAGCACCCAGGCTGTTCCTCACTGACATTCAGCCTGGTCACAGCCCGATCATGATGGCTCCATGGCTTTTGTTCTCAGTGACAGGCCGACCTGTAGCCGAGAAGCATCAGTGTGGCTGAGTTGGTGGTTTGAATGTTGAAACAGCGTGTGGAGTTGGTGACTAGCCTTCAGGGCTGAGGCTTATGCCCATCGTTCCTGGTCAGCACCTGCCAGGTAGACACCGAGTATTACCCAGGTGTGGTGGCTCTGCATTCTTTTGGCTGCAGTTTAACATGGCTCATTGGCAGTGACCTCAGCAATGGGTAGATGTATGTCTTCTCTTGGATGCCTGGGGGCTCTGACTCTCCTCTGAGAGATCTAGGCCTTTGCCTCATCTCTCCTGATGTACCCCTTGGCTACCTGGCTTTGGTCCCAGATTCTAGCTGCTCTGACTCCCTACTTGGTTCACACACCTAGAGCTGGCTAAGGACCTCTGGGGCTTTCCCATAGCCCAGGGACCAGAACCCCGCTCAGCTAAGGAGTGAGCCTAGGGTTTCCCTGGGTATCCCAGCAGAGACGATGAGGGTGGCAGCCTACACCCCAGCTCATAGCCCTCAGAATCCCTGGGGTTCTTATTCTCGGGTGAATCTTCCTTCTAATGAAACATAGTGGCTTCCATAATTATTCTTGATGGAATCTTTTCAGGGTCTGCAGAGATTTTTTTTTTTGGTTTTAAACTGGGGTGAGTTGGATGGGGTAGAATCTTTCACTGGCAGGTGTAGTGCCAGCACCATAGCTGCTGTGTGTCTGGGTGGTTATGAGTGCAGGCTTGGGGTCCAATCCTTGCTCTGCCAGACTGGACCAGTTGGTAACCTCTGTGAGAGTTAGTCAGTTACACAGGGCCTAGGATCCCCATAGTCCGATGGCCAGAAGCTACCTGAGAGACTGGAAAGGAGCAGTAGAGAGAGGGTTGAGGGAAGAAAGCAGTGGAGGGATGGCGGAGGAGAGGAAAGGGGAGGGATGAGGAGGGGGAAGGAAGAAGGAGTGAGAAGGAGAAGGATGAAAGGAGGGGAGAGGGAGAGAGGAGGGGAGGAGCAGGGGGAGGGGGAAGGAAGGAAGAGAGAGAGTCCATGCCAGGATCCCCTTGGCCTCAGCCACCTGGCTGGTTATTTTAGTGGCTGGTATTATTGAGAGTCTGACTCCAGAAATGTTCTGTGCTTATGCTGACACATTTCATTCTAGAACTGAGATTTCTTTGCCCCTGTAGCTCATTCTAAAGAGTTTGAAGAAGATACCACCAGAAGTTGTTTCAACTGTCAAGATACGAAATACCTTTTGACACTTTTCACCCGTTTTCCCCCTCCCAAGTCTCACTCAAGTTAATAAAAAAGGAGACAGGACTGGGGGTTTGATGGTTATTTTTTACTTATACAGGAAAAGCCACCTTCATCCTTCAAATTCAGAGTTGTGTAAAGTATTTGGAAATGACATTTATTAGCTAATATTAGGAATTGACAAGTACATTATCACTTGAGCAAACACAGGACTCAGAGGAGGAGGGTGGAAAACTAATGGATCGTCCCGGATGCAGGAGCCCAATGTGCTGTCTGCACAAGCGAGGCACACTCACACAGCTCCGAGCCAGCCTGTCTGCGGGGACGGGCTTCCACCTGCTGGCTTCCATCCGGTGACAGGTGAGAAATGAAATGGCACCACACACGTGCAGTGTGGGTGTTATGAAGGTCCATTGTTCCCCACTTGCCAAGAAGTTATTGCTAAGGAAGGGCACTCCTCACGGGCCATTTATAAATTAGAGGTTCATCCCTAGGTGTTAACAGAGGTGACTCTGCTAAGCAAGGGGGCTTCACAGATGGGGACTGAGCCTGGACCGCAGTCAGCCCAGAGGCCACTGGGTGGACACTCCCATCCATCCTCCAGAGTCTTAATGTGCTCTTGGTCATACATACTAGTATGTGACAGGCAGGGATGGCTCTTTTCATGGAATCAGAATCTGGAGACCAGCAGACCCACACCAGTGTGAATCTGAGATGAAGTCAGACCTCCAAACAGTGGTGTGGAGCCTCTGCTGAGCTCTGTCCCCTTTTCAGAGAACGCGTTAACAAAGGTAATATGTTTTTCCCATTCTAAAAAGTCTCTCTTCTTAATAAATAGCTTAGTCATAGGAGACACATAATACACTTTCAGGTTGTGCCAAAAAGAGCTTTATCTTCCATTTCCGGGCCTGTGGCATCTATTTCTGGATAATGGATGGCCAACTTAGGAAGAACGGTTTCAGAGATACTCTGCGTCTGGAGAGATGTGGTTTACGTTAGCTCAACTGACAGAAATCTAAGTCAGACGTTCTGTTGACAAAGGATGGAGATCAAAGTCTGATTTTAAATGGGTAGTGATGATTAACTTATTTGCTGAGAAGTACAACTGCGTGCTGGTGCTGAGTAGCTTAAGTAGAGGCCACTGGGGGGCTTGTCCAGTGTCAGATGGTAGAGGGGAGATTGCTGGGGCCAGGGCAGTCCCGGCCAGGAAGAGAAGCAAGGAGTCTGAACATATCCCTTAGGGGTTGGTGTGTCTGAGTTAAAAATACCAAGATGAGAGATCTCAATACCATGGAAGTGGTAATGGCTGGCAGTGAGGAGGCTGGTCCACAAAAGGACAAGTGAAATTCCTAATGGCTTCAGTAACCCTCTGTATAGGTATTTACATGTGCAACAGCTGATAATTCAAAAATGGCTCACGCAGTCTCTCCCCCCCCACCCCCAACAGCCTTTCTCATATGGTAACACGTGGGGCTACCAAGAAGAGGCCACTTGCTTCCATCAGAGGTGCTGGGCTGGCACTTCTCCCAGCCTGAGAGCTGAGGGGTCCGTGTCTTGGCCCAGCAGCCGGAGGACTGGCCTTAGTGTTTGATCTTAGAGGCAGATGAACCTGGGGCTTCACGTAGCTGTTTTGTCAGTGTACTTGTCTCTAACGCATGAGCAGTTTACAAAGCCCAGAAGTGACTGAGTCCAGGGCCAGCATCATGAAGGTGTAAAAGAGCCAGAAGTAATTTTTGGTGCTAAACAGAGACCTGGGGACACTGGGCAGCAGAGGGTGGGGCAGTGGTTCTCACCTCACGCCATTTACTCATCAAAAATCAGTCAGAGAGCTTCTTTAAAAACAACAACAGGGGCACCTGGGTGGCACAGTCAGTTGAGCGTTCGGCTTTGGCTCGGGTCATGATCTCATGGTTCATGAGGTCGAGCCCCGTGTTGGGCTCTGTGCTGACAGCTCAGAGCCGGGATCCTGCTTTGGATCCCGTCTCAATCTCTCTCTCTCTCTCTCTCTCTCTCTCTCTCTCTCTCTCTGCCCCACCCCCCTCTGAAAAATAAATAAACATTAAAAAAGATTTTTAAATAAAAACAACAACAAACAACAGCTTTATCGAGATCTAGTTTGCTTATTCAGAGTGTACGCCTCTGTGTTTTTAGTGTATTCACAGAGCTGTACGATCATCACCTCAGTCAATTTGAGAACGTTTTCATCATCTCAGATGTATCCTTTAGGGATCAACCACCTAACCCCCTCCCCATGCCTCCCAGCCGTAAGCAACCACTAGGTTATTTCCCATCTCTGTGGGTTTGCCTTTTCTGGACATTTCATATAAATGTAATTGTATATATGTAATCTTTTGTGACTGGCTTATGCCACTTAGCATGTTTTCAGAACCCATCCATGTTGTAACATGATTCAATATTCACTCCTTTTTTGTGGCTGAATAATATTCATCTGTAGCATATACTACAGTTTGTTGTATATCATTTATCCATTCATCGGTTGATAGGATTTAGGTTCTTGCCTTTTGACTCTTACGAGTAATACTGCTATAAATATTCAATTACAAGGTGTTGTGTGGACATGTTTTGATTTCCCTTAGGTATATACTCAGCAGTGGAGTTGCTAGATCTTATGGTTACTCTGTGTTCAGCCATTTGAGGAAGTGCCAGACTGTTTTCCACAGTGGCTGAACCATTTTCCATTCCCACCAGCATTGTTCTTATTTCTCTGCATTCTTGCTAACATTTCCTATTGTCAGGGTTTTTGTTTGTTTGTTTGTTTGTTTATAACCATAGATGTGTGAGAAATCTCATTGTGGTTTTGTTTTTAATTTTGTTTTTATTTTAGAGAGAGAGTGTTCAAGGGGGGAAAGGGGTAGAAGGAGAGAGAGAATCTCAAGCAGGCCCCATGCTCAGTGAAGAGCCCAACACAGGGCTTGATCCCACAACCCTGGGAACATGACCTGAGCTGAAATCAAGAGTCAGAAACTCAACCAACTGAGCCATCCAGGTGCCCCCTCATTGTAGTTTTGGTCTGTAGTTCCCTGATGACTAATGATTTTAAACATCTTTTCATATGCTTGTTGGCCATTTGTGTATCTTCTTTAGAGAGATGTTTATTTAGATCCTTTGTTTTTAATTGGATGTCTTTTTATTATTGAGTTGTAAGAGTTGTTAATTTGTTCTAGATATAAGATATGATTTGTGTATAATATATCAGTTATAATTTGCAATATTTTCTCCTATGGGTTTTCTCCTATGGGCTTTTCACTTTTTCGATGGTGTTCTTTGAAACACAAAAGTTTTTAATTGTGATCAAGTATAATTTGCGTATTTTTAAAATTGTGTTGCCATGCTTTTGGTATCATAGCTAAGAATTCATTGCTCAACTAAGGTTATGAAACTTTAGTCCTATGTTTTCTCCTAAGAGCTGTATAGTTTTAGCCCTTAAATTTTGGTCTTTGATCTATTTTTAGTTCATTTTTTGTGGCATAAGATAAGGGTCCAACTTCATTCTTTTGCTTGTGCTATCCAGTTGTCGTAGCACTATTTGTTGAAAAGACTATTCTTTCTTAACATTGAATGGTCATGCCTCTCTGTGGAAAATCAATTCACCATAGACAAACAGGTTTATTTCTGGATCTTCAACTTTATTCAATTTATCTGTATGCCTATCCTTATGTCAGTCTTGATTACTATTGCTTTGTAATAAGTTTTGAAATAAGCAAGTGTGAATCTACCAACTTTTTTCTTCTTAAGATTGTTTTGGTTATTCTGGATTTCTTGCAACTCTGTCTGAAAGTCAGCCAGGATGCTGATAGAGATTGTTCTGAATTTGTAGGTTGCTTTGGAGTGTATTACCATCTTAACAATATTAAATCTTCCAGTCCATGAACATGAGATATTTTCCATTTATTTGGATTTTTAATTTCTTCCAACATAGTTTTGTAGTTTTAAGAATATAGGTTTTGCATTTATTTGTTAAATAAATTTCAAAGTATTTTATTTTTGATGCTATTGTGAATGAAGTTATTTTAATTCATTTTTGGGTTGTTTATTGCACATTTATAGAAATGTAATTTATTTTAATATATTTGATCTTGTATTCTTCAACTTGCTCAACTTGTTTATTGTTCTAATAGTTTTTTAACTGATTTTTTAGGATTTTCTGTGTACAAGCTCATGCCATCAGTGAAGAGATGATTTTACTTTGTGCTTTCCAATCTGGATTCCTTCCTTCCTTCCTTTCTTCCTTCCTTTCTTCCTTCCTTTTTTTCCTTCCTTCCTTCCTTCCTTCCTTCCTTCCTTCCTTCCTTCCTTCCTTCCCTCCCTCCCTCCCTCCCTCCCTCCCTCCCTCCTTTCTTCCTTTCTTCCTTCCTTCCTTCCTTCCTTCCTTCCTTCCTTTCTTTCTTTCTTTCTTTCTTTCTTTCTTTCTTTCTTTCTTTCTTTATTTCTTTCTTTCTAATGGATTTACTTATTTATCTTCCTAATCACCCTGATTAGAACTTTCAATACAACATTGAATAAAAGTGGTGAGAGCAGACATGTTTGTCTTGTCCCTGATCTTAAGAGAAAGCATCCAGTGTTTCACCATTAAGTGTGATGTTAGCTGTAGGTTTTATGTCGATGCTGTTTATCAGGTTGAGGAAGTTCTTTTTTTATTCCTAGTTTATTTAGTGTTTTTTAATCACAAAAGGATGTTGGGTTTTTTTCAATTTTTTTTTCCTGCATCAGTTGATATGATCATGTGACTTTTGTTTTTTGTAATGGTGCGTTACATTGTTTTTCAGATATTAAACTGACCTTGCATTCCTGGGATAAATTTCCCTTGATCATGGTGTATGATTCTTTTTAAGAGTTGCTGGATTTGTTTTGCTAGTATTTTTTTTAAATCCATAGTCATAAGAGATAATGGTCTGTAGTGTTCTTGTGATGTCTTTGACAGGTTATTATTGGTCTCAAAGGATATGTGGGGAATAGGTCCCTCCTCTTCTATTATTTTGAAAGAGTTCTTGAAAAATTGGTATTCTTCTTTAAATGTTTCACCAATGAGACCATCTTGGCCATGGCTTTTCCTTCTGAAGTATATTTTTGATTAATAATTCAATCTCTTTACTTGCTACAGATCTGTTCAGATTGTTTCCTTTTGAGTAGTTTTAGGTGTATATGTCCTTTTAAGAGTTTGTCCGTTTCATCTAAGTTATCCATTTTATTGGTATATAATTATTCATAGTATTTTTTCTTATTCTTCTTATTTCTATAAGAATGGTAGTACTGTCCCCTCTTTCATTTATATTTCTAATACTTTGACTTTCCCTCTCTCTTTTTCTTATTCAATCTAGCTAAAGATTTGTCAGCTTTATTGATCTCTTCAAAGAATATTCTTTTGGTTTTATTGATTTTGTCAATTGTTTTTCTGTTCACCATTTTATTTTTTAAATTTTTAAACGTTTATTCATTTTTGAGAGAGAGAGAGACAGAGCATGAATTCAGGAGGAGCAGACAGAGAGAGAGAGAGAGGGAGACACAGAATTCAAAGCAGGCTCAAGGATGTGAGCTTTCAGCACAGAGCTTGGTGCAGGGCTTGAATTCACTAACCGCGAGATCATGACCTAAGCCCAAGTCAGATGCTCAACCAACTGAGCCACCCAGGCGCCCCTCTATTCTCCATTTTATTAATTCCCGTTCTTTTTTCCCTCCTACTGCTTACTTTAGGTTTAGTTTGCTTTTCTTTTTGCATTGTGTTAGGGTAGGGATTTAGATTTAAGATTGATCTTTCTTTCGTAAGCATTTGCAGCTATAAATTTCCCTCTGGTGCTTATTTAGCTGCATCCCATGAGTTTTAGTCTGTTGTATATTTACTTTCCTTCATCTCAAAGTATTCTTGTTTAATTTCTTTTTTGATCCATTGGTTATTTAGGAATGTATTATTTAGTTTCCACCTATCTGTGAATTTCCTGAGTTTCTTCCTGTAACTGTTTGTAATTTCATTTCATTATGGTAATAAAATATATTCTTTATTATTTATACTTCTTTAAATTTATTATTTGTTTTATTGTCTAGCCTGTGATATATTCTGGATAATGTTCCATGTGTACTTGAGAAGAATATGCGTGCAACTAGTGTTGGTTGGAGTGTTCTGTAGGTGTCTGTTGGGTTTAATTATTTTATAGTGGTGTTTAAATCTTTTATTTACCTTTTGATCTTTTGCCTACTTGTCCTATGCTTTATTCAAAGTAGATATTGAAGTTCCCAACTATTATTGTTGAGGTATCTATTTTTCCCTTCATTTCTATCAGTTTTTGCTTCATAAAATTTGGTGCTCTATTGTTCAGTGTGTATACATGTACATTGTTATATCTTCCTAATGGATTTACTCTTTTATCATCATGAATTGTTCCTCTTTATCTCTAATAACATTTTTTACTCTAAAGTCTATTTTGTCTGACAATACTATAACCACTCCAGCTTTTTGTGGTTGCTGTTTGCGTGAAATAGCTTTTCTCATCATTTTACTTTTAATCTGTTTGCACCTTTAAATTTAAAGTGTGCCTCCTGTGAACAGCAGGTCAGTGTTTGAGATTGTTCTCTCCCAGTTGTTTCTTCCTCAGATTCTCTCCAGCAAACTTACCAGCCTACAGTTTAGTTTCTATCTCCAATGTGTCTGTCAGTCTCCTACCAACTGTCTCCACTATAAGCTCTGCTGTTGGTGAGAATTCCTTAGGCTTGGACTTCCCCACACTTTGTTGTAAATGAAGTCAATTCCTTTGGGAGGAGATTTCAAAAATTTTTTGTGACCTGCTTTTCGTCACTTTTCAACCCTGAGTCATGGCTTTGGGGCTGGTGGTGGGACAATGGTGTGATTCTTTCTAAGTGACACCTATGCTTTAGGAGCTAAATGCTCACTGGAAAGGGAAACAGTACCCTCAAGTGTTTTCAGCTGGCCTCTCCTGGCATAGAACCTTCACCTTAGAAGTCCAGTAAAGGAAAGTGAGAGTCCCAATTTTTTCTGTGTGCTGAGCCCAAGGTAAGCCTTTATCCTATGGGTACAGGCAGTGTGGAAGAAGGGCCCCCTTACCTATCATCTGTGCATGCTCAGAACTTAGCCTTAGCAACAAGTAAGCTGATACTGTGCCCCTTTAAGGATTAATGCCTTACAACTGCCAGTTTGGGAGAGAGAGAGAACCCTGTATCTTGGCTGTACCAGTCTGCAGTGGAATTTGTGTTTTGCTGAGCTGGGAAGAGAGAGGGAGAAAGTGTATCTTGGTTCAAACAGAGTAGACTTTAGGGCTTCTGACTTTTAGTGGATTTTCTTTAACAAATTGTTTCTTAATGCACTGTATGCCATTAGTATAATTTCTAGAAACTTTAAATTATTATTAAAAATAATTTATACCAGTTTCACTGGGGAGCATGTCTGAGAAGCTCCACATGGTTTTGTGCCAAAAGTGGAACCTCTCAGGGTCCTTTTTTTTTTTTTTTTAATATTTGTTTATTTTTGAGAGAGAGAGAGTGTGAGTGGGGAAGGGTCAGGGAGAGAGGGGGACAGAGGATCTGAAGCAGGCTCTGCACTGACAGCAAAGAGCCTGATGCAGGGCTCAAACTCACTAATGGTGAGATGGTGACCTGAGCCGAAGTGAGATGTTTAACTGACTGCGCCACCCAGGCACCCGTCAGGGTACTTCTTAAATAACCAGGTGCCTATTCTCCCTCTGGAAAATTAGAAAGTCTGAGATGTGGATAGGGCTTGGAAAACCCCAGGAAATTTGGGTGCATCCAGGGTTAGGGTTACTAGTGTAATATGAATGAATGGGAGCGTGGGCTTTTGATCTGAGTTATAGCCCTGACATTTAACGGTTTGTGATCTTAGGTACCATGTCGTTTAAAGATCAGTTTCTTGATCTATAAAATAGGGGTGAGAATGGTTTCCACCCCAGAAAGTTGTTGTAGTAAATGAGTAACATGGTAAAACATGTAAATAAAAAAAATAAAAATACAATATAATAATGTATTATATAATAATAACCAAACTATTATTTCTTTGAATTAGTAAGTTTTGAGCTTAAAGAAAGGTTTGTATCCTTCTGGTTGATTATCTTACTTTATTTGTAACTCTGATTTTTGTTTTTTCTTTTTTTTTAAGTTTCTTTATTGTGTGTGTGTGTGTGAGAGAGAGAGAGAGAGAGAGCGCGAGAGAGCGCGCACGCATGTGAGCAGAGGAGGGGCAGAGAGAGAGAGAGGGAGAGAGAGAATCCCAAGTGGGCTCTGCACTGTCAACACAGAGCCCGATGTGGGGCTCGATCCCACAAACCATGAGATCATGACCTGAGCCAAAATCAAGGGTGGATGCTCAATGGACTGAGCCACCCAGGCACCCCTGATTTTTGTTTTTTTCTTATCTGGTTTGGGATGTTTACTAATAATTTTTTAAATTGCTTTACTTTGGATATTTTAGATTTCACAGGTGGTCATCAAGAATACAGGGCTGTGCATTTGGGTATGTGGGGTAGACTGGTGGGCAGGGCACAGCCCCTGTGGCTGTAAGAATCTCAGGGTTGGAAACAGAGTTAGCTGACTGCCAGGCCTCCTCAATGCTGGGTATAGACACTTGCCCTTGGCCTTGGGCAGGGTCCTGAATTCTTACCATGCTTTCAGGGAAGGCATGACAGTGCCCAGGACAAAGATTTGAGAATGATGGGACCTTAGGCTGAGGTTCCTTTAGGAAGGCTTCATTTCTGAGAGGGCCTCAGCATCACTCAGTTCCTTGGTCACTTGCTTCAGAAAGACCCTTCTGATTGCACAGATGAGACCAGGTGTCCCTCCTGCGCTACCCCCAGTGCTCTGGTCTTACAGGCACCGTGCATTGTGTTATCACCTCGGGGCTGCTCTGCCACCCTGTCGGCAGTGAGGTCTCCAGCCCAGCACTTGGTGGGCGCTCTACAGCTGTGGGCTGAAGGATACAGATAGACTTGATGAGCCCCTAGAAGCAGGAAATGGCACATATTCCATGCATGTGATTAAGTTGGAAGGGAATAAGAAAGGAGTGTTTTTCTCTATTCTGAAAGGCTCTAGACACACCTGTGGATAGTGTAAAACAGAAGCAACCCTGGGGAAATTCTTCCTTCCCTTCTTCAGCACCTCGTAAGAATAGCCCAGACCAAGCCTGTGTGTCTTCAGAGTAAGATAGGAAATCTGGACTCAACTGATAATACCATTAACATTTTTGAAATATGTACTCTGTACCAGGCATGGGGGTTTTGAACATAATTCTTTCAGTCTTCACAGCACCTCTCTGAAGATCAGCTGTGGTTTTATCTGCATTTTATAGATAAAGAATGGAGCTCAGAGATAGCCAGCAACTCTCCTGGGGTCGCACAGCTTATGAATATACTCAACCATATACAATATTGCCTGCCTATGAAATCTTTTGTAGGACATGGACACCTGGCAAATTGTGTTGCGTTGTCCCAGCTGAATAAAAGGATAGATATGCCTTGTTGTGGCCCCTGCCCCAGACACACACTCCACTATCACCCGGATTGGCCAAATGGACCAAGCAGGCCAGAGAATACTTTCCTTCTGTGCTATAGTCCTGAGAAGATGGGTCCTCTTTGGTTTAAAAAACAGAGTTCAGGACACCAGAACCAAAGCCCATGAAGAGCCTGTAGAGACATAGTCTGGCAGCTGCCATGGCCTTCAAGATGTTCTTACTCTGCCTTCTGTTCTGGTCAAGGATAGATTATCAGAAGCTGTGGGAGTGGAGGACATGCTCTAGCAGTTGGTCTGATTCATATTTTTGCATTCTGTACCTTTCCGAGGAGGATTTTTACATATCTGCTGTTTATAGATTATCATCACTCCACACCGGTTGGGGATAAACTTGGGTTGGGAGTTCTCTCGTGCTTCAGGAATACAGGTATTCTTGGCCCAGTTGCCTTTTGGATGAAGTTGATAGGGGTGTATGATGGAAGCATATTCATAGCTCCCTTTGAGTGGCAAATTGAAAAACCCTGCTTAATAGAAAAAAAATGGCAGTGGTTCATCACATTTCCATCTCATTTTGAGCTGCCTCTATACCCTCAGAAAATTTTTCCCCTTGTACAAGCAGAACTTTTGATTACTACCTGCATTTATCAAGTTGGAATGAATAAGCTCGTCTTTGAGCATGGCAGTGAGAGCCAGGCTCTGGAAATGTCACTGGGGGGAGGACCCCATTGCTTGCTGAGCTGCAGAGTTCGAGTGGCCAAGTTCAGTGTGTTTCTGTGGGAATGTCAGATGTCACGGTTCAAAAGCAGAAGGATTGGCTGGCCACTGAGAAACCTGAATTGCTTGGGTGGGACATTGACCAATAGGAGTCCATAGGAGATATATTAGGAATTTGCAGGGGCGCCTGGGTGGCTCAGTGGTGAAGCATCTGACTTCTCAGGGCTCAGGGTCTGGAGCCTGCTTCAGATTCTGTGTCTCCTTTCTCTCTGCCCCTCCCCTGCTTGCACTCTGTCTCTCTCTCTCTCTCTCTCTCTGAAAAATGAATACACGTTAAAAACAAATTAAAAAAAAAAAGAAATTTGCAACATGGGAAAATGTAGGGAAGGGAATTGTGGTCAGCTTGTTTGCCCTATTGCCACTGTCCTTGTCATGCTAATTTTCCTCTTGGAAATGTAAAATCCCTCCACCAGTGATTGGAGTTCCTGGAACTAGCAGACCCAGAGCTATTGTCTGTTTTGGTTCATCCTTGGGCTGCCTGTCAGTGTCTTTTCTCTCTGATGCGCCCATCCTGTGTCTCTGACCCCATTTCCTACCCCAGTCGTCAAGTTCCTGCCAGCACACGGTGGCCTCCTGTCTATCACTTGTGTGTGCAATGCCTATTTTCTCCTCACGGTCTGTGCAGACTGCCCTCCCCGCTGCTGGGCATTTCTTCCCTTCTTTCTCCCGTGTGTCTAAAATCCTGTGCATGGACCCTCATTTCAAGCTCTGCTGTGTTTCTGAAAGCCTCCTGCATCCTGTTGACCTTCTTCTCGGAGCTCTGGCACAACGTATTGGTGGAATCGTGCTATCTGGGGCTTACTGACTTTCTCATGTTGTCCCAGCTGTGCTGGTTCCTAGCTGGGTTGTATCATGGGCTGATACTGTGTTTTCTGTTGAGCCCAGTGTCATGACCACCCCAACCAGCCACATGTGTAAAACTGGACATAACATGCTGGGAACATTGTGGTTCTGAGGTATTTAGGGAGGAAAGGCCACAATGTGTGTGGCTTGTTCTTCAGTGGTTTGGAAAGGAAAGGCGTGTGTGTGTGTGTGTGTGTGTGTGTGTGTGTCTGTCTGTCTATGGGGAAAGTGTGCAAATGTTGAAGCAAATGGAATAAAGTGTTAAGGGTGGGAGCATCTAGAAGGGTTTACAGGTGTTCTTCATGCTATATTTTTTAAGTTTTTATTTATTTTTGAGATAGTGCAAGCGGGGGATGGGCAGAGGGAGTTACAGAGGATCCAAAGCAGCCTCTGCACCAACAGCAATGAGCCTGATGTGGGGTTTGAACTCACAAACCCCGAGTTCATGACCTGAGCCGAAGTCGGACACTCTACCGACTGAGCCTCCCAGGCACCCCTCTTTATGCTATTTTTATTCTTGCAATTTTTCTGTAGGCTTGAGAATGTTTCCAAATAAATGTTTTCTTTCCATCTGCCTTCCCCCAGCCCCAATAAAAACAAGACAAGACACTGTGGTCATCCTTAAGCCTTCTCTTCCTCTCACCTCACGTCCCACAGGAAGTCTCTCAGCGCCCCCTGCAGGATATCTTCCTTTCCAACCAGAACTGCGGGTAACCACCTGGTCCAAGCAACATCATCTCTAAGTGCCTCCCAGCTGGTCTTCTCCTCCAGACAGCCTTCTTTCCACATCTCAGAATAGCCAAGGGGTTTTTGGTTGTTTTGTTTTGTTTTGATTTGTTTTGTTTTAATCAGCAATCATGTCACATCATTTTTCCACCCATCCCCTCCAGTAAATCTTGCCTATCTACTCCGCCCTTCTGCCTGCATGTAACTCCTCTCCTGCATGACTCTACTCAGACTGGTCTTGCTGTTCTGGAAGTTTGAAGCTTGCTACCACACAGGGCTCCTCCCATGAGATGCTTCCTTTGCCTGTAGTGCTTTCCCCTCTGATTTTGCAAGTCCTCTGTCTTCATTCACTTCATTTGTTTGAAGGTTACCCCCTCCGAGATGCCTTCTCTAACCATGTTCTTTTAAAACTGCTTGATCATCCTCGGTTCTTTTCTGGCTTTATTGTTCATGATGGAGATAAGTTTGTCACTAATGAAATTACATTATGCTTCATTGTTATCATACTAATAGAATGTAGGCTTCTTGGGAGAAGGGCTTTGATTTGTTTTCTGCTGTATTTTTATAGCCTGGAACGGTGGTTCTCATACTGTGGTCCCAGAACAGCAGCATCAAGACCATCTGGGGACTTGTTAGAAGTGCCAGTTCCTGGGTCCTTCCCAGATCTATTGAATCAGGTACTCTGGTGCAGAGGGGGAAGCAGCAGTCTGTGTTCTACAAGCCCCTCAATTGATTCTGATGCATTTTAAAATATGAGAATCACTACTTTCAAATAATGCCTCACATCCATTAAATTCTAAGAAATATTTATTTACTGTAATTTTTTTAGTATTTATTTATTTTTGAGACAGAGTGTGAGCAGGGGAGAGGCATAGAGAGAAAGGGAGACACAGAATCGGAGCTGTTAGCACATAGCCCGAGGTGGGGCTTAAACCCACGAACCACAAGGTGGTGACCTGAGCCGAAGTCAGACGCTCAGCCGACTGAGCCACACTGGTGCCTCAAATTCTAAGAAATATTTAAATGAATAAACAAACATCTGGTGCCTGTCTGTGTTATAATGTCCACTTTCTGTTACCTTCTTGATTCAGAACCTTAAAATTCTAGTCTATAAAGACATAAGTTTTTCATTATAACAGTGTTTCAACCTTGGACTTTATAAGGACCCACGGCTAAAATATGACTTCTGTTTTTATTCTCTCTGTCCTTACTTCTTCCTTGGTTTTATGCTGATGCTAAGCTCTTATTCCTTGATTTACATTTTTGATAATGGCTGCTATTGGGGAAACAATATCAAGTTATGAATGATCATAGAGATATCACTTTATGCTGCCGAGTGTTTGTTGAAAGAATATATGATGGCAAGCTGTGTCCTGAGCTGGGTGAGCTGGCCCAAGTTGGGATTCATATCAGGCCTCACTGCTCAGCTAAAAGTAGAAGTTTCGAGGTGGACAGGTCACCTGTCAGGATGCTGACTAATGTCTGGCATGACCAGAACTTCTGCTGGTCAATTTGTCAGTGTCAGTTCCGAATTCATTCTTGTCTGGAGAACAGATGAAGTGGCCACCAGGTAGAATGGCCAAAATAAAAGGTACCAAAAGGTTAATTGTTAGAAAATTAGAAGTTTCAACCTGGAGAGAATCTTTTGGAGGTTTTTAGTGCTAAGAGCTATTTATATATGAATATTTGTGGTTATACTTAAGTAATCCATCTAAAAATGTGGGCTTTCCATTTGAATTACCCTAGAGCAGAAATAAAAGTTATTAAAAACATCCAGTTTTCAGCCTCTACCTCTAACCCTATGGTATAGAGCTAATAAAAAATTGCCAAGCTGATGTTGGCATGTTTCATGCGCTAATTGCCCTGTTCTACGTAGTGGGGCTGGGCAGGTGGTAAAATAGATAGGTGTTTCCCAGTGTTACAGGTGATAATCTTGTGGGTAACTCAGATTGTGGGTTGCTGGTTTTTTTTTTTATTCTCTCTTTCTGTGCTTTCTGGATTTTCTACAGTGAACATAAAAAAAATTAATTCCAGTTAGTTAACATACAGTGTTATATTAGTTTCAGGTATACAATATAGTGATTCAACACTTCCATATAACACCCAGTGCTCATCACAGCAAGTGCACCCCTTAATCCCCATTACCTATTTCACCCATCTCCCCACCCACCTCCCCTCTAGTAGCCATCAGTTCTCTATAGTTAAGGGTCTGTTTCTTGGTTTGTCTCTCTCTCTTCTCCTATGCTTGTTTCTTAAATTCCACATATGAGTGAAATCATACAGTGAACGTTTTTAAAAGATCTTGTGTGTTTGGAAAATTATTTGGGTAGGCTGGGCCACTTTCCATTTGTGTGTGAACTAAGGTATTCAGAGAGGGAGCCGGGCAATCTCAAAGACAGTTTGGACCCACCCCACCAGGGATCATCCAAGATCCCCTGATGAAACCACTCCAGAAACCATCCATGCCTGCCGGCCAGTAGTAAATGTATTTTCTGCAGGGTGACCATGCGTCCCGATATCACTCTTGTTTCCCTGGCTCACGTTGCCTGCTGCTCTGTGACCCAGTTTAGGGTAGGTGGTCAGGGCACAGGCTGTCCCTGGGCAGCACAGAGCGCCATGTGCTGGGGAGAGATCCTGGCCGAGAACAGGACAAGATGAGGACGCTGGGCGTTTCTGAGAAGGATCTTTCCTAACTCTTTTTGTCTCATTCTCTTTTCTCTTACTTGATAGAATAGCTAAAAGCTATTCCATTATTATCAGTATTATTTTTGCTATCATTAATATTATAAGCAGCTGCACAGCACCACGCTAACTCTGGAGAAGCACGTAAGCACTCTCATCTGTGAAATGGGGCTGTCGTGGCCACGCCTCAGTGAGAGAGAGGTAGTGCTGGCTCCCAAGAGACTGGCGTGTGTTAATAAATGCTCAACAAATGGGTATGACTCCTATTAATAATAATCTCCCTCCAATCCTATCAGCTGAGTATTATCCTCATTTACAGATGAGGAAAGTGAGGCAGAGAGAAAGAGAGACAGATGGAAGGAGGAAGAGACAGACGGGCACAGAGAGGTGGACAGGCAGGGATGCTAGCATGTGGATCAGCGTGTGTGAAGAGTTCCTGGAGTGGCCATGTGAGTGGTGAGGGTCACCCTGCCCTGGCACGCCCATGCTCTCAAGCCCTGGCTCTGAGAGACGTACCGTGTCGTCGGGAAGGAAGTGGGCGCTGGTACTTCACCAGGGCATGGGTCAGCTCTTATTCTCCGTTCTCCTGCTGCGTGACCTTGGGAGAGTACTTCCCTGGCACTCTGACCTGCCCCTCTGTAAAACGGGGGTGTTAATAGTACCACCTCGTAGGAATCACTTAGTTAACAAATGTTTCTTGAACATTTACACTTTTAGGGGACTAGCCCTACCAGGGTGCCCTGGCGTCTTTGCTTGTTACTTAAATAGACCACAATAGCAAAGGCTTGAACCACAGTGAATCTGAGTCTTGGCTGGATGCCTTGAGATCCTCCTGGAACAGGAGAGAATGGGAGGGTTGTGCATGTGAGGAGCTGCTGTCTCCCTGGGAGGCTGTCATGAGACACTTGCCATCTTGCCATCTCCTCTGGGTTCTGATGAGGAGTGGGGCTTTCTGCCCCCCCCCCCAATAGAGCTGCAGAATATAAAGCCACCCGGCTGTAGCCTACATTGGGCCCCCCAGCAACGACTTGCGCTGCAGTCATCTGGCCATTTTATCTCATGTCATTCCTGTTGTTGCGTGGGGACAAGAACCACAGGGACCTGGCTGGTGCTGTGGCTTCCTTTTTCTGTCTAGGTAAGCAACACGCTGCCCAGATCTAAAAGTGGCTCTTTGTATCTCCCCCTGTTGGATCAGACAGGCCCTGGCTTTGACTTGCTTTGTCTGTTTGTGCAGTTTGACAGCACTGAGCGAGCCACAGTCTCTGTGCACGCTGGAAAAGATAATGACCTTGGTTCTCTGCTCTCATGGAATTTCCAGCCTCACAGGGGGATGAAAAACAAACACACACACACATAAATGAATAAATCCAAGTGAGGCAGATGCTGGCAAGGTAATGTGTTAAAGCACATACCATTGTCCACTGTGTGCAAGCACTTAGCAAAGGGATCCTTTGACGCTCCTCCCCTGCTCCCCCGACCCTGCTGCCAGCCTTGGTTCTGGAATTTCAAAACGCCATCTAGAGCACACACACAGTCACGTGAAGTGACTTTCCAAAGAGGCTTCTTGAGGATTTGCACTGGCCCCTGAGCGCGTGGACTGGGAGAGCCTGACACCACACTGGCCTGGCTCCTGGGCTCACTTTCTAAGAGTGTGTGCAAGCAGCACATCCTGGTGATGATGGTTACAACTCCCAGGTGGCCAGATCCCTGCAGGTGGGCCAGCCCGCCCGAGGCCAGGGTCAGGCCTTCCCCACAGCCTGAACAAGAGCTCCTCGCATCAGGCCTTTATTGATTTTTCATGGGGAGGAGTATAGCCCAGGCCATGCAGCAAAACTTACTCCGTCCCTTTTAGCTTCAAGTCTCCTCCGCAAGCCTGGCCCTGAGCAGTCAGCTCGGCCCTCAGATTGCACCGCCCCCTTGGAACACCAGCGCATGGCAGTTATTCCCACATGGAGTGTAGACTGCTCCTTAAGGGCACCTCAGAAGCTAGATGTTAATAGCAGCAATATCGTTTTAAGCGCCTGCCATAGACCAGGCGCTGTGCTGAGTGCTTTTCCCCGAGGCGTCCCTAACTTCACGATCACAGCGAGAACAAGACACGGTATGCTCTGTTTTGCAGAGATCCAGGGGCTTCATACCTGAATCGAGTGGGGATTTGATTTTGGTACGTGAGGTCCCTGCTTCTTGGGGGCAGGCAGCACCTATAGACAGGCAGTGACAGAGCACGTGGGGAGGGTGCCACCATGGCGGCAGACCTGAGCTGGCGCCCAGGGCCCTGGGAGAGCGGCGCCTCTGCCTTGGCTTGTGGCCTGGATCGATAGCTGCTGTGGCATCGCTTTGGTGAGAAGCAGCGTGGTGCCCCCCCCCCACCCCTGCCCCGGTTCTGGTCCCGCCACACAGGGGGGTAGAGCAGTGCAGTGGGCAGCACTGGTTCCTCTCTGTGACCTGCGCCCCCGATCGTGGTCATGCTCTCCTAGCTCACCATCATCCACACCTGCACATGTCCCATCCAGTCTGTGTCCACTTGCGGAGTAGAACCCAGGAGACAGTCTGGGCTCTGGTCTCCGAGTTGCTGAGAATTGGCTCTGCACAGGTCACATCACCTCCCTGGGCCTTTCAGGTAATTAAGGACCTGCCTGTGCTGCTGCCTCTGTCCTCGGCGTGGGCTGCCCTCCAGCATTCCGAGGGGCTTGACATAGAGCAACATTGGGCAAGTTAGATGATGTGAACACTAATCTCAACTCATCCCTTGATGAATCGAGCACCGCCGTGCTGCATATACATTCCCAGGATACACAACGATCTTCCTTTTCCTTTTTCCCCTCGGCCCTTCTTCCCTCCCCTTCCTCTCTGCTCCCCTGGAGGACTCCTCTGTCATCAGGACACCCTGTCAGGGCCATAATCCCCCTCTGACCATGCGGAGGGGATTTGAGGATTCGGGGGAGCAGGGAGAGAGGTTGCCAAGTTTCTGGGCATTCATCACTGCTTCCTCCAGGGGAGACCGGCTTTACCCTGACACACTTAGCCAGTGTTCTGAGGAATTTGCTGTCATCCTGTGCTGCTTTGTTCTCATTCCCCTTGGCCGTGGTACAGAGATGCACAGAGCTCGCAGTGTCCTCTATCTTCTTCTTCTCAAGGCTCGCCCATATGCGTGTGAGACCCCAGGCCCACCTCTCTTGAGGCTGCTGCTTTATTTATGCAGCAGGAGCGGAGGGGTCCACATTCTGTATGCATGGATTGTTTTGAGCTTTTGGAAATGTGACCCCCGTAATTATTCTCTTTGCATTGGTTTCTGCCAATAAAATGTGGTCCAGAAAACCTACCTAAGGGGCTCTGCTCCTAACTCTGTGACCTTAGGCGTGTTACTCAGCCACTTGAGCTCAGTTTCCACATCTGTAAAATGGGGAGTACATGAGTGCCCACCCGGCCATTGTTTTGAGAATCAAATGTTAGATGTCTTAGAACAAATTAAGATGTTCAGTCCTTGCTGACGGCATTCATGTTCCACAGCCTTTTAAAGGTACTGGCTTGGGTAAATGACTAAAGTTGTCTATTGCCCCAGGCTCCTCCTTTGTAAATGTGTGTGGGGGACCTATAATAGGAAAAAGTGGACCAAAGGATGAAAAGAGCTTAAGCAAATGCCAAGTACGCATACAAGGCTGTTGTCATTATTTTTAGTGTGATACATTTTTGAAATTGAACCCATTCTCCCTTTTCCTGTGTTAATTCTTACTCAGATAATGCCTGGTGAACTGTTCATGGTACCCTTTCCAGGACCACCAAGATCGCATATATTCTGTTGTTTTTTGAGTGTGTGTATGTGTGACGTAAGTGCATATTAAGTGGTTTTTTCCCACATGAGCATGTGTGTGGCGCGCATCCAGTTGCCATGGGAAGACTTGCATCTCTTTGTCTTCCCTGACCAAAGACATCTCAGCCAGAATAAACCTCCATGCAGACACATGCATGACGGTGTTGCGTGAGTTAAGTGTGTGTGTGTGTGTGTGTGTGTGTGTATGTGCGCTGTGACTATTCATTTTTCTTTTTCTTTTTTTGTAAGTTTATTTATTTTTGAGAAAGAGACAGAGAGAGAGTGGGCAGGGGAGGAGCAGAGAGAGAGAATGTCAAGCAGGCTCTGCGCTGTCAGCACAGAGCCTGATGCAGGGCTCAAACTCACAAACCATGAGATCATGACCTGAGCCGAAACCAAGAGTCTGATGCTTAATCAACTGAGCCACCCAGGTGCTCCTCATCTCTCTTTGCAAAGCTTTATCTTTTTGAAATTGGTAAACTCGGCGCTGGGACAGTGGCTCACAGACTGTGAGCCTGAGGGGTCTTCTCTGCTTGAATACTGAAATTGCCAAGAAAGAAATGCGTCAGACTCTTCGTCTGTTGAGATGTGCTGGAGAGTATTCTTTGGGTCAGCCAGCTTGTGACCGGGCATCTCGGCCATGGAGCGGGCTCTGCTGCTGTGCTGGAAAAGAAGACCATGGTCCGTTTTACTAAGAAGGAGAAAAAGAAGTGAGCCTGGAAACCCTACGAGTCGTAGCAAAATTACGGTCAACTAAATTTGCAGACATCTTGAAAAAGACAAGCTGCTGTCTCTCCCCTAGTGAGTCTCTGCTGGGAATAAATCCTGCCAAGCCAACCTCATCTCCTTCCCTAATCAAGTGGCGGCCGGGCTATTGAACATGGTGATTGTCCCAATTGTCCTTTTCACGGGGCCTGTGAGGCAGAGAACTAGAGTCTTGGCAGTTCTTGGAAATAATGACCTCTTACAAGAGCATCCAATTCAGAAGCAGCTTCAAACTCTGGCTTCCTTCTAGACAAAAGTGTTTATATTTCTCCTCTCATCAACGGACTGATTGCGGGTGTGTTTTCAGCTAGAGTAAGAAACAGTAGTGAGCTGTGAAGCCGCTGCCGAGTTGTATCTATAATTGAAATGCCAAATGTAAAACTAAATATAATTTGCCATTATCTTCCCCAAGATCCTATGGGTGTTTTGAGCTTGTTTGAAACTAGTCTAAGAAATAGAATAATCCTTTCACCTGCTCCTGCTGTCTTATAATAAGGTGATGTGAGAAATTGTTGAACAGGGCTCAACCTAGTCATTGTCCTGAATATATATTTTGAAACAACCAAATTGAAGGACATTGCAGTGGATTGAATAATATTCCCTTCAAAAATTTGTATCCACGTGGAACCTCAAACAGTGACCTTATGTGGAAATAGGGTCTTTGCAGATGCAACTTTTTAAGGATCTGGAGATGAGATCGTACTGGATTTTAGGATGGGCTCTAAATCCAATGGCAGGTGTCCCTGTAAGAAGAGAGGAGGACACACAGAGGCACACAGAGAGGAAGGCCATGTGAAGAGAGATGTGGAGATTTGGAGGATGTGTAGAAATGCCAGGGATTGCCAGGAACCACCAGAAGGTAAAGAGGGGCATGGGACAGTTTCTCCCCCAAAGTCTTCCCAAGGAACCAGCCCTCCGATGCTTGACTTCAGACTTCTGACTTCCGGAAGTGTGAGAGGCAGCACTGGGAAAGTGACATACCTGCCAGGGTCCTTCTGAGTCCTTTTCTACAGTCTCTCAAGTCACCTCTACACGAGGCTGCGTGGGCGGGTGGAAGGCATCAAGGTCAGGAGAGACGAAGAAAGGCTGAGGACCTTTGCTGAGAGGTGGAAGAGACAGGACAGCTAATGTCGTGTGTGATCCTGGGTCGGTTTCAGGCCCAGACAGAGGACAGCGGCAGGGCTGTTGATGAAATTTAAATCGGATCTGTAAAGAGTGTTGGTATTGTGTCTGTGTGAGTGTTGTGGTTTTGATTATTGGACTGTGGTTAAGTAAGAGGTTAACATTTGGGGAAGCTGGATATAGGGTATTTTGGATTCCCCCCCCCTTTTTGCAACTGTTTTAGAGTCTGAAAGTATTTCGTAATGAAAATTTAAAACAGTGATACCATGTATAAGAGCAAGAGGGTGAGCAAGAGGTGTGGGGGATGATTTGGGATATGGTGAGGACTGTGAACTGGCTCCTGTCCACATTACTGCAGTGAAGACACAGGCATTGCTTCTCAGCACACCAGCAATTTTCTTCCCATACGTGTGAGGAAGGTTTGTTTGTTTTTGTTCATTCATTCATTCATTCATTCATTCATTCATTCATTCCTATATAGAGAGACAGTGTGAGTGTAGGAGAGGGGCAGAGGGGGAGAGAGGGGGTGGGGGGAGAATCTTAAGCAGGCTCCACACTCAGCATGGAGCCTGATGCGGGCCTGGATCCCATGACTCTGAGATCATGACCTGACCCAAAATCAAGAGTTGGATGCTCAGTCGATTGACTCACCTAGGTGCCCAGTATATTTATTTATTTTAAATCAAATCCCTGCAAATTCTCTGGGTGCTAAGAATGTCACTCATGAAAACAGCCTCCTTTCCTTCTCCCCACTTGAAATGGAATGCTATACTGCTATTACTGAGGACAGCAATGTGTGTGGTCTGGGAAGCTAGTAAATGGAACAGAGAGGGAGGGTTTAGTTGGAAAGGAGTACATACAGCCCACTCCCATTTTATACAAATAAAACATACGGAGAAGGGAGTAGATGGCCTTATGTCAGGATGCTAACAGTGATTATTTACAGGGTGGGGGTGAATTTCTTTTTTTTTTTTCTTTTCTTTTTCTTTTTTTTTTTTTTTCTTTTTGGTCATTTGGTTTTTGGTTAATTGAGAAGTTATTTTTTAAGGGAAAGAATAACATTATTTTTAGAGGGTGATTCCCACTCTCTTCCCCCTACAAAAGAGCTCTATGTTTGGTCTAAGATAAAAAGCCCCGAGTGGAAACTTCTTGCAGAATTCATTTATTATTCCACTCTCTCCCCAGGTAAGACTGAGGCTGGAGCTTTATCGCTATTCTCAAAGTGGCCAACGAGACAGCAAAGTCTGTTTTGGTGGTCTAGTTAGAGTCTGAAATATCCAGCTGAGGAATAGTCTTGGCTCAAGACCTCAAGATTTTTTTTTGAAACACTGTCTGCATTTTGTTTATCGAAAGGTCTTTCTTTTTTGGCACAATTAAATAGATTTTAGAATTTGCAGTTGTGGGTCCTTAATATATTCATCCCAAGATGCCTTTGTGCATCTGGTATATATTTCCATATTGTTTTTGCTAATAGTTTTGGAGAGATTTTAAACATTTGTACCTTTTTTTTTCTTGCTTTAAAGACAATGTCTGGAGAAAGTTAAGGACCCAGAAAGTTATTAATTTTTTTGTACCCTTCAGTGCACTGTAGTCAGCTACTTCAAGACGAAAGGGCCCATTTGTTCTTGCCCTTCTTCCCTTTTCTCCTTAAATAGACTTCAGGATTGGATTGACCCTCTGGTATGAATTTTTACTGATCCCATATGCTAATTAACTATGTCTTATCCCTAATTCAATTGTAAGAGATAAGATCTCCATATATGTATATGTGGTAAATACACATCTTAGAGAACAAATTTTGAACAACAAAATTAAATTAAATATCTGTTTTAAGTAACATGTTTTCTTTTAAATATTTCTACCTTTTATGATGGGCTATTATTTTGAAACAAGCTTTATCATCCTCTCTTCACATCTTTTGTTGTTCTTGTTGTTGCTGATTCCACCCATCCCCTGACCATGCAGCAACCAAGCTAGACTTTATTTTGACCTTGTGAACGTTGACTGGGTATCACAGATACCCTTGCTTTGGGACACTCCATGAGTAACACAGCTTTCAGTTCTTACACTTTGTTATATTCTAATAATGTAAATGGTATTGGAATAGCAGCACCTTTAATTTTACATGTCCTTTAACTCACATACAAAAGAGAAACAAGCCATTTAAAGATAATCAAACAGACCAAAGGGTGAAATCAGGGTGGATTAAATGAGAACGTGGAATTGGATACTAGCTGCAGAGATGGCCTGTCTTATTTCTAGTGAACTGCTGTAATAAAATTAGTCATCAAATGTGTTAGGACTCCAAAATGTTATTGGAGTTTTGATTTACTCTGTACTTCTGGAAGTTTAAAATAGGTTCCAAGCTATTTAATCAAATTGGTTACATAGATCAGCATCAGTATATTAAAAGTTTTAGCATCCTTTTTTTTTTTTTTTTTTTTTAAGTTTTAGCATCTTTATTCCTAGGAGATCTTTCCAAACAAGTATTTCTACAAATATGAAGATAACAAAGTTTGGGCTACTAAAATTTTTAAGAAAAGATTTTTCAAACCTTGACTTATAAGCACGCTTTTATGAAAACACTTTCAGCTGAAAATCTGTAAGTAGTCCTGTCCTTGAAGGTTTTGGAGGTCAATCTCCATTTCTGCAGGCTTGCCCCATCATACATCATTTTCTTACATATAATTTATTGTCAGATTGGTTTCCATACAACACCCAGTACTCATCCCAACAGGTGCCCTCCTCCATGCCCATCACCCACTTTCCCCTCTCCCCCACTCCCCATCAACCCTCAGTTTGTTCTCAGTCCTTAAGAGTCTCTTGTGGTTTGCCTCCCTCCCTTTCTGTAACTTTTTTCCCCCTTCCACTCCCCCATGGTCTTCTGTTAAGTTTCTCAAGATCCACATGAGTGAAAACATGGTATCTGTCTTTCTCTGCCTGACTTATTTCACTTAGCCTAATACCCAATGGCCAAAGGCCAGATTTCATTCTTTCTCACTGCCAAGTAGTATTCCATTGTATATATAAACCACATCATTTTTTTTTAATCCATTAGTCAGTTGATGGACATTTAGGCTCTTTCCATAATTTGGCTGTTGTTGAAAGTGCTGCTGTAAACATTGGGGTACATGTGCCCCTATGCATCAGCACTCCTGTACCCCTTGGGTAAATTCCTAGCAGTGCTATTGCTGGGTCATAGGGTAGGTCTATTTTTAATTTTCTGAGGAGCCTCCACACTGTTTTCCAGAGTGGCTGTACCAGTTTGCATTCCCACCGGCAGTGCAAGAGGGTTCCCGTTTCTCCACACCCTCTCCAGCATCTATAGTCTCCTAATTTGTTCATTTTAGCCACTCTGACTGGCGTGAGGTGGTATCTCAATGTGATTTTTATTTGTATTTCCCTGATGAGGAGTGACGTTGAGCATCTATCTTTTCATGTGCCTGTTGGCCATCTGGATGTCTTCTTTAGAAAAGTGTCTATTCATGTCTTCTGCCCATTTCTTCACTGGATTATTTGTTTTTCGGGTGTGGAGTTTGGTGAGTTCTTTATAGATTTTGGATACTAGCCCTTTGTCTGACATGTCATTTGCAAATATCTTTTCCCATTCCGTTGGTTGCCTTTTAGTTTTGTTGATGTTTCCTTTGCAGTGCAGAAGCTTTTTTTTCTTGATGAGGTCCCAATAGTTCATTTTTGCTTTTAATTCCCTTGCCTTTGGAGAAGTGTTGAGTAAGAAATTGCTGCAGCTGAGGTCAAAGAGATTTTTTCCTGCTTTCTCCTGTAGGGTTCTGATGGTTTCCTGTCTCATGCTCAGGTCCTTCATCCATTTTGAGTTTATTATTGTGAGTGATGTAAGAAAGTGGTCTAATTTCATTCTTCTGCATGTTGCTGTCCAGTTCTCCCAGTACCACTTGTTAAAGAGACTGTCTTTTTTCCATTGGATACTCTTTCCTGCTTTGCCAAAGATTAGTTGGCCATACATCTGTGGGTCCAATTCTGGGGTCTCTGTTCTATTCCATTGATCTATGTGTCTGTTTTTGTGCCAATACCATGCTGTCTTGATGATTACAGCTTTGTAGTAGAGGCTAACGTCTGGGATTGTGATGCTTCCCATTTTGGTTTTCTTCTTCAATATTACTTTGGCTATTCAGGGTCTTTTGTGGTTCCATACAGATTTTAGGATTGTTTGTTCTAGCTTCGAGAAGAATGCTGGTACAATTTTGATTGGTATTGCATTGAATGGGTAGATTGCATTGCGTAGTATTGACATTTTAACAGTATTTATTCTTCCAATCCATGAGCATGGAATGTTTTTCCATTTCTTTGTAACTTCTTCAATTTCCTTCATAAGCTTTCTATAGGTTTCAGCATACAGATCTTTTACATCAAGAACCATAAAATACCTAGGAATAAACCTAACCAAAGATCATACATCATTTTTGTAGCAACTGACTTCTTCCTCTTTGGGTGCAGTTCCTGTTAAATATGTCTGGTCTTGTTGGTTTTATGTTAGTAGGAATATATTCTTCTTTTTCATTGTTTTTTGTAGCATGTAATCTGCTGGACTTGTAGCATTATTTCCCATGAAATACTTCTTTTTCTCTTCTTTGATTTTTTTCTTTGCATCCCAAGAGATCTATCTTTTTGCATTAAACTTCCCTTGATAAAGTTCCTTCTGTCTGCCATGCAGTTTTAGAATGCTCAACATACCTCTTGTATACCATTATGGTATAGAAATGCTTCACTTGGGAAATGGTCCCTCCAAATTTAAATTCTTTACGTGGATTAGTAGTTGGGGAAATACTGAGTCACATGGGTTTTGTGGCCTCTGAGTTGATTTTTTGGGTGTTTGTGACCATATCAGAACCTTGGAGGAGATGTTTATGGCTTGGCACTTTTACCTTCCTCTTGTTGCCAGTGGCACCCTGAATTTCTTTTCGGGACCCATCCTTTATGGATGTTGGACTTGAAATCAGACCCAGGACTTAACAGGTTCAAGCAGGTGGATCAGCATGCCCCATCCCCATCCCGTGCTGACTTGTTCAGGGATGGGCTTACAATATTCAAAGTCAATAAATGTAAGGAGACATTTGGAGATTTCACGTTCTACCCCTGAGTAGAGTGGGGAAAAGATTGATGGCTCTAAGTGCTGCAGCAGTTTTGTGACCCTATGAAAGGAACGGCCGGAGATGCTGGGGCAAAGGCTGTAGGGAGAAGGGCCAGTTGTGTGAGAGGAAGGGTCTGAGGATGCAGCCAACTCAGTGGGATTCAGGACAGAAAGAAAGTAACTGGGTCCTTGGTGAAATAATTGGCCATCTTGGGATAAGTCTACCCCTTAACCATTCCTACCCGTCATCTTCTTAGTTCTAGAAGCCAATATCTTTTAAGGTATTTTGAGTAGGATGTTTGGTTCTTTAAATTGAAAAGATTCCCAACTTTAAGAAGTAGAGGGTGCATCGATTTAATTACAGTAGAACACTCTTGAGTAACCTCCAGTTAAGCAATGTAGTGGGTTAATGAATGTTCTTCAGCTCTTCTCCCATCAGTTAAACAGTTTGGCTGTGTCTAAAGCATGCTGAATGCCCACTGCTAGCAAACTGCCTCAGTGCTCAAAAGGCCATGATCCTACATGCAATGATTGGCCAAGTATTAAAAGTAAGCGTTTGATGTATTATTTCAGGAATGATTTCTTGCTTCTAACCCTTTTTGCTTAAGCAATCATGATCACATCAGAGATCAAAGTGCACACACGCACACGCACACACACAGTCACTCAGTTCCATTCTCTGTGGAATGGGGTGAGTTCTAAATGGGGTGCTTGTCTGTTTTGGCTTGCCAAGGATAGACCTACTTGATACTGCTTATCTCTCTATATTAATAAAAAGGGGCCCCCTTATCAAAAGGGATTTGGTTTGGATGATAAACAGTATGGTTATTCTAGTGATAAATCACGTAACAGAATTAAACCTATTCCCTGCGATGTTTCATGACAAGAGGAGGGGCCACTTGGGAGTCAGTGAGCACTGCTACTAAGGTCCATAAAGTCAATCATTTGGTCTCAATTAATTGAGCCCAAATGTTATTGTTCAGCAAGACAAGAAATAACCAATGAAAGTGTTTGCAGGACGACCGGGTGGAAAGACAGCTGGAACCTTATTGTTAATAGTACTTGGTCAACATTATTGGCAGCTGGCATTATTCTCAGTGTGTATCATGCTCTTGGGGAGTAGTCTGAACTTCCAGTGGTAGAGTCCAGGGGAGTTTACGACCTGTGATCTTCACATGAAATTGGGCATCAAAAGCAAATTCCTATAATGTTCTAGCCATGTGAACCCAGCCCCCTGGTGCCATATCCATCAAAACCACCTTGGCATGAAATTGGCTTCCTCCCAGGAGCTCGGGGGGTGGGGTGAGTGGGGGCGGGGGGCGGATCTTCCCTGCAGTTTACGAGCAGAGAACACGATCTGCTTCTTGGGGCTTCTTTCTGCACTTTCTCAGATGATTTCTGACTCCTGCTTACACACTCTCAGGGTGTAGAACTTGGAATGCCCTTCATGATGCGACCACATCTACATTTTTATATTCTTGGGTCTGAATGCCTTCAGGAGTTTGTCAGGTTGAGAGAAGGGATACATAAAGGATGTATTTATATTTTATTGAAGAAAAAAACACAACTTTTTGAAATGAGGAATGGGAGCCTATGTCCCCTGTCATCCCACACACTGTTAAGGCTTTGAGGTGAGTTTCCTACATGGGGAGATGTGGGAGGAGATGGTGGGCATTGCTCTTCGGAGCCACTAGAGCTGCATTTTCCCAGCCCCGGTCATTCCCAGGCCACACTCATGATTTCACCTGTTTCTACCCAGCACCTGTATGATTCCTTAATGCCTTCCTTTAAATCAACTCTTTGTTTCTAACTAAGTAAAAATAACCCCATTCTGAGTAATGATCTGAGTATCTGTGGTTCCATGTGTTGGTTAAAACTTCTCTAACATTGTGAAATATGGGTTTTTTTTTCATTTCTAATGTTTATTTATTTTTGAGAGAGAGAGAGCACAAGTGGGAGAGGGGTAGAAAGAGAGGGAGACACAGAATCTGATGCAGGCTCCAGACTCTGAGCTGTCAGCACAGAGCCCGATGCGGGGCTCGAACTCACAAACTGCAAGACCATGACTTGAGCCGAAGTCAGGTGTTTAACCGACTGAGCCACTCAGGCACCCCAAGAAATATGTTAACTACTAAACTCTTTACAAGTTCCTTAGTGTTCGACTCAAAAGCGCTTGTCTAGGGCGGGTTGTAGGGTGTGTGTGTGCGTGCACGTGTTGCTCATATGTGTGCGTGTATATTGGGAAGGGGTGAGGGCAGGGCATAAACCCCTCTCCATCCATGGTTCAAGAAGGAGGAGATTAAGATTCCTTTATTCTACTACCCCATTGGCTATTTGCAGCCCAGATCTCTGGCAGCAGCATTCCATTTGAAAAGGTGCTCCTCTCCTAGGAATTCAAGAGCAAATTATGACAAATGGTTCTGTTACTAAACCTGGTTCTTCTGATCCCCGAACCCAAGCCATTCATTAAGTACCACTCCCTTTCTCACCCCATGTCTTCCAGTCACGAAAGCCAAAGCTCCAGGGCCCCTCAAAGGATGACTAGAGATCCTGGTACGGGGTGGAGATCGTGTCTGCACCTCCATCCCCATGACCGTCCCCATCCCCATCCCCACCACCGCTGGGTTCCCTGTGAAGTCAGTACTAGCCACAGGTGTGGGCAGGGCTTTTGCAACCAGAACTGGCAAAAAGCATTCCTTGGTCCTCCTCAAGGCTGCGCTCAGATTCCTCTTCTGTTGGCCCTGGCCCTCCAACTGGCCTGTCTTTCCTTCTTCCTCACTCAGAACTCCCCTTTCATCTCCATGCACCCCATCTTTCTTAGCCACAGCCAGTTTTTCAGCCTTCTGCCACTATGACAACTCTTAAAAGCCGTGCAGAAAACAAATTCCTTCCTATGCCCTATCCTGGGATCCCCCACCCAAGCCAGACTCAAGACTGGCTGTATGTTGTCTCTGCAGTATAAAACTCAGAGCAGAGGCAGGAGAGCTGGCTCTTGGTCTTTGTGTGTTGAAAACAAACACCAAGTGAAACCCAGCTTCATTTCCCTTTTTGAATGTCCATAATCCCCTTATCTCCCTGTGTGGGATTTCTGGGCCTGCTGCAGGATGGATGTGCGAGTCTCCCACCCATTTCCTTCCCACAGCCCTCTGCTCTCTCTGCCTCCCTGCTTGCATACATCCCTCCTTCATCCAGCCCGCAGCTCTGTGTCCACACCAGCAATATCCCTGACAGTTCTTTAATTGCTACACGCATTTGTATGGTTCCTTGGCAATTATATTTCAGACCCTGTCAGGGTACCTGCTAGCCTCGGGGTTCTGTTTATATTAAATATCAATAAAAAGCTGATAGCATCAGTACAGATGGCAGGCTCCACAAAATCATATTTTACTGGGAGCCAGGCCTGTCCAGAAGATGGAAAGAAGGAACGTTTAAATTTCTTTCTCTCTTCCCAAAGGTTGAAATTAGAGGAGACTTTCTGTGTGAATATCAGGAATGGGTTCTTACTAAAGGATGACAGCTATATATTCTCCCACTGGGGTTGTCTTTTATTGTGTGTGACTTGTCATAACATCAGTTTTCTCCAGAATTGTTTCTTTATGTCCCCCTACCCAGCCCCAGAACATAGGACAAGGTTTCAAATACCCTAGATTTTTTTAAGTGTTTATTGACTGATGGGTAAGATTTTATTTGGCTTTACTTTGAAGAGGAGTGATTTTGGGGCAGAGGCCCAGGGCTGAGTGTCATAAATCCCACTGCCAAGGAACACTTTAGGTGAAGGGACAGCCTAGTTCCTCCCTGGCTGCGTGGCCTCCCCTCACCGGACTCAGTTGCCTCTTCTTTCAGAAACAGTATGGGCCTTCCCCGGAGCCATGAGCATGATGGAGAATGAGGGTGAGGGCAGCTGGGGCCATGTGGATGCATAGCTGTACCCAGAAGGAGAGCCTCACTGAAGGTTTGCAATACCCCGATGTGGGTGGTCGAGGATTTCCCATTCTTATTGGTTTCCATTCTTTCATGCTGCTTATGAATAACGTCTGTCAGTGAGAGGCGTGCTGCAAGAATGGCAGGCAAGGACGTACATTCCGAGGACTGTTACAACAGAACAGTCGGTGGTAGCAAATCTGGGACAGTCTAGCTGTCTGGGGACATAGTTTTCCCTGTTGCCGTCAATAGATTTTCCCATTTGTGTGCGATGTGAGGAGCATGCCAGCTCCCCTTGGGCTAACTCCCCCTCGGTGCGGTGCTCAGGAGGGTGTTGTCCAGGCTCCCTGCTGCTGGGGACTCCCCACTTAGATACTGGGACTGTGACAAAGAGGGCTTCTACCTTGGCTTTCAGAGTGCAAAACCTGGACCCTCACATGTTTGCTGGGCTCCTTCTCTCTACATACCACTGACTTTCTCACACTGTGTCATTCTAGTGCAGGCACCGTTATGTCCCCCTTGGACGACAGCAGGAGCCTCTATACACACTCCCTCCACCTTCGACCACCTGCCTCTCCAAATGGCAAGGGTGTTACTGCCCTGTCTTTGGGCCCTCCAGGGGCCTCCATGGCTCTTGAGATTGACAGCAGACTGCAGACCAGGGTCTTCAAGGCCCTGCCTGGTCCCCTGGCCCTGACTCCTCCCACCTACCCCAGCCTCCTTTCTGTCCTCTGCACTGTGGGTATTTAAACTTAGAGTTGGCAACGCCAGCAGTGCCTTGCCCCTCCCCTCTGAATGACTATTCATTCCGAAGATTCCAGCTCCATCAAATCTGGGCTAGCAGGACCTCCCCTAAGAGCATGTTTCCTAACATTGTGTTTTGCCCTTATACTAATCATGACTGTAAATTTATACACAATTAGGTAATTACTGGGTTGTCTGCCTCCCCTACTGGTCTGTATGCTTCGTTGGGTTAAAGGCCGTGTTTGGTTTTGCCCACTATTTTATCCCCAAATCCTAGCATGGTTCCTGGCATTCAGCAAATGTTTTCTGAATGAATGAATAAACAATCCATACTATAATGAGTACATGATGTACACCTTTTAACCAGGTTGTCCAGTGGTAGTAGAACTAGTTGCTATAAATGGAATAATTAAAATACAAGAACGGAGAAGCCTTAGTGAGCTTGGCCAGGGGCAGATGTGGATGGATGCTGGAAGCTGGAAGGGAAGTGGATTTGAAAAGCGATCCTGGGCCAGACCAGAGCATCTTGGGGCACCACGCAGTGGGGTACAATCTCCGTGTGATGGGTTAGCAGGAACGACTGATGCTTCTGGAGCAAGCTGAGTGGTCTAGCTGTGTTACGTAGCACAGATTTTCAAGCAGGATTCTGAGCTCCAGGGAACTGCTATGAGGGATTTGCAAGGCTGTTGTTGTTCTGGTACTGTGGTAGGAAAATGGTGCCTCCATGCTCACCCCATCTCTGAACCTGTGCAAGATGAGGTTTGTTCCCTTTCCAACCAGAGTAAATCCCCAAGAAGGAATGAGGCTCTGGTCCTTCAGCTTTTCATTACAGACCTGAAAGGAGACTTGGTTAGTGAGAAAATGATCTTTGAAGACAGAGGTGTTTTAAATTAGCTAGTGAATACTGGCTTAATTACAATTTATCATAAATGCCATTTTAGAATCAGAAGCCTCTTGAGATGTGCTTATCTTCACTCTAGAGTGTGTTATTCAAGATTTTATGCCTTATAAATGTCCCCTCTGCAAGCAGACCCCAAATCCAAATGCAGGTGGTGACAGAAGACCTTCCCTGGTGGCTCTGGCTCTGCAGCAGAGAACCCAAGGTGGATGCATGAGGGGACTCTCGCAGAGAGCTCTGAATTGGTTCCCAGCACTACCCTCTCTTCGTTCACCGTGTCCTCCTGAGCTCATGCACACATCCTGAGCATTATTAGGTGCAAAGATGCCGTGTCCAGCCCTGCCCGAAGACATCCTGATCCCAGCCCCTTTCTCCAGGGACCACCCACTCCATTCATTTGCTGACAGCTGGGGACAGGCAGCCTGCTGTGAGCCACCTGTTACCTGGTGTCTAGACTACACGTCCTGTGCCTTCCCTTTTTCCCTCCCTCTACTTACTGTCTGGTAGGCAGTAAATAGAGTTCAAGGCCTCCACGCAAGTCATCTTTCATCTAATAGTTTAGATGAGGAACGTAGCTAATCTCTCCCGTGGGTAAGGTGATGATGTCCTGGGGAAATGAACTTCAGTGCTCCAAGGGTCAATTTCCTCATGTGGAAAATGGGGTAGGAAGAGGAGTTGGTAGCCATCTTGCATAGGACGTGGCCCGTTGCAAGTGTTCCAGAAATGGCAGCCTCTGCTGCTGTCATCATCATCGTTATACTTTGATTTCTGTCATATCATTTTCTTCTTCTTAATATCTCCAACAAAGACTTGAAAATGATTTATTCCAGGGTAATAAGAGTGATGAGGAGGGAGAAATGGGAATTTCTCCACAAAATTTAAAATATGTTAAGGGAGGAGGGCCATTTAAAGTTGATATATTTAAGGCAAAACAAACAAACAAAAAATCACACAAAAAAGTGGAGTCATTGATGTGAAATCTCACTGGGCAATTAATCCTGACATCTGTCATGCTGAGGCAGTAGTCTGAGACGGTGTCCAGCACCTTCTGGGATTTGCCAAACTGGTAAGTGTGTTTCCCATTCATTTTGCTTCCCAGATCCATGCAGAGTGGTTCAGCATTGGACCATGAATCCTCCTCATCCCTTTGGTTTCAGGACTGCCAGAAATTGACTCGAGCTTTGTGGAAAGCAACCTGCATTTAATATGTAGCGCGTCACTAAGTTTAGAGGAAGGGGAAATGTTTGGCAAATAAGTCTATTTTATAATTCAACACACATTAGTGGCTATTTTCCAATATATATAAGTGCTTGATAATTAGCATCAAAACTACTCATTATTTAATCTATGGCCTATTTAGAATGAACGAGAGATAGCGTTTACTTGCTGAAATGGGAGACACAGAGACTCTCCAGGCATTCTCCCTCTGCGTGTGGTTCAATGTGCGACACTGTAGAAGAGCTCTTGTGTGGACTCAGTCCCCTGTGCCTGCTGTGATTTCACATCCAGGAGTCACACCTCTTCAAAGACCTTTAGGCAAACCTAAGACCCTTCCTCTAGCTTGTTCAGGCAGGAAATAACCTTCTTTACAAGGGCCACGCTTCAGAAACCCAGTTGAACATGAATTCAGACCGTTCCCTTCAATGGTTTTTGGGTTAACAGTGGTTTGTAATTCTAGATTAGCCTGTAATTATTCATGGACACTCAGATTCGCTAGAAATGGACCCATATTTTGTGGTAGAAAATGTCAAGTTTAAATTAATACAGTGATGCTGCTAATTCACTGGAGAATAAATGATATTGAGAAAAAAGATGGTGAGCGTATCAGGTGACTTTGAGGTCTGGAGAGGAAACCCAAGTAATAAGGCATCCGTAAAGATCCTGATTGCTTGAAGGAAGTAGGCTATGCTGGCTATAGATTTCATAAGACAAGAAATTTGATTTTGGAACCATGAATAAAAGCGTAGTGAGCCTTGGCACTGGTGGAGTACAGATTATGTCTGTGAGAAAATGTATGCTTGGCAGGAAACTTTGTCCATCTGCTAAGACCTTCACCGTAGCCTGCCCATCTTGCCAGCCCAATTTCAAACCTCTTCCCCTTTGCTTACGGGGCCTCAACGACACTCGCTGTTTTGCTGTTTCCCAGGACACAGGTTTCTTCCTGGCTCAGGGCCTTTGCCCTTGCTACTCGCTCTGCCTCAAAGCTTTTGCTGGCCAAGGTGTTTTTAAACTGACACCTTCTCAGCATTCAGCTCTCTCCTCAAAGAGGTCATCTTGGACCACCCAGTTAGAGTAACTCCCCTTTCCCCTTTCCACACCTGGTAACTCTCAAGCCTACCATCCCTTTTTATTTTCTTTGTCACACCCACTTCTGTTTGGAACCTTCATTTATGTGCCCATTGTCACCCCTCCTCAGACCGAAATGTCCACTTCATGGTCTGCCTGGGTCACTGCTGAATGCCCAATGTAATTGGTACTCAGTGAATATTCATTGGATGAACAAATGAATGTAAGAGTTGTCAAGAGTACCTTGCCCTGATAATTGGAGAAAGGGAGGAAGAGGCTTAGGTGAAGTTTCATCTGGATAGCTATAGGAGAGTGGAACTGCCCGGGATGGGGAGCAGGGGACCCACCCCAGGGTTGTGACTAGTGATGTACCACCTGATGGTAACAGAGCCCTCCCTCTGCTGAGCACCCTATGTGCCTTTTCTCAGAAACCTTTGAGTGAAAGCCACTCTGGTCGAAGAAGACAATGGGGCTCAGGGAAGCTAAGTCACAAGCCCAAGGCCATTAACTGACAAGTGCCAAGTGAGGTCTCATATCCAAGACTCCCAACTCCAAAGCCTGCATTTCACACTGGCATGCTGTAGTATTAAGATGCTGTGCAGGGACTCTTGCTGCAGAGAACAGGGATAGAAGAAGTGGGGTGATCTTCTTGGGACCTTATTTATTTCCTCACGCCTGGCATTAATAATGGCCAATGTGTATGGACCACTTTGTGTGTGCCACTTGCTGTGCTGAGTGCTTTACGTGCGTTAATTTGCTTGAACCCAAAGGGCTGACTGACTGAGGATGACAAGAGGGGCTACCCACTCAAAGATACAGAACAGAAATGGAAAAGTGTGTGAGTGTGTAGGGGAGGATGCAGAGAGAACATCGGCCATCCGTAACATCAGAAAACCCCCATGTAACGAAGTGCAAACTTGTTGAGGGATGGGGAAGCACAGGTGAGAGCAGTTATTTGGGTGGAAATAAAAGAAGGAAACTACAAATTCTTTATGGGTTATATGGTACATTATAAAGACAGAGCAGGGACGTGTGAGCTGCTTTTCAGATGCAAATTGCAAATAGATCACAAAGGTGGTGTGGGACTCTTACTCTCCAAACATCTGCTTGTAGTCTGTTCTACTAAAAAGCTGAACATCTGATAAATTTCTGACTGGTATTGGAGGTGATTTAATCTCTCAGAAGGTAGAGGAAGCATGAAGCAGAACTGCTATTGCTAGACTTCACGTTGACCACTGTGAATAATAAGTTGACACTGAATGGACAGGGACATTGGAGAAAATGACCATGTGACATGGAGCTCACTGTATTGAGCAGAAAACTGGGCATTGACACATACATGAGGCATTAAGGGAAATGAGTTTAGTCCAAGTGAGAGCCTTGTAGGTAGGACCTATCAACAGAGATTGAGAAGAATGGTAAGCTTGTAAAATTATAATGCAGACGTGAAAATCTGAACTGTTTCCATTAAAAGGATCTTTCACTAGGAAAAAGCCCTACCCATATGAAACTCAGATTTTAAAAAGAACATATACAAACCATGAAATATGGGTATATTATGTAGCATAATTAAGGGAGTCTGAATACATGCAGGGGGTTGAGTGGTGGCCTCCGGAAGATATGCCCCAGTCCTGACCTCTAGTACATCCTGCAAATGTGACTTTATATGGGAACAGGGTCTTTGCAAATGTAACTAAGTGAAAGATTTGAGATGAGCTCATCTGGAGTTTAGGGTGGACCCTAAATCCAGTGACTGGTTTCCTTAAAGAAAGAGATGACACAGAGGTACACAAAGGGAAGGCTGTGGGTAGATGGAGGAAGACATTGGAGCGATTGTGTCTATAAAGCAGGAAGTACTAAGGGTTGCTGGTGACCACCAGAGGCCAGGAGAGCAGCGTGGAACAGAGTCTCCCTGAGAGCCACTGGTAGGAACCCAATCTGCCAATTCTTTGATTTTGGACTTCTGGCCTCCTGAATACTTTTCTTCTGTTTTAAGTCACTCGGTTTGTGGTAATTTGTTATAGCAGCCACAGGAAACTAATACAATACATTAACCTCCTAAGAAGACTAGGGGTGGAAGTGAAACCCACGCTCAGATTAGTCTGAGACTCCTGAAGAATGCTAAATGAGACAGAGAGGGAGGGCTTTTCAACAAAGTTAGAAACAAAACACACACAAGTAGAAGGGAAACCTGCTTAGGAGGATGCTGTTGTTTTTGCAAGTGACCTTAAAAAAGCACACCCGCTCAGCAGCCATAGAGGGAACATCTGGCTGGGATGTGGCCCACAGTGTCATGTTCACCTTCTCCTCAGTAGACAGTGGAAGGATCTGAGGACCTGGGTAAGCAGGATGTGATGGGTGGCACTGACCCTTTGGGCTCTTTCATTTCTGCTCTCTGCCAGTGATGTTGGGAAAACCATTTTTAACTTAAGTTTTAGTGTCTGTTTTAACCCAGATATTTAGATGCAGGCCCCATTTTATAACGTTAGCATTTTCCTGTTTCTTTTCATCTCTTAGATGATGAATAATGGACAGCAGTTCGAGATTTTCCCTTCTATTAAAATTGCTTGCTAAGCAAGATTGTGAAATCAATATACTGTGATTGTTTTACAAGCCAGAGGACATGTTATCTCAAATATTTGATCAAATAGGTGTGTGTAACACAGCCCTCATTTTAACTAGACCATATTCTTTAGTGATTCTCCTGCCCTTGTTCACCGTGCCCTGGGAAAATCAAAGCCCCCTTTTCTTAAAGAGGCATAATTTCAGAGCAACATTTAGTGTCAAAATGATTGTTGAAATAACCTCTGACCATCACAATTCTTTTTGCATTTCTGAAGGTGCTCACAGGTCCCCAAGGGGCAACCCTAAGTTTCTAGGACCACCTTGGGGTATGAGTGGTCTTTTACTACCCCCAAAGAAACCACAGTCAAGAAAAAAGAATCTCTAACTGGAAACTGTTTGACAGCTTAACATGTTGAGACAGTGAGTGAGGGAAATGGAATTTTTGCTTCTAATTGTGGAAAGTTTTTATATGATGGCAACATAATTGAGGCCATTGATGGAGGAGGCAAGAACCATGGAGTTTTCAGTGTCATTATTGTATTTACATCTTTGTGGATTAATTTCAGTGGCTTTTGTAACAAGGAGTGAGTCACAGTAATTATTGTCAAGCTTGTACAGGAGCAAAAAATTTTCCAGGATTGTGAGGATAAAGTCTTTCTCAAAATTACTTTGTGGTAAAAGGTTGAATTGGTCATTTTCACTCTCCGAGCCTATGATGTGATTTACTATAGTTTATAAGAGTTTGAGCACTTACGTTGAGGTGAGATTCAGAATCCCACTTGTCTATGGAATCTGGGTAAGCAATCTGAAAGAATAAGACAGGCTGGAGGTAAGACAATACAAGACACCATGTCTGCCTGCTGGGTTAGGCGCCATTTTGTGGGCTCTTTCTCAGACCTCTTCAGATGGGCATCTTGGGGGCAGCAGTCTGGCAATGGGCAGGCCACTGTGGAGGAGGGATGGGGTGCACTGTGCCAACAGTGAGTTTCCTTGTCACTGTACCTAATTCACATGACCATTTCTAGCATTATTTTGCTAATTGGCTTACTACGCAACTTGAGGACTAGAGTGACCAAATCTGTCTTTATCCCCCTGGTGTAGAATGCAGGAATCTTTGGAATAAAGATGCCATGGTGGGATTTCTGTGACTTGGGTCCCACAGGAAGTTCTGTTGAGGGTGCTGGAATCCAGGTGAATGGAATTGCTCCATTGATGAATTTCTGAATGCCTTTTGCTGCTGTTTGTCGTCTTCTGTAGATTTGTTTAGCCTTTCAAATAGCCCTTTAAGATGTGTATTCTTATCCCATTTATAAATCACAGATCAAAAGCTTTGTCACTGATGAGTTGGATGCTTTTAGGAAAGAACCTAACTTCTTGGTACTCCGTTTCTACTTGTGGAGCATGGAGGTTACTAATGGCGCCTGTCTTGGAGGGCTGTGGTAGAGGCAATGGGAGATGAGCTAAGTACGTGCTTGCACCACGGGAGAGACTCAGTAAAGATTTCTGCTCCTTCCCCTCCTCTTCCTCATCATTAACATGCTCACCCTGTTGTCATTCTTACGCTCATCATGCTGGGACTGGATGGTGATCTCCCCTCTTAACAGAATTTGCTTTATGTGGCATCATTTTGAAACTGGATCTTAAGAAGTTTAAGAAAAAGTGGATGGTCACCAAGCATCCTTAGTGATCCATCTTTCTTCAACCACTATGCCAAAAAAAAATACTTATTGTCCTTCTTTGCCTTTGCCCTTAATTTTTATCTGTGGACAGAAGGCAAAGAGTTAGCTTTGGGCTGCCAAGGGTGAAGAAAAGAGATTTATTCATGGGATCACAAGGGAAGAAGAGTAGACGGTTGTGATGAGCAACCTTTGTTTTATTCATCTATCCATACATTCATCTCTTTAAAAAAATTTTTTTAATGTTTATTTATTTTGGAGAGAGAGAACAGGACAGAGCACAAGCAGGGGAGGGGCAGAAAGAGAAGGAGACACAGAATCTGAAGCAGGCTTCAGGCCCTGAGCTGTCAGCACAGAGCCTGACGCGGGGTTCGAACTCACGAACCGTGAGATCATGACCTGAGCCGAAGTCCAATGCTTAACCAACTGAGCCATCCAGACACCCCCATCCATTCATCTCTTCATGTGTCCATAA
Source organism: Acinonyx jubatus (assembly GCF_027475565.1). NCBI lineage: Eukaryota > Metazoa > Chordata > Mammalia > Carnivora > Felidae > Acinonyx > Acinonyx jubatus. The sequence goes on along the minus strand of NC_069383.1, from coordinate 143,196,550 downwards.
ATGTCTGGAATTTCTGCCATGTGCTGGTCAAAGGGGCACAGCAGAAGACCACATGAAATGGTTCCTGCCCTCCTGGAGTTCACCATTTGCTGAACAAAAGAGGTAGAGAGATGTAGTTATGTAATTGCAATTTATTTATTTATTTTTAAAAAAAGCAAACTTCTAAGTCAGAGGTGAAGAGAATTGGAACAGGACCATGTTGGCTGAGGTCATTTCAGTGAGAGAAAACACATTTTTCCTGTTTTTATTGCTGGGTTCTGACCCAGGAGAGGCAAAAGGTGGAAAATAATGCTGAGAAGGTCTCTCTCTGCTTTCTCAAGAACTCTGTGCTGTACAAGGTTGAAAGTTACAAATAAAGGGATGTATTTTTCAAGTAAGGAGTCATCAATAAAGGCTCCTGGGTGGCTCTGGGGGCTTGGGAAGGATGAGGAATCCCTGATGTATGGAGTTCCCAGGAGCTAAATGTTTGGGAAGCTATAACTTTCTTCACAGCTTCCTGTAAGATGAGTCTCATGCTGCTGCTATCTGCCAGCTCCAAGGGACACCAGCCGGGGTTCTCTCTCACTTTGGTTTGTAACTTTCTCTTCTCTCTGTTTCTTTTCAGACCCAGCAATCGTCAATGGGGTTTATTGGTCCGAATCCCTAAACAAAGTTTTCGTAGATAACTTTGATCGTGACCCGTCTCTCATATGGCAGTACTTTGGAAGTGCAAAGGGCTTTTTTAGGCAGTATCCAGGTGAGTATCCCTGCCTTGAGAATTATGATTGAGATTAATGACCCTGTGATATTTTTCTTTCATGTTCAGGGTTAAATTTTCCCCCTCCCATTAGGAGAAAATGAAAGATTAAATTCAAATCTGTTATATCTATTGTCATGGTCCAGATAGGCGTGGTAGCATGGCGTCCGTACACACACACAGGCATTTAGATCTGCATGTGGTTTCCACATCTTTCTCAATAGGGCAGTTCATCGAGCTGCACCAAAAGTGAGGAGTTGGGGTGTGAGACACAGCATATTTGATCTTTCTGGACAAGAGTTTGCTTTATTACTATTACTACTACTATAGTTACTATCATCATTGTTATTACCATGGAAAGGAACAAGTCATAATTGGGCTGAATTTTAAATTCTGACCAAAGGGGTAAGAAATGGAAAATGTGAGGGGCGCCTGGGTAGCTCAGTCGGTTCAGCATCCGACTTCGGCTTAGGTCATGATCTTGCGGTTCGCGGGTTTGAGCCCCGCGTCGGGCTCTGTGCTGACAGCTCAGAGCCTGGAGCCTGCTTCGGATTCTGTGTCTCCCTCTCTCTCCACCCCTCCCCTGCTTGCACCCTGTCTCTCAAAAATGAATAAATGTTTAAAAAAATTAGAAAAAAAAAAGAGAGAAATGGAAACTATGAACTGAAGTTTCCCCACTCCAGAGCTGACTTCCTCGGAGGAAGAGCTCGGACTGGCCCAAGCACCGCCGATGGCACCAGCTCATCTTCAGGGCCGCCAAAAGCACCCTCAGATGGTATGTTCATCAGAGTTTGTCCATCATACCTTTGGAACAGGTGTTCCTGAGGCCTCCCCAGACCTCCACTTTGCAATAAGAATTTAATTCTGGCTTGGTTTGAATTTTAATTAAGAAGGGAAGTTTTAATTTTGCTCACAAGTTGTGAAAACAGGACTCGAGGCTGCAATTGTGCCAACATCACAGCTGCAGAAATTAACAAGCTCAACCTAAAAGAAGGAAAAAACTCCCGGCATAATCTTTGAGCAATTAAGTGGAGACTTTTATGTTTTCATTAAGTAAGACTAGGCACCTGATGTCTTCCCACTTTGAGGCACAGAGACCGCCAGCCTCCGCCTCGAGGAGCCGTTTTCCCTGCACACAGCATCTGTCCCCTGAGACTTGCCTGCCAAGTGACTGTTTTGCCGATTATTCGACATTTCCCAAGAGTTGTGTTCAGCGGGGCACACGTGGTTCCTCCTGGAGCTCACAGAAATTTAAACAATAAGCATCCTAGTAAAGATAATGTTATAATAAACAGTAGTCTATTAAAGTTCCAGTGTCACCAAATTGCAATCTGTTTTGATACACTCAACAGAGAGCAAATTTAACACAGATGTTGCTGAAAATAAAGCGTGGGTGAGGGCTGATCCATAGATGAAGCTACAGGGACCTCTTACCATCTTACCACGTGGTGTTTGGATGAGGGTGGAGTCGATAAGAAGAAACCATAGATCATCTTTTGTCTCCGCCAGCAGGAAGTCCTTAAACTATGGTCATGAGGAAATTTGAAAAAAAAAAAAAACGGGGCGGGGGGTACAGTAGACATCTCAGGCTGCCATAACAAAATACCACACACTGGGTGGTTTAAGCAGCAGGTGTTCATTTCTCATAGTTCTGGAGTCTGGGGAGTCTAAGATCAAGGTGCTGGCAGACTTAGTTCTTGGTAAGAGCCCTCTTTCTGGCTTGCAGATGGCTACCTTCTCCTTGTAGCTGCACATGGTAGGGAGCCAAAGCTCAGGTATTTCTTACTCTTCCTAGAAGGGCACTAATCCCACCGTGGGAGCTCCATCCTTCTGACCTCATCTAAACCTAAGTACCTACGGAAGGCCTCACCTCTGCATACTGTCACACAGGGTCATGTTAGTTTTCAACCTATGAATTTGGTGGCAGGGACAAACATCCAGTTCATAACAAAAGGACATCCTCATGAAGGGTGTATCTAACAGGGGAGATGAATTTATGTACAAGGTTTTTAATCAGTCAGAGCCATCGACTCAGAAATACTTACCATGTTTGTGACATTTGTGGCAGAATTTTAACTTTGTAAAATTCCTGCATCTTTTCTGTGCTAGTAAAGACACGAGTCATGGTCCTATGGTGTTTCACTGCCCTATTAATGTCTTGCGGTCACTCAGTGCTTGGTTCTGAACAGAAAACACACCTCTTGTCTCTTGGACACAAAATGATTGTTAGAAGAATGACTCATGGACATTTTTTTGCTAGGATTTTTTATCTTCAGGAAACTTCATTCCATGTTTAGAGTGGTATAATAGTATGAATCAGTGGTAAGTCTGCATGTTCTTAAAGAGAAGGGATATTTCTTCATTCTTCATTCAGTGTGTGCTGAGTTCTTGTTTTGTTCCAAGCACTATGAGAGGCTAAAATGGTGAACTTAATAGAAAAGGTCTCTGCCCTCATGAAGTTCCCTCTTGTGGGAAAATGCATTCCTCAGGATTTTGGTTGCAAGTGACAGAAACTGCATTCTAGCTAGCTCCAGCAAGGAATACATTTATTGGCTCAGGTAACTTGAATTCTAGGGAATGTGCTGTTTTGAGACATGGCTGGATCCAGTATTCAGCATTGTCATTTGCATTTTGAATCTTTCCTTCCCTCTTTCCTCTCCACCTTCCTCTATTCTGACCATGTTTCACTGGCAGGTGATCTCCTAGTGATGGAGAATATGGCTGTGTGCTTGCAGGATTATTTCTCACTATGGTCCCAGAGGAAGAGAGAGCATCTGTCCTAGTGGCTTAGATGTAAGTCCAAGGATTATTCTGGTCTGGGTCACATGCCCACAGCCTCAAGTGAGGGAGACTGGACAGTGGTAGGGCTAGCCATCTGAAACCATGGGGATTGATCAGGATTACATTACTGTGGCCTCGCTTGATGGGGATCCCCAAAGGAAGTAACAGGGAACATGAGGGAGACAGACAGGTGAACAGGTCATGATGGTACAGTGTGTTTAATGCTAACATGGGGGAAATAGAAGGTGCTAGAGGATCACTAAAGAGGAGGGCAGTCTCAACTTCTGTAGGTGGGAGCATGGAGTTCTCAGAAGGGGGATTTTAGTCAACATCACCCTAATAAAGTACCTGGGATGATGTTGTCTCTTTCTGAATAGATTTACACAGGCCTTTACAAGTTCAGTGTAGGGCCTTTAGCCATGTGGCAACACTTCCATGCGCTGTCTTTTGGATGATATAAGTGTTCTATATCTATAGCGCCTGTTACGGTAACCAATGGCCACATGTGGCTATTGAGCATGTGAGATGTGCCTAGTGAAGACAGGGGAACTAAAATATGAGTTTTATTTAACTTCAATTAGCTTAAATCTAAAATTAAACAGCCACATGTGGCTAGTAGCTGGCATGTTCAGCTGTGCAACTCTATGGGTAAAGACTTTTGTAGTCTGATACCCAGTTTCCAAGGTACTGGCCTACCTTTTAGTTCCTGTATTACAAAAAGGTCTCACTGAGCAGAGAGAGAACTCTGGTTAGGCTCTTCTGAACAGCAACAGCCACAACAGCAACAAAATACAGATAACGGGTCTTTGAGCTCTGCAGGATTTGTTACTCAGGCCTTATCAAAGCTCTGCTTATTTCATTGTCATCCTTGGGCGTCTTTGGGAGTACGGTTAATATTAATATAATATTAATATTAATGCTGATCATAGTGATAGTGACCATCATTTATTGAGCACTGTCCTAGGCATCTATACAAGCATTGTCTGGTTTAATCCTCAATAATTCTATGGGCTGGAGCTACTATAAAATGCATTTTACCAATGAGAAAGCAGACCAAGGGGTTAACTGACCAAGCCACACCAGCAGGATAGGAGGGAGTTGGTAATGGTGTTAATATTTTTAGCACCTCTTTCCTGCTTTGTTCTTATGGCAGTTCTTAATCTATAAAATATGAATTCTGGCCTGTAATCCTGAGCCATCAGGCTTTCAATCCCCATCTCCTTTGCTAAGATATCTGCCCCAGGAGGACAGAGACGTTTGGCTATCACTCTGGTACCATCATCAACAATAACATAGTGTATAGGTGTTCAGTACATATTTTTGACTGAATGAATCACTCAGTGGACCAAAATCTACCAGACATATTGGTCTCATCACACTGTTAGTAGCAGCCCTGCCTCTTCAGATACAGTAGAGTTACTGTCTCTCTGAGAAGCTGGTCACTGGCTATAGTCAGTGGGACACAGTGACTAAGTAGGGAACTGGCATAAATACATTACAAAGCTATGCTCCCTTTCTTTTCTCTATTGCTTCCCTCCTCAAAGTCTTCCTGAGCCAATGACTACATAATTCCTTTTATCTTGAGCTTCATCCCCCAACCAACCTGGGTGGGATCCCAAAAGGCATAGTGGCAATTCCAGAAATTATATAGCTCATGGGGTGCTTCTTGGCTACGTATCAATTTCCTGGTTCTCAAAGATTTAAGATGAGCCAACTGTTATTTCTCGGTGATTTAAAGTTCTTTGAACAGTTTCAAAATATCTGTGTGTACAAAAAATTATATACTGAAAAGTTGATATATCCTAGGGGAGATAGTACCAGCTGAGACAGGGTTGCCTGGTGTTTGCCTCCAAAAACACATTTTGTTTTGAGATTGGGAAAGGAAGGGCTCAGTGGTCCAATTAGTTTGGTAAATGCTGCCTCTGCTGAGCCAGTTATGGAGATTCAAGATGCTATAAACAGATTAAAGGCCCACGGCATCCATCCCATGGCATAGAAACCAGTTTTACTTTTATTCATTCAACTCATGCTGACATCCCAGAGGACTTCTCATAGGACATCTTCATGTAACGCCTGTGTAAGGAAGAACATGGTGACGTGGCATTTGGGAAATAAGTCCTATGGTCATAACTGGCAATCTCAGGAAAATCTTTTGAACTCTGAGAGACTGGAGTCCCTGCTATGAGTTGAAAATTTTGACCCAAGTGCCAGGTTTGGGCAAGATGTCTCCTCAGTGCTCATCCAGTCCTGACTTGAGTCAAGTTATGACCTTTATTGTTCTACCTTAGGCCACTATGCCTAGAACTGTCTCAAGGTACTGTCTTAATCCCCACTCAATGTATACCTCACGTCCTGACCGGGAAAGGCCTGGGTCTCATGGGTCCTGCTGCCACCCAGGCTCCTTACCTTTGTCAGAGACATTCTCTATGCACAGCCATACCAGAATTCCTCCGGTTCCTTGAACTTGACATGCTCTTTTCAATCTCAGGACCTTTGCACATTTCATTCTTTATGCCTGGGATATTCTTGTTCACCCTGTGGCCACCACTTTTGTTTTATGAGTCCTACCCATATGTAGTGGGTTGAATAATATCTCCCTCCAAATTTATGTCCTCCTGAAGCCTCAGAATGTGACCTTACTTGGAATTAAGGTCTTTGCAGATATAAATAAGTAAGTTGGGATGAGATCACACTGAATTAGAGTAGACCCTAAATCCAGTATGACTGATACCTTTATAAGAGGAGAGGACTGACACAGAGGGAAGACAGGGGCAGAGATTGGGGTGATGAAGCAACAAGTCAAGGATCACCAAAGATTGCTGGGAGCCAGCAGAAACTGAGAAGACACAAGGGAGGGGTTTTCCCTAGGCCCTGTCGACACCTTGATTTTAGACCTCTATCCTCCAGAACTGAGAGAGAGTTCTTTTCTGTTGAGCCACCCAATCTTTAGGACTTTTGTTATATCAGCTCTAGAAAACTAATATACCATCATTCTGCTCTCAATTTGAAGAAGATCCTTCTTCCCATTAGAGATTGGAATCCCCTTTTGTACACTAATGTAGCCTCAGGCACTTCTCCTTTGTGACATCTCTGGTTCCTGGGATTTCTTATCCTTTGCCAGCTTCCCTGCCCAGCATGAGGCTTCCTGAGGGCAGGCAGGGGCCAGCCTGTCCTTCCCAGTCAAGGCTCTGGGGTTGTCCCATCTGTTCCACTTTCCTTGGAATTATATCCTTTATAAGGTTTTCCCAACAGACTCATTTCATGTCAACTTTTTCAAAAAGCACCTAGTAGGGCAGTGCTTGGAATTGGAAGGAGTTACAAGCCCACGTGCAGGTGCAGGGGAATGATCTCAATCCAAAAGGAGAGCACTGAGTGTCATTAATCCCTTCCCCCAGGCCCTAGCCTTAATGCTGGAACTGTAAAACGAATTACACATTTTCTTGTCCCAGTGGGGCACACAGAGATGGGGCTGAGATGGGGAGGAAGGACAGCAAAGTGGGAAGGAGTGAAGCAGGATCAGACACAGTCCTTGTCTAAGAACAGTCACCACAATTTAATTTGAGAAACGAACATCCGCTGAAGGTCTACCATGGGTCAACATGTTATAAAATAATTATCTTTATTTGGGCTAAAACCAACTCTTTGTGAAATTATAAATTGGAACATTACCTGGCCTCATCATGGGTAGAATTTCAGTGTGTGTTAAGACCATGCTATCCTAACTATACTTGGCTTTACACAAAGCAGTGTATCCATTTTATTTTATTTTATTTTATTTTATTTTATTTTATTTTATTTTATTTTAAACGTTTATTTATTTTGAGAGAGAGAGAGAGAGAGAGCGAGCATGTGCAAGCAGGAGAAAGGCACAGAGAGAGGGAGAGAGAGAATCCCAAGCAGGTTCTGCTCTGTCAGTGCAGAGCCCAATTTGGGGCTTGATCTCATGAACCATGAGATCATGACCTGTGCCAAAATCAAGAATCAAACACCCAAATTACTGAGCCACCCAGGTGCCCTTCCATTATATTTTAAATAAATTGTGTTTTTGTCCCTTGGTGTGCAATATCATGTCAGTTTTACTTTACCTTCATTGCCTAATGACCTTCAATTGGCAGGGGCTTCTCATACTTCTGTTTTCTGATTTGGTACAGGAAACTCTTTACATTAGGCCCATTTGTAGGTGGGACATGTAGGTACAAGGAGAACAGAATAAAATGATTTTTGGGTAACAAACGGCCATCTCATGGTTTTCTGAGTAATAATTTGGGAGTGTTATCTCAGACACATATTATTATTTCAGTGTGGTCCAGAAAGTTGGCCATCAGTAACTGGAAAGGAGACTCCCACTGCTACCATCTGAGTCAGGATTTCCTCCTGTGAAAATCAGTTTTCTCTTTTTATTTTCTTAACTCTAATGTCTGTATTTCAAATCCATTCCTGAGCAGCATTAATGGTTGAAAACAATGATTTGCTATCTTATTTTTAGGGAGCACTTTTCTTTTTAAATCAAATTTTATTCTTAAAAACCAAGTTGTAAATAGAGAATGTTAACCTTGGATGTATCCCGACCAGTCTGCAAACCACAAGATGAAGGATATGGGATCCTATCTTACACATGGGGAAAACTCCCCAGGCTTCAAAGCCTGAAATTCAAACTTTGTAATGCAGCATAATTAGGACCATTTTTTCCCATTTCAGTTGTAGAAAACCAGGCCAGTATTCCTGATGGTAAATACAAGAGTAAGGGGAAGACAGGCCTGTGTATATTCTTTTTTTTTTTTTTAATGTTTATTATTTTTGAGAGACAGAGCTCGAGCAGGGGAGGGGAGGGGCAGAGAGAGAGAGGGAAACACAGAATCTGAAGAACTATCAGCACAGAGCCCGACGCGGGGCTTGAACTCACAAACCATGAGATCATGACCTGAGCCAAAGTTGGACGCTTAACCAACTGAGCAACCCAAGCGCCCCAGGCCTGTGTATATTCTAAGATGGAAATGTATCGAGCTCCTACCTGCCGTGCTACACACATTGCGTTACCTGGACCCAGAGACATGGCCTGACTCTGCCCCGAAGTCTATGAGTGATGCTGCTAGGTTCAACAACTTGCTGGACAGTGAGAAATGACCTTGGCTAATTTCATCATTAACCACGGGAAGGGGCTGGAGTCCTGTCCTTCCCTGAGAGACAAACGTTACTGAAGATGTCCCCACTCTCCAGCAGGCCTTAAAGCAACTGAGCTAAGGCCATGTTTGCTATAGTGTTCTAGCCCTGAAGCACCTTCCCTGAGCCGGTGATGGAGCATGTGATGAGCTGGTCATTGCATGTGATTTTTCACCCTGTCTGTTCAATCAGCAAAGCAGAGCAGCCTTGAAATGCTATGAATAAATATTTGGAGTTCCTGGGTTTCTCATAACTCTATTTTTCTTCTAGGGATTAAATGGGAACCAGATGAGAATGGAGTCATTGCCTTTGACTGCAGGAACCGAAAATGGTAGGAAATGGTCAAACCTCTTAGTTACTTTTTAAAGAGAACTTGTGGAGAGATTCATAATTCATTTTTTGCTTAATTTTCCCCTGACCTAGGTACATCCAAGCAGCGACTTCTCCGAAAGACGTGGTCATTTTAGTGGACGTCAGTGGCAGCATGAAAGGGCTCCGTCTGACTATTGCAAAGCAAACCGTCTCATCTATTCTGGATACTCTGGGGGATGATGACTTTTTCAACATAATTGCTGTGAGTGCAGCTGTTTTGTGCTTTCTCTGCACTTTGGGTTCATTTGATCTTTTAGCAGCAACCGGTTCACATTCTCATTGCTTTTGTACACACAACATTAGAAGTCCTGCCCGAGATGAGGACCAGTTAGCCCCATGTGAGCTCCCTGAATCACGATGTTGGAATGGCTTTCAGAGTCTGGGAAAGCAGTCGAGCACATTTCCTCTCCTCACCTCGCACTCAGGCACTGCCATCTGGAAGAGTAGCACCAGATTTGGTTTTCCTGGGGAGCCAACCTTTTCAGAACCTTGGGGAATTAGGTCTTGCAAGATATTCCTCAGACGGCTAGTGGAGATTAACTTTAAGCTGGTTTGGTCTGAAGACCATGATAGGAATACTAATCATGATGACAAAACAACTACGCTGTAGAGAGCTGTTTAAGTCTCACAGAACCCTTTGTCTCAGCTTCATAAACAAAAGTGCGTTTCTTAAGTGCATACTGAATGCCGTTCGCTTACCCTTCATATTTGCATGGTCTTTTGTTCCTCACGGCAATTTTAGCATGGTTTTTGCATTTTCTCCGATGAGGCTGCTGGGGTTGCAAAGGTCAGTGACTTGCCCAAGGTTATAGAACAGGGAGGTGGGAGACCCGGGACCCAAACAGGATAGTAATAACATGCTTCCTGGAAAGGAGCAATGGCTTCTGAATTCCATTTCCAGCTCTTTTTCCTCTTCTCCCCAGTTCTCTGGTGTGAGTCTCATCACGCACCTTATGTCCCTCCTACTCTTTTTCCAAAAACTATAGCCACCACAAGCCTGCTTCTTTTCCCTGAGTACTTTACCAGGAGCTCCTGCCTGGTAGTCACCTGTGCTTTGCCGCACCACCTCTGCCTAGGACACTGAGTGGCTGCAAAAGGCAGTCAAGGCAGCGTGGTGTGGTGAACAGAGTGTGTGCTTTGGGGTTGGGACTTAGTTTTGAATAGTTCTGTCCCATACAGCAAGCTGCACATCTTGAGGCAAACTGTCAGCTGAAGCTTGAGTAATCATATTACCTGCAGAGTTGCTGCCAGGACTACCTGAGCTGGGGCACAGGAGCCGCCTCCCCCCCCATGGCAGGACATGAAAGAAGGGGTGTTGTTTGACAGGCTCCAAGCATGCCCTTGCTGTGGTCTGTGTGGCTTCCCCAGGCTCCTGAGCAGATGTGTCATCATGGGATCCTGTATCTAGGCAGCCTTCTGCATGGGCACAGAGCCTACTTTTATTGGCGAGGCAGAGGGCACGGGTGTTTAAATGGCACTTAAATGGCTCGAATTAGTGTCCTGCCCGCATGCTTCTGATGAGACTGAGCAGGAAGGCACAACTGTGGGCCACCATGATTTGTAGCTTCAGATTTTTAAAAGCCCTAAAGAAGAAAAGGAAGAGAAGGAGAACAATAGATTCCATGGGAGCAGGGGTTAGGCTTGTTTATTTATTCAACTATACCCAGTGCCCGAGACAGTGCCTGGCAAATAGTGAGAGTGTAAATACTGCTGAAAGGATAATCCCTGCAGCTGCCTCCCCCACCTTATGCCAGCCCTCATGAGTGTCCCATGTGGGGGATCTCATGGGATCTTTGCCCCAGCTCTGGGCACAGAGGAACCGACAGGTAGAAGCTACCATCTAGGGATGCCCGGGCAGCTCGGTCGGTTAATGTTCAACTCTTGATTTTGGCTCAGGTCATGATCTCATGGTTCATGAGTTTGAGCCCCATGTTGGGCTCTGTGCTGTCAGCATGGAGCCCGCTTAGGATTCTCTGTTTCCCTCTCTCTCTGCCTCTCTCTCTCTCTCTCTCTCTCTCTCTCTCTTTCTCTCTCTCTGCCCATCCCCCACTGCCCGCAGGCTCTCTCTTTCTTAAAATAAGTTAATAATAAGAATAATAAGAATAATAAAAAGAAAATACCAGCTAGAGGTCACACAGCCAGAAAAAGTGGCCCAGTAAAAACTCAGAAACTGTCTGGCTTTACCTCATCCTGCTTCCTGAGCAGAAGTGAAGAGATCATAGTTGAGTGACTCAGACATCTTGCTGTGAAATTCTATGGCCCCAGGGCACAGTTCTTTAAGGAAACTTTCAGACAAAACTTTGGGTTTCTAAATTCAGAAAAGCTACTCTAGTTACCAGTCTCATTGTGAATATGCAAATGTAGCCTGATCCCCACACATCCTGAAGCATTTACAGATAAGAAGCAGCTAATTTGGGACTATCTTTCTTATTAATCTTTAATTACTCATTACAGAAGTATCAGAAATTAGCATAATAAGAAGTGCTAACTAATTACATTGTGGATCCTTTATCAGTCAGGATTTATTGTTCTGTTAACAAAACCAATCGATTGAAATAATCTCTGTAAGTTCATTAAGATATACAAACAGTGTCAACCCAATAATGAAGACGGAGTGATTAAGATAATTAAAAGCAGATATGCTAGTTATTATAGAATAGTTAAGGAAGAAAATTAATTAATTTTTTTTTACCCCAAATTGTCCCCTTATATAAAGAAACCCATTAGAGGTCCCATTAACCCTCACTGTACATCTGCTTGTAAGTTTTCAACATAAATGATCAACTTCAAGACCATTTACATAATTATTTGGACGATTAGGAAGATACTCTGAACTTTTTTATTTGAAGCCTCGATAGTAAAATTGTGAAGGCTGTCCCCCTAAGGGGTAAGAGAATGGATCAAATTCTTTAGTGAATTTATATTAAAAGCCCCGGGGTGAGAAAAGGAACCACTAATTAACAGTGACTTTTACACGTTGATTGTTTTATTACAGGCAACTTATGTAAAAATTTTAAACAATCAGAAAAGTTGCTATTCTCTTGCTGTTTGCCACATATTTCAAGTTTTTCCAAGTATATGAACATATGTAATTTTCCCCCAGCAGTAGAATCCTGTTTTCCAGAGTGCTCAGCAACTTGCTTCTATGCTTGTATTGCAAGCAAGTGTATTTGAAGAGCAGAGCATTTCATCACCCTGTAGTTGACATTAATTATTTCACCAGTCCCCCTTTGCTGGACGTCATGCTGTTCTGGGTCTCTTTTCTGCTCAAGAGTCTGCAGAGAGCGGACTTGGGCATGTATTCTTGCAGGGCTGGGTGTGCTTCTATTGAATAATATCTGGAGGTGGAATTGCTGCACCAAAAGGCATGCATATACTTAGGTATTACGAGAATGTCCACTAAGCAGGGTCTTATAACCGTTACACACTTAGAAACTGCACAGGCATACCTTGGAGATATGACGGGTTTGGGTCCAGACCACTGTGGTAAAGTGAATATCGCGATAAAACGAGGCAAATCTTTGGTTCCCCAGCGCATATAAAAGTTATGTTTACATGACAGTGTAGTCTGTAAGTATGCAATAGCATTGGGTCTAAAAAGCAATGTATGTGCTTTAATTTAAAAGTACTTCATTGCTAAAAAATGCTAACCATCATCTGAGCTTTCATTGATGATCCCAGATCACCATAACAAATATAATAATAATAAAGTTTGAAATAGTGCGAGAATTACCAAAATGTGACAGACACAAAGTTAGCAAATGCTATTGGAAAAATAGCATTTGCCCTGCAGAAAGTTGCTACAAACCTTCAGAAAGTAACCTTGTGAAAAAAACGCAGACTCTGGGAAGCACAATAAAACAAGGTATGCCTTTAGTACTCGGCTCCATCTGCTGTAACAAAATAGCATAATGTGGGTAGCTTACACAACAGAAATTTATTTTCTCACAGTTGTACAGGCTGGAAAGTCAAATATCAAGGTCCAGTAGGGTTTGGTTTCTGTGAGGCTTCCCTTCCTGGCTCGTTGACAGCCATTCACCTTCTCACGGTGTGTGTTCCCGGAGAGAGAGAGAAAGAGGGAGCCAGCTCTATCCTGTCTCCTCTCACGCAGGTGCCAGTTACGAAGCCCCATCCTCATGACCTCACCTAGCCCTAATCCCCTCCCAAGGCCCCATCTCCACATTGTGGGTTAAGGCTTCAACATGAAACTGTGGGGAGGGCGCACAAACATTCAGTCCATGACGCCAACATTTTGAGAGTTCTAAATAGTGGATTTGTAACTGGCAAACGTCCATGTTCATTCCCTTGAATTGTCTCTGTCAATACTAAATATGTTTCACCAATGTTGCCTTGCCACATCATGGTGGTGTTCTTTTCCTCCATTACCTTCGGTTTCTACGCTGGTAAAATTGCTCGAGTAAGATGGTGTATGTAGGTTTTTCAGTCTGTTGAGAATGGTTACTTGCCTCCGCCTAGAGGGAGACCCTACTGCAGATTCTTGTACGTGCAGGACGATGGGAGGTTTGAAACTCCATCCAGAATGCCCCGCAAATCTGTTTGAGTGCCCTGTTCTTGTCGGCTGGAGTCCATTTATGGGAGAGGACATGATCATTTCACCTTTCATTACACTGTCCGCTTTCTCCTGCTCGTTGGGTAGATGTTTGAGGAGACATTTCAGAGTTTCAGAGAGAAGTAAAGAATACACTCTTGTTTTTCAGTGTTGGAAGCCCATGTGCATCCTAGGTATTTGTTTATACAGATCTACTTCATCGTTGCCCCTTGGTTTTCAGTGCCTTAATAAGGGAAGGGGGGAGAAGATGTAAATAGTAAGAGTCTTTCCTTGGCTGTTTCAGCCCTGTGTGCACGTGTGCATGTTTGTATTAAGCTCATTGGCTAAATGCATCTTATATATTATACTGAAAAGCTTCCAATTCAGGTCTTTCCAGAGAGTAAATGTGAAACGATAATGTTAGAAACTGTTTTAGCTTTCACGGACAGGGTATTGCAAAATCTAAGACTGATGAACTAAATGGGTGAATTATAAAAGAATAGAAGAAATAAGAGAGTGATTTTGTGCAGCCAAAGTTAAAATTTAAGGTCAAACCACTGGTGCATGAAGAGAGATGTCACTGACAAGAGAAAAGGCATATTTTTCTGATTTGCTTTGAAGTCTAACTACAAGCCATGCATTAAATTAACAATATTATCATAAAAATGAGGGTGCTAATTCTGTCCGATGCTGAAATTTGAAAAATGGTTTTACAGAAGCCTAAGCCATGCATTAAACGAACACAGTATTAACTGGACTGATATTGTTAAATCAATTTAAATGCTTCCTGCAGCCTGTGTTTGTGCCGAGTTGAATAGAGAAGAGCACCATTTGTTAGTTCAACCCAGAACTTTCTGGTGCCCTGGTTTTAATTTGCAGAATTTTCTTTAGAACCGTTCCTCCAGTGCTTTGTCTGCTACGGATTTACTCTTTAAAGTAATTGATTCCGTATTAAAAGTATGAGGCTGGTATTTTCTTTCAGTGCTCATTTGTTCTGTACTACTAATTACGTCCAGTTGTGTTTCAAATTACACAGGAAGCTCCTCTAATGCAGAAGATCCCTGGGATGCCTGTACTGCTGAAAATACTGTGGGCTCATCTGCTTCATTACATAAACCCTACACATTTTCATTCGAAAGGTTATTTAATCAAAAGCGCGCCCAATAAAACCGTATAAATATTTAATGGAGTTCCAGCAATTCTGCATCAGTTTCTTGCCCTGCATGAGCATGCCAGCCTTGTAATTCTGTGGTTTGGTGTGTGTGTGTGTGTGTGTGTGTGTAACTTAGGATTCTCTAAAATGTACCCACTTACTTCATTTACTTTTTATCTGTTTTTTGAAAGGGATAGAGATTCTCTTTTTTTGTTGTTTTTTGTTTTTTCTTCTGTGTCAGTTCCCCCCCCCCCCCAAGGTTTGTGCCTCTCCTTTTCCCTCCATAATCTTCTCTATATCTTTGCCTTTCATCTCTTTGTTCTGATTATTTATTCTTTCAACAAATACTATTGAGTGCTAAGAGTGAAGTGTTAAGTACTAAGGCTGCCTTTGCAACTAAAGAAGACAGGCTGTGGACCTTGAGGTTTTGTGTGTGTGAGTGTTGGGTATGGAGACATCCAGGAAGCAGGTGCTCAGGGCAGAGTCGGGCAGTGTGATCTTTGAGGGTGCAGTGAGGGGCTCTAGGAGGGCACAGAGCTGGGCAGGCTGGGGACTCAGTGATGGTGTCTTAGAAAAAGTGATGACTAAGGGAACAATAAGGTAGGGGGCTTCTGCAGGAGATGGGATAGGCGGGGAGAATGCACAGGTGAGGAGGAAGTTGCTCTTTGCAGGAGGTAGTCACTCCTCTCCAACCCCCAGGAAGTACGGGCCTGAAGGGCTGGGCCTGGTGGGAACACCTGAAAGGAGCTTATTTTCTGGATGCATTGGAAGGGGGGTGGGGAATGTGGGAGGTGGAGTTGGTGGCTGGGGTGAGGGCTTGGGGGGGGGTTGATGATAAAAAGAACGGGGCTGGATTGAGAGAGGCAGGCCAGACCAACCCACACAAAGAACTGGAACTCTACCTGGAGGCAGCGGAGGACGTGGAGGGTCAGCTGCAGAGTGATGTATAGGGACATCCCCCTAAAGTTTCCCCCTTCTTGATTAGGTCTCCCCTCATCCTCTTTTTTAGGTAGTTAATGGTCTTCTTCTGTTAGGCCTGGAAGCTCCATGGCTTTCATCCTCCAGCCCAGCTTCCGGCACGACGTAGGGTTGAGTTCTCAATATCATCCAGAGCCCAGAGTCAGCTGGTTTTCACTCCTGGGCTCTAGGCTTCGATTTTTGTGAGCCAACATGTGGCACGATCCTACACCAGTGCCAAAACTTGTGTGAGCCTTGGTGGGCGAGCCCGGCCCACTTAACTCTTTAGTTTTAGATCCTTCTCCAGCACATTCCGGCCATTCATTTAATGAAACCTAAACCTCGCCTTTCCTATTTCAGATCATTAAACTTCCCATTGAGGATTTTGCTGTGTCTTTAAAATGACAGAGGTGACGAATGCCTACAGGGATTGTGCAGAAGGAAGGAAAAGGCAGGTGGTGACGTGTCCTCACTGTCAGAGCCCAGAGTTGTGTGGTTGGCCTGGGAGGAAGGGAGGAACAGTTCCCGAGAGGAGAGAAGAGTGGGTGGTAGTCTAATCCCTGAAGAAGACCACGGGTTTACATCAAGCCTGGTTTTGTTTTTTGGATGGACCATGGCAGCATCATAGATATGCACTTTTTTATCATGAAAAGGAGAAACAGTATCTTCCAAAGCAATATCTTTGGATGTAATGAGCATATTCTTTTATGGATACAAGTAGGAAAAAGTGGCTCATGAGAACTCTGCAATGATGTTCACGTGCAAGTTTAGTCAGTGTTTTATGTTTTATGGCACCTAGCAGGTTAGTTACTATTCAGTGAACAAACAAAGGAACAAAGGGCCTGGTGGCAGATGCCTTCCTGGGAGGGGATTTGGCAGTAAGCCGGCTGCACTGTCTTGACTCCATGTCTGCCACAGACCCCTGTCACTGAGAGGGTTCAGAGTGTGGCATGGAGTGGGACAGTGTGCAGCCGTGCACCGTGGTGGTTTCCATCTTGGGTATTTAGACAGTCACGTGGGCCTATGGCCACAGCACTTCTGTCCAACGAACGCAGCGCCTCACTCTCCAGGGGAGGTCGGGGCCTGTGACCCCTGTCCTCAACACCCCCTTCCTACTCGGCAAATGTCAGCTCCAGTTGGAGGCCACATCTGTTGGTCTTTCTTTCTAGTAGCACACATGACACTCACGTATATATTTTCTTGGTTCCTTGTGCTTGTGCATCCAGATGCCGTCTTCCTCTTTCTTATATGCTGAGTTCTGTGTTGACTCTTCACCCAGTTACCTCTTTTCATCCTCACAGTGAGTTCACGGGGGGAAATCCAGTTACAATTCCCATTTCCCCAACACAAATACTGAGACTCAGAGAGCTGAGAGGCCTTGGCCAAGGTCACCCGGCTGGTGTGTGGCAGAGCCAGGATTTGAACTCGGGGCTGTCTGCCTCTGTTGCTTTGGCTCTACTGCTCTACTCGTGTGTGAATCAGAAGAGGAGAGCCAACAAGGAAGGAGAAGGGAAGAAAGAAACAGATGTGACCATGTGGCGGTCCTAGCTCTTTAAGGGGTGAAAATTCTTTGTCTACCTTCTTAGTATGTAGTTGGTGGACTGGCTTGACCATCTCCGGGGCTGCCTCAGCTCTCTCCCACCATGCTAAGAGACTCTTCCCATTTCCCCGAGATTTACAGGAAGGACTACCCACTTTGGGGGGAGAGAGAGAGATGGCTGAGCGCCTCTCTAGGGTTCATTCCTAGCAGTGGGAGGGTGCAAAAGCAAATGGCAGAAGAGAATTCTACCTGGCCAGTGACGACGGTGCACACTGCATCCGTCTCTTTTTTAGACTAATGATGTCTGATTGTTTAAGTAGGGACGAAGGAGAGCTGTTTATCAGGCTGTTGGATCTTAGGGCTGGAGTTGACCAGATCTTCAGTTGTGAATTGATCTGGCCATCCCACATCATCGTTTCACAAAGTAGAAATCCAGAGAACATCCATTAAACTGTAGGAACTGGAAGGTTTCCAAACGGCGAGCTGCTGGGAGCGTGGAAGCAGTTTCACATACAGGGCGCCCTTGGCGTTCCCCTAGGGAGGAGCAGTGGGTAGTGCAGCGAGCATGGTGAGCACGCACGGCCCATGGGTCTCCTCGGCACAGCTGCCTGGTGTGCACCGTTCCCTCACACGGACGGCTGAGCCCAGCTCCCTTTGGTGATACACACCAGATTGCTCAGCATAGCTTTATCCTGATGCAGTCAAGGGAAATTAGTCAACTGCAAGCTTGGATGATGCCACTAACAAGCTGGCGGGGGTTCAGAAGAGCAGATTCCTCCACTGTGGCCACGGCTCACACAGCGATGGCGAGCATGGTTTTGATTACTGCACATGTTCCTCCCTGATGAGGGCAAGAACATCTTGGTCGTCTTTACTTTCCAGCCCCCTCTGCAGCCCCCCACATGTCCGGACCTTTACACTAGCCAAGCTGTTTCAGGTCTGTTGCCTCACTGGATCCTCACAGGAACCCCTGGAGGGTAAACAGAAGATGAATTAGCACCTTCTTATGCATACGAATCTGGGACCCAAGGTTCAGTGACTTTCCCAAGGCCACGCAGGGAGTATATGGCAGGGCAGGATGTGGACCCAAGTGTCCTGACTCCCGCCTCAGAGTACACAACCCCAGGAATCAATATTGATGATATATATTAGGCAGAATGTAGATGAAGTTTAAAATTTACGTGGAAAATGGAACTGGGAAGTTTGGGACTGCAAGATATAGGACACCTGAATAAAGGCTGCTTTAGCATATAGGCATCTCATAATCTCACGGAAGAGATGTGGAGCAGGGGCGGCTGCAGGTTTGGTATGATGCTTCAACAGTGTCCTCAAGGACCCACATTGGCTCCATCTTCCTGACCTTTGCTCTCCATTCTTAATCTTGTCACCCCCATTGTTGCACAATGACTGCTACAACCCCACAATGGCATCCCAAGTGGGAAGGAAGGAGAGAAGGAAGGCATTGGGTAGAGGAGAGTTTTCCCATAATGGCAAGAAAAAAACTCATTAAACTTTCCAGAAAATGAACCCTTACGTTTAGTGGGCTGGGAATGAATCAAGGGACCATCTCTAGCTTCAAGACAAGCTAGGAAAGCATGCTTTTAGCAGAGGAGGATGGGATAGATGTGATTGGCTAAGTCTGGTTTTGCTTCAGGCTTTAGGAATGGGTATCTTGTCACTCTCAACCAACTCAGTCAGCAAGGGAGACAGAGGACAGGGAAATAGCTGCTTTTTTTCAAAAACTGCCCACCTCAGTCCAATATGGACTGAGAACGTTGGAGAGACTCTTCTTCAGGTGTGAATTGCTTCCTGGATCCTCAGATGATGTTCCATTTGTGGACTGAAAGTCATGGTCCCATTTGTCAAGGGCTAATTTCAGAATTGTGTAAATGTGTTTTTGTTTTTTTTTTTTTTTTAGTCCATGCCTCCTCAGAGGAGATCTAAGCTCTATGACCATTGAGCGACAATTTTTCAAGTGCTTTTCTGTGACTAAGAACCAAGATTAAAGAGGAAGCAAAAGTCAGACTGATAGAAAGCATAGAATCTTGGGGGCCAGAGAAGAGAAATTGGGGACTTTGAGGTCCTCAGGTCAGTAGCTATAAGGTCAAACTACCTGGGTTTGAATTAGGA
The DNA here is from genome assembly GCF_027475565.1 of Acinonyx jubatus. NCBI lineage: Eukaryota > Metazoa > Chordata > Mammalia > Carnivora > Felidae > Acinonyx > Acinonyx jubatus. The sequence continues at coordinate 143,177,172 of NC_069383.1, read as the reverse complement.
CTGCACCCCTTGTATACTCCCCAGGGACTTTGGGCAAGTTGGCCATCCTTGGTTTGCCCCGGTTTCCCCATCTGTGAAGGGGGAGTAATTGGAAGGGCTTACCGCATGAGGTTGAGGTGTCCCGTGAATGAAGTCTAGTCTGTGCCCAGGTGGAGTCAGGGCTCAGTAACAGTGAGTTGCATATATCAGTATTATCACTGCTCCTACTTGCTTATTAGCAAGCACCTCGGCACTGAAACAGGATAATCTCTGTCACTGTTGTAGCAGCTGTAGTTCTGGCCCTCTTCAGTCTGTCCCTGTAGTGTGTCCAAAAGCGGTGGGCTCAAGCTCATCTCTTTATTTCCCCCACTTCCCTGTGCATAGCCCTCCATGGTCCTCACTCCACACACCTAAAGTCCAAACCCCTTAGCCAGACTTTGCTTGAGAGCTGGGCCTGTGAGAGGTGGTTCTGGTTCCCTTCCTCTGGAGCTCTGGGCTGGGTTTTTGGTTGCTGCAGTGGAAACATGATGACACTCATTTGAACACGTTGTACTTGGGCACCTACTGTGGGCCCACCCCTGTCGTTGTCACTAGGGGACATACTGAGGAACTGGATATGGACCCTTACAGTGTGGCCCCACCTGTGGTGAGGGATCCAGGCACCAGGCTGTTAGGATTTGGGAGTTTACAGGAGAGGAGCCTCAACTACACCACAGGCTGCTTCTCAGAGGAGGCAGGAATGAGCTGATCCAGAGGATGAATGGGAATCAGCTGGGAGATGCCAGAGCAAGGCTCCAGGCAGAGGGCCCTGTGTGGGAGGACAAGATGGGATATATCAGAGGACAGGAAGGGAGTTAGGGCTGCCAGTGCCAAGTCTCTAGGGAGGGATAATGAATGAGTGAAGTTGGGAAGGTCAACAGGGCCAAGTGTCCAGAGCCCTACCGTACCCTGGGAAGGCTGATTTGCAGAGCAGTGGAAAGTGTGAATGGGATTGGCAGGATGCGGCATGATCCAATTTGTGTTTTAGAAGGACCCAGCCTCGCCATAGTGCAGAGAATCATGCTTGATGAGAGAAGTGAACATAAGAGCACTCAAATTTCCACTCCCTAGTTGTGAGTTTGGACAAAAACAAATGGTCATATTCTGGGTATTCTGGGATAAAAAATAATGGGAAGGTCGGCATTGGCCTGTGTGGAAGGTGGTGTCACTGCTCATGAGCAGTGCTCTGACCCATACCCGCAGAGCCTCCCAGAGTGACCGGGGAATATCAAGGTCCTCTCCTTTCCTCGATTCTGTTGTCACTCACGTGTGACCCACACACGGGTTCTTTGGCTCCGTAAAACCAAAGACAGGAGCTGGAACTATATCTGCCCAAGTCTGGGATGCTCTTTAGATCCCACCTGGATCATGCACTGTCAGTCATGGCCACGGAGCCACTCCTGAAGGACTGTCAGTTAACTGTATACACCCTAAACGCTGCCATATATCAGCACATGCTCTAGAACTTCCTTCCTCAAACAAGGAAAGAATATTGGGCACTTAAGCACAATTTTATATAGGGGCACCGCTTGAGAAAGTCACCTATGTGAACGAATCGAACCCCTAGTTATGTTGCTTTTTTGTTTGTTGGCATGTATCCTTAAGTTATTTGGTACCACTAAAATGGTTAATTGTGTTCTCTTGGCTATTTCATCTCTTTGCAGTATAATGAGGAGCTTCACTATGTGGAACCTTGCCTGAACGGGACATTGGTGCAAGCTGACAGGACAAACAAGGAGGTAGGGTCTGTGGCTGGGCTGGTGCATCAGGGGTCATGGCATGGCCTACTCTCCCTCATGGTAGTGTCTGGTGCTAATTCTATTCTACTTTTTAGGAACTCATTAAATGTATTGCCTTTAATCATGGCAGTAAAATAATTACATTGAGTTCAGAAGCTCAGTAGTTCTGAAATAATTGCATTGATTTACTTTTTCTTGCTTTATGTACGTCCTGTGTCATGCTTGATACCTATGTTGAAACCATTGAAAGAAAATAGCTTTTGCTGAGATTTCAAAGAAAATTGAACCCACTTGTTAAATCTGTTGTTGCTCTTCCTACAGCTGATTAAATAATCATTGGGGTATCTATGGGGGTAACTTGTCTCCCAGGTTAGAAGGTAAGCTTTATGAGGACAGGGATGATGTCTGCTCACTGCTGTGTGTTCAATGCTCTGAGCGTTGGAACAAATGAAGGATGTGTTAAAGGAGGACCTTGGGAAATGGGGTAAAAGTTTCTCTTCCTATTGGAGCATTCTGGGAAAATGCCCAGAATAGGTTTCTATAAAATAAATCCTTTTTCCTCTTATCCATCTTTAAACTTATGAGTACAGACCACTATAGGTACCACTATAGCACCCCCTACAGGGCCGGGTGACAATTTAGGTCAAATTAGCTGTGTAGCAACAATATCACACCTCCTAGGACACACAGCTGCCATTACTCGTGTTGTTTCGTTGTATTTGCCATGACGGGCTGCTCCTCTCCTGGAGAGCAGATTCCCACGACGTGGCTCAGGGCATTGCCAGGGTAGGTTTCTGTGAGGCACTGTGCCTGTTCTGGGGAGACCCCTCGTGGCTTAAGTGGGCAGGGAGTGGCATTGGTGGCATCTTAGGTGCAGGTGGCATTTCTGAGGGAGTGAACAACAGAGGATTAGGAGAAATTCATGTCCGCTAGAACACAGAGTGAGAAGGAAAAATTATACCAGAGCTGATGTCCAAGCTTCAATTTGAGGGGCAAGAAACACTGTAATAGGCTTTATGTTAGGAGGGTAGAAGAAGTGCATTATAGCTCAAAGAGCAGGTGTATCTAGGGAATGTTTGTTCATGGTCACTTTGTAGGGAATGAATGATTTAAACCTATAGCCAAACTTTCCTAGGGACCTTCCCCTTGTTTGACCATTGCCTGGGTCTGGATTCTGCCCCATTCCCAATATTATAGCTTTGGAATATCCTCCAGAGCCTCAGATAGGTGTTCAGTGATGGTGCCTGCAACATTAAGTAGAAAAGATGCTTGGGGTGCGTGGGTGGCTCCGTCGGTTGTGTGTCCGACTTCTGATTTCAGCTCAGGTCATAATCCCAGAGTTGTGGGATCAAGCCTGCATCGGGCTCCGTGCTGAGTGTGGAGCCTGCTTAAGATTCTTTCTCTCTCACTCTGCCCCCCACCCTGTCTAAAGTAAATAAATAAAAATTTAGAAAAGATGCTTAAAATGGTCATGGCCTCCCTTCAGATTGCTTCCCAAATAAACAAGGAGCAGTGTGATATTTGGATGTATGGAGTCTTACGAAAGGCAAAAAAGATTGTTAGATAAAGCAGGCTAAGCGTTTATTTAAAACTGTCTTTGGAAATGTGTGAATATTGAAGACTGGATCAGTTTTGAATATAAAAATGTATCCAGACATCTAATTCTGACGAGGAACAGCCATATTCCAATCAGATTCTTCCCCTTACAACTAAAAAACCCTGGAGGTAACCCAGTAAACAAGAATAGGAAGACTCTGGAAGGTGAAAAAGGAAGATGAGCTTCCTGGACTTAAATGCATAAGCTGAGTTCCCTGGGTTTTCTTGTTGATTCCCACCATCTGTCTGAATGGAGCACTCCAGGACCCTCCCTCTCATACCTACAATAGGCAGAGACCAAAAATAATAATTAAAAAAAAAGAATTCAAGAAAAGCCTGTTCCTTCTAGCCTAACAGCCAGGAAGGGGGTAGCCTCAAACAGAAAACTTTCTTGACAGTACCTTTACTACTGCACACAAACACCAGTGGGATGACCGTAGTGGGCAGCCCTCCACCCCTTCAGGGCTCAACGAGGAATCGACCTTCCACCTCACCCGCATCCACTGGGCCCTTGTGCTATACCTCAACACAGAGACTGGCTGCTAGGAAGAAGATTATATAGGATCCAGAGTCTTGTAACATAAGACCTAACGTGCCCAGAAAGCAGTCGAAAACCCCTAGTCATTCCCCAAACCAGGCAAATCACAACATGAATGAGAAAAGACCATCAACAGAAGCCAATGTTGACATGAATCAGATGTTGAAATTATAAAATTGCTTCAACAAGCAATTAGGAATTCTCTTGAAACAAGCGAAAAAAAAAAAAAAACTCAGCAAAGAAATAGAAGTTATTAAACAGAACCAAATGGAAATTATAGAACTGAAAAATACAGTCACCAAAATAGAAAGCTCACTGGACCAGCTCAGTAGTAGAGGGGAGATGACAGAAGACAAAATCAGTAAACTTCAGGACAAATCGATAGAAATTACCCAATTTGAACAGCCGAGAGAAAATAAACTGGAAGAAAATGAACAGAGTCTCAGGGACATGTGGAGTGGTAACAGGAGAGCTAACATTCATAGCACAAAAGTCCTAGCAGAGGAGAAGCAGAGTAAGACTAGATATGTTGGCTGCAAACTTCCTAAAATTAGTGAAAGGCATAAACAGACACATTCAAGAGGCTGAGTAGACTCCAAATAGGATAAACCCAAGTCACTCCATGGAAGGGCACATCATAAATAGAAAAGGGGAAAAGAAATAACTTGATAGCCACCGAGAGAAGGGGCACATTGCTTAGATTACCTATTTGTATGACAGCAGACTTCTCATATGAAATCATGGAGGCCAGAAGGAAGTGGCATAGCATCTTTTAAGTATTCAGGGAAAACAACCATCAATCCAGGACTCTGTATTCAGTGAAAATGTGTTTAATGAATGAAGAGAATAAAGACATATGCAGATGAAAGAAAACTATGAACATTTTTTACCAGCAAACCTACCCAGAAAAAAAAATGGCTAGAGAAGTTACCTAAATAGAAGGGAAATAACAGAAAGAGGCTTGAATCTTCAAAAAGGACAGATGTTGGAATGGGTAAAAATAGGAATAAGTGTAATAGAGTATCCTAATTATCAAGAGATTATTAGGTCATACTTGATAATTGAAGCAGAAATTATAGCATCATCTGATGTAGAGGCCACTGTTGCTGAGGAAACACTTAAGCCGATTATATTTTTAAAGTATGGAGGGTAAAAGGACCTCATTAGAAATAAGATTTCTACATCTTTCTGAAAGTGGTAAGTGCTGATATCAGTCGACAGTGATACATTACATATTCATATTACAACACCCAGAGCAATTAAGAAAACAATGAAAAGAGGTACACAGGTATCCTCCACTTTTGAAAGTTCACTTTACACTGGTTTGCTTTTATAAAAGACCTACATTAACACCTGTTTTTGCTAACCGAAAGATATCCGAAGAGGATTTTCACTTTTATAAAGAAAGACAAAAAGCAAAAATAGCATCCAGCATTTGTTTTGCTGTGAGTTATTATAGAGGCAGGGTGCACCCTGAGCAGTGAGAGCAGTCCTGCCAAGCTCTTTCCCCAGGAATCACACTTCGCAACTTTGCATGAAGCCTCCAGAGCTTTGAACCTTATCTGTGAGCATCTGTGCTTTATCTCCGTTTATTTTGTGTGTCCCTTAGCAAGATGTGTCCTAAGGTGTCCGAAAAGCCTAGGAGATTATTTTGGGGTCTGGGAACACTCAAAAAAGTTTCCATATAAATTATTGGTAATTGCTTCTTTTCTTTACACAATTTTAGCTTATGACAAGTTTCATACGAATGTTCCACTTGCGGATAGAGGGGGGAATGTACTTAAAAAGTAACTCATAGGAATGTAAAAAATAAGACACAACAGGAAAAAGGATAAATTGACAGACTTAAGCCCTGCCGTATCACTAATGATCTTAAATGTAAATGGTCTGAGCACACGGATTAAAAGACAGAGGTTGGCAAGTGGATTTAAAAAAAAGTCTAATCATATGCCAACTACTAGAGTTTCACTTGAAATGCAATGACATAGATATGTTGAAAGTAAAAGGATGGAAAAGATATACCATGCAAATATTAATTAAAAAAAAAGCAGGAGTGGTTCTGTCAATATCAGATAAAGCCACCTTCAAAGCAAAGAAAATTACTATTACTAGAGACAAAGAAGGACAATACATAATAATAAAAGAATCAATCCACCAGGAAGACATGACAGTGCTAGATGTGTTTGGACCAGAGTTTCAAATACGGAGTTTCAAAATACATGAAGCAAAAACTAATAGAACTGAGAGTAGAAATAGATAAACCTACAATTATAGCTGGGGACTTGTACACTTCACAGTCAGTAACTAATAGACTACTGAAAAGAAAGTCGGCAAGGATATAGAAGAACTGACCGACCGATAAGATCTAAATAACATCTATAGAACACTCTACCCAACAGCAGCAGAATACACATTCTTTTCAGGCACTCATGGAACATTCACCAAGATAAAACATACTCAGGGTCGAAATACAAACCTTAATAACTTTAGCAGAGTTGAAATCATATAGAGCATGCTTTCTGTTGATAATGGAATCAAACTAGAAATCAATAACAGAAAGACGACAGAAAAATCTCCAAACACTTAGAAATTAAGTATACCACTAAGTAATCCATGGGCCAAATGGAAGTCTTGAAGGAAATTTTAAAAATATAAAACGAAATGAAAATGAAAAGACAATATATCAAAAGATGTGGCATAAAGCAATCAAGTGATGAGATGGAAAGTTACAGCACTATATCCTTATATTAAAAAGAGGAAAGCCTCAAATTAATAATCTAACTTCACACCACAAGAAATTAGAAAAAGGAGACCAAACTAAACCCAGAGCAAACAGAAGGAAGGAAATAATAAAGAGCAAAAATCAGTTAAATTGAAACAGGAAAACCACAGAGAAAAATCAATGACACCAAAATCCAGTCCTTCAAAAAAAATTTTTTTAAACTAATAAATCTCTAGAAAGACTGACATAAATAAAAGGAGAGACATCACAAATCACCAACATTAGGCATGTTGGGGAATATCACTACAGAACTGCAGTGATTAAAAATTATTAATAAGGGAATATTACAAACAACTTTACACTCATGAATTTGACAACTTAGGAGAAATGAACCAAATCCTTAAAACTGCAAGCTACTAAGATCCAACCAAGATGTAATAGATAACCTGAATAATCCTATAAGCAATTAAAGAAATTTAATTCATAATTTAAAACTTCCAAAGAGAAATCTCAAGTCCCAGATGGTTTCACTGGACAATTCTAAATACTTTAAAGAATTACTATGAATTTTACAGAATCTCTTCCAGAAAATAGAAGAGGAGGGAAATCCTTCCAACTGATTTTATGAGTCTAGTGGTTCCCTGATAATCCAGACAAAAATGGTGCAGAAAAAGAAACCTACCAGGGGAGACTCCATGATGAGAAAAAGAAACCTACCAACCATAACCCTCATGAACTTACAGCAAGAGTCCTCAGCAACATTTTAGCACATCAAATCTAACTATGTATATATCTATATCTATAGAATAATATACCACCACGAAGTAGGATTTATTCCAGATATGCAAGGCTGGCTTGACATCAGTGTCAATCAATGTAATTCACCATATAAACAGGCCAGAGATGGAAAATCATATGATCATAGCAATTAACTCAGAGAAAGCATTTGATAAAATCCAACACACATTCATGATTAAAAAACAAAACAAAACAAAAACCTCTCATCAAAATAGGAACAGAGGTAACTTCCTCAAATTGGTATCGACCATCTACAAAAACCTACAGCTCATATCAAACTTAACAGTAAAGGTTTGAAAGCCTTTTCTTTTACAATTGGGAACATGTAAGCATGTCCACACTTACCACTCTTACTCAACATAGGGTTGTAGGTTCTAGCCAGTACAATAAAACTAGGAAAACAACTAAACAGCATACAGTTCTGAAAAGAAAAAATTAAACTCTCCCTATTTTCAGATGACATGATTATATATGTAGAAAATTCCCTAGACTTTTCCAAAAAGGCAAAACCTGAACTAATAAATGAGTTAGACAAAGTTACATATACAAGATCAACACCCCAAAACCAATCCTATTTCTATATACTAACAATAAACATATGGGAACTGAAATTTAAAAACCAATACCATTTACAATTGTTCCAAAGAAAGTTAAAAAAAAACATGTGCAGGTTCTGTGTGATAAAAATTACAAAATGATCCTGAAAGAAATCAAAGGCCTAATTAAATAATGGAAAGACTTACCATGTTCATAGATAGAAAGACTCAATATAGTAAAGATGTTAGTTCTTTTCTAATTGATCTGTAAGTTGAATGCAATTGCTATCAATTCCAGCAAGGTTTTTGTAGACATAGACAAGCGTATTTTAAATTTTACATATGCACAGGACCTAGAATAGTAAAACCATCATGGAAAGAATAAAAGTAGGAAGAATCAATTTACTCTACACTGAAGCCTATTATATAGTTACAGTAATCATGACAGTGTTGTGTTGATGAAGGAGTAAGCATATAAATCAGTGGAATAGAAGAAAGAACACAGAAATACACCCACACAAATATGCCCAACTGATTTTTGACAATGGTGCAAAAACAATCCAATGGAGAAAGACTACCCTTAATAAGTGGTGCTGGAGCAGTTGAACATCCATAAACAAAAAATGTACAAATAAAAAAAAAACAGTTAAAAACACTTCACCTCGATCCAAACCTCCCCACTTAAACAAAATTTAACTTTAATGGATCAAAGACTTCACTGTAAAGTGGACAACTTTGACACTTTAAAAAAACATAGGAGAACATCTTCAGAATCTATTGATAGCAAAAGCACAATCCATAAAAGGAAAATTTGATACAATAGATCTCTCTCATTAAAATTAGAAAAAAAAAACCTTTTGCTGTGTGAAAGACCCTGATGAAAGGGTGAATGTGGCCTGCAAATATCCTCTCCAGTTATATTTGCAAGCCACATATCTGATAAAGAATGAGTATATAGAGAATACATAAATAACCCAAAGTCAACAGTAAGAACAAACAATCTGATTAGAAAATGGTCAAAAGACATGAAGAGACATTTTACTGAAGAGGGTAGATAGATGGCAAGTAAGTACATGCAAAGATATTCAACATGATTAGCTGGGGAAATGCAGATTAAAACCCCAATGAGATATCACCACACTCTTATCAGAATGGCTAGAATAAAATTTTTTTTTTAAAATTAAAAAAAATAAAGCCCCAAAATGCTAGTCAGGATGTGGAGAAACGGGGCTGTTAGAAATGTAAAATAGTATAGCCATTCTCAGGGCACCTGGGTGGCTCAGTTGGGTGAGCATCCAACTCTTGATTACGGCTCAGGTTATTATCTGATGGTTTCTGAGTTCGAGCCCTGTGTCAGGCTCTGCACTGATAGCAGGGAGCCTGCTTGGGATTCTCTGTCTCCCTCTCTCTCTCTGTCTCTGTCTCTCTCTCAAAATAAATAAATAAACATTTAAAAAGTAAAATGGTATAGCCATTCTGGAAAACATTTGGCAGATTCTCATAAAAACTGTACATGCAGTTATTTTGTGTTCCAGCAATCACACCCTTGGGCATTTATTTCAGACAAATGAAAACTTACATTCACGCAAAAATCTGTGTGCAGATATTCATAGCAGCCTTTATTCATAATAGCTTCAAACTTGAAACAACCCAGATATCCTTCAGGAGGTGAATGGTTAAACAAACTAATATATCCATGCCACAGAACAGTATTTAGCAATTAAAAAAGAAAAAAAAAAAAAGAACCAGTAATGCACGCAGTAGCTTGGATGAGTCTTTGAATCTTTGGGAATTATCTTGAGTTATAAAAAAAAAAAAAAGCCAATCCCCAAATAATATATCTTGCATGATTCCATTCATATGCCATTCTTGAAATAACAGAAGTATAGAAATGGAGAGTAGATTAGTGGTGGCCTGGGGTTAGGGGTGGAAGCAGGGGCAAGGTGAGGGATTATAAAAGGGCAGCTGGAGGGATCTTTGTTGTAGCATAAGAGTTCTATAGCCAGACTGCATCAGTGTCGATATCCTGGTCGTGATATTGTTCTGTAGTTTTGCAGCATGTAATTGGAGAACACTGGGTGAAGGGTGTATGGTGTCTCTCTGTGTTATTTCTGACAACATTTGGATCTGTAATTACATTAAAATGAAAGTTTAATTAAAAATCTACAGTATATGAGGAGATATTAAAAGGGGCTTTATCAAATCAGTGTGAATCCAATGTGTTAGGTTGCTTTATTTATCTTTTAAAAAGTACTAGTCATTGGGCCGCCTGGGTGGCGCAGTCGGTTAAGCGTCGGACTTCAGCCAGGTCACGATCTCGCGGTCCGTGAGTTCGAGCCCCGTGTCGGCTCTGGGCTGATGGCTCAGAGCCTGGAGCCTGTTTCCGATTCTGTGTCTCCCTCTCTCTCTGCCCCTCCCCCGTTCATGCTCTGTCTCTCTCTGTCCCAAAAATAAATAAACATTGAAAAAAAAATTAAAAAAAAAAAGTACTAGTCGTAATTCAGTTTCTCATAGCAAGAGGTTATAATATTTTTACCTTACAGGCTTTTTTATTTGGAGAAAATCTCAGAAGACAAATCGTTTATTCCATTGAAATATTGGGATATTTCAAAATAAAGGTGTGTTCCTTTGGTGAATTTGAACCAATTTCCATTTTTACCATCAAATTGATGTTAGGCCATTGTGCGTTCAGGACTCAGTGTCATGTGACAAAGACTGACAAATTCATGTAAAGCAAAATGAGAATTTATGTCAGTTCACCTAACCGCAGAGTCCTGGGGTGGAAAGAGTATATACCCATTGCACCTTAAACGTGATGTCAGGAGTCACCCCCCTCTCCCCGGCTTCCTCCCCTGTGTCTTCTGTGGACTCTGATGGATTCTGTTAGGCCAGATGCCCATCCTGGATGCATAATGCCATCTGCAGTGTGTGGGGCAGCCCAGTCAGCAGCATGGTCCAGGCCTGTGTAACTGTGGCTAGAAGGCAGGCCTTTGTTGGACAGACCTGCTTAGTGTTCCAGAACGAAAAGACTGTGGGTGACCAGGCCAGTATCTATGAGGTACATGCTCCGTAGAAGCATACATGCATACATGAATGAATGAATGAATGAATGAATGAATGAATAGATGAGCCACTGGGAGAGGATTCTCACTGAAAATCAGATTTTCTTTTTGTTTCAATAGAAGATCCATGAAACATTAAAAACAAAAGCGTGAAGCTCATTCCCTTTTAAGATAACTAGAACAATCTGAATTAGATTGCGGTTGAAATTACCGGATTCCAGGTCGACAGTGCTCATTTGTTTAGACGAAATCCCCTGAATGGCAGCTTGGAAGACATTCTCTCATGTTGTGTGTGAAATGGGGGTGGGGGATTGTGACCTTCTGTCTAAACCTGTGTGGAATTTGCAGTGCGCACAGTGATGCTAGCCTTCCATCCTCTGAGCTCAGTAATTCTGACTGCAGCGTGCCAGGTCCTTTGCGATGCTTCATCTTTCACTCAAAATGTCCATGTGCCTCCTGATGAGTTCTCATGACAGCAAATAATTGAGATCCTTTCCTACCCGTACCTTTTCATCTCATGTCTGTTTCCCTGGTGGCCACTGTAGTGTGACTTCCAGCTAATGAAAGGGCTTCTCGACAGTGACATCTGGGATTATTATGTCATGTACCTTTAGTTCAGTGATATCAAGCTCTGGTCTTACCATATAATATGCTGGTGACATCCTGAGAAGCCAGAGCTAGATGATTTTAAGTAAAACAGTATTTGATGAAATTCATTTAAAATTTTTGAAAGAGGAGAGCATCTTAGTGAGTCTCGAAATAGAAGAGAGGTTAGGGTAAAAATGCCGGCCTTGGCCAAACTAAATTCACAGACTTCCTGTGATTTTGCTTGAAGTAGCCTATGGCACATCTTCCCTGAACAAGTGATCTCCAGGTTCTAAGTTTTTGGTTTTGTCTTTTAAAGGTATTGTTTGCTGTGTGGAGAGAATTTTGCTTTGCTGCTTTATGTACCGATTACTGACTTTTTATTTTCTTTAAGGAGAAAGGAACCATGACAAATTGGATGAGCCTGGAGCTCAAATATAGAATTCAAATGAGTAAACTCTCATCCTAATCTACTTCAGACCTTCTGAACCATTCATCAGACCCAAAAATGAACCTCCTGTGGTCTCTCTGCAGGGGGAGGGAGGAAGGAGAGCGGTATGGTCTTTCTCTGGTTTTACAATGAAGATGTTCTGAAATCCACTGAATTTCATGGCTCTGTTTAAGATTCTCGTGTGAATATTTGTTGCAAAATCAACCCATCGTAGAGTCCCATGTAACTCTCGTCTTTGGCAGTTTTGGCCTTTTCCTGTGGGATCAACAGACATTGAACTTCTGTGCATTGACGAAAGTACACATCAGAATCACTGAATTTTGCCCAGTACCATTGTTTTCTAGCCTGTGGTCTGTCAAAAGAGGCACCCGAGATTTTAAAACTTGCCCCCATGGCTTTATGGGCCTCCAGTGCACTTGCCAGTGATATGGGAGTGAGAGGTATGTCATGAGCTGTAAGCAGAAAGTAGCCCTCTGCATGTCACTGAGGGTGGCTGCCCCCACACCAAGAGAGAGCAAGTTTGCAGAGGGAACAAATACCAACCCACTTTCATTCAATGCAGAACTAATAAAAGGTAGTGTGAATTGTGTCATGAGTATGTTAAAAATAACTTACACAGAGAAAGATTGGGAACAACTGAAATGTAAAGAAATTCTTCTAGACCCAATATAACTTAACACAATGCAGCTTTAAACAAGAATAAGGTATGTTTATGCATATTAGCATGAAAGAGTAATGGGGTGTGTGATTAGATTAACTGTAGGTATGAAGTTCTGAGCAGATTTATAGAACGTACTCATCTGGCATAACTAAGACTTCATACCCACTCAATAGCAAATGTCCGCACTGAGCACCCTTTTGCAATAAGAAATAAAATATTTTTTAATAATTAATTCCCTATCCTTGAAATTAATGCAAATGTTTTACCAAAAAAAGTATTTCTGTAGGTCTATAAATACGAGTCCAATTATCTTCCTATGGTTGTGAGAATGTCCTTTTTGCTAATTTCTTGATAGATCTTTCCGTTTGAAAATGGACTGATTTCTGCTTATCAAGGTCAAGAGATAATAGCCATATTTTAAATCCGTATCTCCCTATGAGCTTACATGAATTAGAATATTGCTACTAGTTGTCCAAATTCCTTGTGTAGTAGCTCTGTAGAGTTAAACATATGAAAATGGTGATCTAAGGCCTGTTTCTATAGGAGATGCATCCTAGAAATAATGCTCAGTTATTTATTTCCACCTTTATACTTTGTTATATATTTATATTTATTCGATAAAATTCACTTGTTTGAAAATAGCCAAACTACTGCTACATAGTTTGAGTTAAAACCATTAATTTAGCACAATTTTTTTTTTTTTTTTTTTTGCTAATCTCCACTGCAGTATAGCGTGCTGATTATGAGTTCCGTAAGAGTCTAGATCAGGGGTCAGCAAATGTTTTTGGTAAGGGCCAGATAATAAATACTTTAGGCTTTGTGGGCCATGTGGGCTCTGCTGTAATGACTCAACATTGACATTGTGGCATGAAAGCAGCTATAGGCAATACATAAACAGATGGACAAGGCTGTGTTCCAATAAAACTTTATTTACAAAAATTGGCACAGGTTCATATGGTCCATGGGCTGTAGTTTGCTGATCGCTGGTCTAGATTGTAGACAACACTGGAAGAGGTCTGTTATTGAATAAAGAACATACATTACATCAGGTTAAAATCTTTCAGGGCCACATGGAAATCGGTGGTTGAGAGCTTGAATAGACTGTGTCATATTCATTTGCTCTTCTCATTTAACTGTTGTGGTAAACAAGGGGTTGAGTCAACCTGAACCTTTGACTGAATTTTTACTTTGAATAGACTGGACAGCTCACTGATTTCTATTGCTTGGTTCTGTGTGAGCTGAGAACTATTTGACTTAAGGGCAAGAAAACATGGATATATGTTGTGAGTAGTGGTGGATATAAGAAAATAATACCACCAATAATACAGTATTTAACAATTCAGAAATACTTCTCTTTTGATTCTCGTGGTTATTACCTTTGTTATTCCCAACATATACATCTGGAGCCCTGGGCTGAGATGCATATGGTCAGCGGAGCTGGCAGAGGAATGGTAGAGGGGGATGCAGAGAGTGTGTGAATGTCTCTCACAGGTACATGCAATCAGTACATACAGAATCCCATCACCAGTACCAATCTTATGTTCCAGATCCTTCCACTACCCTCACTACCTGAGCAGGTAGGGTTATCTTTCTCACATGGTTCAACGGTACTTCATTCTACTACAGTCTTGCTGTGTGGAGAAAGCCCAATTCAGATTTAGGTTTTAAAAGAATGCCATTGAATACGATGTGTTGGGGGTGTCTGTGTGATAAGCTATCCTTATGCAGCTGTGGTGTCCGCCCTACTAGAAAGGGCTGAACCACATGTCTGCATGAAGTGTAAAGCAAATGATAATCCAGAAGTTTGTTCATCATTTTTCTCTCCCCATGTGGGAGTTCATTGAGTTCTCTATCTTGACCTTCTCTGTGGCTGCACATGGCAGGTCTGCTGCAAGCTGTGCGTGTGCGTGTGCGTGTGTGCGTGTGTGTGTGCTGCTCCCATCTCTTGGTTCTACCACTCAGCTAAGGAGTTGACTGTTGAAGTAAAATGGTGTCCTGTGGTTGCTTGGGGGTGGCCTGGTGGTTGTGCTCCCGCCATTTTCCCCAGTCCCCAGCCAGAAAACACTATGGAGACCACCTTTTATAAACTCCGTCCTCTACTCCCCATGCTTTCACTGACCATGCCTTGATTTGCCCGGTGACAGCTGTTTGGGCCCCAGTGGCCTTGTCTGTGTTTCATTTCAGCATCCCATTCAACACACAGATGGCCCTCTTCCCGAGGCTTCTTCTCTGGTGCCCTGTGTTGATGTCTCAAGTTGTGTGGGGCTTTGGGGTGGCATAAATAAAAACTATCAAACCCTGAGACCCCAGGGGGTAGTTTCCCAGATACACTCAGATACCTTATCATAAACGTGCGCACCTCATTTACTCCAAGAACACACATCTGTTCACTACTTAGACTACAGTGGGGGACCAAAGCTACTTACCCTATTTGGGACCCCTTCAGCCCTCCGAGACCATTGACTCTCACTTGACACACAGTTTTAACCAATTTGAGTGTTAGCCGACATTGAAGGGAAAGCAGTTGGGTGGGCAGGGCAGGGCCAGCAGAACTATCTGGAGACACTGTTCTCTTTCAGCATTCCCCATCCCAGGCATGGTTCCCGCTTTTATCCAGATGCCCAAAATGTATACGTACAAGGTCCCTACTGGGTCCCTTCCTCAGTCTCCAAACCCCATACTGACACTTCTTCCTCAAGTCTCTGCTCTCTCCCACACCTCTGCTCCAGATGCCTGTCTCCTGGTCCTGGCCCCCATGATCGCTGTCTTCCTCTGTATCCCAGAAGTGGCCTCCATACGGAGTTCCTTGCCTGAGGTCCTCCCTACAGCACACCTGCTTCTGCGCCGGAGGCAGAGGGGCCTGGTGATGCAGCAAAACTGCTCTGTGCCTTCTCTGCTTACCTCCCTTCATGGCCCCCCTGTTGTTTTGGGATAAGGGCAAACTCCCTGCTCATAACCACAGGGGATACATCCCCTCGTATTAAGGGCCAGGTAGTAAGTATCTGTATGGCCCTCCTGTCAACGTCTAAGTGGTAAGAAGCATCCCAACTTGCATGATTGCATTATTAGGCCCCTCCTTATCCAGTCTTCCATTATAAGCCTCCTGTTTAATCCCTGTGTGTTTTATCTCTTGCTTTTATGGCATTTTCCCACCCCCTGTTCTCCATTAGCTCTCTCTCTCTCTCTTCTCCCTTCTTCCCTCTTTCTTTCCTGACCCAGCCATGTTGAAGTCCCTTTATTCTCAAGGTCATCGTGCACCTTCTTAAAACCAGGCCTTTATATAACATTCTGTTTCCCCTCCCTGGGACATACTATCTCTCTCCTCCCCTGCACCCCCTGTGCCTGGTGAACTGTTTTTCATCCTTTGATCTCCGATAAAATACCATTCTCTTTAGGATACCTTCCTTCCCACCCACGATAGGGCTCTGCACCCCTGTAGTTTCCTCATGAGGCTGTGTGCTGATCTGGCTTCTCTCTGCCCTCCCCACCGGTTGGGGCCTCCTGGATGATGTCATGCTCTTCCTATTTCCAGCCCATCCAGTGTTGGAACAGGCTGCCCCTAAAGAGCACTGAAGGAAGAAAGGAGCAAACCAGATCCAGTCTTTGGGCCAAAACCCTGTCAAGGTCTCCTACAGCACTAGAATGAAATCTAGCCTCCTTTCTAGGTGAGTGCAGCCTCGGGGGATACCACCCTGCTGGCCTGTCTGCACTCTCCCCGTGCTCTGGGTGCACAGGGCCTCCTGCCTGCCCCTTTCTTTGCCTCCAGCTTTCTCCTGGAAGAAAGAGACACGCTCCTTCATTTTGTTACATCTTAGACCAGAGGTCACCTACCCTGACCCCCTCCTCCTTGCCACTCTGCTACCATTCTTGAAGCTCTTGTGACAGAGATTTCTTTCTTTTTTACTTATTTGTCCACTTGCCTGCCTCTTACCCGCCTTTACCGCAACCTGAAGTCTACTCTGCAAACTCTCACGCTCTGCATTTTATTACTGCTGCATCTCTTAGAAGGATCGTGGGCCCAAGAGAGCTGCTCTGTAGGTGAGTGAAGGGATGAAGGGATATTAGTTTCCTCATCCTGCTCTAGCTAAAAATGGAGCCTCAAGTCTTTAGTAAAAGGAGAAGTTAGAAGTGGGCAAAGCGACGGTTGAAAAATGGGAGATGACAGTCTGATGTTTGCGAGCGGGGGTTGGAGGGGGGTAACAAAAGCTGTTTAGGTACAACAGGCAGGAAGACGCAGGCAGCCAATTGGCGTGTCTGGTATTTGGGGTAAAGTTACAGTAATATATGTATATCCATCAGCATTAATGTTCAGCCTGGCAGTTTGAGCCACTGGGGTGAATTTAAACTATCCTCAGTTGTCTGTATTTTATTTTATTTTATTAAAAAAAATTTTTTTTACGTTTATTTATTTTTGAGACAGAGAGAGACAGAGCATGAACCAGGGAGGGTCAGAGAGAGAGGGAGACACAGAATCTGAAACAGGCTCCAGGCTCTGAGCTGTCAGCACAGAGCCCAACACGGGGCTTACTCACGGACCGCGAGATCACGACCTGAGCCGAAGTCGGCCGCTTAACCGACTGAGCCACCCAGGCGCCCCCAGTTGTCTGTATTTTAGAGAGAGGAGGTGACTTTAGAGGTGGAAATGCCTGGTGGTTGAGAACAAGGTGAACGTAGCTGCACGTCTTGGCTACAGGGCTGGCTGTGGGGCAGTGGGCCACCTTACCTCTGAAGGCTGCCCTTTCCATCCACAGAATCAGTGGTACCCTTCCTTCCTATACCTCTCACCCCAAAAGGTTGACATACAGAAAGACAGTGTATGAAAGATAAACTGCACTCTCCAGGATGAGCCACTTTCCAGAGCATTCTCCCAGAGGAACGAGCCTTCTGCATCAGGTTCTCAAGTGCATAAATGACCTCCCAGCCACCCACCCTTTGACATTTTTTTAAACTTTTTTTTTAATGTTTATTTTTTTGAAAGAGAGACAGAGCATCAGCAGGGGAAGGGCAGAGAGAGTGGAGACACAGAATCTGAAGCAAACTCTAGGCTACGAGCTGTCAGCACAGAGCCCAGCGTGGGGCTCAAATTCATGGACCGCAAGGTCATGACCTGAGCCAAAGTCGGACGCTTAACCAACTGAGCCACCCAGGCTCCCCTTTGCCTTTTTTAGTGGCAACAGCAACTAAGCTAGAATGTGTCATCCATGATTTCACAAGTGTTTAGTTAATGACGATGGGAATTTTGCCTTAGAACGTGCCACAGAAATAGGCCAACGCTTGGATGCACACATGTTTTTGAGTCTTTGAGAATGGTCTTTGGGTCAAATGTGACTAAGCGACCCACAGCATGTAGCCCACTTTACAGGCCATGCCAGAGATGTGTTTGAATAACACTGTTTGTGACTGTAGTCGAGAGGCTGGAGTTTTGGCCAGCATCACATGTCTGAAAAACCCTCACTTTATGCTGAAATCCATATGATTCTTATGGCAGGTGCCGTGGATAGGAAGATACACAAGCAAGTGCAGCTGGCAAGAGGTCCCACCGCGCATTTTAAAATCCTGTCCTGTTGAGTGGCTCACAGGGGTAGGCAGCTTGGCTCCTCTCTTTGTAACTGGCTAGAACATCACAAGTCTGATCAAGATAATGGGGACACAAGTCATGCCTCCCTCAAGCTTGCGTGTCGACTCCTTACTTTCTAAGCCCTCGTCTTATCTCTCCTTTCATTTGGTCATCACTGACTCCGTGGGAGAGGAAATCACACCGTGCAGTCTCATCCAGGGACTTGTTCAGAATAAAAAGCTATTAGGAGGGACCGTCTTATACTGCTCTTTTTGTAGATCAAAAAATGGGCGAATGTTAGCCATTTCCTGTGAGTGCACCCTAATACTTCAGAGTTTCTCTTAGATCTTGCTCTGGCCAGTCCTTGTTAATTGGAGGTGACCTCAGATGTAACCTATTAGCTCATGTGCTCCCAATTTTGTTGTATTGCAGATTCAACTAATATCGCTATTAATTATATTAATTAAGTGTGCAGGAGCCTACAAGCAAGTAAAGTAATTAATAATTTAAAAAACCCAACATGGCAGGCAACATGATGGGCTTTCCTGTGAAGGTTACCCTGCCAGTGTGGGAAAGGAACCTTGTAGTCTGCCCTCTATCTTCAGTCATTTCTGGGGGGATCAAGCCTGTTGCTTTTGCCCAAGCTGGTTAAAATGAGCTATGAGAGATCACCCAGGGTTTTGATGCCGCGTGACTTCTTGCGCTTGTTTCTCAGGTCTGGGTCTGGATGCAATCTGAGCATTAACTGGCCCCCTGGCCACACAGAGCCTGGGGAGGGGCTGGCTGCCAGGCTCCCTGGCTCAGCCTCGAGCATGACCTCTGAGCCTGGGGAGGAACCGTCCAGACACCAGGCCGGGACCCTCCGCTCTGCCCGTCAAGGGCTCTGGAGGTGTGGGCCAGCTGGCGGGGGCCCTGCGCAGTCCCCCAACTTTGAAGTCCAGGACCAGGGGGAGCTGAGTGCAGTTCCCAGGCAGAAGCTGCCGTCTCACCTGAACCTGGCCAGCTCTGCATCCTTGAGCTTTTGTGGGATGCGGCCTGTCGCCTCCCAGGAGAGCAGGGGTGATGAGATAAAATGGCCCGTTTGGGTAGAAGGCCCAACAATAATGGAAGGAGCCTCCTGCAGCCTTCTCCCTCCTCCCTATGCCCACTGAGCTTCTGTCCTCGGGTCCCGTTGCCGTCTCCTCTTCAGGAGCCGTCTCTTCTCCATGAAACACACCCACTGCACAAAGCAGAAACTGTTTCCACGTGTGTCTCTGCCTCTTCCTTGTCTTTACAGAGAGATGTCCTTCTATTGATAATACTTAAAATATTCACCTTAAATCCAGCAGCTTTCTTGTGTATTTGCCACAAGCTCTTGCCGAGTTGAGCTGGACTGAGCTCAGTTAACAGCTAGCTGGGTCTTCAACGAGAGCATCCAGCGCAGATCGGCGTGCCCTGGTTGGAACTGATTTTTCATGATCATTCCACGGGGCCGGGGGTGGGGGGGAGGGGCTCAGAAGCCACGTGCCTGGCTTTTCCTCAAGGACAGGTTTGTGGAAGTGCAGACTGCGGGGTAACCAAGATAATGTAGTGTGCTGCGAGGCACAGAGGGAGCCACCTCGTAAATGGAGCCCTCCCGCTGCACTTGTTGTTGGCTTGCTTTCTCACCAGCTATGTGAGCCTCCCACACGATGGCTTCATTGTGTGTACATCTAATGAGCCGTGCTTGGAAGCTGCAGGTCTTAGAAGCAGCAGCTCATCAAATACAGCCCACCCCCCCACATCTGGAGCCTTTCCTTCATTACATTCTGGGATGCTGCCCTTGATCTTCCTGCCCATAGGTTTTCTTACTTCTGATTCATTTTCACTGAGGATCCAATGGATGTTTGTTTGTTTGTTTGTTTTGGTGACACCCAGGTCACATGCACTTGGAATTGTGTGATCAGAGTAGCTAACCAAGACCACACGCTCACCAGATTTGCATCATAGATGCATCATACTGCATGAGATTGGTTACATTTGGCTAAGAGCATTTTGACTTAAATATTTTCTAATTTCCGTTCTGGTCTTTGAGATAGGGGATAATCATAACTTGGCAGCTGGGCCTAAGAATCTCATGCATCACATTAAAAAAAAATGTATAGATTCCCAAGCCACCCATGCAAAATCTTCTAGGTCAGAACCTTTCAGCCTAGAGCCCCGGGATGTTTTTAAAACAAGTTTTCAGAGAATTCTGTTATAGTCAGCCCATGAACCTACCATCAGACATCACTGGGATATAGTATGACCCCCAAAACATTTGCTCCGGCCACTCTATAGAAACTAGCAATTCTGCTTGGATTTGTCTGAATATAGGAGCTTTCTGAGCACACACCTTCTGATCTCTCATTGCCATTGCCGGTCCAAGTTTTGGAGCCTGATTTAAATGTATGACTCCTTGGAGTTAAAATATTAAATATTTTCATGATTAGGAGCTGCCTTCTAAATCTCTTTTTTCTGATGTTCGACATCAGTTAATCTGAGTGGCTAGCACATCAAACTTACAGTTGTGAAGGACTCTGTGAGCAATTACTGGTTAAGGAAAAAATTCTGTGTTCTTATTTTAGCCTTTCAGGACACTGGGAAGTAAAACCAGGCATTGGTGAACACGGGTTGACTTTACATAGGGCAGAAATGCCATGAATGGATACAGTCTTCTAACACAGTGTCAGATTTTTGTCCTTATGTCTGCCCTAAGCCATGGCTGTCATTAGGACTGGCTACATAATTTGCAGCCTTGGTAAAAAGAAAATGTGGGGCCTCTTGTTCAAACATTAAAAATTTCAAGATGGTGACAACAGAGTATTAAGCTGAGAGCCAGGCTCTTCTACAGATGAGTTCTGCTGTAAGACCAACCCGGGGATTGATCTCAAATGTATTAGTCCTGAGAATAAATATTTCCTTTTTTCTACCTGTTCATAAGATGCCTTCAAAAGAGCGTATTTGTGGGGCCCCTGGGTGGCTCAGCCAGTTAAGCATCTGACTTCAGTTCAGGTCACGATCTCCTGGTTTGCAAGTTCAAGCCCCACGTTAGGCTCCCTGCTGTCATTAGCATGGAGCCCACTTGGGCTCTGTTCCCCTCTCTCTGCCACTTCCCCGCTTGTGTGCACGTGCGCTCTCTCTCTCTCAAAAAAAAAAAATAATAATACACATTTAAAAAGAGCATTTACATAGTAAATAAGAGAGTCTTGAGTTTTTGTAGAAATTTCTGAGGTAGGTAGACTGAGTTTTAGGGCTCTGTCAGTATTATTTTAGCCAATACGAAATTTGTTTCCACTTCACTTGTGGTGGTAGGAAAGCTTATCTGACCACTAGAGGAGGCAAGTCTACTACCCACACCCTGGAAAGGGCCCCGTATCGGGACCCTTTCAAACACACCAGCCACATAGTCTCGGATTTGAAGTAGTGCAGTGTCTGTGGCTGTTTAGACATTGTTGTTGTCTGAAGTTGAAGGGTTTTGTGGGTGGTCTCCCTCTGTTCGGTGTCACTATCAACAAACGTGTGTAAGGAAGAAATAACCGGAGATGCGGGCAGGCTTCAATCAGCCCTGCCTTAATTGGCGCGTCGGCTGCATTGCAGTGCAGGCAGAATGAATTAGGGAGCAGGCCCCCAGAGCGCCTGTGGGTGGCTTCTCCCAGGAGGAGGCTCTGTCCCCGCCCCCTCGTACATAGGGCCCCAGGGCTCAGCTGGGTTCAAGACTGTCTTCAGTTCTTTTATTTTCCGAGAATTCCTTCTACCTGCCAGCCTTTCTCCACCCCTCCATCCTCTCTTCCTCTCAAGGGCCTGCCCCTCCAATGATCACAGGACGTCTTTCTGGCTCCCTCGGAGGCAGGTACCATCTTCCCTTCCACTGTCCCCACTGCCCCAGGCCCAGGGTCAGGCACCCCGTGGGCACTTGATAACATGTCCGTCA
Organism: Acinonyx jubatus; assembly: GCF_027475565.1. Lineage (NCBI taxonomy): Eukaryota > Metazoa > Chordata > Mammalia > Carnivora > Felidae > Acinonyx > Acinonyx jubatus. The sequence goes on along the minus strand of NC_069383.1, from coordinate 143,154,978 downwards.
TCCCGCGGAGTAGGCGGGTGTTGCTGGCAACTTGGAAGGTGGCTTTGAGGCCAAGATTCCAAAATATAGAGTTGTTCCACAAATACAGACAGGCTGAGAGGCTCCTTCGCAGCGGTGAGGCTTTGTCTGTATAATGATGCTTTCATATTATTTAAAAAATTTTTTTCTTATCACTTATTAGTGCACAGAGTAATCAAGAACACGGATAAACAGAAGAAAGAAAAATTTTAACAGCTGCACTGTAGTCCTATTATCAAAACAAAAACAAAACAACTGTTATATTTTTGTGTTTATCCTGAAGGCCATCATATCAAGTATATGTGCTTCAGGTAAAAAGGTAGATTGTAAGTTCTTTAAGTGCTTTTTAAAATTAACAATAAATTATGATAACCCTTCAGACCTTGAAGTATTCTACAGTATTTTAGATGGCTACATAGCATTCTAACCTCCTCATTGTTGAAAAATATAACTTGCTTTCCATTTTTATCTATTTTTTAAAATATTTATTTTTGAGAGAGAGGAGAGAGAATGGGTGGGGGAGGGGCAGAAAGAGAAGGAGACACAGAATCCAAAGCAGGCTTCAGGCTCCAAACTGTCAGCACAGAGCCCCACGCAGGGCTCAAACCCATGAACCATGAGATCATGACCTGAGCCAAAGTTGGACATTAACCGACTGAGCCACCCAGGTGCCCCCCCCTTTTTTTTTCTATTTTAAACAATGCTGTGCTGTAAATATTTGGTATTTAAATCTATGTATAGACATTTGAGTACCCAATTAATTCCTTAGAATAAATTTATAGAATTGAAATTGGGTCAAATAATATTTAACTTTTTCATACACGTAAAGGCTTTTTATATGTATTAGCTTGCTCACTAATTCAACAAATATTTGAGTGTCTGCCTTGGGCTAGGCACCATTAGGGCATTGAGGCATAATGTGAGTGAGACTCATGAAGTCCCTTCTCCTGTGGAGATGGTAACTTATGGTGTGAGGAGAAAAAAGGATAATAACCAAAGTGATTATTAGACCAGAACTGTTGACACTGGTAATACCAACACTCCCACCTCCAGCCGTGATCTCAGCCCTGCCTTTGGAATATCCACCAGGAGTCTCAGGTTTCTTGCATCCGAACCCCACCCCTATCGTCTTCCTCATCTCAGCAAATGGTGGTCCAGACTCTCAAGATTCAGGCCCTCCAACCTGCCATCGTCCTTGTTTTTCTGGTTCCTCCCACCCCCAGCAAGTTCTGTCACCTCTGTCTTCCTCAGAACCGGAATCTGCCCTCACCTTGTGTCTTCCTCCACTGAACCCTGGGCTGAGCCACCACCCTATTGTGGCAACACCCTGTGCCACCCTGAAATTGTGGCAACAGGTCTCCTGACTGGTCTCCCTGCCTTCGTGCTTCTCCACCCCAGCTTCTCCTTGAGTATAGTCCATTCTTCACTCAGTGGGCAGAGTGGTGCTTTATCTTTTTAAAACAAAGGTCAGATCACACCCCCTGTGTGTGTAACATTCCACAGTGGCTCAGGGTCTTAGACTCCTGCCAACGAGGATCTCATTACTGGTCACCCCTCCTCTCTCAGACTTCATCTCTCCGTCACCTCCCGCCCACCCAGCTCCAGCCACGCTGGCCTCCGTGCTGTTCCTGGGACCCACAGAACTGGCTGCCACCCTAGGGTCTTGGCACTTGTGTTCCTTGCTTGCAGAGACCTGCCCAGACAGCCGTGTGACAAGATCCCTGGGTGCCTCAGGTCTCTGCTCAAGATCTGCCTCCTCAGAGACACCTTCCCAGCCTCTCTGAAACTGTAGCCTTGTTATCCTCTTCCCCTACATCACAGTCATGCAGAGAACTTACCCCATGAATTCTGTCTTGTATTTGGTCGTTGATTGTCTCCCTCACACATCCGAGTACAAACTCCGTGAGGGCCTGGCTCATAACAGGTGCTGATACATGTCTGTTGAAGTGATCAAACACACACAGAAATAAAGAGCTAAGTGTTGTAAAAGAATACAGCAGAATAAGGTGGCAGAGAGCAAGCAGGTGGGGACAGGGCCACAGTCAGGGAGGGTGTCTGGGAGGAGCTGCCGACTGAAAGGGGACCAGCATGAGAGAAGGCTGCCTCTAGCTGCCCTGTCAGAGGCCGGCCACAGCCATGTTGGGGTTCTGAGGAGGTCACATTCCACATATAAAGCTTCTGGGATGCATCATGTGGGGGAGTGGCCTGGTGCAATGTACATTTTAAAAAATCTCTGAGTGCTATGAGGAGAATGGTCCTATCAGGTCAGAATAGAAGCAAATGACCTTAAAGAAGGGTTTTTCTCAGTGCAGAAGAGGGGTGCCTTGGGCCTTGGAGGGGGCAAATTCAGCTCCATGCTGAAAATGGAGTTGGCAGGATTTGCTAGTGCTTTGAAAATGGACAATGATAGAACGAAATTATGAAACTGTGTACTCTTCGGGGGAACTCTGTTAATTTCAGTGGCCATATATGGGGGTGCCCATGACCGGTGAGGTTGACTGTTCATGTATATACTGTATCAATATATACCATGCAGTACCCATGTACTCTATGAACATACTGTACCTACGGTGCGCTATCTGAAGACATACAAAGGAACGTCAAAGTAGATTAGCGTGCTTATAAAATTTGATGGACTGTGTGGGGTCCTCCTGTTTCTTCCCCACAAGGATTTAAATTGTTCTGAAGTGTCCATGTTGGCATAGTTCCAGGGAGAAGAGAAGCAATCCAGATAGATCGTAACACCCCCAAAATTCTCTGGGAAGGGGAAAGACGAGAGCTGGCTTTCGTAAGTAATATGACTCTCTCTCTGTGTAAATAGAACATGAAAGAAGGAGGATGGTGTTGAAGGAGAAGAATACAGCAATGAGTTAGTAAACATGAGGGTCTGGTTCTTGGAGGGGCAGAAAAGGTCACAGAGGCATCCTGAAGGCACCAGATATGTGAAAGGTGCTCTAAATTGTGAAGAACTACACCAATGCAGATCACTGCTTCTGCAGTTTTTGTGGGGGGCACATCTTGTTATAAATAAATAAACAATGGTGGTGATTTCACTATTTCCTGGGTCTCTGTGAGAGACAGCTTCCCACAGGAAAATGTCTGGTGCCACGATTATAACTAAATTTGGGTTTCAGAAGGGATTTTGGAAATAGGTATGACACATTTAGCACTTACATTTTACCCTGCTAAGTCAGAAGAAGGTTCATTTTTATCTACAGCCTTTAAAACAGCCTTTAAAAAATCTCTCAATTTGTTAAATGTGTGAACACTGTAGTACTATTAATTAGACCAACTGTGTTCATTTGCAAAGAGCTAGTGATGACTTCTGAAAATCTCTGTAAGTTTATAGAAAAGTGATCACCAGTGTTGTGGAAGAAAGGTCCCTGGCTTGAAGATCTGAAAAATGGTTCTGGCCACTTATTAAAGATCCATATATGGGAAGAAATGAGAGGCTCACTAGCCAGAGGCTGGGGCCACCCCACCTCAGCTCTTGACATACCAATGTACAGGTTTTCCCGTATACGCGGAGATGACCCCAGATGCCCACTGCTCCTTACAATGTGCAGGGAAATGCTTACAATATGCAGGGAAGCAAGGGCCTTATGGTCACAGGGAAACAGGGTTCAAGGAGTTACCATGCTTGAAAAGAAATTCAGGGAACCATTAAAAACAAACAAACAAGGGGAGGTCCTGCAAAGGAGGACCCATAATATTTTTACAGAAGAACAGAAGAGACGATGTTGCCAGTTTGTCATGGAGTCGTGGTGTTCGTTCAAGAGAGGAAAATATTAAGGATTCCTTTTACTTAGTTGAGTTTTTAACTTGATGAGTAAGTGTCATCAAGGTCTGTTGGGTATGGAGCCACCAGCTGCGGGACACTGTGTCCCATGGCCTGTGCTCCTTTACAAGTCGGATGCGGGGTCATCTGTGGGGTTGGGCTGCCCTGCATGCAGCCTCCTCTTTTAGAGTGCCTTGGCAGGAGAAATTGTTACGTCAAGGTCTGCGCCATCCCTCCCCCCATAGAGGTTGATGAGACTTTCTGTTCAGGAGTCTGGGAAGTGAAGACAGGAAAGAACTGTTGGAGGCAGCTGACTGCAGCCAGCACCTGACTCTTCCCATGGATTCTGAAAGCTATCTGACAGCCGGCTGGACCAAGTTAGTTTCCGTTGCTTGCAACCAAAGCATGCTGGTGCCTCAGCAAGTGAGCATTTTAGTGAGTTTGAGCGTGTGCACGGTTATCACTTGAAGGGTGTCACGGCCATAGCATCTCTGGAGGGAGAGGGATGGGCTCTGACTCCTTGCGTCTGTGCCTCAGTGTGTGCACCAGAGTGTGGCTTCTGAGCACGTGTGACATGGGCCTCTCGCATGTAAAACCTCTAAGACTACGGCTGAAGAATGCAGAATACAACCAGATGCCTCAAGCTGTATGCTTTTCAAGCCCTCAGAGAATTGTAAGCCAGTGGATTTGTTGGTAGAGTTCACTGATCTCGGAGACCTTGAAAATCATACAGCTTGCTGTATGCAGTGGTTTGCTAGGGCTGCTAAGAAAGCACCACACGCTGGGTGGCTTGGGAGAGCAGGGACTGATGGTCTTGCAGTGATGGAGGCCAGAAGTCTGAAAATCAGAGTGTCGGCAGGGCCATGCTCCCCCTGAAGCCTGTAGGGGGTTCTGTCCTAGTGTCTGGTGGCTTTGCCAGCAATAATTACAGCTACATCACTTCCTTCCTGTCCTTACATGGTACTCTCCCTGTGTTTCTGTCTTCTTGTGGCCCTCTTCTTGTAAGGCGTCTTCTTCTGGGCTGCTGTAACAAAAACACCATAGACTGGATGGCTTATGCAGCAAACGTTCATTTCTCACAGTTCTGGAGGCTCGGAAGTCCTAGATCAGGGTGCCACAGATTCAGTGTCTGGTCGAGATCCCATTTCCTGTTTCACAGATGGTGGAAGGACTAAGGGATCTCTCTGGACCCTCTTTTTTTAATGTTTATTTGTTTTTGGGAGAGAGAGAGAGAGAGAGAGAGAGAGAACAAGCAAGGGAGGGGCAGAGAGAGAGGGAGACACAGAATCCGAAGCAGGCTCCAGGCTCTGAGCTGTCAGCACAGAGCCCTATGCGAGGCTCAAACTCATGAGCCATGAGATCATGACCAGAACCGAAGTCAGATGCTCAAATGACTGAGCCACCCAGGTGCCCCTGGGGCTGCTTTTATAAGGCTCCTAAACAACTTCCAAAGGCCCCACCTCCAGATGTCACCACACTGGGGATTGTTTCAACATGTCAATTTTGGGGAGATGCATTCAGTCTATAGCATAAGGATGTCAGTTATATCAGATTAGGGGGCCACCCTACTCCACTATGACCTTATCTTACTAATTACCCCTGCGGTGACCTTTGTACATAAGACTCTGAGGTATTGGGGGTATCTCTCTCTTTTGAGGGACACAGCGCAACTCATAACGCTGGTTGAAACCCATGATGGTTACAAGAAGTTTCAAGCTCTTCACCATGTATCTTGTCCCAGTGTGGACTCACCTTCTAAGCTCATTTCGTCCCAGTCTCTGTTGTTCATACTGGAAGGACACAGCTGCCTGCCCTGGTGGTGGTGTGGCCCTGTAGACACAGTCCCACACGGCACAAACAAGGAAGCTGGACCCCTGGGCATGGGACCTGAAGGAGACATGGCTTGATCCCTTCTTTGTACCTTGTCTCCGATCCTTCTTTACATCAACTCAGAGCATGAAAGGCGAAAACGAAAATGCTTACATGGTGTCTGCATCCTTTAAAACAAAAAGCACCTGCCTGCAGTTCCTTGCTATGGATGCCTGCTTCATGCCTGGCTTAGCGTCACTTGAATACCTTCAGACCTTCTTCACTCCCTTGCATGAGTTCTTGGAAAGTGTAGTTTGAGTTTGCCTTAGAAATGAACTTAACAGTCTTTTCCACGTGTGGTCCTTGGAGCCAGAAGAGAAAAACAAAGACCCCAATTTTAAGGTTTTTACTAAAATGGTATTTTCTTGCTGCCACTGAGATTAAGCCACACTGGAGAAATTCCTGGGCAGGGTTATTGGGGCTCTGCAGCCTGAGGGCACACCTTCTGTACCTTCGGTGGCATGTGTGTTTCCCCAGAGATCTGTTTCTCCCTGACTCCTGCTGAGCACCCCTAAATCTGGCAGTGTGCAAAGCAGCCATTTCTGAGTGTTTAGCACAGCAGGTCTTTATTGCAGAGTGGCTCCTGGCACGAGGCTGTTTTTATTCACACTCTGCATCACGGTGGTCCCCTTGTGAGTCTCCCAGCACCACACCCCGAGGGCTTAATACTCCCACAATAGCACAGCATATCTATCAGCGTGGCCCAAATTAAAAAAAGAAGAAGAAGAAGAAGAATACAGCTAATATCAAATGTTCATCAGGATGCCAAGCAACTAGGTCTTTGGTGGTGATATAAAATGGAACAGCCACTCAAAAAAACAGTGGCAATTTTTTCTAAGTTGAAACACACACTTTACCTTATGACCCAGAAATTCCACTCACGGATATGAACCCCAGCAAAATGAAAACTCATTTCCAGAAAAACCTGTTCGTAACAGCTTTCATGGTAATTGCCCAAACTGGGAACAACCCAAATGCCCTTCAGCAGGTGAGCCAGTAAACAAGTGCTAATCCCTCCATATAGTGGAATAAAAAGAAAGACCTGTGGATGCTGTGACAACTCAGAAAGATGGATGGTATGGGTACTATGTTGGTGAAAAGAAACAATCTTAAAAGGTTACATACTGTAAGATTGCATTTGTGTGACATTCTTAAAGTAAAATTACAGTGATCGAGAACCATCAGTGGTTGCCAGGGGTTCGGAGAGCGGGAAGGGTGTCAAGATAAAGGGCCAGTACCAGGGACTTTGTTCCTCGTGCTGGGGCAGCTGTGTCCTCACTGTGGTGGTAGTTACAAGAGTGTATTCATGTGATCAAGTTCCATAAAAGTATACACTCAATAAAAATAAGGCACTTTGTAAAAATGGATGAATTCCACATAAAGCCTGTAGTTTTAGTTGAATAGTATTATCTCTCTCTTGTCCATTTCTTAGTTTCAGTAATTGTGCGGTGGGACCAATGTTATCAGTGGAGGAAGCTGGGTGAAGGCTTCCATAGCTGAGTTTCCATAACTCTGTTACTATTTTTGCAACTTCCTTGCAAGTCTGCAATCATTTAAGAGTAAAAAGGTTTTAAAATTTTCCTTACTAGCAGCTAACAATTTCTGAATATTTACTAGTTTCAGGCCTTTTGCTCAGGACCTGACGTCTGTTATCTCGTTTGACTTTCCCAAACAGCCCTGGCTGGTACGTTCTGTTTTCTCCGTTTATTGGTGAAAAGACTTTACCAACATCATACGCAAACACGGTTTCGAACACCTGTGGCCTGGCTCCAGAGTCTGTGCATTTAACTCGGTTCTTCCTCCCTTACCAAGCTTTGAGATACAAACACCAGTGTAGACCACACTGTGAATAGACCACGTTGCTGAGAATCCCGATGGTATTGCTGAAAGATGTGGGTTTTGACTTGCTGGGATGAACTGGCTCTTGAAGATTTAAAAGTGTCTTTTTCAAATTTCTTTTCACAAGAAAGCAATAAGAATGCATAAAAGAGAATGCTTAATCTATCACACGTTATTAGAGTCTCCCTTACCACCGAAGCAGCTTGCTGGGAGTAGGGGGCAGAGCAGTGTGGGGAAAGAAAAGGAACCCTTGGCTTTGAGGCTGTTGAGTTGTGATCTAGGCTCTGATATTTACTGGTGACCATGAGCAACTTACTTAACCTCTCTGGTCTGTGTTTTTGGTTTTTGGTTTTTTTTTGTTTTTGTTTTTGTTTTTTACCTGCAAAACAGAGACCTATGACCCCTGACTGAACAGCTGGAAGAGTGTAACAGACTGAATTGTGTTTCCCTAAAATCCTTATGTTGAAGCCCTAACTCCCAGTGTAACTATATTTTCAGTTGGGGCTTTTAAAGAGGTAATTAAAGTAACGAAATGAAGTCATGCGAGTGGGGCCATAATCTGATATGAGGGCTGTCCTTCTAAGAAGAGGAGGAGACACCAGGGATGCACGAACAGAGAAAAGGCCATGTGAGGACACAGCAAGAAGGTGCCAGCAGCAAGCCAAGGAGAGTGGCCCCAGGAGAAACCAGCCCTGCTCACACCTTGATCTAGGACTCGCAACCTCCACAGCTGTATGAAAATACACTTTTGTTACTGAAGCTGCCCAGTCTGTGGCGCTTTGTCATGGCGGCCCCTCCACCACCAAGCAGTTCTCCGGTTCTCACTGGGCACTGACCGGGTGTCCCACAGATGCAGCTCCCTTCTCACACTGTCTACCCAGGGATAGCATCAGAACCTCCCACTGAAGGCTCCTTCCCATGAGACTGCCCCCACCCAGCCCAGTTCAGACACCAGTTTGCAAGTTCAGGTTGCCACTTGTGCTTCTGACCCAATGGCTATAAATCAGAGGTTCCCATCACACCCTCCTTGGGTTCAGTTAATTTGATGGCAGGTCACAGAAATCCCGGGAAACAGTTTACTTACTAGATTGCTGGTTATTACAAAGGACCCAACTCAGGAACAGCCAGGTAGAAGAGATGTACAGGGCAGGGTATGTGGGAAGGGGCCATGCTCTCCCTGCCCCCCACTTTCTCAGAACCTCTCCCTCTTTCTCTCTCTCTCCTCCTCCCTCCCTCCCTCCCTTCTGGCACCTCCACATGTTCACCAACTCAGAAGCTCTCCAAATTCCAAATCTTGTCCGTTTGTGCTTTTATGGAGGATTCATTATATACATATACGACTGATTATGTCATTGTCCCTTGGTGACTGAACTGGAGGTCTTGGGTGTGGGAGGGCTCCAGTTCCAACCCTCTAATTTCGGTTGGTTTCCCTGACAACCAGCCCCCATCTTTTGGGGCTTTCCAAAAGTCACCTCATTAACATAAACTTGGGTGTAGCTGAAAGGGGCTTACAATGAATAACAAAAGAAACTCTTCTTACCTTGTAGCTCTTATCACATAGGAAATGCCAATGGCTTTAGGAGACCTCTGCCAACAATAGTGATGAATGAAGGCCGAATATCTATTTCTTACTTGAAGTCACAATATCACACAGCCCTAGCACACACATACAGAGAATAACTCCTATAGGATCTGAAGGTGTTAGAAAAGTCTTAAGTGCTGATTGCATATCAGGTGAGGAGGTTGGCTTGGAAATCTAGCACCCAATCTTGTTTGTCACAAGTCTGCACCATACTTCCCGTGTTTTTAATTGTCCAAGCCAGTGTGTCTTAAAAATATGTTTGAGGAAACAGTAGTTCCGTGACAAGATGTGAATAGACGTGCTTATGGGGAACAGGGAGGTGGAGGTTTTGTGATCAAATAAAACTTAGAAACGACAGATTAAACAAATTTAAATAAACTTCTTTGCTGCAAGACTGCCCAGAGCCTTTTGAAATACATGGGTTGTGACTCTTTAGAAGCATTAGATAATTCATTTTATAGCATTTCCAAACTTTTTCTAGGAACACCATTTAATCAAGTAAGGTTTGTGGGTGACAGCTTGGGACAAGGTGCTATGTTCCTTCCCGAGGGCTGCTGTAACAAAGTATCACAGACTGGGTGCCTTGACACAACAGAACTTTATTGCCTCACGTGTCTAGAGGTTGAAGTCCAAAATCAAGGCATCAGCAGGGCCATGGGCCTTTTAAAGACAGTTAGGGAGACTCCTTCCTTGTCTCTTCTAGCTTGTGATGGTGGCCAGCAAGCCTTGGCACCCTTAGCTTGTAGATGTGTGAGTCACTCCAGTCCCTGCCCGGCTTGTCACAAGGCTGTCTTTTTTTCTCCCTGTGTGTGTCTGTGTCTCTTATAAGGACACTGGCCAGGCTGTATTAGGGGCCCATCCTAATGACTTCACCTTCACTATTACGTCTGCAGTAGATCTCTTTCCAAATAAGGTCACATTCTAAGGAACTAGAGGTTAGGACTTAAACGTATCTTTTTGGGAACACAATTTAACCCCTGGTAGCTCTTAGAAGTATTTTACAACTATGGTAATAAATACCCTAAATTTTACTTTGTTGATTTTGTCTGTCTGTTTTTCGGTATAAGCTGCTCATTTAAATTTTACGTTCTTTAAAGCAACAGATTTTAATCAAAAGTGCATAGAACAACCACATGTAATACTTTTAAAAAAATCTGTTCCCATCCCCTGCCCAACTCAAGATTCTGATCCAGTGGGGGCTTGTGTGATAGACTTTAACGCAGGCTTGTTTGAAAACTGCTGCATTTGAGACACTAGATGTGACTGTCTGTCTTCTATGTTCCAGAGTTTTTCAGGGCCTACATGTGGATCTTCTTTTCAAACACCCCTGATACCTACTTTTCACGGTTTCTCCTTCCCCCAAAAGTGCGTTGCTATACTTTGCAAGTATGTGGTCATGATGCGTGGGATGGCCCAGTCTCATCCCAGAGCACAGGGAAGAATGTGTAGGTGAGGGATGCATCTGGGAGTCTGATCCCGTGGCTCGGCCAAGCCTCCTGCGGCAATAACTTTGAAAGCTTTCTCTCCAAGGCACTATGGGCCAGGGCAAAGTATGGACACGGCCAGACTGGATTAAATTACATTAAAATTGTGCTCTGTGCATGGCATTTCATGTGTGGGAGTTACATGGAGCTGAGCCGGGATTTTGAGTCACATGACATTTCTTTTTTTTTTTTTTTTAAGTTTATTTATTTTGAGAGGGAGAGAAAGAGAGTACACGAGCAGGGGAGGAGCAGAGAGAGAGGGAGAGAGGGAATCCCAGGCAGGCTCTGCGTTGTCATTGCAGAGACCAACTTGGGACTTGATCTCATGAACCCTTGAGATCGCAACCTGAGCCAAAACCAAGAGTCAGTCACTTATCCCACTGCGCCACCCAGGCACCCTAGAGTCACATGAATTTTTTTAAAAAATTTAAATCCAAGTTAGTAAACACCTAGTATAATAATGATTTCAGGAATAGAATTTAGTGATTCATCACTTACATATAACACCCAGTGCTCATTCCAACAAGTGTCCCTTAATGCCCATCACCCATTTAGCCCTTCCCCCCACCCAACACCCTGCCAGCAACCCTCCATTTGTTCTCTGTATTTAAGTCTCTTATGGTTTGTCTTCCTCTCTGTTTTTATATTATTTTTGCTTCCCTTCCCTTATGTTCATCTGTTTTGTACCTTAAATTCCACCTGAGGGAAATGATATGGTACTTGACTTTCTCTGACTAATTTCTGTTAGCATAATACCCTCTAGTTCTATCCCCGTTGTTGCAAATGGCAAGATTTCATCCTCTGATCTCCGAGTAATACTTCATTGTATATATAAACCACATCTTCTTTATCCTTTCATCAGTCGATGCACATTTGGGCTCTTTCCATACTTTGGCTATTGTTGATAGTGCTGCTATAAACATGGGGGTGAATGTGTCCCTTCATAACAGCATACCTGTATCTCTTAGACAGATACCTAGTAGTGCAATTGCTGGGTCATAGGGGAGTTCTATTTTTAATTTTTTGAGGAACCTCCATACTGTTTTCCAGAGTGATTGAACCAGTTTGCATTCCCAACAGCAGTGTAAAAGGGTTCCTGTTTCTCTGCATCCTTGCCAACACCCGTTGTTGGCCTGAGTTGTTAATTTTAACCATTCTGACAGGTGGGAGGTGGTATCTCATTGTGGTTTTGATTTGTATTTCCCTGATGATGAGTGATGTTGAGCATTTTTTCATGTGTCTATTAGCCATCTGGTTTTCTTCTTTGGAAAAGTGTCTATTCGTGTCTTTTGTCCATTTCTTCATTTGATTGTCTGTTTTTTGGGTGTTGAGTTTGTTAAGTTCTTACAGAGTTTGGATACTAACCCTTTATGTAGTATGTTATTTGCAGATACCTTCTCCCATTCCATAGCTTGCCCTTTAGTTTTGCTGATTGTTTCTTTTGCTGTGCAGAAGCTTTTTATCTTGAGGAGGTCCCGGTAGTTCATTTTTGGTTTTGTTTCCCTTGCCTCTGGAGACATGTCAGGTAAGAAGTTGCTGCGGCCAAGGTCAAAGAGGTTGTTGCCTGTTTTCTCCTCTAGGATTAAAAATCTTTTTTTTTTAATATTTATTTATTCTTGAGGGGGAGAGAGACAGAGTGTGAGTGGGGGAGGGGCAGAGAGACAGGGAGACACAGAATTGGAAGCAGTCTCCAGGCTTTGAGCCATCAGCACAGAGCTGACGTCATGATGAACATCAGGGCTGGACTCAAGAGCCGCGATCATGACCTGAGCTGAAGTGGAACGGAGCCACCCAGGTGCCCCTCTCCTCTAGGATTTTGATGGCTTTCTGTTACATTTAGGTCTTTCATCCATTTTGAGTTTATTTTTGTGTGTGGTGTAAGAAAGTGGCCCAGGTTCATTCTTCTGCATGTTGCTGTCCAGTTTTCCCAAGACCGTTGGCTGAAGAGACTGTCTTTTTTCCAATGGATATTCTTTCCTGCTTTGTCAAAGATTAATTGGTCATATGTCTGTGGGTCAATTTCTGGGTTCTCTATTCTGTTTCACTGATCTATGTGTCCGTTTCTATGCCAGCACCTTACTGTCTTGATGCTTATAGCTTTGCAATATAGCTTGAAGTCTGGGATTGTGATGCCTCCTGCTTTGGTTTTCTTTTTCAAGATTGCTTTGGCTATTCAGTGTCTTTTCTGGTTCCATACAAATTTTAGGATTGTTTGTTCTAGCTCTGTGAAGAATGCTCATGTTATTTTGATAGGGATTGCATTGAATATGTAGATTGCTTTGGGTAGTATTGACATTTTTTTTTTAATTTTTTTTAACGTTTATTTATTTTTGAGATAGAGAGAGACAGAGCATGAATGGGGGAGGGTCAGAGAGAGGGAGACACAGAATCCAAAACAGGCTCCAGGCTCTGAGCTGTCAGCACAGAGCCCGACGCGGGGCTCGAACTCACGGACTGCGAGATCATGACCTGAGCCGAAGTCAGCCGCCCAACTGACTGAGCCACCCAGGCACCCCGGTAGTATTGACATTTTAACAATATTTGTTCTTCCTATCCAGGAGCATGGAATGTTTTTCCATTTTTTTGTGTGTGTCTTTGTCAATTTCTTTCATAAGCTTTCTATAGTTTTCAGTGTATAGATTTTTCACCTCTTTGGTTAGGTTTACTTCTAGGTATTTTATGGTTTTTGGTACAATTGTAAATGGGATCGATTCCTTGATTTCTCTTTCTGCTGCTTCATTATTGGTGTATAGCAATGCAACTGATTTCTGTGCGTTGATTTTATATCCTGAGACTCTTCTGAATTCATGTATCAGTTCTAAAAGTTTTTATGTGAAGCCTTTTGGGTTTTCCACATAAAGTATCATGTCATCTGTGAAGATTAATTGTTGACCACTTCTCAGACTGTATTTCTGTTTCAGGAAGTTATTTGAAAGATCATTGCTAAGCAGCTCTTAAATGACTCTCTCTAAATTCTTGGCACCACCTTACCTGGGTGGTCTTTTGTCTCTGTCCTCAAGATCCTTAGGATGCCCCTTTGAGTCAAATCATTCAGCAATGAAGTCATATTTCATCTACCGTGCTGACCAGAGAGGCCAGCTTGTTAATTTAGTATGCCTGCTCTTGTGCTCAAAGAAGTTTCCATAAATCTAGAAACATGGAAGGATAAGGCCCGAGGCATGTGGCCATCCATTCTTTTCTTTAAAAGGGTTGGAATACTCAGAAGAATCTTTGTAGACTTGGGCCAGAATTACCATCTCAGGGAAGGTTGTATGTAATAAATGGTGCTACCCTGAAGAGGACATTCGGATTTTGGCAGGGTGCAGAGGGAGAAGAGTCAAAAATCAAATCAAATCAAATCAGTCAGTGCCTATTGCAGAATTCCTTATTTGAGTCATGTGGCATTTTCTTTTTGAAATAAACGAATTCAGCACACATAATGTTAGAGGGGTGCTTGTGTTTTATCTTGTTTAGAAGATGAGGCATCATATTAACTTGCTCTTAGTGTGTAGCACATTCTCTGAAGGCCCACATTAAAAGGGCAGGTTTAAAGAAAGCACGCTGGTATCCCCATCGTCTTGTCCTGTTGTCGAGATCGTGCCAGCCTGATCCCTCTCCCAGTGGGCCTCCTTCCCCTTCCTCTGCTCTCCTCAGAGAGTGAAGCAGGGCTCACACCCTGACAACCTGCAGAGCTGATAAGGTGGCTTGTGTTAAAGAGCTCCCAGTTGGAAGAGAATTTCTTCTTTTCTTTAATGGCCAAACCTTTCTTGGCCAGGACACCTCTGACCTTGGCGGACTACAGGGGCCCTCTCTAGATTGATCCAGGAGACCCTCTCCTATATTGCCATCACATTAATCACTAGTGCTGGGGACTTGTAATTATAGCTCACCTGGAATCAGAAGCGGCCGAAGGACCCGATGCAACAGAGGAAAATGGCAAATAGACTTTGTGCAGGTAAAATCAGGGGTGGTCCAGAGAGGGCCTGAACCCCAAATAATGGACCTCCTTCTGCTCCTGCCTTGATTATATTTGTGAAGCGCAGTATCCAGATGTCAGGTGATTAGCATACTTTGCTTTTTTCACTACCTGATGGGAATAATGATTTTCTTCGTAGAGTCCCTTTAATTTCAATTAGAGGTGAGTAGAGATGAAATTAAACTCATCAAACCTACTGCCTACCAGGAGGAGAAGCACATAACCTCCAGGGCACCAAGAAAATGCTCTGACAACCAGGGAGGACAACCAGCTGCAGGAAGGGGTGAGGCCAGCTAATCAGGTTGAGGACACCCAGTTGGCTGATTACCACGAGAGAACCTTTTTGTTTTTCTTAATTTTTAATTAATTAATTACTTTTTAAAAATTTAAATCCAAGTTAGTTGACATATAGTATAATAATAATTTCAGGGATAGAATTTAGTGATTCATCACTGACCTATAACACCTGGTGCTCATCCCAACAAGTGCCCTCCTTAGTACCCATCACCCATTTAGCCCATACCTACCCCCCCCCCCAACCCCCTCCAGCAACCCTCAGTTTGGGGAACCTGTTTTTTTTTAATTACTAATTTTTTTTAACATTTATTTATTTTTGAGAGACAGAGAGAGACAGAGCACAAGTGAGGGAGGGGCAGAGAGAGAGGGAGACACAGAATCCAAAGCAGGCTCCAGGCTCTGAGCTGTCAGCACAGAGCCCGATGCAGGGATCTCACAGACGGCGAGATCATGACCTAAGCTGAAGTCGGAAGCCCAACCGACTGAGCCACCCAGGCGCCCCCGGAGAAACTCGTTTTTGAGCCAGCTGAAGTGACTGGCATGCCAGCAGCAGGTAGGACATGATTCAACCCTGCCTTCTTCAGACCAGCCGTCTGTGTGCTGAGGATGGGCCCCCGCATCCTCAGTGGCTGGTGGACACGGGCAGTGGCCTCAGTGCCTCCGTGGCTGGACATGAAGATGAGCAGCATGGGTGACCTGCACAGGTGGATACAGATAAGGAACCTTATGAGACTGTCCCCAGGAAAGAGACCAAAGAAGTAGAATTTAGCACAGTTGATAATTCTGTTGATCTGTCACTTTGAGCCACAAGGTTTCTTATAATATACATGTTTATTAATTTGCATTTTTACCTGTCAGGTAGACTGCACATTTGTAAAAGAGGCATTTTCTTTGGGAAAAAGAACTTGGATATTTAAACAACAACTTGGATATTTAATCTTACAATGACAGTGAATCTAAAAAGTTCCTTTATTCACATGTCTTAAAATTCTTTGCTGGAGAGATTTCTTCTGCTATTTTGTTCACCTGGCCAGTGACTGAATCTTAAATTTCCTGGAATATGAAGATGCATGTTATCTATAAAGCTCTGTGTTGACCTCATGTCCTGTGATGAGGATCCATGTGTCCATTTCCTGTGGATTACTGCAGTTTGTTTTTCAGTGTGTGAATGGCCCTGGGCCTCTGTCACCTCTTCTTTGAGGTCTGTGTTTTGGTTTACTCTCATGGCCCCCCTGCCGCTGATCTGGGAGTCCTTGGGAAAGGCTTCTTGTTCCATATTATGTCATTCTATCTTAGCTCTGAGTTCTGATCCTTAACAGCCTCTAATTAACAATTCATTGAAAACAGTCCTGGATGTTGCCTACAAGTTCCTACCATGTCTGGCTCCTTCCTGGCTCTCCAGGCCCAAGCTTCTTTTCCCTCTCTGTGCTCAGTGAGTTTATTACAATCATTTAAGTGTGCGCTGTTTCGTCCTGCCACAGGATCTTGGCACATGCTGTTTCTTTACCTGTGACTCTCATGTCCTAGTCAACTTGTCTCTGTGCCCTCCCTCAGTGCTCCTGCTGTGTAGCATCAAACTACTGTAAGCCTTTCCTTAATGGCTTTTGTTACTTTTGCATATACTGGTGTTACTTACTGATTGCTGTCTATACACCAGATCTGCTCTTGCTTATTAATTGATCAAGTATAGTATGTGACATTTCAAGGGTTCTTAATCATAGGCTGTCCATGTTATTGGAGTGAGATTCATCCCACATTCTATGCCCTTCATGAGCTTCTCACATGACTGCTCCTTCTCTGACTCTTCATTCAGCCCATTTTTGCTTTTTCTTCTGTCCCTCCGTCCCTCTCATTACCCGGGTGTTACCCAAGGAAAACACAGATGCTGTGGAGTGTGAGTGGTTACAAAGGGGGTTTTATTGGGCTCCTTGAAGAAATGGCCGATTCTAGCTCAGGGCAGAAAATGAACAAGACTAACCTGGCACATATTGCCCATTGTGAGAGCAGGAAGCTGTCGACTCTTGTGAAAGGACTTGGTTGCAACCCTAAAGGGAACAGGCTTCCACTGACCAGAGATGGATTTACTGGGAGTCTCTCCTTAAAAAATTAGCAACAGATCAAAACACATGATGTATGTTACAATCCATGTTGAAAATAAAAATAAGAGGCAGCAAAACCACAAGTTCAAAATAGTACCCAAAAAAAGAGGGTCACCATTGGTCCAATATTTATTTTGGAAACCAATAAAAAATGAAGAGTAGCAAGCATTTATCCAACATTCCTCTACAAATGGTTCCTCTGTCAGCTAAATGGTACAAGAAGTGGGGCGCCTGGTGGCTCCTTCAGTTGAGTGTCCAAATCTTGATTTGGGCTCAGGTCATGATCCCAGGGTCGTGGGATCGAGCTCCACATCAAGCTCTGCACTGAGCATGGAGCCTGCTTGAGATTCTCTCTCTGTCCCTATGCCCCTCTCCCTCTCCCTCTCCCCAGCTCGCTCTCTCTCTCTCTCTCTCTCTCTCTCTCTCTCAAAATAAAAATAAAGTGCAGGAAGGGAACCTTTTCTTTCTAGAAATTTCTGGAAATTTTTAATAAACGATGAGGGTTGATAGAATTGAAATGTGACCCCCTAGTGAACTAATCTAGGCATTGAGCATCAATGGCTGTCAACATCACAAGAAGACTACCAGACATTTGTCTGAGGGAAGTAACAGTAGCATAAACGAAGTAAATATATCCATCCATCCATAAGTGGTCAGCCCTGAATCTGATCAAGCCTCTAAATGTAACCACCAGTTCACATATAGGGGACAGAGGAACATGTCAAATGACACCTGAGAATTGTTATCAGTGAAATGTGGATTCTGAGACACTCTTCATGACAAACAACTTGGTTCCTTTAACGAAAAACTGTGAGAGAAATAAGGAAGGGAGTTAGCATGAGAGACTTAAGAAACCCCTCAACAAGGCACAATGTGGGGGCTTTATTTGGATCCTAATTCAAACAGTGGCTGTGATTGGCACAATGTGGGATGACTATTAGGCTTTTGTCTTTAAAAGTCCTTTTCTTTCAGAGACCTATATTGACATGTTCACAGATGAGATAATGTGATGTCTGGGATGTTTCACAATAATCTGGATGATCTGTTGTTGTAGAACAAATCACCCCAAAATTTAACGGCTTAAAACAAGAAGCATGTATTGTCTCACACAGTTTCTGAGGGTCAGGGATGCAGGAGGATGGATGGTTGTGGCTCAGGGTCTCTCACAAGGTTGCGTGCAGGGTGTCGGCTGAGGGCTGTGATCATCTGAAGGCTTGACTAGGATGGAAGATCTACTTCTAAACTCATTTATGTGGCTGTTGGGAAGAGATCTCAGTTCTTTTAAAGCTGTTGGTTGGAAGCTTCAGTTTCAGTGGGCAATCCATAGGCCTCTTTCCATCAAAGCAGTTGGCCTCCCTAGAGTGAATTATCCAACAGAGATTGGGAAAGCAACCATGACAGAAGCCATGGTGTCATTTACAGCCTAATCTTGCAGGTGGCATATCATCACTGCTGTATTCTCTTGATCACAGAGCCCAACTCTGGATCCCAGAGCAGCAACCCTGGAGGACCCCCCCGTGAGGCTGTGAATATCAGGAGGGGAGGATCATTGGAGGCCATCTTGGAGACCATACGGGAGTTAGAGGAAAGTGGTGGTGGGATGCTGATAAAATAATATTCACCATGAGTTGACAATTAAAAATTTCTGTAATAAAAACTTTTTGGGGGGATGGGAGGAAATATATATTTTAAAGACAGAATGCTTAGATTTCAATTTCAGCCCTTGTATTTATTAGCTGTGAGATCTTGTCAAGTGATGTGAACCATCTGAATCTGTTTCTCCATTTATAAAAAGGGAGTAATGAGAATGCAGTATCTCGTGGGGGTTGCCATGAGGCTTGAAGGACACACTACTCATGTGTGCTCAAGCCAAGGCTGGTGTGTGGAAAGCACGCAATAAATACTAGTTATCAGCAGTAATATCGTTTCTTCTATCTCAGACATTCTTTCTGCTGAGATATTCGCAGGACCATTCGCAGGACCACCTTTTTTCTAGAAACCCTTTAACATTTTAGAGGCATATTGTGATTTTCTCTGGAAAAGCTACCATTTGTTTCTTATCTCCTCTTTACATGTGTTTCCTGTCAATATGCTGCAGAGTAAAGACCTTGCTCACCGTGAAAACTGTGTGTGTGTGTGCGCACGCGTGCACGCGTGTGCGTGTGTGGACACGTCTTTGCTTTCCTGGCTGTGTCAGTACGTTGAGAATGTGGCCTAAGCCAGTGAAGGGCTGCACCTCTCCCACAGCTGATTGTACATTCACTGTGCTGCAGTTTTTATCTGTCCAGCACCCCCTCCTCCCTCCTATCAGTGAAATCCCTCCGTCTTTACCAAACCCATTTGGTGAGGTTTAAGTAGGACTTTCCCCAGCTCTTGCTACTACAACCTCAAGTTCAGAAATGGGAGCATGATCCAGACCTGGGTAAGTCAATGGTCCCATTCTCTGGCCACCTGATTGGCTCAGCCCCAGACACATAACCTAAGCTGGGCTAATCAGTGTGTTTCCGGGGACTTTTCTGCTAAAAAATATTGTGGAAATCGGTCTGGTGTCATGGTGCCAGATTTAGCAAAACAGATAAACAGGGAACCCACTTAACTTTGAATTGCAGATAAACATTAGATACATTTCTAGCATATTATTTGTTGCTTCTCTGAAATTCCAAGTTGATTGGGCATTCTGTTTTTATCTGGCACCCTTAGCTCTGGCCACTGGGCAGACTGAGCCAGGAAAGTGTGACACCAGTGATGTAGACAGCTGTGTGGTTGAGAGCCACCTGGCAGAACGAAGCCCAGTGGTTCCGGGAGATAGACATAGAGGAACCCAGCCTGGAGTGCATCATTGAGTCCTTGCTCCTGGTCCTCCCCTGATAGGAGCCAATGACTTTCCTTTTGCACACTTGTAGGCACACTTGTAGGGGGGCTTTGTTTTTGTTTTTAGAATTTGATTTAAATACTTTCATAGCCTCAAAATACAATGCCATCGGTGCCCTACTAGGAAAACCTAACCTTTACTGACTGCTTAGTATATATGCTGGACTGGATTAAGCACTCTGTCTGATTATCTCATTAAATTCTCGTTGTAACCCTGCATGGTATAAATGACGAAATTATTGACCTAATAACTTCCTTTCTGTGAGTTGTTACACTGCTATTACTATATACATACGCATTGTGTCACTATGGTATGTGTACTAGATATTTACTATAGTAACGTCTGAAACAGTAAGACCCTGAAAAACTAAATTTTCATCAGCAGGGGACTGACTGGTCAAATGTTGATACATCCCTAAAAAATATGTCACAATGCTATACAGGGTATTTTCTTATTCACAGATTTCCATCAGACAAGTTTGATATCCATATGTAATTAATTTGGCAAATTACAGAGATCATTGAAACAAATACACTTTAATTGAGTATAAGTTTTACAAAACTATGGAAATCTTCCAAGTGATTCTACAGAAAAAGTTCTCATGTAGTTGTCTCATGGGGCCACATTGTCGTTGCCAGGCTCTTCCAGAAATGAATGTTGCTATCGCTGAACGGGCGAGCTTGGGGTGGGTCAGGGCACATCCATCACCACCCCCTGCATGGTGACCCCAGATGTGTGTTCTTGGCATCTACCGGCTTCCACTCTGGGCTGTGACTTTGCATCCGTGTGCACGGGACTGTCAGCCTGACAGGGAGGGGACGGTTTGGTGAAGATGAGCCCTCGGCATCCCCGGGGCCACATCTGCATTCCATTCTCCCTAGATGCTGACTATAAATACACATCTCTTCAGAGTCAAAGCTTCCACGGAGCTTGGCACCATGTTTGGAATTAACTGGCACTGTGACTTCTGTCTGCTCTCGCACACTGAAACTGATGCAAGCATTCTTCCCCCAAGAAGCAAAGCTGAATCAAATCAAAGTTTTCATAAAGTTTATAGAGGATGAACTTGGACCTTCAGAAATGTCAGAAAGATGCAAAGAGTGAGGCCTGCTGTTTATACACACACCATTGTACTGCATGGAGACACAAAGCAGATATTTCTGTCCAAGTAGCATTTGGGCTGTGGCTCTCTTCAGTCTCTCAGGGGTGCCCTGAGCAGGTTCCCTCAAACCCTAACAAAGAGGACAGTGAACTGACACAGTACAGCAGTGAGTGGTCCTGGACACAGCCTTGCCTCTGATGGCTTTGCTCCAGGCCCCTGTTCCATCTCAGGTGTTTTCTGATTGTAGAGAGTCACCAATTCTGGGCTCATCACCGCCATCTCACCTGGCACACATACTGCTGTTGCCCTCAAAATGATGTTGAAATGCTGTTCATTGTTCACGTCCAGGAGATCTCTCGTCTCCAATTCGGCATTAGCATTGAACAGCTGCTATCTTCAGACACTTCAATTTGTTATAGACAACGTTAAGGAGAAACCAGGACCAGCTCAGACAAGGTTCTCTCAGTATCTGTACTTTCTCCCCCAAATTGCAAACATCTGGGCCTGCTCTTTAATACCACGAGCCTCTTGGGCCATTCTGTTTTCATGTTTGAGAAACACCATGTCACTGTCTACTTTCCCTGCTGGAATCAAATGACAGTCTGATTCACTGGAGCCTGGGCTTTGGGGTAACAGTGCCATGGGACGTGTGCCTTTCATGTAAACTGTATTGTGTGGGCACTGCCCTAGGTCCCTGAAGTGTGGGTGCCCAAAAGATGCAGTCGTAATTCAGCCACGGGATTTCTCAGCCTCAGCTGGAGCCTGGGAAGATCATCTCAGGGATGGAGTTGAAAGGGTGTTGTCAGGAGGAATTATATTAGGATGAAGAGTCCATATTTATACTAAATCATCATGTGGTCTAGTATCCTAGTCAGGTCAGAAGTCAGGTGTCTCTGGGTCTCTGACCAACAGGCTTCTGTGGTTTGCGCTCAGAGCTCAGTGGCAGTGGACCACAGAGATGTCAATGAGGAGTCTGACATCAGAATGCAACAGTCTTGGGGTGCCTGGGTGGCTCAGTCGGTTGGGCGTCCGACTTCGGCTCAGGTCATGATCTCGCGGTCCGTGAGGTTGAGCCCCGCATCGGGCTCTGGGCTGACAGCTCAGAGCCTGGAGCCTGTTTCGGATTCTGTGTCTCCCTCTCTCTCTGACCCTCCCCTGCTCATGCTCTGTCTCTCTCTGTCTCAAAAATAAATAAATGTTAAAAAAAAAAAAAAAAGAATGCAACAGTCTTTGCTTGTCTGTTCAGGCTGACTTGACTGACGTGAGCTACGTCCCTATTTTAGAAGGCAAGGGGTACCGTGTCTATTACTGCTAAAACTGACAGTGGAAGACCCTGTACAGGGTACCTTCACTTTTAGCTTCTTAATTTTAGTTTGTCAATAAACATGTACCCTAAGCTACCTGACAGCACTGTGCTAAGTGACCTAATAAAATCAAGCATGTTTGATAAAGGCCTGTACTATAGCTGTCCCCCAGGATTCTGGGCCCCCGGTCATTATGGATGCTAGGTGTGAATGGGCAGCGAGGAACAGCGGACACGCACATGCTTCCTATACCTGCTCTCTTCACACGCATGCTCTTAGTCCATGGGATTTCATTTACAAGTCGCAAATTCAAAAGTAAAAGTATTAAGAATTTCAAGACAGTGATGGCAAAGCATTAAACCAAGCAGGGGGCCCTGTGTGGCTGCCTAGGTCACATGCCCATGAAGCCATCCCTGAATGGGATCGTGGCTTTGCACATGACCCTATAGACTCTGTCCACCCCTGAGGACTGTACTTTGTCAGGGATGTAGGGAGCTGAGCTCTCAGTGTTGGGAGGGGTTGTGTTGCACAGGGTTTCGGGTATGGGGCTTCACATTTTGAGGCTCCCTTTCCTCATACTTGCTCTGCTATCCTGGGCAAACATTTCACTTTTTGGGACTCCATTTGCTGATATGTACAACAGGAACCTGATAGTACCGTTTAGAGTCATTAGGGGGATCAGGCGAAATAATGCATGCAGAACACCTGGTGCCCAGCATACGGTTGTCATTGGGCCAATGTTGGCTGCCATTGGAGGACTTGGGTGAGGCAATTTCAAAGCCATGGCGGGGGTGCTGCAGTGACCTCCTCCACACCTAGTGGCTGTATAATTCAGGTCTGCTGAATGCCAGTGACTTTGATGGGCATTGTGGACTGGTGGCTGTTAGCCTTCCCCCTAAGTCCCCCTAGCCCAGACCCCCAGCTCTGTGGATGGGGGATGGTTTTGTCTCCTCATGTCCATTTGTCATATCAGTCCCCTGCTTTTAATTGGGAGGACTCAAGCATTCGTTATAATTATGTAGACAGGAAAAACATGATTGCTGTATCACAGAGAGCACTATAGTATTGATTCAACTAAATCAAATGCTGGTGGAGGGAGAGGATTATTGCTCCAGGACCCTCCGCTGGCCTGGATGTTGTGACTGTTTCACGGAGATAAGCAGCCCTGCTGGGCCTGCTGGCACTCAGGCGCGGGAGGCTGTGGGGCTCTTGGTTATCTCCCCAGGCATAAAGCTGTACTAATTGCTTTGGAAGCGAGGCCTTTTCCCGGGCAGCAGCAGCATATGCTGCCTGAGTGCGTGGAGCAAAGATAAAGAGCCACCCTCCTCCTCCTTCACTGAAGTTTAATAATAAAGTGGAACTGTCACCATTTCCAATAAATTGTTTACTTTAATTTAGAAAAATAACGAAAACTGGCCACCTTCTGGCACGCCGTTGTGGCATGTCTTCCTGGCTTGGGCACTCTTGAACCTTCTGTTCTCCGTAGCTGGCTCTGGAAGGCATTCGGATCTCGGTGTTGGTGAAATCAGCCACATGTCTTTCTCCATGTAATCAAACCTGGCCCTCACAGGGAAAAAGAAGTTGTTTTCCAAGGCCCATCAGATGGTAGCGCTGCAAACCAGGAAGTTGGCATCGAAGGCATTTGGAGCATAAAGCTTTGTAGGATTTTTTTCCCACGTGTTTATTTTAGTGAATGTGAAATTGAGATAGTCTCACATTTTTCTGTCATCACTGTTCTTTCAGATGACTTTTTTCCTGTATTATCAGGGGGAGGTCAGCCCAATACCCCTTGCGTGAGAGGTGAGCTGAAGGGGGCGCCGGGGTGGCTCAGTGTCTGACTTCGGCTCAGGTCATGATCTCATGGTTCATGAGTTCGAGCCCCACATTGGCCTCTCTTCTGTCAGGATAGAGACCACTTCAGAGCCTCTGTATCACCCCCCTGTCTCTGCCCCTCCCCCACTCACACACTCCCTCTCTCTCAAAAATAAGTAAACATTAAAAAGAAAAAAAAAAAAGAGTGAGTCGAAGGCCCAGATAAAGGTGATGTCTTCCTCAGGTGTTCAGGGAGGGTGAGTGGCAGTGTAGGACTTGGAATTCAGGCCACCTGCTTCTGCCTGCCACTCGGAGGCACCAGTGCGAGCTCACTCTTCCACCCACCATGCAGCGGCTTTTCTCATCCCCATTTCACAGGGAGCAAAACTGAGACCTGAGAGCCAAAGCTACTTGCCTCAGGGCCTTGTAGCTGGTAAATAGTACAACCAGAACTAGGACTCAGTCTCCTGAATTTCAGTTCAGTTTTTTTTTCTTCCGGAGTCCATGGGTTCTATATACCAATTGCTTATATACAGTGATTATAATGTGATTGCATTAAATATGACACATTTTGAATCTTAGAGCAACCACAGCTGAGGACAGAGAAAAGAGAATCTGAATTGATGAAGACGCTTCAGAGCAGTCGGCCAGGCCCCTTCCTTCCCTACCAGACACTGCCCTTGGAGTGCACGTGGGTAGGATTCCTCCTTAGCAAATTCCTCCAGGTTTTGAGTAGTGAAAGCAGTGGCCATTAAATCCACGTGCACCAGGAGAGCGCTATGAAGTGCCTGACTCTGTCTGGCAGGAGTACTCACAGGACATAGGTAAATCGTGTAGTGTAATGCCAGTGATTAAAAACGGGAGGCTGGGGACGGGAAATGAAGGGGATCATTGTAATCCAAGGGCAGGGCTTTGGAAGCATTGTCCCGGCCAGAGTCATTGTGATGGTTGTGGTCATTAAGGTCCTTTCCTTTCAGTTAAGCAGCCCAAATCCAGCTAGATCTGGTCAGGCAAAGAACCAAATTTATTGGCTCACTTACCTGAAAAAGCTAGGCGTGCCTGGTTCTAGGAACCCAAGCCACATGATTCTGCCTTGTTTCCTCCATTATGGGCTCTTTTCTCATTGGCTTTACCTTTATTCAGGTGAGCTCTTCCTCCCCAGAGGCTTGATGGCTGCTGGCAGCCCAGCCTTCTTCCCTATAGTCTCAGTGGAGAGAGTTTTCTTCCCCACATTTCAGTAGAGGCCCAGGGATTGGGTCATATGCCCATGCCTGATGGTGCCTCATGGAATTTAGGATGGAATTCACAAATTGGTCAAGCCTGATAAATGGGTTTACCCTTTGATCTGGAAAGGAGGAAGAGAGATGTTAACCTCACCCAAATGATATGAGGCACTAGTGGAGAAGGAAAATCGGAAGAAGGGGAATGGATGTTGAACAGGCAAAAACCACCCATATCCAGTGGGTATAAGCCTTAGTTTCCTCTGACTCACTCTTGATCAGTGGCTTGGTGAGGAGAAAGGACCAGTCTTGCCCAGATGTCTCCAGATGAGTGCTGTCCAGTAGAACTTTATGCAATGATGGAAATGTTCTTTGATCATCACTATCCAATGCAGTGGCCACTAGCCACATGGGGCTGTTGAGCACTTGAAATGAGACTGGTGGGACTGAACAATGGAGTTTTGTTTGTTTTTTTGTTTGTTTGTTTTTATGGGGGGGAGAGAGAGAGAGCAGGGGAGGGGCAGAAGGAGAGAGAGAATCTTAAGCAGGCTCCATGCTCAGTGAGGAGCCCCACCACAGGACTTGATCTTACAATGGTGAGATCATGACGTGAGCTAAAATCAAGAGTCAGACACTTAACCGTCTGAGCCACCTAGGTACCCCAAGCAACTGAGTTTTTATTTTTAGGTAATTTTATTTAAATTTAATGTAGATGGCTACCTATAGCTCTTGACTGCCATAGTAGCTCTTAGTGGAGCCACATCACTGGAGATAGTTCCCTGGAAGGCAAGGCCTCAGTTTTGTGTAGAATGGCAGGTGGGCCAAGGATTAAATGAAGATTGGAAGATCAGGATGATGAAGCAGATTTGGTCCAGGTATACAACAGGAGAAAACAGAGTCCAGACATGAGGGACATGAGAGGGAAAGACACAAAGGGAGTGTCCTTCATCTGTGATGTCGTTTGGAAACCCTTAACCTGGGGACATATTTTTTCCATGTAATATAAGGACTAGATTTGTACCAAAAAGAAAGAAAATCAGAACGGACCTTGTTATAAAGTTGGGTTGAGGGGAATTCCGTGACATGTTATTGCATTTTACTCCTAAGTGTCTGACAATAAAAGCAACCATTGTCTGAAGCAATCTTCCTGCACATGACATTCAGTTGCACATGGATTAAAGAAAAATTAAACGGGGTTGCTCTGTTATTAAAAAAAACAACAATGCTGCGTAAACTTGTGTGGCCGAGCACAATGAAATGCAGTTGACAGAAATGACATCAGATGAATAGAATGAACTTGTGAAGGCAAGGTCTAGCCACAGCAATGTGAACCCAGGGCAGGTTAAAGCCCAGCCTCTCTACAAGCTGCGTGATGGGCATGTGTCATGATGCTCTGCGTCCTGTAGGGTGTGTGGGGACCACCCTGAGGTGATGCCTGCTGAGCCTAAGTCGTTCCTGGTGGACATTAGTTGCCTACGAGTCAGGTTTCCGTAGGCGGCCATTCTTGGAGAAGGCAGACTGATCTGTTTTGATCCCTTCCTGCTCACCTGTAGCCAGGGACACCTGGGCTTCCTCAGATTCAGTTAGCTGTCTGGATTTGTACAGTCAGTGCTTGTGAAGGACATGCCATGTGCTTGGCATCCTGCTGGGCGTTGGGCATCCAGCAGGAAGAACAGAGAAGCAAAAGTCTTGGTTCCTGGCCCTGTGGTTTGTCTGGGTCCATGGCCCTCAGCATTCCTCTCCCCCAACACCCAAGCCACTTGATGGTTACCTGTAGACTCACCTGTAGTGCAGGTGTAGAGATTAAGAGCTCATGGCCAGTACCTGGCATATATACATATGTATACATATGTGTGTATATATATAAAAGTAGCAAATGTATAGCAGAGAGAAGGAGGCATTAGAATGGGTGAAGCAGACCTGGGTAGAACCTGGGCCAGGCAGCTAGGAGGTGTGTGAATTTGGGTACAGTGCTGAGCCTCACTCTTCCCATCTGCAAAGTGGGTTGATGGAAACTTACAGGGTTGTTGTGAGGATGCAGTTACATGTTATTTGCTAAGGACCTATTATGAAGCAGGTTTCTATGACTCCATGCTCTGGTGAGCATGAGAGTATGATTGCTGTGAGGAAAGGATGGACCTGGGAAGGGGTCTTATGGGTTATGTGAATATATCTAGGGTGAGCAGCCAACTTCAAATCCAGCCTTGATTTGTGTTAGGTCTGGGTGCCATTAAAGCTGAACCATCGTGAGAATCCCACCAAAACTTCCCAGTCCAGTTTTCCAGCAAATCTGCAGCCACCCCCATGACCAGTGGCCCCTGATGCTTCCTGTGGGGGCCTAGGGAGAATAGCATCTTAGACCATCAGCATGTCCTAAGATCCGTCTCTATGATCTATTCTTATTCTGTGATCAGTTTTTGGGTTCTCGGGCAGACACATCATGAGCTGGTGTCACTATCTGAATGCTGATGGAATTCTTGGGGCATTGAAGGGTCCCGGGGCATTGAAGGGTCCCAGGGCATGGAAGAGAAAGAAAGCCATTCCTCAGCCAGGAAATCACCAGCAAACATTTTCCGTGAGCACACCCTTCCTGCCCCTCTCCCTCCCGGGTGACTCTTCCATCCAGTTTCTTTAGCAGACGAGGGTGTGGATGCCTTTGGGGAGAGCCCAATTCATTTAGGTAGAACAGAAGTGGTTTTGGAATAGGCCAACTGGGAAATAATGCCAGGCAGCTATGGTACTGTGGACACGGGCTTTGGGTCAGCGGACATGCCACAAGCTCACGTGGCCCTGAGCACGTGCCTGGACCTGCTCTTGCCTCTTTGTTGAGAAGCAGAAACATAATGGGCTCCAGGCTTGCTTCCTTCTGCCCCCTTTCCTCTCCAGCTGATGCTGGGTTTCTGTTGATCCAACATAGCCAGATGGGCCTTAGGGATGTTTCTGAAGAGGCTTGATCCCTTTTTGTGAATTCCTTGAATCTCTTCTGATTTCTAGCCTGTGTCTCTCTTGCCGTAATCACAATTCTTACCTCATGACCCAGTCTTTATCCTTGCTCTTTAGAGATGGTTTGAGCACCTTTTGTGTATCAGATATGTGGTCTTCATGGGAGATAGAGTAGCCACAAGACATGCCTGGTCTCAGAACATCATTGTCTCGAGTGGGGGCAGAATCTAACTAGGCAGTTACATACCTGGAGTGCTAAGTGAAAGGTATATCTGAGCATGGGGTGCAGCATGGGGTCCTAAGGAAGCATTCTCTTTTTAAATTTTTTTTAATGTTTATTTATTTTTTGAGAAAGAGTACAAGCGGGGGAGGTACAGAGAGAGAGGGAGACATAGAATCTGAAGCAGGCTCCAGGCTCTGAGTTGTTAGCACAGAGCCTGATGTGGGGCTCAAACCCACGAGCCATGAGATCATGACCTGAGCCGAAGTCAGACGCTTAACCAACTGAGCCACCCAGCCCCCCCCACCACTAAGGAAGCATTCTAAGTCACTGTGAGAGATGGGGGGTCTAGGAAATTTTCCAAGGCAGGAAGGCGGTGAGGTCTCCAAAGTCAATGGGACCAGGTGTGGCAGGGGAGCCAGGAAATAGATGGAGAGTGGATTCCCAGTGAGGAGAGCACGTACACAGTCTCAGAAGTGATCAGAAGTGGAAAAATTGAGGGTAGAAGAGGATAAAGTAAGTTTTGAGAGATGAAACTGGAAAGGAAAGAAGGAATTTTAGATAAATTAAGTACTTTTCACCAGAATTAAATGAATTCTTTCCCTAGAATGTGATCACAGCTAAAAATGCATATGGCAGGTAAATTTTATATTGAATAAGTTCTTATGTTTTGAATTCTGAAGGGAAGAAGAACACACTGTGGTCATTTGGGCCTGGGATGCACTGGTCCTGGTGTACATCCAAGGTTGGCATCACGTAACCATATGGACGCTAATGAATTTTCTACTTTGTCGTTTCAGCACTTCAGGGAGCATCTGGACAAGCTGTTTGCCAAAGGAATTGGAATGCTGGATATAGCTCTGAATGAGGCCTTCAACATTCTCAGTGATGTAAGCTCCTCCTTGACTTGCCTTTCTTCTGTCCAGGAGAATGGATGGATTTTTTTAAAATTGTTCGATCGTGGACCAGCAAATAATGCTAACAGTTGTTAGCTCCTGCTGTCATTGAGTGGCATCCATAGGTATCAGATGGGAGGGTGAGGCTGGCTATTCGGGTCCTCTGGGGACCCAGGTCCAGCCAGTGAGGCTGAGCAGAGTGTAAAATGCCCTCTGATCAGGGCAATCACCTGCCATGCTTGTTGGCTCTGGGACCACCAACACTTAAAGAGTAGACTCATCCCTCATTGTGTTTCATACTGAATCCCTGCTTGTGGTGATGGTTAGCAGAAGAAAAACTTTCTCTGTGCAGTATGCTTAGGGAGTGCCATACCCATCCCTGCCTTTCTTCCAGCCCCTTGGAGATTCCTAATACACAGTCACATAATCAAAGTTCCAGTAGGTACTGCAGGAAAGAATGCCACTGAACTGTTTCCCACACTTCTTGGAACAAGAATCAGTTTTTCAGGTAGCACCTGTTAACATTCCATGAAAAACTTTGGGGAGTGCTGGGCTGGGGGTTCCGACCCTCCAATCCAATTGCGTTAAGCTAGAAGAACATGTGACTTTTGTGTTCTTATTACTCTGGGAGAGTAGTAGGAAAATAATGGCAATCTTTATCAATGCAGGTTCTGTATCATTTATGTAACTAGTATGTGTTGTGTGTTTTTTAATATCAGACACTGGGAATGCACCAGAGAACAGACTACACAAAGGGTTTGCCTTAATGGACTAGTGTAAAGGTTGGTTAATTATGGCCCGTGAGCCAAATCCAGCCTGCATCTTCTTTTGGTAAATATTGTTTCATTGGAATGCATTCATGCTCTCACCTGACTATGTACCTTCTATGGCTATTTTTGCATTACAGTGACAGAGTTGATTAGCCATAGAGACCATATGGTCTGTAAAACCTAAAATATTTACTGTGTGCACTTTGCAGAAGAAGTTTGCTGACCTCAGGTCTAATGGGAAAAGACAGATGAAGTGCCTATGGAGAGCCCCATTGTGCCAGCATAGTAAGGACTTGCTGCTTTATACAGTGAGGTCAGGAAAGATCTCTCTGATTAGGTGACCTTGGTTGGAGTAGACACCTTAAGGAAGTGAGGGAACAGTCACTTCAGAAGTTGCCAGCAAGAGGACAGAGTACAAAAGACCTAAGGCAGTGATGCTTGGCATAGTTACCATAAGAGACCAGTGTGAGGAGCAGAGCGGGGGAGAAAGAGAGTGCAAGGGAATGAGATCATGGAGGTAGCAGGGGCCAGACCCCATGGAGCCCTCCAGACTCTGGCGGGGGGAGGTGGACTTTGGCTCTTGCTCTGTGTGGGATGGAAAGTCACTGGAGTCTGAGCAGAGAATGACATGACCTGCTTGAGTTTTAGCAGTATTTCTCTGGCTGCTGTATTGAGAAACAAAGACAATAGCTGGGAGCCATTAAGTTATCTGGGTGATGCATAACTGGTGGCTTGGACCAGGGAGGTAGGTTAAGATGTTAAGAAGCAGAAAAATAGCAATCGCTCTAGGTGTTTCAAACAGCAGGGATTTACTTCAAGGAATTGGTTGCATAGGGGATGGAAAAGCTCAGAAACCAGAGAGTGAAACCATCCTCAGATGGGCAGCAGCAGGAAGCAGCTCCTCTCTAGGGTAGGGGGGAAAACAGGAGCAAGGGACGCCATTGGAGCCTCCTCCTAGTGGCCATCTAGATGGGAATGGGGCCACGGAGGGCTGCCTGGGAAAAGCCGGAGTCACAGGGGGCAGCCTGTCCTGTGGCAGCTGGTACCTTGGAAGAGGTGCAGCTGTTGCCAGAAAGCACCCAGGCCCCCAGATCAGAAGAAAGGGAGAGATGGCTTAGAAAAGCGTTGGCTTATCTTCTAGTGTTCTCCTTTGGATGAGCCTTGTCCAAACTCTTGGGGAGCCGGGAAAGTGTGGAATGCAGGGAAAGTCACGGGGCCGAACTGAGGGCAAGCAAGCCCTAAACGGAGCAGCAGTTACATTAAGCTGTTGCAGGAGCTGGGAGACCAGCCAGGGGCCCAGAAGCCCCTCTGCACCGAGTCTTCAGGCCGCTCGGTGGGGCCCCGGGTGTGGGTTTGCATAGGATCACCCACCCAACATCACACGGCTCATCCTGGTGCTCAGTTGTGCCCAGCTCAAAAACTGGAATCTTTCTCACTCAGCTACACTAGCCTCTCAAGCCCTAATTCTAGACTTTCTTTTACCAATAATATCCACTGGCACACAGAAGGCCATTGAGATTTCGGTCCTGAGCCTGTGCTGGGACTGCAGAGGAGGGAGAGATAAGGAGGGAAGGTGCCACATAATCGCCCTCGGCTCTTCCCTCCCACTTGGCTGCACGAGACTGCTGACTGCAGATAATTCACATTTGTGTAAGGCTCAGTGTTTGGGACAGCACAGCCCTCTTCACAGCTTACTAATAATTTGCGAACGTAGCTGGTCAGAGCAGGGGGCCAAGCTACATCTTTAAATTCTGATTTGAACCCTGGATAGGCACCGTCTCAGGGCTTGGAGATGCCAAGCTCTGCATATTTGGCAGGCTCTTTCTAGAAAGTCATATTGAAAGGATTTGTCACAATTATAAAATTGGTTCTCTTTTTATCTCAAAAGCCTAGTGTCTAGAGCAGGGGGAGGCACTCCGAACTCGTGAATCCCTTGTTTGGAAATGTGTCCTGCCGTGAATTTCTGTTTTCTGGCTCTTTGGCAGAAGTGGTGAAGGAGCAAGAGTTAGGGAATGCTTGTCACGTGAAGTTTGTGGCCTCTGGAGTCAGGCAGGTTGGGCTGAGAAGCCTGACTTGGTCAGAGCTTGCTGTGAAGCCTTGAGAAAACTCTGCTTTGCCTCACCTTTATTATCCTCATCTGTAAAATGGGGATAGGAATAGACCCATAACTTGTGAAGCCCAGTGCAAAATGAAAATACTCAGAAAAGGGGCATCTGGGTGGCTCAGTCAGTTAAGCATTGGACTTCGACTCAGGTCATGATCTCACAGTTCGTGGGTTCAAGGCCCGCGTCTGGCTCTGTGCTGACAGCTCAGAGCCTGGAGCCTGCTTCAGGTTCTGTGTGTGTCTCTCTCTCTGCCCCTCCCTCACTCACTTTCTGTCTTTCTCTCAAAAATAAATAAACATTTTTAAAAAATTAAAAATACTCAGAAAAAATGAAAATGAAAATGTTCAGAAGCATTAAGAATCCTAAGAGAGTGACAGCAGAGGGTTGCCCCGAGTGCGGGCCCTGTGCACATGATATACCCATGAAGCTGGCCCTGGTGGACCAGGGTTGAGGATTCAGCACAATGAAGCAGTACCTGCCTCCCTTCCAGCAGGGCTGGGGTGGCTGGGAAGTGTCATGTCTATGACCATGGAGTCACTGGGCAGCCTCAACTCTTGCCAGGCTGCCTGTGGCTTCTAGAGGCAGCCGGAGCTCTTGATGCTTTGGTCTTACTTCCTGCCCACATCCTTGGGAATGTCCACTTCCCTTTATCTTCCCTTCTTTCCTTTCTCTTGCCCTGGTAACTTCTCTCTCCCCACCCTGTCCACTTACCAGTTTTGTTCCCAAACACTTCCAAGCCAGTGTTTCCCACTGCATGCCCAGCCGATGCTGGTCTGCCAGGATACTCTACCCCAGGTGTTGTCGAGGTGGGGAGATGCCATCCTCCTGTCCCAGAGACTCACAACACACCTGTGCATATTCAAGGTCTTCAAAGTCCTCCAGGGAACAGACCTTTTAAAAATGTATTTATACCAGTTCTCAAACTTATTGACTCAAGAACTCTTTATATCATATCAGAACCTCAGGGTTAGAATCTTATAGAAGTCACAGCTCACCAAGCACACCTTCAGGCATAATGTGTCTTATACTCCAGCAGGGTCTATTAACCTCCCAGCACCTCTCAGGTCCAGAAAAATCACCAACACACGGTGGATTTCTTTCCTTCATTCACATAAGTATTTGTGAACCAGGGAAATCTTCCACACATCTCTGTTCTGCCTTCGCCTGTAAAAACCCTCTGGGGTCTGGCCAGTTAGAAAACCTAATGGGTCCAGTGTAAATTCTGGATAGCAAGAAATGGAAGGACCAGAAATGTTACAAAATGTCCCTGATAAGAGATTGGTTGACAGTTGGCACCATATTTTGAGTGCACATTTATCTCAGAGAGAGAAACATTTCCATCCTGTCTCTAGCTGCTAGGCTTTTAAATAGCCAAACATTTTGAAAAACACAGAGCTGGTTAATCTCCCATGAAAGTGAAGCTTTCTTTCGCTGTTTTCCACTTCATCAGTACGACCTTTAAGTGATGTAATTCTCTCCTGTGCATGATGCCTGCCCTTGCAAGCCAATAGAAACAAAGAGTTATTTCTCAGTTACACAGACACACATTCTGTGTGTGTTTGTCTTTGTGTCCGTCTCTCTCCCTCACACATGCGCGCGCACACACACACACACACACACACACACACACACACACACTTGAAATTGTGATTGTGACCGGGGCTCAGAGTGGTTCAGGGGTTACTAGATGAAGTTAATTCTGTTTTGCAATTACCTGCATTTCAGTGTCAGTATTTGCTCGGGTGACTTAAAGGCTTGCAGTTGTTGTACAAAGAACTTTGAAAGGAGTATTCAAATAAACTTCTAAGACTCTTCCAGCTATTGATCTCTGCTGCATTCATTAGTTTCTGTAAGAACACAGAGCCAGTTTGCTACAGTAGTTAGCATCTACCTTGTCATGTGACACCCGCAATTATCGTTTTTGGCGATGAATATGATCTTTGCAGTGATTACCTTTTAAAAATTTTTCTTAGCCAATTAAATAAAATTCGGTGACATTTCAAAGGCTGTTAATCACAACCAAATGCTCTAAATGTCAGGATGCATTGAAATTTTCGCTGCTAACTGATGAATCACTGAGCTAATTGTAGTTCCTCATCAGGCCCTTGTCATTGTTATTATTATGGAAAACACTTTCATCACTCCCGCTATTCAAAAAAAAAAGTTCTAGACAAATATGCAGAGAAGAGATATTACTCATCAAAGCATTTGAAGTTAATTGCATTCTTCAAAATTCTCCAACTGCAGATTGCTGCAGAGAATACCAGGGGCTCAGCCAGAGAGGAAAGTGATGTTTTTAAATAAACAGCTCAGGGCAGCCCTGTCTTCCAGTCTGCATCATTCAGATATCTTCATTTCCCACTCTTTTTTGCCTTTTGTTTGGGAGAGTTTTTTTCCGGGATGTTTTCGAATGAGTTGCATGAACAACAGGCCCAGGGTGAACTCCAGCCTTCTTTGAACTGAAGCATAGATCACCTTTATTCAGTGGTCCGCTGCCGGCTTTATTCAGTGATTTGAAGACAATGTTGAATGCAGGCTCCCCAAAACATTTCCAGAACAACTTGTTGATAGGGCAAGACTGCAGAGATGTTTCTTCTTACTGCAGTAAAGAAGAAAATGCCCTATGACCATAGAATGTTAGTAATGTCCCAAAGTGGAAGGGACAAAGTCATGTACTGGAGACTATGAAGTCTGGTTGAATGTGGGTCTTTCAGAGTAGAGGGGAAGGAAGAGGCTTGGTTAAGACTGGGTGAGAATCCTAATATTCTAGTTTAGACTTGGTGGATGCAGCAGAGAGAAGATTTTGAGGTTAGTGTTTTCCCCAAGAGTCTTAGGGTACAAATTGTACTGTGACAGTTTCTACTGAGGAGTTGATGGGCCTTTCAAGACGTTCCTGGAATAAGCAAAAAAGTTATTTGCAATTTTTATCTTCCTAAGCAAGAGAGCTCTGGAATAGTTAGTTATATTGATAAAGACACTAGAACCATAGCTATGTGTGATGGCTTTAGTTCCCAAGTATTAGTACCTACCTGAGAATTTCTATGATATTCCATCATGGGCCATGTATGCTCATTAATTCAAGGGCACTGGTCTGGTCTGAGTTGCAGGAGTGGCTGCCAGGGCCAGGACTAAAGTGAACCTAAGGCACAAAATTTGAGGAGCACTCATTCACTCTCAGAGTGGAGGACCTGATGACTGTCATGTGGCCCTAGAATTCTAGAAAGAGTGGAGGGAGGAAGAAGCAGGTGAAGGAGATGAGTGCTTACAGAGCCTTGCCATGTATCTCCAGCTCCTCAAGGACCTTCATCTCTTTACTGGGAGGCCATAGAGTATGCTGAATCTGGGAGTAGGTTCTGGAGCTGGAGTGCCTGGATTTATATCCTGGCCACTACAGAGGGTAGCTGTGTGACCTTGGGCAAGTTAACTCATCTCTCTGTGCCTCAATTTCCCTACCTGTAAAGTGGTGATAATGATAGTACCTACCTCAGAGGCTAGTCAAGATTAAGTAAGTTAATACTTGTTGCCTGCCATATAATGAACATTTAACCTGCGTTGTAACAACGCATGGTAGTCTCATTTTATAAATGAAGAAAAGGATACTCTGACATGAGAACTTACTGCAGGCACATGGCTTGTGGTGCTGGGATGGAATTAAGTGCTTTTCACTATACTATGGCAGTCCATGTATGTTTTAGGTGGCTTTGCTCTATCCCAATATGGCCCCAAGAAATTCTTTCTGTCCATCTTTCCTTCCTTCCCTCCTTCCTTCCTTCTCTTCCCTCCTTCCTTCCCTCCTTCCTCCCCTCCCATTTCCCTCGCTCCTTTCCTTCCTTTGATCCTTCCATCCATCCCTCTCCATCCATCCATCCTTCCCTCCATCCTTCTATCCATCCATCTATCCATCTCCAACCCTCCCTCCATCTCTCCATCCATCCATCCATCCATCCATCCCTTCCTCCCTCCATCCATCCATCTATCCATTCATTCATCCCTCCCTACATCCATTCTTCTATCCATCCATCATCCTTCTATCCATCCCTCCTTTCATTCATCCTTCTACCCATTTATTCATCCAGCTAGTTATAGTTTTCTCTAATCACAATTTCAGTCTCCACATGAGAATTCTAAGTGCACAGAGACTAGACATTAAACATTCAACTTGAGCTCTCTGGCTCACCAGGAACCAGCAGCAAATCTAAGACCAGTCTCCATCCTTCCCCAGTGCCATGGTCAACAGATCAAACATGCCCACTCAGTGCCTTTGCACATGCTCTTTGCCCTCTTTGAGACGCCCCCCCCCCACACACAGGTACTCCCCCCTCCAGGTGCTACTCATACATCACCTTCTTGGTGAGGTCTTCCCTATTTTTTCTAAAGCTGCCCCCTCCCCATTTCCTGTCCCCCCACTTTGCTTTCTTTTCTCTTTTTTTGTTTCTTAGCATTGCTGTTATCACACAACATACAACAAAATTTACTTTTTACTTTGTTTTTATATGTCTCCCCACATAGAATACAAACTACACAAGGGAGGGGATTTTTATATGTTTCAGCCCCAGCTCTAATTTAGAATTAATGAATACATTTCACCAACTATAATGGTGGGAGTTTTCACTATTGAAAATTAAAGACTTTTTGTATATTTTCATGCCTCGGCATTGTCATGGAATTATAGGGTATTTAACAGACATGGTGTTGCTTTGAATTGTAGCATTGATAGCAATCATTAAGGGAGTTCTTCAACCCTGATTCAAGGAAAGGACACTAAGCTCTGGTAACCAGTCTGGTCACCCTGTCTACCACTCACAAAGACTGGGAGCTTTTATAATGCCATGTAAAACTGAAAGTTGAAGAAATTTAGGGTCTTACACACCAGTGGGCATAATCTTGGAATTTCAGCCTGCTATACATAATATGTTAATAAACTAATATGTGACAAAATAAATATGTAATAAACTAACATGTAATGTTACCTGCTAACAAATACATATTTAAAGTTGTTTTTTAATTTATTTATTTATTTTTGAGAAAGTGAGAGAGAAAGAGTATGAGCGGGGGAAGGGCAGAGAGAGAGGGAGATACAGAATCTGAAGCAGGCTCCAGGCTCCGAGCTGTAAGCACACAGCCTGACGCGGGGCTTGAACCCATAAACCGTGAGATCATGACCTGAGCTGAAGTCGGATGCTCAACGGACTGAGCCACCCAGGCACCCCTAACAAATATGTATTTAAAATTTTTTTTTTCAACGTTTATTTATTTTTGGGACAGAGAGAGACAGAGCATGAACGGGGGAGGGGCAGAGAGAGAGGGAGACACAGAATCAGAAACAGGCTCCAGGCTCTGAGCCATCAGCCCAGAGCCTGACGCGGGGCTCGAACTCACGGACCGCGAGATCGTGACCTGGCTGAAGTCGGACGCTTAATCGACTGCGCCACCCAGGCGCCCCTAAAACGAACCCTAACAAAAGGATGCCTAGGCTTCTAGTTTGAATTGGCCTGTTTCTGACTTTATGTGTCCAAAACCTCCTTGATTTTACTATATAGTGCAGTCCGTACCCATCAAGCCAGATTCATTCAGGTTTTAAAAGAGATGTTGCCAGCCACGTATGCTCTGCCCATGTCAAGCGTTCCTAAAGAGTGACTGTGCCAGTGCCTTTGGGGCTTGTATCATGAGGCAGTATCTGTGCTTGAAGGTAAGAGAGGTTATGTGTCCTCGAACCTCACTTCCCACCCTGCGTGTGTGTTTCAGAAATCCTCTCTGCCGTCTGGATTTAGTTCCAGTTTGTCAAAGCAAATATGGTGAATGCGTGGGGAGAAGCTTATGGTGTAGGTTGTGTTTTGGTGAGGTAGAACGAGCTCTTGTTTTGAGAGGCTTCCCAAGCCCAAGCCCTCATGCCTCTGAAGTCTCTCTGGTGTGTTTTTCAGTCTGAACTTCTTTCTTCCGCAGTTCAACCATACTGGGCAAGGCAGTGTCTGCAGCCAGGCCATCATGCTCATCACCGACGGGGCAGTGGACACCTATGACACTATCTTTGCGAAGTACAACTGGCCAGATCGGAAGGTGAGTTGGTGCTGATGCCATGCAGCGTGGTCCATGGAGAATCTGTGTTGTGCTCTAACCCCCAGGTTGTCCAGGGGTAGGTGCCCCATCTGGACTGAATCTCATAAAGACTACTGTTTCTCAGGCTTGTAGTTTTTGGTTGACCAAGCCAAATACTATAGCTTTCCTTGTTTTCAAAATGACACTTTTTTGGAGGAGAGAAGAAATCTGTAAAGACACATTCAGCGTGTTCAGTGAAAAGACTCGCTGTGAAGCGTGCTTTGTCCATAGTGGGCAGCACCTTTGTTTTTCATGGACCCAGAGCTGCTTGGTGAGTCCTGCATCTATAGATGGTGAAGTTGGCCATGGCGGCCACCCAGTCCTCTCTTGTGTGTTTCTGTATTTCTCTAGCTCCTCGTTCACCACCCTCATTACCCTCATTACCACCCAGAAGCTTCTCTCCATCTCCCAGGGCTGTTCCCCATCCTTGTCAAAGCTTGTACACTGTTCTAATTCCTTCTTTGCTTTCCAAGTTGACATTTATTTATCTGCTGAACCCATGTGTTAGGGTGTCCATGATGGATGTTAATGTTTTTGGTGTGTCTGAGTGCCAAACCCAGAGATTCCTCAAGCTGTTAGCCAGTTTGAATTCCCTGGGGAGATCTTTTAAATTCTGGATACTTGTACTCTATCCCATGCCTACAGCATCAAGATTTCTAAGGATGTGGTGTGGTAATCCATGTTTTTAATAAGTTCCTCTAGTGGGCACCAATCAGCAGATTAGCAGTTGGTGATCTCTATCTCACCTGAATGGTGGGATTTTCACAGGAAAAAGGCCAGTCAGAGAAGGTGCTATCCCAGGGGTATCACAGAGGCACTGTCCTGTCCCATGAGCCAGTGGCATTACTGTGACTGTCTCTATAAGTGCGTAAGACCATTCAGACCAAGTCTGTCCTACTTTACCTATTTTGTGTATTTAATTTCCTGGAACCGAACTAACCACACACACTTGGCAAAAAGAAAGAGAAGACAAATGACCGCTGTGTCTTCAGCTATATCCAGAGAGTGTGTGCCATTGAGGGAGTGTGACATGTCAAGGTGTCATCCCATGTTCCCTTAGTCATTCTTGGTCCCCACATTGCTCTGATAACACTGACATCTCACCTCACTGAGTGTGCGTCTGCATTTTAAAGATACATACGTTTTGAACAACATGGTCCCTAAATGGATGCCAACTGCTTCTCCTGGTGCTCAACCTTAGAAAGAGCCATCACTTCTGAAGCTGGAGGAAACGTTTGCTGTGCTGGGCTTTCTCAGGGGATGTGGGACTGTGATAAGGCTTAAGAGATGCCCAGGGATAGATGTGGCTGATTGCAGCTCCCGCAACAAGCACTACCTTAGAACCTAGCCCTTGTATAAGATGGCAGTTCAGTGTTGGACAAGGAGATTTTAGATGTAGGATTTCAGGTGAGGGTTTTCAGGGATAGGTGGAGGCCACAGGTAATTCCTTGATAGATGTAGTCATGTGAAGGGAAGAACGTGCTGGATACATGTGCACCCCTGGAGCATACAGCACGATGCTGGGCATGTGGCCGGTACCTAATGCACAGTCGTAAGGTGTGGCTGAGTGACCGAGGGGCCCGGCGGGGTGGGAGGCCACAGTGCTAGTAAACATGGGTAGGGCCACAGACATTTTGCAGTCATGTGGAATGTTTGCTGGTGCCATGACGTTTCATAACATGTTGAAGGGTATTTTGACTTATTTGGGACCATCGTACATAAGAAAGTGAGAGGGTCTTTTCATAAGCAGCTTCATTAAGACCAAATGTGTTATCAGACAAGTCTCACATACTGAATTCTCTGAATCTGTCCCATTTGGTGATACTTGATGGATAGCAATTGCTCAATAATATTGGTATTTGAATATCCTTACTTGTAAGGAGAGGCATAGAATGAGGGCTTCAAAGTCACAGTTCTTCAGACAAAACACAAATGTCAACATATCTTGCCAAAGATACAATACTGACTTTCAACCAGGTGCTTTTTTGGATTAATTGGAACCAGGATTCTGGAAGTTTCAACATTACCTAAAGGAGCTTCATTGACTTATAAAGTATTATCAAGCAGAAGCAGATTTGACTTTTGTAACAAGAGAGTCTTCTTTTTAAAAAAAATATTTTATTTATTTATTAGAGTGGACATATGAGCACATGCGAGTGGAGGAGAGGCAGAGAGAGAGAGAGGGAGAGACAGAATCCCAAGCAGGCTCAGCACTGTTAGCACAGAGCCTGACTCAGGGCTCATTCTCACAAACTGCGAGATCATGACCTGAGCCCAAATCGAAAGTTAGATGCTTAACCAACTGACCCACTCAGGTACCCCCAAACAGTCTTTTTCTGTGATTAGAAGTTCATAGCAGGGTTCCATCCCTCCTGCTGCATTCTGGAGAGTTTTATGGTGTTCACATATATACACGTGCACATTCTCTTCTTCTTCTTTTTTTTTCTTTTTTTAAATTTTTTTTTTAACGTTTATTTATTTTTGAGACAGAGAGAGACAGAGCATGAATGGGGGAGGGTCAGAGAGAGGGAGACACAGAATCTGAAACAGGCTCCAGGCTCTGAGCTGTCAGCACAGAGCCCGACGCGGGGCTCGAACTCACGGACCGCGAGATCATGACCTGAGCCGAAGTCGGCCACTCAACCGACTGAGCCACCCAGGCGCCCCTGCACATTCTCTTCTTGATGATTTGTCTGTGAAGTTGAGCGCAGTAAGTTTGCATGGATCCCAGTGTGATTTAGCATTGTGTTAAAGTGAGGAGATGTGCAGTGTCTAAGCAGTCCTCTTTCTCTGTTATTCTGAACATTAGATATTTAGCAGAGGACTCTGTCATGCCATAGTGGGCAGTCTTCAAGATCGTAGATACAGGAAATGGGTTCAGGAGAGAGGAAAATGATCTTTTTTTTTTTCAATATATGAAATTTATTGTCAAATTGGTTTCCATACAACACCCAGTGCTCATCCCAAAAGGTGCCCTCCTCAATACCCATTACCCACCCTCTCCTCCCTCCCACCCCCCATCAATCCTCAGTTTGTTCTCAGTTTTTAAGAGTCTCTTATGCTTTGGCTCTCTCCCACTCTAACCTCTTTTTTTTTTCTTCCCCTCCCCCATGGTCTTCTGTTACGTTTCTCAGGATCCACATAAAAGTGAAAACATATGGTATCTGTCTTTCTCTGTATGGCTTATTTCGCTTAGCATAACACTCTCCAGTTCCATCCACGTTGCTACAAAGGGCCATATTTCATTCTTTCTCATTGCCACATAGTTCTCCATTGTGTATATAAACCACAATTTCTTTATCCATTCATCAGTTGATGGGCATTTAGGCTCTTTCCATAATTTGGCTATTGTTGAGAGTGCTGCTATAAACATTGGGGTACAAGTGCCCCTATGCATCAGCACTCCTGTATCCCCTGGGTAAATTCCTAGCAGTGCTACTGCTGGGTCATAGAGTAGGTCTATTTTTAATTTTTTGAGGAACCTCCACATTGTTTTCCAGAGTGGCTGCACCAGTTTGCATTCCCACCAACAGTGCAAGAGGGTTCCCGTTTCTCCACATCCTCTCCAGCATCTATAGTCTCCTGATTTGTTCATTTTGGCCACTCTGACTGGCATGAGGTGATATCTGAGTGTGGTTTTGGTTTGTATTTCCCTGATGAGGAGCGACGTTGAGCATGTTTTTGTGTGCCTGTTGGCCATCTGGATGTCTTCTTTAGAAAAGTGTCTATTCATGTTTTCTGCCTGCTTCTTCACTGGATTATTTGTTTTTCGGGTGTGGAGTTTCGTGAGTTCTTTATAGATTTTGGATATTAGCCCTTTGTCTGATATGTCATTTGCAAATATCTTTTCCCATTCTGTTGGTTGCCTTTTAGTTTTGTTGGTTGTTTCCTTTGCTGTGCAGAAGCTTTTTATCTTCATGAGGTCCCAGTAGTTCATTTTTGCTTTTAATTCCCTTGCCTTTGGGGATGTGTCAGGTAAGAAATTGCTACGACTGAGGTCAGAGAGGGTTTTTCCTGCTTTCTCCTCCAGGGTTTTGATGGTTTCCTGTCTCACATTCAGGTCCTTAATCCATTTTGAGTTTATTTTTGTGAGTGGTGTAAGAAAGTGGTCTAGTTTCAACCTTCTGCATGTTGCTGTCCAGTTCTCCCAGCACCATTTGTTAAAGAGACTGTCTTTTTTCCATTGGATGTTCTTTCCTGCTTTGTCAAAGATGAGTTGGCCATACTTTTGTGGGTCTAGTTCTGGGGTTTCTGTTCTATTCCATTGGTCTATGTGTCTGTTTTTGTGCCAATACCATGCTGTCGATGATTACAGCTTTGTAGTAGAGGCTAAAGTCTGGGATTGTGATGCCTCCTGCTTTGGTCTTCTTCAAAATTACTTTGGCTATTCGGGGCCTTATGTGGTTCCATATGAATTTTAGGATTGCTTGTTCTAGCTTCGAGAAGAATGCTGGTGCAATTTTGATTGGGATTGAATTGAATGTGTAGATAGCTTTGGATAGTATTGACATTTTGACAGTATTCATTCTTCCAATACATGAGCACGGAATGTTTTTCCATTTCTTTATATCTTCTTCAATTTCCTTCATAAGCTTTCTATAGTTTTCAGCATACAAATCTTTTACATCTTTGGTTAGATTTATCCCTAGGTATTTTATTCTTCTTGGTGCAGTTGTGAATGGGATCAGTTTCTTTGTCTTTCTGTTGCTTCATTATTAGTGTATAAGAATGCAACTGATTTCTGTACATTGATTTTGTATCCTGCAACTTTGCTAAATTCATGTATCAATTCTAGCAGACTTTTGGTGGAGTCTGTCAGATTTTCCATGTATAATATCATGTCATCTGCAAAAAGTGAAAGCTTAACTTCATTTTTGCCAATTTTGATGCCTTTGATTTCCTTTTGTTGTCTGATTGCTGATGCTAGAACTTCCAACACTATGTTAAACAACAGCGGTGAGAGTGGACATCCCTGTCGTGTTCCTGATCTCAGGGAAAAAGCTCTCAGTTTTTCCCCATTGAGGATGATGTTAGCTGTGGGCTTTTCATAAATGGCTTTTATGATCTTTAAGTATGTTCCTTCTATCCCTACTTTCTTGGGGGTTTCTATTAAGAAGGGTTGCTGAGTTTTGTCAAATGCCTTTTCTGCATCAATTGACAGGATCATATGGTTCTTTTCTTTTATTAATGTGATGTATCATGTTGATTGATTTGCGAATGTTGAACCAGCCCTGCATCCCAGGAATGAATCCCACTTGATCATGGTGAATAATTCTTTTTATATGCTGTTGAATTTGATTTGCTAGTATCTTGTTGGGAATTTTTGCATCCATATTCATCAGGGATATTGGCCTGTAGTTCTCTTTTTTTACTGGGTCTCTGTCTGGTTTAGGAATCAAAGTAATACTGGCTTCATAGAATGAGTCTGGAAGTTTTCCTTCCCTTTCTATTTCTTGGAATAGCTTGAGAAGGATAGGTATTATCTCTGCTTTAAACGTCTGGTAGAACTCCCCTGGGAAGCCATCTGGTCCTGGACTCTTATTTGTTGGGAGGTTTTTGATAACCGATTCAATTTCTTCACTGGTTATGGGTCTGTTCAACCTTTCTATTTCCTCCTGATGGAGTTTTGGAAGCATGTGGGTGTTTAGGAATTTGTCCATTTCTTCCAGGTTGTCCAGTTTGTTGGCATATAATTTTTCATAGTATTCCCTGATAATTGCTTGTATTTCTGAGGGATTGGTTGTAATAATTCCATTTTCATTCATGATTTTATCTATTTGGGTCATCTCCCTTTTCTTTTTGAGAAGCCTGGCTAGAGGTTTATCAATTTTGTTTATTTTTTCAAAAAACCAACTCTTGATTTCGTTGATCTGCTCTACAGTTTTTTTAGATTCTATATTATTTCTGCTCTGATCCTTATTATTTCTCTTCTTCTGCTGGGTTTAGGCTGTCTTTGCTGTTCTGCTTCTATTTCCTTTAGGTGTGCTGTTAGATTTTGTATTTGGGATTTTTCTTGTTTCTTGAGATAGGCCTGGATTGCAATGTATTTTCCTCTCAGGACTGCCTTCG
Organism: Acinonyx jubatus; assembly: GCF_027475565.1. NCBI lineage: Eukaryota > Metazoa > Chordata > Mammalia > Carnivora > Felidae > Acinonyx > Acinonyx jubatus. The sequence continues at coordinate 143,110,627 of NC_069383.1, read as the reverse complement.
CTGCATCCCAAAGCGTTTGGATTGTTGTATTTTCATTTTCATTTGTTTCCATATATTTTTTAATTTCTTCTCTAATTGCCTGGTTGACCCATTCATTCTTTAGTAGGGTGTTCTTTAACCTCCATGCTTTTGGAGGTTTTCCAGACTTTTTCCTGTGGTTGATTTCAAGCTTCATAGCGTTGTGGTCTGAAAGTATGCATGGTATAATCTCAATTCTTGTATACTTATGAAGGACTGTTTTGTGACCCAGTATGTGATCTATCTTGGAGAATGTTCCATGTGCACTCGAGAAGAGAGTATATTCTGTTGCTTTGGGATGCAGAGTTCTAAATATATCTGTCAAGTCCATCTGATCCAATGTATCGTTCAGGGTCCTTATTTCTTTATTGACCGTGTCTAGATGATCTATCCATTTCTGTAAGTGGAGTGTTAAAGTCCCCTGCAATTACCACATTGTTATCAATAAGGTTACTTATGTTTGTAATTGTTTTATATATTTGGGGGCTCCCCTATTCGGTGCATAGACATTTATAATTGTTAGCTCTTCCTGATGAATAGACCCTGTAATTATTATATAATGCCCTTCTTCATCTCTTGTTATAGCCTTTAATTTAAAGTCTAGTTTGTCTGATATAAGTATGGCTACTCTAGCTTTCTTTTGACTTCCAGTAGCTAAATAGTTCTCCATCCCCTCACTTTCAACCTGAAGGTGTCCTCAGGTCTAAAATGAGTCTCTTGTAGACAGCAAACAGATGGGTCTTGTTTTTTTATCCATTCTGATACCCAATGCCTTTTGGTTGGCACATTTAGTCCATTTACATTCAGTGTTATTATAGAAAGATACGGGTTTAGAGTCATTGTGATGTCTGTAGGTTTCATGCTTGTAGCAATGTCTCTGGTACTTTGTCTCACAGGATCCCCCTTGTAGGATCTCTTGGAGGGCTGGTTTAGTGGTGACGAATTCCTTCAGTTTTTGTTTGTTTGGGAAGACCTTTATCTCTCCTTCTATTCTAAATGACAGACTTGCTGGATAAAGGATTCTCGGCTGCATATTTTTTCTCTTCATCACATTGAAGATTTCCTGCCATTCCTTTCTGGTCTGCCAAGTTTCAGTAGAGAGATCCGTCACGAGTCTTATCCGTCTCCCTTTATATGTTAGAGCACGTTTATCCCTAGCTGCTTTCAGAATTTTCTCTTTATCCTTGTATTTTGCCAGTTTCACTATGATATGTCGTGCAGAAGATCGATTCAAGTTACGTACGTCTGAAGGGAGTTCTCTGTGCCTGTTGGATTTCAATGCCTTTTTCCTTCCCCAGATCAGGGAAGTTCTCGGCTATTATTTCTTCAAGTACACCTTCAGCACCTTTCCCTCTCTCTTCCTCCTCTGGAATACCAATTATGCGTATATTATTTCTCTTTAGTGCATCACTTATTTCTCTAATTTTCCCTCATACTCCTGGATTTTTTTCTCTCTCTTTTTCTCAGCTTCCTCTTTTTCCATAATTTTATCTTCTAGTTCACCTATTCTCTCCTCTGCCTCTTCAATCCGAGCTGTGGTCATCTCCATTTTATTTTGCAGCTCATTAATAGCATTTTTTAGCTTCTCCTGGCTGTTCCTTAATCCCTTGATCTCTGTAGCAATAAATTCTCTGCTGTCCTTTATACTGTTTTCAAGCCCAGCGATTAATTTTATGACTATTATTCTAAATTCACTTTCTATTATATTGTTTAAATCGTTTTTGATCAGTTTGTTAGCTGTCATTATTTCCTGGAGGTTTTTTTGAGGGGAATTCTTCTGCTTTGTCATTTTGGATAGTCCCTGGAGTGGTGTGGAACTGCAGGGCACTTCCCCTGTGCTGTCTTGAATAACTTGCATTGGTGGTCAGGGCCGCAGTCAGACCTGATGTCTGCCCCCAGCCCACCGCTGGGGCCACAGTCAGACTGGTGGTGCCTTCTCTTCCCCTCTCCTAGGGGGGGGATTCACTGTGGGGTGGCGTGGCCCGTCTGGGCTACTTGCACACTGCCAGGCTTGTGGTGCTGGGGATCTGGCATATTAGCTGGGGTGGATCGGCAAGGTGCACAGGGGCGGGAGGGGCAGGCTCAGCTCACTTATCCTTAGGTGATCCGCTTCGGGAGGGGCCCCTCTTCCGTGGGCCTCTCGTCTGCACTTGGCTCCGGAGAATCCATTCTGCTAGTCTTCTGGTGGTTTTCTGGGTTATTTAGGCAGGTGTAGGTGGAGTCTAAGTTACCAGCTAGACGCGGTGAGCCCAGCATCCTCCTATGCCGCCATCTTCTGACCCAGTCTAGAGGAAAATGATCTTAAGGCTGGAAGGTGTTTCCCATAAGACACTGGTTCTCAAACTTGAGCAAACATCAGAATCATCTGAAGGACTTATTCCAACATGCATTGCTTACCTCCTGCCAGGAGTTTCTGATCCAGTAGGGCTGGCTGAGGCCTGGGAATGAGCATTCCTCACACATTGCCAGGTGACGTGGATGCTGCACACTTGGGGAGCAGCTACCATAGGAAACAGCCTGAGGAACAGTGTTTGCTTCTGCTGTGGGCTGGGATACTTTTGTTCCCTCTGCTTATTTTATAAGCACCTGCTCCTTTGGGCAAATCCAGTGCACAGGTATGTGTTTCTTGACTCATACTTTGTTTAAAAAATTGCCAACTCCTGATCATCATTTAAAAATCTGTAGGGGGCGCTGGGTGGCTCAGTTGGCTAAGCATCCAACTTCAGCTCAGGTCATGATCTCACAGTTTATGAGTTCAAGCCCTGCATTGGGCTCTGTGCTGAACAGCTCAGAGCCTGGAGTCTTTGGGATTCTGTGTCTCCCTCTCTCTCTGTCCCTCCTCTGCTCATGCTCTGTCTCTTTCTCTCTCTCTCAAAAACAAATAAAAATAAAAACAAATTAATCAATCAATCAACCTGGAGAGAGTTGGGGCGGCTGGTTGGCTCATTTAAGCACCAGACTCTTGATTTCGGCTCAGGTCATGATCTCGCAGTTTGTGAGTTTGAGCCCCATGTCGATAGTGTGGAGCCTGCTTGGGGTTTTCTCTTCCTCTCTCTCTGCCCCTCCTCTACTCATTCTCTCTGTCTCTGTCTCTGTCTCTGTCTCTCTCTCTCTCTCTCTCTAAATAAATAAACAAACAAACAAACAAACAAACAAACAAACTTTAAAATGTTTACTCCTTTAGAGAGTATGTAAAATTTTAAAGTTTTAGTTTCTCTCATAAAGGGGTATACTTGGCACTTTGGATCCAACATTCTCATATAGCAAAAAAAAAAAAAAAATGGCTGGAGCTGAGAAATGGCTGCCCCCTCAGATGGCCCCCTCAGATGCGTGCTGCTTTTGACTATGACCTCTCCATTCTGTCATCTCCACGCAGCCCACTTCACTCCTGTGTGTTACATGCCCACAGGTGTGGAGTTCTGGATTAACAGGTAGTTGCTGTTTCCCAGCCATGGCTTGTATTTCCCAGCTTCTGGGGCTTTGTTCTTTTGTCTTGGGTTTGCCCCGAGCTTTCCCTCTTTTCTTCTCCTGAGAGGTTATCTTGTCTTTGCTTGAGTCCTAAACTTCAGACTCCCTCAGGATTGTTGTTAGGGAAGTGTAGATTCATGTCCAGCATGATAATTACCTCTAGGCCTATCTTTCATCTTCATTGGTTTGGTGAGTCCTTGGGGACACATTCTGTATCTCCTAACAGTGCCACCACCATGCACCATGTCCCAGCCCTGATGAGAAGTGTGACATAGAGACCCTAGGGTGGTCTCATGATTCCTGCCTCCAGGTGTTTACCCCCTGTATAATCTCCTCACCTTGAATATGAGTGAGCCTTGTGACTACTTTCGAACCAATAGAATATAAGAAGGTGAGGGAATTTTGTAGATGTAATCAAGGTCTCAAGTCAGTTGGTTTGAGTTAATCAAAAAGGATATCCTGGGTAAGCCTTACTTAACAGAAAATCTTTAAAGAGTGACCGGATACTTCCTGAAGGCAGAGACTCTTCATGGCAGTTTGATAAAGTAAGCAGCTTTTGGAGAAGCCCATTGGCAAGGAGCTGAGGACACCCTCTAGGACCTGAGAACATCTTCCAACCAACAGCCAGCAAAAAACCGTGCCCTCAGTCTTATGGCCACAAGGAAATAATTCCTGCTAACAGTTTGAATGAGCTTAGAGCCAGATTCTTCCCCAGGTGAGCCTCCAGATGAAAACACTGCCCCATCAGTACCTTAACTGAAGCCTTGTGAAACCATGAACGGAAGACCCAGATAAGCTGTGCTTAGCTGACCCAAAGAAACTGTGGGGTTGCAAATGTGGAGTTAAGCAACTAAGTTTGCGGTAATATGTTATGTAGCAATAGAGAATTAACAGAAGAGGTGAGGAGAAGGGGAAAAGGAAAGGAAATAATTTATCATAGCAATACTGTAAAATATCCCCAAACCTAATGGCTTAAAATAACAATTTATTATCTCTTGCAATTCTGTGGGTTAACCGGATGGTGATTCTGCTCTCCATGGTGTCAGGTAGAGTCACTGCTAAAGCTGCATGAAGCTGGGAGCTTGGCGGGGCTGTCTCGGTTCTTCTCCAGAAGGCTTCTCTCTCCATGTGGGGCTAGTCCTCCAGGGCCACACTGTGAGGCCACTCCCCTCAGTGCAGTAGCCTGGACTTGACTACAATATGGCAGTTGGGTTCCCAGAAGGGGAAAGCAGAAGGAAGTGGGGAGCAGTCTAGGAGGGCACTTATGGGTGTCATTTTTTAAAGAAATTTTAAACGTTTATTTATTATTGAGAGACAGAGAGACACAGAGTGTGAGCAGGGGAGGGGTAGAGAGAGGGGGAGACACAGAATCTGAAGTAGGTTCCAGGCTCTATCAGCACAGAGCCCGACGTGGGGCTTGAACTCATAAACTGCGAGATCATGACCTGAGCCGAAGCTGGTCGCTTAACCAACTGAGCCGCCCAGGCACCGCAATGGGTGTCATTTTTTAAAACTACTGCCTAACCAGGGCCTTGCTCAAGGCAACTGCTTAATAAAACATTTTAGAATGAGTTGGAAGAAGGAATGTGTTATTGGTGATTTAACTATGAGTCTGAAGACAGCATCATGATTGTCCATGCAATGTGTCCCTTGCCAGCATTTTATTTCTGAGAGCGGAAATGAGGAGCTATTTATTCATTTATTGAGTGCCATTTACTTTTGCCTAATATCCATTGGTTAGCAGCTTAACAGCAGCTCTTACATACTTGGAATAAAATATGAACTCTTCAATGTGGAAGGGACTCATTGCAGGACCTGCTCAAGAAATAAAGCTGCCTACATTTAAATTAGAAAAATGGTCATACTTGCCACCTATATAGTTCCAAGTGAACCAAAAAAAAAAAAAAAAAAGGTCATCGAATGATTTATCATTTCCTTCCCTGATGCATAAGACAGAGTGAATGGGTAAGAAAATGGCAGGTAACTGATTTAAAGAATCTAATCTTATCAGAAGACCTGTTGAGCCCTTTAAGAGTATAGTATGTTTGCCAACCCCTGATCTAAGGACATTATTAAGTGTGTTGTTCAGTCATTGAGATGCCTTTGGAAATCCGTGCATTGGCTAACCAACAGAAGATGGTCGTGGTGGCTTTCCCCTTCCTTTCCACTGCTTTTTTCCACTTGAATAACTGCACTAATCAATGGCAGAGGGATGGAAACCTTGATTGCAAATACCGCTCTCTGTGCTGTGGGGTGTCTCCTCTGCTCGGAGCCATGCTTTCTACTTTTCTGTCCTGAACAGTTTCTGGTTTTCCCCTTTTATGTCAGTGCTGCACCAGGGCTGGAGTGTAGGATGCAATGATGGGCCCATTCAGAAGGGGGCTGAGCTGCAGGCATGCAGCCTGGGGCCGGACCCAGTGCCCAGCATGTGGGATCTCCATACATGTCAGACTTAACCTCCCCTTGAACCCTGTTTTGCTGGTGACAGGGGCACATGGCAGTGTCACAGCTTTCATGTCACTCGAGTAACAATGGCAACACCCTGGAGAGAATCACGTTCCCTCTTTGCCGAGACCCAGCAAGCCAGAGACTCCCCGAATCCAAATAAAATGGGATCCTTGGAATCCCTGTCAAAATCAACCTGCTTAGAGGCTAATCGCTCTATTTGCTTGGTGTTATACCCCCGGAGGGATGTTTGGCTGCAGCTGCCACATAACAAACCACATTTCAACCCGCTTCTTCTGTAGGTGAAGTGGTCATGCACGGAACTCCTGGGGGTGCACGGAGGGCCAGTGACCCTTCTGTGCCTGTTAGAAATCCTTGCACGACCTGTCCTTCGCTTGGGTCTGTGATGAGAAGCGCAGGCAGCATTAGGATGCTTCATCTGCTTCCCTGGGCCTGAATCGTCCTCAATAAGAGCGTGCCCTCAGCTGGTTTCCTGTGCCGAAATGTGTAAACAAAGCTAATGAGAGCGAATTCTCACCGAATGCGAAGCATCAGACACCATTCTAAATGGTGTACATGTATTTAATTCACACAGAAACCCAAGAGGCGAGTACTGTTGTATCCCCTTTATACAAAGGAGGAAACTGAGGCTACCCAATGATTCAGGGTTCCATGACTAGCATTTGGTGGGATGTCAACCCAGCATTGAGCGCTGAGGCTGTACCCTGAACCAGGATGCAGACATTTTGAGGGGGAAAGCAAAACAAAGTAACCATAGGTCCCAGGAGTAGCTGTCCATACCACACACATTGTCACCCAGAAAATAAGTTCATTTCCTTGGCCTTCCCATCCCCAAGTATAGGGGGTGTGGTCTGCAGAATGTTAGAGATTTAGGGATCACAGAACCACCCATTGAGGTTACAGGCAGAGGAGAAGCGGATGGGAAATGTGTGGCCTCACGACGAAGCTGTCTGGGTGAAACTAAATGATTTTCCTCTTTATAAAGAATTTCAAAGGTGAATGCTATTTCAGTTATGGGTGCTATGTGTTCTATTATCGGTTACGTCCAGGACAAAAGCAAGGACAGTGGCACTGAGGCCCTTAGAGAGACGACCAGGGCTCAGGGGCCGTGGAGGATCCTTGGTGGCCTGGTGGGGATGGCATGGAGGGGTGGGACAAACATGACTCCTGGTTTGGGGTCCAAGGGAAGCTCTTGATCACAGAACAGTTTGGGGGTCTGGCTTTGGAACTCTTTTGGAAACACTGTTAGAAGTCACTGTCCTTTGATTTGGGGTCACAAAGATCCCCAAGAAGGAGATCTTTTGGGGGTTTTGCCCCAGGCCTCCCTCCCTTGGCATAATTCGGAAGCTGAAGCCTCAACCCAGCCATATCCTAGTGGCCTCGAGGAGATGCTGGAAGGCTTAGCTCTGTCTTAGTGGCTCTGAGGGGGGTTTTGGAAAGCTCCAGCACCCCTCCTTATCTTTCCACGGGACATGTGCCACTCTGGGGAGCAGAGTTTCTGAGCTGAATCAGGCCTTATCCTTTTAAGAACCCAGCCCTTAAATAGTCTCAAGCAACTTGGAAGGAATTTTTGTTCTTTCTTTTTTTTTCCTAAACTACATTGTTTCCGTTTCTGACTTTCCAGTGATTTTACAAAGCTCTTTCTTTGTCTTCTTTTGAGCTGGTCAGGAGGAGAAGGGGTTTACCCAAAACATAGCAACTGGGGAAGGAGTTTGGGCCATACTGCTCATAGAGGAGGTCTCAAGGTGCTCCTCCTGTCCCCACCCACCTGCACTCCAGCTCTGTCCCTCATACCACAGAACCAGATTACTGTGGGGGCTTAAGGGTGGCAAGGGCAGTAAAGGGAAAGGAGTAGCCATGTGGTGGGGGTGGGGTCGAGATTTTTTCATTCAACAGATGTGTACTGAGAGCCCCCCATGTCCCAGGCCATTGTACCAGAGCCCAGGAGCAAGGGGCTGACGTGACAGCTCCAGGCAGATCCTAGAGAGCAGATAACAGATCACCGATAACAAACAAGTAAAAAGACCAGTTGTTAGAATCCATGATGCATTTTCTGAAGGAGACAAACAATAGCCTGCAACAGAGAATGGGGTGACCAAGGGAGGTCTCCCTACAGAGAGCACTTGTGAGTAAAAGGAGCTGGGCAGGGAAGGGTGGAGGGAACAGTATTTCCAACAGCCCTGCAAAGGAAAAGCTGGGCGTGCATGAGGAACTGGATAAAGAGCAGGTGGCTGAAGCCTGGTGGGCATGGGGGCAGTGCCATGGGGGAGGCAGGCGGGACAGGCAGGTGTTAGCGCCTCCAGGCTTCTATGGGCACAGTACAGAGTTTTGATTGTGATCCAAGGGTAGTGGGGAGCCACGGAAGGCTCTTGAACAGGGACAGACGTGAGCTGTTTTCCAAAGTGCTGACTACCATATGGGGAACCGGTGCACGAGGTACGGACCTGGCTAGGTATACAGTTTTGGGATTGACTGCTCATCATAACTGATGTCATTGTGGGGGTAGGCAGTAGGTAATAGGCAGGTAGTAGACTTTTTTTTTTAACTTCTTTCGAATGTTCCAAAATTCCCCTGTGTCCCTCATCTGTTCTATTTCAAGGCTCAGTTGGGAGGGTTACATTTCTCTGTCTCCTCCCTTCCTCCCTCCATCTCTCGCTCCTTCCCTGTCTGAAGTCGCATTTTGGTCTGAAAGTTTTGGGTCAGTGTGTGTCATTGCTGTATTTTTTCAAGGGTGATAAATCCTAAAGCTGTCTTGGGAAAATAGCAGGAACATTCATTTCTCGTGGGCAGTCAACGGTATGACAGGAAAAGGCATTTTCAGTCTCTGCGGGAAGAGCTCACGCGGGCCCTCCTTGCTGCTGAAGGAAGGGTTGAAATGGTTCGCTGTCTCCCGGTTTATTTTTAATTACTTTTGCTGGTATTAGACATCGTGTGACTCCAGCAAGAAGAACATGACGAGACAAGTTGGGAACGAGGCCCACTGATGCATGGCTGGTGCCAGCCATTGAAAAATCACTTCATGTCAGGGACTCAGACAGCCTCATGGGCACTGTCCCTGCAGCTACGAGTGCTGTTCCTTTTCCTGGGCTTGGCACTGGGGTCTTGGCCTCCACCCGGACACCGCTGTCTTCACAAGGCAGGTAGGGGACAGTGTGCATTCCTTCCTGTTCCTCCCCCCCGTCCCCGCCCATCCCCACGCAAGGCCCAGAGTCAAATACTTTTCTGCTCATTTCATTCTTATCTCTGCCCTATGGGTGGATACTCCTAGTGCCACTCATATCTTATGTGTGAGGGAGCTCCGGCTCAGAGAGATTAAATCACTTGCTCAGAGTGCACAGCTATGAACCCGGGAGTCTCTGATCCTGACTCATGTCAGACTATCTCCACACCTGTGTGTCCAAACGGAGGGTTGGCAGTTGGAAGCACTTGCAAAAAAAAAAAAGTTTCCTGGGTCCCACTCTCTGTAGGGGCAGCCCTGGAATTGACATTTTGATAGGCAGCTCACAGACCACACTTGATGAATTAGGAGGGTCTTAGAACCCCTCTGTGGCTCAACGGGTGAAGACTGTCCACACTGGAGCATAGTGAGAAATGCCACTCAACACGGTTGTGTTCCCAGTGGACCAGGCAGGGTCCAGTCAGGGACAGAAGCCTGCCAGTCATTTTAACAGAGAGAACTTCATGTTAAGAATTGTTGACCACAAAGGGCAAAAAGAGAAGTGTAGGATGTCATGGAAGTAGCAATGTCAGGCAACAGATGCTACCCCACAGCTGGTGGTGGCAAGCAGGAGAGGGGAAGGGAAGAGGAGACGTTTTTAGGTAAGACTTAGAAGTCGAGAGGAGAGGACCTGGGGGGCTCGCACAGAGACCCCTGGGAAGGGCACACTGGTTGGAGGGGGGTAAGGGTTTTGTGGAGCGGGTGCTGGGGTCTCTGACGTGAATGGACCTGATTTAGTGAGTGTTAGGAAAACTGTAAACTAGCTTTGTTCACTGCTACTGGAATGAGCTGTCCCTGCCCGGGGCAAGGAGCCTTGCTGGAGCCATGGCGCTGGGAACCAGAAGCCAACAGGAACCAAACAGGAGGGAACGAGTCCCACATCCTTCCTGCATCCTTACAGCCTCCCCCTGCTGGCCCTTCTGGCAGAGCCTAGCCAGAAACAGCTGGCAAAGCAGAAACGGGGTTTGCGGAGCCCCAGCCCCAGCCTCACTAAGCCCAGCGGATTTGGTGCTGAGGCACACCCAGCAATAACTGGAAACTTGCTGAATGAGTTCAGTATTGTTTGCAGCCTAATGACACATCAAATTCTTATTTCCTGGGTTTTATTCCTCTTGCTCTATTGAGTAGGGCTCTTGGGGAGTGGGCAAGCGTAGGGAAGCCATGCTACCTGATGGAAAGAGGATGGCGTCTGGGTGCCGGCAGATCTGTCCCTCTCATCTGTATATCGGGGTTAATTATGCACACCTTGCCGTGTTGTTCAGAACGGAACGAGATGATGTGCCAGCAAGATCAGGGCTGGGCACAGAGTCGGCGGGGGACACGATGCTATATCCTCATCCTTGTTGCCATGACTGACAACTACTCGTACGGTGAAAATCCTCTGCTGTAGTTAAAATGTAGTTGTACTGGGTGAATTCAAGACGGTGTAGCAATAGGTTTTCACATGTGGAAAATAGAAAGTACTTTTTTATCCCTGAATATGGATTAATCTTATGTAGTGTCTTGGTTGACTTATAAGAAGATTAAAGCATTCAGATGCATTAAAAAAAAACGTTTTTAAGCCTTTCCTTTTACCTGTTTCATGAATAAACATATACACAGAAGTAAACTTCTGGCACGCAGCAAAATACACTGAGATTTATTTGGTCATTCACAATCATTAATGAACTAGTCTATGTTAATAGCTAATGTTCCTCAATTCAGATGAGCAGCCTGTCTGTATTGGCAAAACGTAAAAAGGAGATTTGAAAAGTAGTGTTGCTTTTGTATTCCCTCTTTTCTAGAGTGGTGGTTAAGGCTTTACTGTTTCTGAGTGGGGCGACTTTGGGCAAGTGACTGAATCTCATGCTTAGCATCCTCATCTAGGAAAGGGGAGGGGGTGGTGCAGAAATCACGCTGCCCGGGCAGGGTTGTCCAGCAGGCGGGAGGTGCTTGGCTAATGCCAGTGATGGAGAAGAGACTGGGGTCTGCAGGAGTCTGGGCCAGGCTCTGCAGGTGTGTGCTCAGAACAAACGTCCTCAGGCAGCCGGCCCTGCTGTGAGGGAGGAGGATCCGAACCTGGCACGGCAGGTTCCGGAATACGTGTTGCTGGTGGAGTGGGTTGGGAAGTGCTTAGTTCTCTTAAGCAGCCTTGTATCCGCTTCACGACCTCATTGGCCAAAACACTCCGCCGTGGACTGTTTGGTGGGAAGCCTCACAACAACCTGCTTGTGGGAGTCCTTGGATTGCGAGCTGATCTGTCTGAGTCCACAGAGGGGTCCTCTGGCAGAGGCTCTGTGCCTCTGCTAGCGGGAGCTGCCGGGTGGCCGTCTGGGAGAGCCTTGCTCACACCGAGCCCAGCTTGTATGTTCGCCATCTCACCAGTGTTGCCCACTTTCCTGGGTTTCCTTCCTAGGATGGGCTGGGGCGGGGGTGCTTTGCAGGACTGAGAGGAGGGCAGAGCAGCCCTCCCCCCACTATCTAGAAAGGTGCCCCGGTGTTCTGGGGGTCAGGAGCCTGCAAGCCAACTGTGCTTTTGCAGCTCCTGTTGCTCTGATACCTGCACTTAAATTTTGATCAAATCACATTTCATCCCAAGCTTCAGATAGATTGGCTTCATAGAAGGCACTCCACCACCTGTTCTCTACACAGCAGCCAGAACTTCAAAAACGGAGGCTGGTTTTGCCAAAAATCGGGGCAAAATTTACCCCCCAAACCTGACTGGCTCCCCAGGCTGTGCTGAGTTTCAGCTGATGTCCCAAGAGAGAGACCGGTGCCCATTCATCTCAGCCTCCTCCCGACTGCTGTCCCCTCATGCCCTCTGCACAATCCACTGCTCTCAGTGGCTCTGGGCATACGGTCACTTTAGGACATCAGCACTTGCTGCCCTCTCTGCCCGGGACACTTTGCCCTTTGATTTCCAGTTGGCTCCCTCCTCACTTTCTTCATGTCCTTGCCCAGACACCACCTTTTCAATGAGACCTACCCTGACTCTCTGATCTAATGTTATCCCCAGCCCTGACCACCAGTAATCTTGGTTGGTTATTGCTTTCCTTTTAATGGCAGCACTTTGGGTCCGTAGCGTACCATATAAATATCCCAAGGAGGCAAATTGTGCCTGGTGCCCCATCCATTAGAAACATGACTCTACGAGAACAGGGTGCTGTGTCTGTTTTGTCCCTCTGTGTGTCGCAAGTGGCCAGACCAGTGCCCAGCACACACGTGTGCTCAGGAAGCCTTCCCAGAAGGAGGGAGCCGGTGCTGGAGCAGCACTTGGCTGAGTGCTTTGCAAGTATCATCTCCTTTGATCCTGGCAGCACCTTTACGGTGTAGATGCTTATAGTATGTCCCTTTTATTGGTGACAAAACTGACTCAGAGCAGGTTAAGCAACTCTGCTCCAAAGCCCTACCTTGAGCCTGCTTGCCAGCAACCCCCTTCTGGTCTGAGACCCTGGGGTGGACCGAGAGAGCACGAAAGCCACCTGAGGACTTCCAGCTGAGCTTCTCTGGGAATGCAGAGGGTGCCCAGGGACCTGTTGAAAGGCTTCCAGGTAAGGGAATTTCCAGCACCTCAAACATTTTGGTGGCACTAAATGCAGTGCTAATTGACAGTTGGTGTCATTATTTCTGCAATAAGTATCTTTCCAGTAGACACAAGATTGGCTCCTGTTTCCTTCCCCATCCCTGAAAGTTGAGTACTAGACATGGTGCTGGATGCGTAGTAGGTACTCCGTAACCATTTGTGGAGGGGAGGGAAGAGCAAGAAGATTTAGGTCAAGATGAGGTTTCTGGGGGGCACCTGGGTGGCTCTGTTGGTTCAGCATCTGACTTCGGCTCAGGGCATGATCTCGCGGTTCCTGGGTTCGAGTCCCGAGTCAGGCTCTGTGCTGAGAGTTTGGAGCCTGAAGCCTGCTTCAGATTCTTGTCTCCTCTGCCTCTGTTCCTCCCCCGCTCACACTCTATCTTGTTCTTTCTCAAAATAAATAAACAAAACAAAAGAAAAAAGACAAGGTTTCTGCATCCCCCTTGTGAATCCTCAACTGCTTTGAGTTTTAAATGCCATGTGCACAGAGGTCTGACTCAACCTTCAAACTCGATCCCAACAGCCCAACAGGAAGGGTCCCCAACTCCAGCCTGACTCTGAGCCCTGCACCCCTTGGTAGCTCATACTTGTTTTCATTTTGCTGGGTCTTTATCATAGAGAAGCCCTTTGCTTTTCAGCTAACTTTGTTGGTAGAGAAATCACCCTTATTCCTCATAAATGAAATTCCTTTTTCCAGTAGATTTTGGGAAATCCACTATCTTCCATAGGGTGATCTCTTCAATCAACTGGGGACAAAACTTGAGGCTCCCAATGCCATATGGTTTTGGCCATCGACCTGGTATCTCCCTGGCTACCCTTGGCTTAATCCTGTCCGTAAAAAAACACTAAGGGAGCAGATTTATAGGGCTTACTGAATATGTTCCATCACTGCGGCCTGCACCGTGGGCCCTGCTCTCAGCTCCGAGCCGCCCAAAGGGCCCTTCCCCTCCCTCTCCACATCATAGCAAAGTTGACTTTTGTCCATTGTTCACTGTTTCATAATCTCATCGTAGATTCTGTGCTATACCCTTCACTCCTCTGGGATTCCTACCTAGATTAAAACAGCTGATGGTGCTGACCGGTGGGGCCTCTTCAGGGGAGGCTGGTCTGAGCTGCATGCTAACTGCCTGGTGGGAAGACTGCTGCCTTGCACACTTTATTATAAAGCAAGAGGCCCATGTGGAGATCATGCTGGAATAACCAAATGAAGGTGAGGTGTAGAGGGAGGATTAGCCAACTAGCCATGCAGCCTCCGGGGCCACATCAGGCCCTGGAACAGATTTCCACAGTGCCCTCTGATTTGGAGAGGGTTAACCTACCTGGGGGCAAGAGTCTGGCACCTTTTGGGTCAGACGCCTGAATTTTTGGCACTCCCTGATCCTTGGTTCCATGAATCTGATCCTTAGAATGCATAGAAACTTTAAGGCTTTTAATATTTGGATCATTTTAATTTTGCTCTCACCTGATTTGTGTCTGTGCCTCAGTGGGCCAGAGGCAAAAATGATGGTTTCAGAATTTTTAAGAAGCGTGTTCCAGTTCAGAGTCCAAACGAAAGGATCTCTGTGTGAGCCAAAGAGATACTTACTGAAATGTGTTTTCTCTCCGTAGAGTAATTATCTCAACCCTCCTAAAAATATGGATCCTTTCATTTCCTCTGGACTTCAGAAATTGCCTATTATGAGCTCTTCTCATTAAAAACAATTACAGTCCCCCTTTAGAAGACAATATCCAGTGAGAGTTGTCTAAAGCTAGGGATGGAGAGTGGGCCCCCCGACATCAGGGGAGAGGGGTGAAACCCTCCAAGCTTCTGATTTGTAAAATGGCCTTGCTAATAGGAGCTTCTTTCCAGTTTTCTTGCAAAAACCATGAGAAAGGGCACCTAGCAGGTGCTTCCGGTCCACAGATCCAGCGAGGGAAGTGGGACAAAACTCATGATGAAAAGGAACAAAGTAAATGAGCCAGGAGCCTTGAAGAGACCTAGATGGAACTTGAGATATTGAGAATGCAAAAACACTTAGGAGGAGTCCTTTAGACCTTTCTGGAAGAATCCCTCTCTACTGTTGCTATGGCCAGTTTTCATTGACTGAATTCTACACTTTGCAGCTGTGACTGACCACCGGCTGTTAGGTTACCTCTATGACCTTGCCTAGCTAATTGTGAGCAGGTTGGGGGGGGGGGGGGGCTCTGTGTCCATGAGCTCGAGACAGGTTGGCTTGCATTTAGGGACAGTGCAGGAGCCATGTTGTCCTTAGCTCCATCTGGGCCCGAGGGGCGAGTGTGAACTACGGGTCCACCCCTCACGTCACCGGGCCTCATGGAGTTATCTGTGCAGTGACTTGGTCTTTAGGGCCCACGGACTTTGATCAACCTGTGGCAGAAGGTTTGTGTGAAACCCTTCCTGGCTTTCTTTTTCTTTTTCTTTTCTTTTTTTTTTTTTTTTAAACACAAATGGGATCTGGAATTGATCCCAGATAATACATCTGCCTCTTAATTTCACTTCAGAGGGGCAGGATAACAAGAAAGGCGATGAAGACAAGTAAATGCATTTATGATTTATGCCCCTGTGATAAATCAATGGATGATTTCTCCCCAAAATGTGATCACTGCCCTGCTAACTCATACCAGCTGACACATCTGTGAGGTGCACAAGGGAATGAGGGCTGAGCCCTCTCCACACCATGTGCACGCCAGGCCTGGAACCCGCACCCCACGGGTGGGATTTGGACATATGAGCGAGCTGGCTATACACAGTTAGGAAGATGGCTGCTTCATCGCCACCTTTTTCTCCCCCTCTAGTCTGTATTTTCCTTCCTTGCGTCCTGCTGGTGCAGTTACATGCAGCCTATTCTTGGTTCATCTCCAGCATTCCTGCGCTTGCCTTCATGTGTGGGGAGTTAGATTTTTCCATTCCCTAAAGGTGATTCGATCAGGCCAGTTCCCACCAGAGTCCCCAAAGCAAGCAGGGAGAGTGGAAAATCACATTAACTCTTTCATTAACTCCAGCTGTTTCGCGCCGAGTCTGAGATGGCAAAGGGATTTCTTCTGGAGGGCCGGCTCCTGGCCTGGGGAGGGGCTCACCAGAGCGCTCACTTGGGAAGGGGTGGAGGTGGGGGTGGGGGTGGGGGCTGGCGTCTGGCTGGGCGGAGACAGGGCTATGGCCAGGAAGCAGTGTCCCCGTGCACGAGAAGGCCAGCAGTGGCCCTGGTGCCACACGTCTGCCATCCCTCTCCTCGTGGTCTCTCCACATCCTGAAGGCCCAGCCGCCTTGCCTTTCTGAACCTGGGAAGTTAAATGTACATGTTCCAAAAAATTGTCATTAGAAATTTTCAAAAATCTCTTGAACCATTTCTTTGGCTGCTTGCTTACTTCCCCAACGTTTTTTTTTTTTTTTTTTTTTCAAGCATCACCTGAAGTTAATTTATCCAGGAGTAACTTGGGCTTTGGGGGAAAAAAAAAGTCACCTTCTTTTTATAAGTTACCTGTAAATGAAACTGCCTAGTTTTGCCTCTCATTTTCTTCTTGTTGAAAAATGTCTTAGTTACTCCGTTTTTGCCTTTTATTACACAAACTTGAGAAACGCTCAGGAATGCAGTTTAAAGGGATGCAACATTATTTCCTTCACCTTTATTTCCTGGAGGAAAAAAAAAAGTGCCAAAGCCATTTCCTGGGCCTAGACTGGGAGGCGAGACCCCCGGAGATGGGCAGAGGTGGAGTAGGAGGGTCCAGAGACTGGTCCTTTCTCCCCGAGGCCAGCGAGATGGCTGACGTTCCTCATCACAGTGGAGAGCTGGAGACGGAGATGCTGGCTATGGGGTAGGGCATCAGGCTTCAGTTGGACCCCTGAAGCTGGGGGCCGGATCGCCCTGCTCCATACAGGCTAAGTATAGAAAGGAAAAACGAGCCAGCTAGTAAGGGTTGTTCATTTGATGTCTCTGCTGATACTTCACATTAACATTTTCCCAGCCGGAAATAATATACCTGCAGCTGTGTTTCTGTAGGACAACGGGGACATCTAATAATATATCGGGCTGATCTAAGCTGCCTTTTCTCCAGCGATGACCCAAGGGGAAGATACATGCTCTACCTTTATGTTATCCGATGGTACTAATCAGAAACCATTGCTGTGGAAACACCTTGCCCTGTTTGGTCCCCTTCTAATAGGAAATCATAAATTAAAACAGATTTTGATAGATTCTGCTTAATGCCAAAATGAAATCCTCACATATTTTGTTGGATATTACATAATTAGTTGACTTCTCAAAGGAGTTCTAATTATGCCTATGGAATCAGCTCACGATAATGAAATACATTCATCTCTCTGGCAAGCTGTCTGTTGCTTAGCACTGAGCTCCGAGTCAGCCGTCTGGGGTTCGCCTTCTAGCTCCGGGAGCAAAGCTTTATTTACAGCCACAGAACTTGGAAATGAAACACAAAGTTATTTTATTATGTACTTCTTTTTTATTCCTTCTAAGAACATCAGTTTTTCTTAGCTTTCTGTACTGTGTGAATGGCCATGTGTAAAGTAGCTGTACTAATCCCCAAACATAAAGATCTCCCCCACCACCCCCAAATGCATCACTAAGTCTCATAATACCAGAAAAACTGCCAGAGATAGGAAGAGAATAATGACAAGGCCAAAGGGAATGGGTTCTTTGACTCCGAATTGCATTATCTGTAACATAAGTACTTGGGAAAAGAGTTAAATAGATGGGTGGATGGGTGGGTGGTTAAGTGAGCGGATGGTGAGATGAGAGGGCAGATGTGTATTTGAACAGATGGATGAATATTTAATCAGGAAGGGATATAGATGGAACAGAGCTAATGCACAAAACTCTACCTTTGCATATATTATCCTGCACTTGACTGTCGGAGAAAATTATGAAGAAAAAGAGGGACTTTTTTTCTAATAATTTCTTATTTGTGAAAGGGAAGCTCAAAATTCTTTTAATTGCTCAATAGATAGCTTTGAAAGGTAACAGCAAAGATGCAGGGAAAGTTGACTCGGGAGGAAAATTAGAAGAAATGTCTCTGAGACAAACCAGGTAAGAGAAAGTATTATGTTCCAATAGCATAAAATATAAGATAAAAATGTATTCTCTATAAATAAGTCACTTGTAACCAAAATTAGAACAAAGCTCTGCTTAAATTTCACTGAAAAGTAGACTGTTCCAAATCACATTAGTGAATGAAACCCAAGCCAAGAAGGAGCCATTCAGAGTGACATTTATGGAGTGTTTCTGCCTCGATTTTTACATTTAATAATGAAGATGCCCTGTCCAACCCTATGTTGGCACAGGCATAGAGAAGATGCAGGGATGTCTACTGGTTTTCCTCTCCCAATTTAAGCAGTCGTGAATCTCTTCTGATGGGTGCAGACACCAAAGGCGTTTTTGCTGTTTGTTATGAAGTCACCTCCTTTCCAGATGCCCCTTGAAATACATGTAGAAAGAAAAGCCCTGGAAAGATAGTAAACCAAGTTTTCCTAAGACAGAAGATGTCTTGTTTTATGACACATGATGCAGGGAGACTGGGAACTACCTGTGAGGGCAGCCTAGGCTTGCATTATCCCCAGCACACTAGGAAATACTTTGCCCCATCAAACACCTTCCGTCTGGCCTAACACCTGGGGCGGAAGAATCCTTACAAGAACCCGCCCGTGTGGTTGGTGGTTGAACTCCAGTGGAGCACCTGTGAGCACTTCTTTGGCTGTAGGGTTGGAGTCTCCTCCCATCAAAAAAGCCATTCGTGAACTCTGTTGACCAAAGGGTTTATGTCGTGTCTTTAGCAGAAGCAGCTCAGTCCGGTTTAAATTCCCAAAGATCAAGTTCCCTCGTGTTACTCATCTCCGTTCTGGCAGGCACTGTGTAATTGCTGTGTGAACATTGTTTTAAAAACCCCTGAGCTGGGTCCGTTCATGAGACGCTCACATGATAGGACCTTTCCTTGAACTATTCTTTCCAATAGAATGTTGGAATCCCTGAACCTCACGTAATAGAGTGAAAGACATGAATTGGTCTTGAAGACTAAGTTATGACATCTGCAGGGCAGTTTTGCTTTGTGCTAATTGGATATACATTCAGTAAGCATGATCAATCATCATAACTAAGGCAGAGGCTGAAAGGAAGCAATAGTAGTAAAGTCAGATGGCATTTGTAGTAGATGCCTGTGCTTGTGATGATTACATGAACATGTTTCCATTTTATTTCTGTTCCTTCAGAGACAACAAGCTCACTTTCGCTCAAGCCAGGGTGTTGAACCCTGATAATGGACACACTGCCGGTGTACTTTCTGCTGAGTTACAAGAACAGAAACAGTCTAGCTTTCTTGAAAAATTGTGATAAATATTTGGACCATATATTAAGAGTCAAAATAGGCATTTTAATTTTGACTTTTGGAATCAATTGAGATGGCAAAAACAAGTAGATTTGGCATGAAGAAAGAATTTCTTATTCAAAAATGCAAAAGGCTATGATTTATTATAACCATCTTATTATGTGGTGTTTAAGGATAACTTCTAGTTTTTAATTTTTTTATTGTTTGTTTTTAAGAGAGAGAGAGAGACAGAGTATGAGTGGGGGAGGGGCAGAGAAAGAGGGAGACACAGAAACCCAAGCAGGGTCCAGGCTCTGAGCTGTCAGCACAGAGCCCGACGTGGGACCCAAACCCACAAGCCGTGAGATCATGACCTGAGCCGAAGTCGGACACTTAACTGACTGAGCCACACAGGTGCCCCAAGGATAACTCTGTTTTAAGAACAGATGTCAGTAGGCCTCCAAAAAGCAAATCTTCTGAGTGTGGGAGAGAATGCTTTACATATTAGTAATAAATTAGGTCTAACAAAAAAATAGTGGGTCAATCAAACGTACGGTGCCTGGAATCCCTACTCTTTTTCCATGCATTAGTATGTGTCTGGGAGGCAGAAGACCCTAGCCTTTGTTCTTCCTTCTCATAATAATGGGAGTGTGAACAGCCTGGCAGAGGCCAGGAGGCCAGGATCTGCCAACGGGTGCTACTGTGACAACCGGCCCATCACTCTGGGGACTGAAAATGATGAAGTTAATGTGTGGGCAGGGCACCGCCATTGTTCAGGGAGGCGTCCTTGGCCTTTTGCTGTGTTCAATAACAGTGACAAAATCTCGGTCACTGTTGACACAGGCTTATTCCTCAGGTGTAGAAATGCACTCTGAGCTTACTCTTGGCATTTGCTCTACAACAAAGGGAGCTCTTCATCTTTTAAATTAAAACCAAAATCATTATCTTCCTTCCGGGGTTATGAAAGTAAATATCTTTGCCAAGCCTGCCCAGATTGCTCCAGTGGTGAGTCAGTTTGTTACTCCATTCACTGGGTATAGGGAACAGGACCCTGGAAGAGGACCCATACGAATGACAGAGAACCACTCGACTCTGTGCTGGCAATCAGTGTTCCTTAGAGACCACACTCCTCATGTGGCCTGTAAGGCCCTGCAGAGGTCTGGCATCTAGTCGGCCTCAGGCTTCACCTCAAACCCAGGCCTTTTCCTGCACCAGGGCACCACGTTCTCCCCCAGAGGGCATTTGCATTTGCTGCTCCGGTCCCCTTGCCATGCTCCTGTTTGTTGCTCAATAACACACACAACTTTCAAATGTCAACTCAGACCTGCCTCTCCTGTCTCCTGTGTCCCAGCCTGGGCCGTATTCTGTTGTCCCGCTTTCACATGGGAAGTATTCCCTTCCCTCTGAGCGTTAGTGTCTACTTCCATCCTCCCAGTGGTTTTGTCTCACCGGTTAGCTCCTTCATTAAACTGTATTGTCTCCACGGGAGTCAGGGCCACCCTCCTGGCCGTGCTACCGCATGGCTGCTCCGGGCTCCACATTCAGAAGGACCCTTTGCTTGTCTCGATGCTCTGCTGTTGCTCTCCTGAAATCCTTCATACTTTTTGAACAAGGGCCCCCACAGTTTCATTTTGCATGAGGCCCCGCAAATCGTGTCCCGGGTTGGGGCCACGTGTGTTTCTGTCAGATCTCCAGCACGGGGTGTACGTTCGAGAAGCATTTTGAAAATGACTGTTTCGGTGACAAGGGTTGCTCTCGTTTCATCAGTGCACAAGGTGTAAAATGCCTAATACCTAATTTCAAGTCAGGATGGTCCCTATTTTCCTGGCAGCTCACTACCTAATATTACTCTTTTCATAAAGTTTGGCAAATGCAACCAAAATTGAATTAAAGAGACATGTGTGTTATGATCTAAGAACAAAAATTGGTTGCAAACCATAGGAAGTATAAAAATGGGCCGGTCTGTTGTTCATTTTTGTTCTAAATTTAGAACCGAAAGGGTGACGTTTAGAAAGCAAAAATGCTAATTGTCTTGCAAAGGGTGCCGTGATAAGCCGGGGCCAGTACCACGTAGGAGACAGTATATCCTTGACATGACAGAGGAAGTTGAGACAGGGGCTTGGCTCCTCTGAAGCAGGTATAAACACGTTCCCCTGTGTCCATTCAGGACCACGGAAACGCTGAAATAACCAAATGTCCAGTTTGATCTTCCCATCATACAGTCGGGGAAACGTTGCTCTCTTGCCAGGTAAGCTTGGCCAAATGTCTGCTGAGGAGTCGTGGAGAAAATGCAAAGCCTTCACCATTTTCTGCAGAGTGCCCACACGCTCCCTGTCAGCTATCTGCCCTGGACACCTTTTCCTCTCCACCCCCCTTGCCCACCCCAAAGGTGACTCCCACAGACTGTGGGGTTGGCAGGATTTTCCAGGCTGTGCCAGCACACGCTGTTAATAAATTAGGTGCACAGAAGTGTGATGGCAAGGCGTTTCCTCCTGGAGTTCATAGGCCTTCCAGAACATTTATGTCTCATTACAGCCCGTACAGCAGTTTATGCCCTAATAAATCAGAGACGCTTTGCAGAGATGGACTGGACCGTAATGAATCTTTCTGTTGGCATTTTCCCTTTACAGGCACAAATAATGGAGCAAAACTGCCCCATCTGGCCACTCTGTAAGGGAGAACTCACAGTGGGAGCTGTTTTCTCAAGCATGACAAAGGTCACTGCCGGTAGCAGGAGTGGGGGGTGTGCAGTGAGGGCTGGGAGTGGAATGTAGCTATTTACAAGCCTTTATCACTGTGATTATAGGCATTAGCTGGACTGTCAGGGTCCTGTTCTCCCTTCCCGTGATGGGCCTCAGGTCTTCGCTGATTTTTCACGTTTAATTTCCAGACCTGGTTGCTATCTTGCAAGCCACACGAGAGGACACACACCCTCAGCATGGCGTGTGGACCTATTCGCGTTGATTTACTTTGCATTATCTTAACAAGGTGTGCTCCCAGCTAACTGGAAATGGTTGCCAAGCAGAGAGAGAGGGGATCACCTTCTCCCTCCGCCTTCCCTCACCAGTGCAAAGAGATGTGCGTTGAGAGCCAAGTAAATATGGAAATTATTATTAATTACGTGGTGATGGATAGAAATGCGTTATTCTGGCTAGGAAACCAACTCGTCTCTGGTGGAGGTTTACCAGGTGTAAAATAATAATAATAATAATAATAATAATAATAATAATAATAATGGTATGAATCATGTTAAAAACAGTGCCTAGAAATAAGTGAGGAATTTATTTTTGATACTTATGTATTTTCACAATGGAACCCATCACCCATTTTGGAAGTAAACAAATATTGATCATTCCCTTTGTACCTAGTAACTGTGGTCTCATGTCCTTGGAGAAAAATTTGCATCTAGTTAAGTGAAAGAAACTCTTTTGTTTTTCCTGCCTTTTCACCCTACCTGGTCTGTGCTCCTGCCCTTCGCGGGGCTGTAGAAGAGCTTTGGAGGTGCCTGGGCCGCTTGTTTGTGTTTATAGAGCGGCTTCTGGGGGCCCTCAGAGAGTGGAATGTATCCGCCTCACCGATTTCTATTCCATAAAGGCTTGCCTGGTGCCTCTGGGAAGGCAGAGGAGAAGCAAGCAAGGGAGTGCGCGATTTATCAAAAGTGACAAGGAGAACAGAGCTCCTCCATCAGCCTCGGCTACCCTCATATTTACATAACACCTTCCTTCCAGTGTTTTCCCCAGCAGATGGCCAGGTAAGGTTCACGGACTCTGCACGGAAATACAGCTGGTCCGGAGCAGGCACAGGGGATACTTTGAGCTCTCTCTGAGCAGAATTATGCAATGGTCCACACGGAGGGAGGGAGGAGACAAAGTCACTCTCTAGCTGAAGAAGCCCTGGAAATATAGACTCAAAGCCAAGTGCTGCTTGCAAATTGGGAGGTTGCCAAAGCCCAACCCCCAAGACTGGGGGAAAGAGTCAAATCCTGGAGGAGTTAGCAATTGCCCACAAGTGGGTCTGCCTGTCTGCTCTGCTGTAATGGGAAAGTTGGTAAGACTTGATGGGGTCACAGAGGGACATTAATATATAGACCGAGAGGATCACGCTGTGCAAAGGGGGAAAACAGTCTACCCTTCAAAGGGATTCTCCAGGTGAAATAAAAGCGTCCTCATCATCCTGCTTCATCAAGATTCCAGCACCCAGTGAGGCACCGGCTTTGGCCGGGGCTTTGCTCTGAGACTGAGTGTGTGTCAGGAGACCGCATGGGCTACAGGATGCTGAACACACACAGCTGCTTTGATTTAAGGTTTGCATTTGAAACTGGCTGAGCCGTAGCAGGTAATTAGCACCTTTGCTGTTGGAGCAGGCGGTACCAATACTAGTTGACTGCTTTGCAGTTCTTGGTAAGAGAGTCGAGGTGGGGTTTGGGGTGGGGGAGAGCTCCAGAATGAGCAGGGCATGCTGTGTGTCCCAGGGGATGAGGCCAAGCTGAGAAAGCAGCCAAAGGGTATTGATTCAGTTCCCTAACCCTCAGTGCCATGTTCTAACCGCACTTAGGCCATTCCTTCCTCTGAGATCTGGGCAGACCCCAGAACTTGTTCATATGTCACATTTCTCTTCGCTAAAATCCGCTGTTGGAGACTCTGGCCTCATTTTAGGTACTTGTTTCCAGAATAAAAGTGAAAGGTAAAAAGTGTTTGTTGGGAATAGTTTGCTGTCCCAGGCCTGAACATGGTGGTTGTTTAACTCAGTATCACACTTATGGCTTGGTCGGGACTGAGGATGTATCCTGGGGGTGACACGCTTGGCATAGCTATGATGCCAGCAAAGCCACTTCCAAACTGGGTGACCTTGTGCAAGATGTATAAGGCATCTGTGCCTCGACTCTCCCGTGTGTGATTTGAGATTGTTGTGTTAACTCTCTCAAGGCTGTTGTGAGGGTTGAAACAGATAGGCATGTCAACCCATATCACGGTGGCTAGCGCAAAGTAAATACTCCATAAGGAAGAGCTGTGATGACAGTGACGGGAGAGTGACGCAGATGATGACATCATTACCCTGGGAACCCAGAGCCCAAAGACCTGGAAGCTAGTTTACGGATGAGCAATAGATTTAATTTCACGTGCCAGCTTCTACTGATGGGATGGCTGTGTTGAGCAAGATTCTGAGCCTGCATATGGGCTCAGTGAGAAATCGGTTAGAGATAATTTGCCTTTAGAGGTAGAACCAGGGTGATGCCACACACAGTGAATTTGCTATCTCATTAATGTTTCGCTACTGCCCTGAATATGTAATCTGGAGTAGATCCACTTCTCTTGGAATCTGCTTGTCTTTTAACCCATGCGTAGGATGGGGGTGGTTGGGCCAGATCAGGTTTCTTCAAAGTGTTCAGCTGAGTATCAGAAGATGTTGGGGGCAGGGGTAGGGAATGTTCTTTGGGTAGGTTTTGGAAATGCGATGTATAATTTATCAAGTTAAGGTGGGTCTTTTATTGCAGGACTTCTCAGAACCTTGATGTGCCAAAAATTCCAAGAGAAGACATTCTTTCCAACCTTACCTGATCATGAACACATTTGTTTTCACAACAGTAGCAACTGGAGAGGCTTGTGTTGCACACCAGTGAAATGAGATAATCCCTGAGGTCCATTCTTTCTCTCCAAAGTCTGGAAAGCTGTTAAGTCTCAAAAACTCAGATAATTTAATGACTGCCTCTCCCCACCATGAGCTTTTCCTATCTTATCAAAAGTGCAGCTCTTTCTTAAAAGCCACATTTGAATGATGGTTCTCCACTGACTTAGAACACCTTTGAAAAGTACCAAAGGTGATATTTAGTAAAACACTAATCTTTGACGTTTAGAAACACTTCATCCTGGATCTCAGCTTCAGTTGCAAAGTCATCCTGAAGGGTTGGCCCACTCTTTGCCTTCTTTCTCAATAGTTGACCTTCCTTTCTGGGCTGGTGTGCACTGAGGACCTGTGGGGTCAGAAACGCTGCACTCTCTCTCTCCACCTTAGACTCCTGTCACTTTGTCCGCCGGTCTAAGCTGCCTGACAGGCAAAGGGAAGCCTCAGTCTGCCTTTTACACTTGTTCCGGTTAGTGTGTTTTCCATGGTGGGTGAGGAATAACAAGGAAACACCCTTATGGCACTGACAGTTTCTCACTTGTAATCAATAAATAGCTTCCTCTTGTATTGTCTCTGAAGGTTGTTGAAATTATTTTTTGGTATCAGTAATGCCGTACAGCAACTTTGGGTAATTGGTCTCTGTTAGCAAGCAAAATCCAAGAATGTGCTTGGAATGTAGATATGGTCCCCAGCGTTCCTTTCTTCTGCTGGGCGACACAGAGCATTACTTCCTCCCAAGCGGTCCCACCGAGCCCAAGCCCCTTCCGCTCATTCACTCATTCATTCCTGAGTGAGTGAGAGGGGGAGGGGAGTGTTGGAGATCAAGAGTGAGAAGGGGAAGGAGGATGGAGGTTGGGGGAAGGGACAGGTGCAATAGCTGTCTCAAGAGGCTTGGGCAGAGAATGGACCAGGATAACACAGAAGGATGCCCTGCTATGGGAGGACCCACTTGGGATTTTTAATTATCAGTTTAAAGTCAACACAGTGATGTGTTCTTCTCCCAATGTATTTAGCTGCTTCAGTACAGGCCAGAGGAGGTGGAAAGTTGGATCTAATCAGGGGTGGGGTGCAAGCAAGATGGAAGGAGAGTGGATGGCATTGAGAGCACAAAGAGAATGAAACGTGCCTCAGAATCCGAGGTGCATGAGGAGGGAGGTGAGGATAAGAGGCAAATAACAGGCAATGATCTACTCTGGATCTACTACGTTGAGATCCTAGTGGAGGGAAGTGAGCTGGTGGTCTGATAATTGAGTACATAAAATTGAGATTTTGGAGGTAACACAGTATTGACAGTAATAAAGTGTCGACAGTGATAACAACCTTCCATCAGCCCGGACCATCCAGGTGCCCTCTTGTTGCTCCCGTGATCCCCTGATCACTTACGAATACCTCAGCAGTGGGCTCACTGCCTTTGTCCCCACCATCTACCTGTTGTCACTCTTAGTGACATTAACATCTACACACATGGGTCATCAGACATCCTGGCTTCTGAATTTCTTAACACACCATCCCTTCCAAAGATGGTGTCCTCTACCCACTTCAACCACCTGCTTCATGGTTATGTCCTGGACTTTGGATTGTTTTTTCTTTCTTCTATAGAGCCCCTGTTGGTATTCTGCGGAGGTGGCCTTCTCTGGACCATGCTTCTGGAAGTGCTGGCTTTGAATCTCTTACTTTCCTAAGCTTCCACTGTCTCACCTTTGGCAACATGGACCACGCGCAGGGTGTAGGAATTATGAGTAAACACATGTAAAAGCCCTGACCCTAGGGGTCTGGGAGAATCCTAGGACAGCATGGCTTGGCTTATAGCCACTCCTCAGGAAATGAGAGTCCCCTTCCTCACTGCTCCCCAGCAGCTTCTGTGGTATCTTGATAGCAGAACTTATATCACAGATTCTATCTGCTGAAGGAGTCATGCTCTTCACACATAACAGAGCTGATTGAGGGAATGGTAAATGGGGGTTTGGAATGGGTGCACTGGTTTCATCGGCAGCTTGTACCTGAGTCTCGCTAGGACCTTGATAGATGCTGACTCCGTCCTGGGCACTGTGGGGCTGCTCCGTCCCTCCTGCGATAGGGTATATGTCGTGGGGTGGCGAACGAGAGTGTATGCTGGGTCCTACAGGCTGGGCCATTCTCAGGCTAGAAGGGTGCAGATAAATGAACTAGGTGGACAGAATCTGGGGAAATGACCTTCTGCTTTATCCTGATATCTGGGTCATTAGGACTGTCCTTCCCACGGCTGGCAGGAATTCCCAGGAGTGGAGACCCAACCCACCTTCTCCAAGGAGTCCCCCTGATGCTCTGTTAGCTGGAGAAGGTCAGAGGGGTGCTGCCAGCCACGTGCCACAGTGAGGACCGAGTGGATTAATTAAAACTAAAAATAAACCTTGACTGGAAGTGCTCTTGCAGGTGGAGGGAAGATAGATTAGCCAGACCTAAGAATTTTGAGGCCATCTCCCTTGCATTTAAATTTGACCCCTTAAAAGGACTGAGGAAGAGGAATTGTGTTTGGCACCAGGTAGGTAATGTGACATCCACACCGTGTTAGTTCTGCTTCAGCACATTTGGGGAGCTCCTAGTTACAACATTTTTTTTTTTCGTTTTAAACTCAAATGTGTGGTATTTGAGAATCAGAAAGGAGCTGATATATTTGGGCCCTTGAGCACAGCCCCCTCAGTTACAAAAATAGATGTCCCTGGGAGAAAACTTATCCAGTCTACTTTAGAAGCCTTGTGTTTTCTTCTTAGCACCCCACAATATATAACTTTACGTACCACACTTTAAACTGTTGTAATACTGCTTAATCTTGAATGTAAAATAGTAAAAGTATTTGGTACCATGAGCCTTATAGCCAGTTTGTTAGAAGGCAAACTCACCTGGCTTATTTGATACAAAGAAGCCTAGTTTTGGTAGTTCTCCAGGAGGGTGAAAAATAAAAAGGGAAGGCGGACCTCAGCATACGCGCTATCTTTCAGGTTTTTCTTATTTTGTGGCCAAGAGCTGTAAATGGCAAGATTGATAGGCTATTTGAACTCAGGAAAAAAAATTAACTCTCATCACCTGAGCTAACAAATGATAATCTTTTAGTAAGAAGAATTGGCCTCATTGGCCTATTTCAAGACAAATAGATCTGAATTCACTTCACATACACATCAAGGTTTAACATACCTTCCGAAGCAAGGCATTAATTATGAACCATACAGAGTGACTAGATGAAAATTCAATGAACAGTTTGAGACAACTTAGTGGTATTTAAAGAATCGCCTTTTGTAGCCAAAGTACTTTCTCTTTTACTACTCTGTCCCGGGGATCTGTTATAAACCATGTTTTAGGATTATGAAATACTATCATTTCCATCCCAGTTGATTCATTATTTGGGTGGGAAAAACGTCAAATCTCTGAACCAAAGAGAATGTTGGATTCATATCATGGTGGCCATAGGAGCAGAGTTTAGTTGTTAAGCTAGAGGGATGCGGGGCGGGGGAAGGAATTTTAGTCTTAAGAAACAGATCTTCATCAGAGATAGGCCCACGATATTTAGAAGGGAAAGTTAGGTTATCTTTAGAATCTTGAGTGATGCATTTGTGACAAGACAGAGAAATGGAGCAAGAGGAGGGAAATTCATAGAACAGAAATACACAGAATTCTAAAAAGATGCAAGGGGTAGATGGAGGTAGCTGTAGGTGAACCTTGTTTTTGAAGACTTCTGCATGTAATGATCTGAATCTGAGGAATCTGAGACATGTGTGAGGGTCTTAGATCAGTGGGGATGGAGGGGTCTGAGAGAATCCTAGGACATTAGTCCTGCCTTCCATTTTAGACAGGTCTTTGTAAGTTGGCTACACGTCTCCAAGAGTGACATGGTCTGGCCGTGGCAGGAGTTGAAGTCTTTCTGCTCTACGATTCAGTGTCTGTAAGTTTTAAGTTTGCTGCCCATGCAGAATAAGGTGGCAAGAAGGGAGACTTCCAGTTGAGGAATTCAAGAGAGAGAGAGAATTTAGTAGGAAAGGAGGGACATACAGGAAATCCCAGAAACCAAATCACACATGAGGGAAAAGAGCAAAATAAAAAGTAAATGAACAAGCCCATTAACTGCATAAACATTTCTGTGTTCAGGAAACTGCTTCTTTCTTAAGTTTAAAAATGTAAATGATGGTGTTTCCTGCAGTTGGCAGAGAATTACAGGCAAAAACGCTGGCTTTAAGATCAGATGGGAAAAATAGGCAGTGGCAGCTCACGTGAGGGGCTGTATTAGGATCTCAGGGAAACTGGTTCTTTGAAACACAAGTATGTAAAATCCATTGCATGCTGGTATAGGTAATGATCAAAGACCCTTACCTTTGGCTAGCCAAAAACACAGAGTCCAGAAGATGGATAAAAAGGGCTCAAGACTTAGCTGTTGGCCATGCTCTGTAGAGAATATCTTCCTGCTCACACATGAACCAATCCCTCTCTCTCTGGGGTCTCTTTCCCCTAGAGTACCTTAAGTCCTTTTCCTGAGCTTGCCTAAGCCTCTTGGGCTCCACACTGGAAGGGAAGGGGCTCTGGGGCTCCAATCCTGAGGTTATAGCAACTACAAATGAATCAGATTTCCAAGGCTCCCGCTCTCAGCGTATTCCTGGGTATTATTATATCCAAAGGCTCTCCACTCTTCTTAGGTCTTCTCAAAATACACTTTTAACACCCTGCCTTAGATAGTAGGCCAGGCAGAGAGGTTTAAGGAGTAGGAAGAAGTTCAGGAACTGTTGAGGCAGAGACCAAGAACTCCAAATCCAGACCTGGGAGCTTCTCTCTATGCATTAACCCCCTAGGGAGCTGGAAGAGCCAGGGGTCCGAGCCTTGCTCAGGTGCCTTGTGGTTTCCCCACATGTGGTGTACCTCTGTGTGTTTGTTCAGTGGTGTTCCCTCTGCCTAGGCCGGCCCCTTATCGCTCTGTCAAATTCCTACTCATCCTTCAAGTCTCCACTCAGAAATGCCCTCGTTGTTGGCAATTGCTGACTTAAATGGATTCAGGAGTCCAGGCAGACCATTCCGTCAAAATGTGCTTCACAGTGGATTCACGGTCAACAAAATGAGACCCAGCCAGCATTAAGAGGGTGAATTAGAGTCAAAGGAAAAGAAAGCCATTTCTTATTTTGAAATAAAACGGCAAATCACAGCTAAGTATTTCCTATAGTGAATAAAATTACCTTTTTGCCAATTGCCAATTCTTTTAATTAATTCAAATGTTGAAACTTCTGAAATGCAGAATCAAATCTTTTATTGCCTCTCTGACCCTGAACCAGTGTGATAGATCTTCTGTTGTTATCAATTTAAATTCTAAAACCTATACTCTATGAACACTGACAGCAGTAGAAAGAGATACTTTAGTTCATCTTTCGTGTAAAAAGAAAAGATAATTTTCTCATGCAAATCACTTTTGCAAGGGTGGGTGTAGGGCACGACTGAGAAGGCTGGGATTGTAAAATAGCCTCCAAATTCATTCAAGGCTAAAAGCATCGCTTACCAGGGGGAAAAAAAATCACCAGCTACGCCCCACGATCAAATGCGTAGTGTGTAGATACTTCTAAAGATATGCCCTCACATAATTGTGGAAAAGGAGAAGCTGATAATCTTACCCAAGCTCAACAACGTTTCCTTTTTATTTGAAGGTTTTGTTCTGTTGGCTGCACACATGTTTTTAATTTTTCTGGGTGTGTTTATATGTTTGCAAGTTTCTGAGGCTGTGCTGATGAATGGAGTTTTTATTGAATTTATATGTAGCTTTCAGATAGTAAAAATGTGCTCAAGCTTCTTCAGTTTGCCCCGCACCCCCAGTTTGTGTCTTGTCTGAGGAAACTTATTCTTAGTATTCTCAGGGTTTCCCTGAACTTTTCCTCCACATGCTGCGATAATTAAGATATTTGAGAGGGGAAAAATGGTTCCTGTAAGCTTAGTGTCAAGACTATGAGATGGTAGATTAGTTCTTGATGGTTTTCCCTTCAGATGATAAGAATTGACCCAGCTGAGGTGGTTCTCCATGGGCATCTATGAGGCCATTGTCTACAGAGAAGAACATCGACTTCCAAATTGCAGTCAGGTCCTCTGAATGCTTGGGAGGTTTGGGGGAGTTATAGCTATTTTGGTACATTTTTAAAAATGGAATTGTAATCAATAGGGGGTAGAGGTGAGAGAGCCATTCCTCTGGGTCTGTTTCTCCCCAAGCATGTAGTGAACACTCACTCCCTGTGCGGCCATGGCCAAGGTAGGGATGCCTTGGTCCACGCAGTATTGCTTCTAAGTAAGAGAGCTCTGCTGTCAAGAGAGAACATATTTTGTTTGTTTGGTTGGTTGTTATCTAATGGCTCCCCCCCCCCCCAACATTCTAGGTATATTAAGTTCTTACTTGGGAACATTTCCCTTTCTGTTCGTGTATATAAGGCTATCTAGGGGTGAGAGGGAAAATAAAGACAAAAGCCCTAACCTCTCCTGACTGTATCTCTTAAGTCTGCGACACTGTGTCATCATGTATGCAGATAGAAAGGATGGTTAAAATATGAAACAGGGGCAAACATAGAGGAAGGTGGGAGATTGAATGGGTAGGAGAAGGTGAATTAACATTTAAATGCCTATACGATCCAAGCTTTTAATTCATGAACAACTTAGTCTCAGAGAAAATTCGCGACTTGCCCAAGGCTGCAGAAGTACTATATGGGGGCTCAGAATTTGAATCCATGTTGGCATGATTGCCACGTGTTATGTTGCTATTGTGTTGTGCTGCCTCCTTGTTGTGTCTCATTTATACAAAGTAAAGCAAAGACACCACACATACACACACACACACATACACACACCCGAAAACCCAAGTAATGTAATAATAACAAAGGTAAGTATTTCAGTATAAAGATGAGAAGAAAATGGAGAAGTGGAATTAAGTGTCTGGACCAAAATTTCCTCTGTTTTATATTGTTAGCACATGGAGAATGAAATCAATCAGGAGTAGAATTAAAGAATTTTAAGTTCAGAAGGCAAATGTTAATGCTCGTAGAATGTTCTTTAAATATATCTTTTTTCATAAACATGTCTGGAAACCTGAAAATGCAGATGTATCTTCTCACAAGGTCATCAATACTGATGCCAAAGCAGCAGGCGTGGGGAGCAGCCAGAGGTATCGGGCTGGGTCATGCACTGCTTGGGGAGACCACCTGGAGACTTACGACCCCAGGATGCACTGTCTGCCTCACTGCTGGGTCGACCCTGATGACATCTCTGAGGCTGAGTTATTAATTTTAACTTCTGGGTTGATTAAATTGTATGACAACACAGTGCAGTGAAAATATGAAACACGAAAATTGAATCCTAGTTATCTCGCAAAGGCAACTAGATAAAGGTCCCCATAAACAAACCCATATAGATCATATCCTCTTCATTTGCACTCTCTCTACAAAGTTTCTCGCTGACAGGAATAAAGAGGAAAGAGAGAACTGGACGTTCATTTCTGAGATGAAACACTCAGCATGGGATTTCTCCATGAGTTTCAGGGGGCCACCTGCCTTCACCAGCTTCATTCCTGGGAATTAATGCACGAGGTGGAAGACTTTAGGAGCCAGCTTCTCTGTGTGTAGCGGCCTGCTAGGTCCCAAAATAAAATCACAAAAACAGACGCACGAACAAAAACCTTCCGTGTGGTTATGGGCAACACTATGAAGTAGTTGCTCCAGGCATGGATTTGGAGTCCAGCGACCAGCATTCAAATCCAGACCTTGTTATTCACTAGCCCTGAGACCGTGGATCAACTTTCTGGGAGTTTCTTCAGCTGTAACATGGGGATAACGAATACTTATCTCAAAAATGGTAAGGATTAAATGTACACAACACACCTAGCATGGTACTTGGGGCATGGAAATCTCTCCCTCTGTGTTCACTGCCGTTCTCCCTCTTCGATTTTTTGACCGCCACCATCAACATGTATAGTTTCTTAGGCTGCTGTCACAGAATACCACAGAATACCATGCTCTGAGACAACAAAACTGTATGCTCTCACAGTCCTGGAGGCTGAGAGTCTGCAATCAAGATGTCGGCAGGACTATGCTATTTCTGGAAGTTCTAGAGAAGAATCTGTTCCATGCCTCCCTACTAGCTTCTGGTGGTTGCCAGTCGTCTTTGGTGTTATTTGGCCTCCAATCTCCACCTCTGTCTTTACTGCATTGTCTTTCCTCAGTGCCCAAATTTCTGTCTTCTTACAAGGACACCAGTCATTGAATTAGGCGTATGACTTTATCTTAACTTGATTACAACTGCAAAGACCCTGTTTCCAGCAAAGACCACAACCACAGGTACCAGGGGTTAGGACTTTGACATACTTTTGGGGGATAGAATTCAGTCTGCAACAAACACCATCTTTATTTTAGGCCTGAGGAAGCATTGACTCCATCCTAGATCAGGCACATCCTCTAAAGTCACCCGCTTTGCCAACTGCTGTATCTTCTCTTCGCCCACAAGTGGACCTTGCTGACGGCATTGTTATTTGTTTAGCGATTTCTTCGTGGGACTTGTTGTGTCTTGTTTTCCCTTGATGCATTTTGTGGTTTGAGTATGTATTGTAGATGTTTGATAAAATGGCAGGAGATACTCTTACCTTCCTCATTTCCTGTGAGGCCCAGGAGACAGCATACAAAATCGAAAACCATTATTAAATGTTTGTCATGTTCAAAAAAAAAATCTCGCAATTGAGAAGCTCTTAGCTGATCACAGAACGGTGAGAGCAGCCCGGTGGGTGCTGTCTGATAAGGGTGAGTATTGGCTGAACAGTATGAAACTCAGCCAGATAAGGGAAGGGTCTGCAAAGTCGCCTCAGCCTTCAATCCCTTCTGTTTGCTTGATGCATGCATCCCACCTGCCTGGAGCATAGGAATCAGCAGAGACATCTGTTTACCTTCAAATATAGCAAGATTGGAAAGCCCTGACTTTGTTTAAATGTCACCTTATGATCTATCAACTCCTGCATGTGCATCTTGGAAGCTGGGCCAGATGTGGAAGATGACAGTGTTCCAGAGGACAGAGGCCTGTGAGGTATATCTCAGAGGCCCGCTCAGCAGCAGAAAGTACAGAGGGACAGACGCCACGAGGCCAAGAGCTTATGTACTGGCTCTGAAAAATGAGAGAGAACAAAAACAACTAAAGCAAACGAGCAAACAAAAACCCTGAGTTGTGTGAATGAATCAGGAGTCCTCAAAGTTTTTATGCAAAGTACCAGATAGTAAATGTTCTAGACAGTTTCTGTTGTAGCTACTTAACTCTACTACTATACATGAGAGCAGCCACAGACAATATATAAATAAATGGACATGGCAGTTTTCCAATAAAACTTTATTTGCAAAAACAGCTAGGGGGGGCCAGATTTGGCTCATAGGCCATAGTTTGTCAAACCCTGGGATGAATCAGCCCATCTTATTATTTTCCTTCTGATTTCCAGAAATTATTTCCTAAATTCTATGTTGTAGAAGCTCATTTCCTTCCTTTTTTTAGAAGCTGTACACAGCAGTGGTTAAGAGCCAGATTCTAGAGAAACAACACCTGAGTTCAAATCCTGCGGTTGCCATTCACTTACAGTGTAAGCTTTACCTATGTTTATTCTTCTGGGAAAATAATATAATACATATAAAGTGCTTAGTATGGTAGCTGATTCATAATAACTCCTTAATAATTGTTGGTGTTTAGCTATTTACTACAAACAAGTGTAGAAAGACTTCTTGTTCATAAAGACCACCCCTAGATGAGTCATTTTGTGTTTTGTGAGGTTTTTTTTTTCAGTTGCTTCCTCTATGTCATCAGGTCTTGTGTACTTTTATGCTGTAATTATTAACTTATACTTGTACTTCTTGTAGTCTGTGGAAAGCTAGAGGGGAAGGAGGGCCCTCATGTCCCTCGATCCTACTCTAGGACCTGCCCCAAATAGTGATCATCAAATGCTTGCTGAATTACCTGGCTATTACAGAAATGCTTTTTTATATGACGTTTTCAATTGTCCTGTTTTTCATACAGCACCACGGTGTTAATTTAAATCAGGAGATAGAGCAATCTCCCTATCTAGCTAGACCAGGGTTTGCAAATACAAATACAACCCATGGGCCAAATCTGGCCTGCCACTTTTACTTTATAAGTAGAGTTTTATTGGAACACAGCGATACTCATTCATTTACATATTGTCCTATGGCTGCTTTTTCACTGAGTGGCAGAGTTGAGCAGTTGCAACAGAGACCATATGGCTCACAAAGCCTAATATATTTACAGACGTTTGTTGACCCCGGGCTAACTCTTCATTAGTATCCTAACCCTTGTCATTAAACTGCAGGTGGTTCAGACCTAGTACTTCAGACTACACAGAGATACAAAGTTGTTTGCCTTTCTCAAGACTCATGGTCAAGTGTTAAAGTATTAAGATTGAATCTACAGGGGCTCCTGTGGCTCTGTTGGTTAAGCATCTGACTCTTGATCTTGGCTCAGGTCATGATCTCACCTTTCAGGAGTCTGAGCCTCATGTCGAGCTTTGAGCTAACAGAGCAGTGGCTGCTTGGGATTCTCTCTCTCTGCCTCTCCCCCACTAGCACTTTCTCTCTCTCTCTCTCTCTCTCTCTCTCTCTCTCTCTCTCTCTCTCTCTCTCTCAATAACTTTTAAAAAAGATTGAATCTACAAACTAACAGAAGAAAGTTTCAATTACCAGATTTAAGTTTATGTCTTCCCAATTTACATTGTATTGGATTTCAGACATACTAAAATTTGTATAGTACATGGCTGCAGTTCCCAAGTTGTGTGCCAAGGCACCCCAGGGCGTGGAGCAAAATCCTAAGAGGTCTGCAGGATATTTTAAATTTCCAAGGGAAGTGCGGTAAGCCTCAGCACTGACGTATTGCGTGGACTAATAGCTTCAGTGGGTCATGCAACCTCCTCTCAGTAGTGTCACATGTTTGTGAGGATGGGTTTGGGCAGTTGCTGTGATTGAAAAAGCAAGTACCACGTGAAAATCAGTGCAGACCAGGAAACGAGAGTGTTTCTATCCAGCCTGATGGCTTCAAGGCTTGAGATGTGTGCCTGGTCCATCAGGTATAAATATCCTTGCTTAAGAA
The DNA here is from genome assembly GCF_027475565.1 of Acinonyx jubatus. NCBI lineage: Eukaryota > Metazoa > Chordata > Mammalia > Carnivora > Felidae > Acinonyx > Acinonyx jubatus. The sequence continues at coordinate 143,074,853 of NC_069383.1, read as the reverse complement.
TGATATAAAATATTCTTTTTCCAAATTCCCATTAAGTTGTTAGGACACAGCTACTTAATAAACAGGAAGGACTCTTAGATATTTTGGCCCGGGGTTGCTGGAAATCACGGAAGTTTCAACACTCTTACTGTGGCCTTTACAAATGCATATCTGAGTGTCGAGGAGAAACACTCAATATATTCTGATATTCAATTGGGACTTTTCTTTTTCTTGGGAAAACAGTGTCCAAGTTTTTTTTTTAAAGGATATAAAAAGTGCTGGTGGAAGGGAAAACAGGAAATCGATCATCTCAAAACTCGCTGGTTAATATATCCGAAAGTGTAATATGTCCAAAAATATCTAAACCAAAAGGAATCACTTGGATTCAGCTTCTTCAATAAGTAATAATTTAATGCTTATTATATGCTGGAGACATGACGTTGAACAGAAAGGCTTGTGCTTGCAGGAGTCATTGTAGGAATCATTTTGACAAAGCAGTCTGGCTTTCTAAACATTGTGAGTCTCTTCCACACCCAGCTGAGTTTGATTTTCAAAGGGGATATTGGGTACAGTGCTTTTGAACACTGCTCCTCCAGAGAAATCACGCTGGTGTTAGATATATGCAATCATGAGAAAAACTTTATTACTGAGAGTGATTCTTCTATATACAGACCCCCACAGGCACCCTTTGTCTCAACACCTTGCCCAACAGATTATTTTTTTTAACCCATGAGATACACTGTGAATCTTTTGTTTTGCACTGCCATTAACCAGAATGTTCTCCCTCAGTGACATGCATTGATTCCCCTCTTAATTTTATTTATCTTTTGTATTGTATAGGCAACTTATGTTTCGTATTTTCTTGTTGTTTGTAAGAATCACACTGGCCTTTAACAAAAGAAGAAAAGGATTAACAGATAAATCTTTAATTAATGGCAAACATGGCTCTTTGTCCCCAAGAGCACGAAGCTCTCATTCCTTATTTCCCATTAACTGGTCAGATATTCATTATAAATATCCTGCATCTTGCAAATTACCTGCTGATGTTAGCCCAAATAGAAGCCATTTGTATCCATAAAGAGCCCTTGATTTATTTTCTTCTTTCCTCCCTCTTCTCCATACTCAGTTTTTATTTGTTACCTGTTTTTCTTTCTCCTTTCCTTCCTCCCTTCTGTCTCCTTTCCTCTGAATGTCGAGGAAGAACAGGGAGGAGGGAAGCAGGAGGGAGGAAGGAGAAAGGCAGGTCGCACAGCTGCTAAGAGCACCAATGTTGGATTGGATGGGGTTTGCATTTATATCTATTTTCTCCCCCCTTGGCTGCTCACACTTTACTTCTCCAGACCTCAGTCTTCAGCCTGTGTCATGGTGACAGTAAAGTGGGCTCTGTGGATGGCTGTAAGGGTTGAAGGAGGTGATATGCATAAAGCACTTGACCTACATTCTGATGTAGAGAACAGTCAGTCAGTCGGACAGTCAGAGCTGCTCTTACGAATGCTACTAATTCTAGTGATAGTTGCTAAATCTTGCAGTTTGTAGCCTTCCCTTGCTTCTTTAGCAGCAGCATTTGACACAATTGGTCTGTCTCCTCCTTGGCCATTTTCTTTGCTTGGCTTCCAAGGAGCTCAGGTGTCTTGCTTTCCCCCCTCTCACCAGCCTCTCCATGTCCGTGTCCTTTCTGGTCCATCTCACTCCTCTGACCTTGAATGCCCCAGGTGCATGTTTGGTGCTGCTCCTTCCTCTATCCACACTTGGTCCTTGGGTGGTGATCTCATGTTCGGTTCCATGTACATGTTGACAGCTCCCAAATGTGTATCTCCAGGTTCTGCACCTCTTCTGATGTCCAGACCTATTCTTCCAACTGCTGACCCGCCTCCACATCTGGATGCCTCCTGGGCATGGGAGACCTTTCCTGCCAGAAGCTTAGCTCCTCACCTGCCTCCCAGCCTGCTGCCCCCTCAGTCACTATCCTCATGTTAGATGGCAACTCTGTCCTTCTGGTTGCACAGACCAGAATCTTGGAGTCACCATTGATGCCTTTCTTTCTCTCCCACCTCTCATCCAGTCAGCCTGGTAATCCTGTTGGCTCTGCTTCAGTTATACCCAGACTCCAACACACACACACACACACACACACACACACACACACACACACACCACCCCCACGACTGCCTCCCCAGTCCAGCCAGCTTGACTACAACAGCAGCCACCTAACCAGTCTCCTTGCCTCCTTGGCACCCCTTCCCCTGTAATCTGTTCTTAACACAGCAGCCAGAGTGATTCTTTGAAAATGTATGTCATCTCATGTTTCTTCTCCACTCAAATCCTCTGGTGGTTCCCGTTCTCAAGGACAGGAAGCCAATTCCTTATAAATAATCCTATCTCTACTTGCCCTGCTCTACCTGCCCACCTGGTAGCTTTCTGACTTCTTCCATTTTCCTTTTCATTGCTGTGCCTCCAGCCCAGCTGGCCTTCTGTCTCTGCTGCCTCAGGACCTTTGCATTGGCTGTTCCCTCTGCCTGGGACACTTTTCCTCCAGATCTGTGCACAGCTGACTTTCTTACCTCCTTTAAGTCTTTGCCCAGACATTCCTGTCTCCATATAGCCTATTTAAAGTTATATCTCCCCACTGACTCTGCTTCAGTAACTCCTAATACTTCGTAATTTGCTGTAGGTTTTTTTTCTCCATAGCATCTCACATATTACCTTCTCACATACTAAACTTTTGATAAAATTTATTGTTTATTCCTCTCCAGTGGAATATTGGCTCACCTGGCTGGGAAGAGGGTCTTTGTAGCTTAGTCACTGATGATTCCAAGCTCTCCAAACAGGGCCCAACACATAATAAACATTCAATACATCCTTGTTGAATAAATCATCACCATCATCGCCGCCATAACTTTTATCATTGCATTCATGTTACCCAGCTCATTTTGGGCACACACTCCATGGAGTAAGTCACCTGGCCAGTGGTATTAGAATTGAATAGGCATTGTTTTATGGACAGGTAGTTAGACCAAGTATACTTTTCCCCAGGCAGCTTGTGATTGGAAAGCAGATTTAGACCTGATTGAGGAACAAATATGAATGATGAGAAATCATATGGAAAATTAGGAAAATGTGACTTCATAGATATAATTTGTTAGGACACGAATAGATTTGGTGTTGGTTTCTTTGTCTTCCTTTTGCATTTCCGTTGGGTCTAGAATAACAAGGGAAAAACCCTTAAGCTGGTTCTGGAGGGATGCCGTCTAGTCTCCTGGAGAAAGTTACCTTTTAGGGGTAATGCAGCAAAGCCCCACTTGATTGAGGAGCTGCTCTTCCTGTTCACCCGACCACTGATTATATTTTATGGTGTGTGGCCCACGAATGGCAAGAAAGGAGAGTTTGTCGGTTAAGCTTTTTTCTATTGTGTTTGTTTGTTTAGTGTGTTTAAGGATGACTTTATAAATATTGTAGCCCTCGACCCTAATGGGCTGGGCTCTGTCACTTCTTGGAAAAGAGAAACCTCGGTCCTAACCATCCAGCGCCCTCTCCAGTCCTGTATGGCTGGCCCCTGAATGAAAGAAAATGAAGCTGCACCCTGGCAGAGCTAGTTGTACATGTCTTTGAAATATCCATTGCAGGCCACAGAAATAGCTTCCCTGGCAGCTAAAATGTGATCCCACCCTGGACTGACTCTCCTACCCCCTCCCTAGGGTATCCCGTACAGATTTTGGTAGCAGCTGGTCACTTTGCTACCAGGTGACTCCCCACTGGCTCCAGGACACCATATAAATAGCCTGATGTGTATAATCAGCAAAGGAACATATTGTGGGAGTTCACTTGGTTAGCTTCTAGTCACACGGGGTGGCAGCATTCAGTTTGGTGAGAAAGGGGACGGGGGGCCGTGGGATTGAAGCCTGGCCATATTAGCTCGCCTGGCTGAGAAGAGGTTATCAGAATGCCAAGGGAAGGTGCTGAAAGTGTATTCCCAGCAGACAGCTTAGAAAGAAAAGTAATTATAGTAATCTCTAGCTCAAAGTCCTTAGTTTATTAACATGAAAATGAGCAAATGCTGAATTCCTTCAGACTTCAGCAGCATGGCGAAGGGCCAGCTCTAGGGTCTGTGGGGCTGCCGGTGCGGTGCCTTTGCCTGAAGGATGTAGTTTCAATTTGTTTACAATGTGCTTAGCAAGGTGTTCATGTTGGCAGTTTCTTGTCTTTTGTTGTTTTTTGGCTTCAAGATCTGCTTTTTTTAAAAAAATTAATGTTTATTTACTTTTGAGAGAGAGAGAGAGAGAGAGAGAACAGGGTAGAGGCCAAGAGAGAGGGAGACACAGAATCTGAAGCAGGCTCCAGGCTCTGAGCTGACAGCACAGAGCCCGACGTGGGGCTTGAACTCATGAACTCTGAGATCATGACCTGAGCCGAAGTCAGATGCTTAACTGACTGAGCCACCCAGGCGCCCCAAGAACTGCTTTTTAAATAAGAATGCAGTGGAGGCCTCCAGCAGTCTCTCTGTATCTTTTAATTTTGACTCTGTGAACATCCCACATGTTACCATGATGCCGTCCATCACAAATAGCTGATAGCTGGTTAAGTTAGTAGTATTAATTGCTATTGATACTGTTTACAGATTTGTTTTTCCCTCCCCCGCTCTCCATAAGAATCCCTTTTAGGCCAAAGCAGTGAGGACCATTTTTCAGGAGAATGCCAGCTTCCACATCCCCTTTCCCACCCGCCCCTGCCCCTCCGCACTACCGGGCACTGAGCCCATGATGCGAGCATGAGCTGGGTGCAGGTGTGGGTGCCTGGACTCACAGGCTCCCTGCCTTGTTTCTCCCCTGGTCAGTCAGGCAACCAGTCAGTGGTTAGAAGTAAGCTTCCGTCACCACACTGGAACCTCTCAGAATTTCTTAGAAAATACTAGGCCTCAGGTCTGTAAATACAGCCCATCAATAAGCAGACCCCAGCCCAGTTACCCGCCTCAACTCACCAACAGCCAGGACGGGCTGCAGCCGGGTTACCACTTTGGATCATTCTGCAGGCAGATTTGTGGGTCTCTAGCAGCCTTTTTAGAAAGAGTTACTCTTATTTCACAGATGTCTCTGCCCGGCCAAACCGTTCAACTCTAATGTGGTTATCTATCATCCTGTGCTGAGGATTTACCCAGCAAGGGCCTGAAGAAAAAAGCCATTTAGGTTTTGTTCCCACAAATGAAATTGCTAGTTGTTTTTAATTAGGGCTTATAGGTTGGGGAGTTGGCTGCCAGATATCTGGATTTCATGGACCAATAAAATGTCAGAAGGGAAAAATATACAGGAGCATGGGGTTGGCACATTTTTATTGTGCTTGGTCAGGATGTGAAGAAAAACCAGAATGACCATTATCTGTTATCTGTCATCTCATAGAAGAATGCACATCTTAACACTCAAGTATAGGCAAGACGTTATCTCAGAGTGAAAGACAGTCCTCTGAATAGAACACATTTAACTTCTTGGGAAACTGGACACTCTTGTTATTTCCCCCATTTCCCTGGGACTGGCGATGATGGGTTCTCAGAGACTGCTGCACCTGCCAGCATTTGATGACGACAGGACCCGTTAACCAAGGGAATCAGTCGGTCCCCTACTCAGATCCTGTGACAAGACAGCTAGGGGATGCTTTGTAGTCCGCACACTCAAAATGCCAAAATTCACAGACTCAAGGAGCTACTTTGAGAAAGAATCTGAGATTCTGCTAGCCGAGTCCCTTCCCTTTGAGAGGATCGATTCTGCCCACCCTGTACTCAGCTGCTGTGTGCTGATTCCACTTCCTTCCTTTCTGGGTGTATACCTTTGCCATATTATTTTTGTTCTAAGAGATGGCAGAAAAATATAAAAGAAAAATAAACTTTTTCTAGAAATGTATCTCCTAGGGAACCGATGGCTAACATTCCTCTTGTAGTTTTCCTAGCCTTTTTCCTCTACATGTTTCCCCACAAAATGAGGATCCTACCATCTTTGCAATAATTTTGCATTTTGATCGCTCTTTCCTTTCTATTACATTGTTGCCGCTTTGTCATATCATGCAGTAGTTTATAGGAGCATAATTTCAATGATAGAGTAGTATTCAAGTTCAGATTTTTCCTTTTTCTCTCTGCCTTTTTAAAAAAGGATAATCTAGGGGTGCCTGGGTGGCTCAGTCGGTTGAGCATCCGACTTCAGCTCGGGTCATGATCTCACAGTCTGTGGGTTCGAGCCCCGCGTCGGGCTCTGTGCTGACAGCTCAGAACCTGGGGCCTCTTTCGGATTCTGTGTCTCCCTCTCTCTCTGACCCTCCCCCGTTCATGCTCTGTCTCTCTCTGTCTCAAAAATAAATAAAACGTTAAAAAAAATTTTTTTAAAGGATAATCTTGGTGCATATCACAAGCTGTTTTTAGGATACGTCAAAGTGCAGGACTGGATCCAAAGTTAAGAACATTTTACTTTTTTATTATTATTTTTAAATATGAGGGTGGGAGGGGCGGAGGGAAAGGAGAGACAGAATCCCAACCACACTCTGAACTCAGTGCAGAGCCCGATGTGGGGCTGAAACTCACGAACCGTGAGATTGTGACCTGAGCCAAAGTCGGATGTTTAACCAACTGGGCCACCCAGGTGCCCCACATTAAGAGCATATTAAAGCTGTAGCTACCTGCTTCCAGATGGCTCTCAAGGAAAGCCGACCAATGCACATGTCCATCTGCACACTTACCGTGACATCTTCCCACCACCCACCAGCTGTGACTAAGATGAGACTTGAAAAAAACCTCAGCTATTGGATTTGTCTATTACCTTGATTATGATGATTGCATCACAGGTGTTTGTAAATGTCCAAACTCATCAAATATAGGCTTTTATCAAATATAGCGCTTTGAATATCAGCTATACGTCAGTAAAGCTGTTAAAAATAAAATACCTTAATCAATTGCAGAATAAGTGAGACTTCCACTTATTTTCTTTCCTTACTAATAAGATTTTGTATAGTCATTTGTGTTTTCTTCTCTGGATTTACCAGGGCCTTTGCTTCCTTCTGTTTTAAATCAAGGAATTCATCTTTTTCCTTACTGGTTTATAAGACGTCTTTTTATATAAAGTTATTAACTTTAGTCCTCATCCGCACATACTTTTCTCACTTCTTTGTTTGCCCTCTGATCTTCATGGTGGCTTTTGCCATGTCAACATTTAAAGCTTTCATTAAGTTCCTTTATGGCTGCTTCTTTGGCTCATGTTCCTGAAAAGGACAACTTTGCCTTCCTGTTTCCTTTTATTTCTGCCTCTCTTTCTCTTTTCTCTCTTCACTTCTGTCCCTGCATGGTTCAAGGGGCTGGGGACAGAAGTGGGAGGCACGGCCAAGGTTGAGGAGTGGATGTGTTCCTGCTTGTTATTTTTCTCTCTGGTTTGACTGCTCTACCATTCCGGGATTTGCTTCTTCTCAAATCTCTGTGCTTCTGGCTTCTAGTAACTCCATCATTATACTCAGATAAAATCTTCTTAGTAGCTTCAATTACAGCTGCTGACAGCTGCAGCTTTATAAATAATTACCAGTGGTATCCCTGCTTTGAGCCCGTCCCTCCCCAAGTCAACAGACGGGGGGGCTACTGCCGCCTTCACATTTCATCCCGAGATAGTTGGTGAGAAGGTCCCCATTCCTGGAGAAGTGACTTTCTGCAGTGGACTAAGAGGAGTCTGCTTTTGCTGCACTGACATTAAGGAACCCTTTTCAAATGCCTATGAGGCTCGATGCTATCTGCAAAGCATAGAAATGCATTTGTCTTCCTTCATCAGCGTATTTTATAACTCACATTGTTTGCTTTCCTTTGTCGTAGGTTGTTTCCTTGGAAGAGTGTTTTGTTTCTCTGGTAGGATTCATCCAACTGATGGCAGGACATGCACTAACCATCACCCCATCATTGGGCAGACCTGGTCTTCCTAGTCCTGCACTTCACAGAGGATCCCAGTTCTCTGCCCATGACTAATCTCTCCAGATAACATTTTAAAGGATGCTAAAATGAGTGTGGTCTCTTAAATAAGCGGGCAATATTATGTTAAAAACCATCCTTTCTGACTTTGAGTGTCTCTCGGCCTGTGTGTCTGCAGAGTTCTTCTGCTTGGGGGATCCGCTGATGAGAAGCAGTGTCCCTGAACCTGTGACTTGAGGGCTCCCAGCTTGGGAGGATCCTGGAGTCTCTTTTCAAAAGTCAGATTCCAGGGCCGCATCCCCTAAGTTTGTAACTCTGAGTCTGGGGTCAGTCCCAGGTTATCTACATTTTAATGGGCGCCAGTGATGATAATTATCCACAAGGAAGTGTGTGACCCCCTGCTTTAGAGAAGCCCCTTCATCTGCATATAGAGCCCAGTGGCCACCCCCTCCCCAGGCTTCCACTGTGCAGTCAGCTAAGCCTGGAGAGGGTGGTTTTCTTCACTGTCATTTCACACGTAAGGTGCATGTGGGCAAGAACAGGACCACACGGCCCAGTCACCCCACTGGCCCCTTCAGACTCAGGTCCTTGTCCCTGTGAAGCTTGCGTGTGATGTAACTGTCTTCCCAACAGAGTCCTCTCTGGAAGGCGGGCAGGTGGGCGATAAGGACTTGGGGAGGGTAGGAGTGCACTCTGGGAGGGCAGTTGGGCAGCTTGGCGCTTCTCAGGACACGTGGCTCTTCTCATGCTTCCTTTCTGCATTTCACAAGTATGGGGAACCATAAATGGACATCAGGGGACCACTTCTTAGCATGGTGACTCAGCAGTTAAATTTCACTGGCCCGTGCAGCCCCTTTCTCACACCCTCCAACAGGACAGGGCTTAGGCCATGGACTTGGGGGAAGAGACAGCCTCATGGGAGAGAGAGACTCCAATTTGGAAGGGGGGGGGTGGAGGTGCCTCCTGAGAGAGCCTGATCCCATGGCATCCTCCATGAATCCCCCCTGAGACTCAGAAGAGAAGTAGGAATCTCTGGGCTCCCAGGAGGTTCTTAGCAACGTCCCCCGAAATTTCCTCAAAGCAGGCCCGAGAACAGCTTGCAGTCCAGGGTGGGCTCTTGATAGCAGTAGCAGCTACTGTCTCCAGTTTCGGGGGACAAGTAAAGGTTCTGAGTTTGTGGACTCAAGTCCCTCTCCATCGATTGCATGGAAACACTGCTCAAGGTCCTGCATGTGTGTTATGCTTTCTCAGCTTCTTCTCTCTCCTGCTCCTCCCGTCCGGGCTGCAAGGTGCCCCCTCTCCTATGGCCTGGGAAGGAGTGGAGCAGTGCGCACACTTAACTTATTTTTCATGCATTCCAGAGAGAGGGAGTCAGAACAAGAGTGCTGTAGGCAAGATACTTCTGGTCCTTTCGTAACTACCTTCCATGAATTCAAATCACCCATTTTAACAAATGCCAAAGCCACTGCTGAGAAGGGAATGGGGGAGGAGATGAGGGAAGGGTATTTGCTAAATATCGTTAAGATGGAGAGCAGCTAATTCCTTTTTTCCTTAGCCACACTGAGTCTTGTTTGTTTGTTTGTTTGTTTGTTTGTTTGTTTTTTCCTTCCAGAGTCTCATTTCTCTGATGGGCACAGTGATCTGCATTGTTGGCCTGTTGTTCATTCTTATTTTCTAAATTACGCCCAATATGTTATCTTAGCAACACTTTCCACAAACAGAAAATCATGTTTATTGCCCCTTTTGAACTCTGCTGTCGCTGTTTCTGCTCCCTCCTTACCTTTGTTTAAAACGACCAACTGCAGACAATCCAAATAACAATGTTTTCAAGCTATTGTCAGATCATAGTGACAATTGATTCCTTGTGGTGCTTCCCAGGAGACTACCCGTGGATGTAGAATTAAATGCCAACAATAGTGGATTTGTAACCAAGGAGCAGTCTCAGGAATGCTGGTGGCAAATCGGGGCGGAGGGGGGTTGCAGGGGGGATAGGTTTGGACATCAGGAGCCAGGAGCCAGAGGAAAGGTTAACTTATTGACATGCAGGGATGATGTTATTTGTTTAGAAGATGAGTCACGATCCTGTTTTCCTTTGATCTCCTTTAGAAGAACCGGCTTCCAGACAATGGGAGATGGAATACAGCAGGCGTTGTCTGTTTTCATAAACTTTCAGCCTGCTCTGTTGCCCGTCCTGTGCTTAAAAGTTGATGTAGAAAAACATTAAGAAACATGTAATATTCCACTCTGCACGATCTGATATTCATTTTGATATGTTTTTGGCCGCTGTTGGTTTTGAAAATGCTGAACACAAATGCTTCACATTGGGGAGGGCAAGCAAAGGATTAAAACAGAATCTCTGCCTCTTGCTCACTGTTGTCTTTGAAGAGATGAAAACGTTCAAGTGAGCAGAATTCTGACAGAATGAAACACGATTAGAACGTTTGGGGAAGGAGATGTGATGTGACTGGGGAAAATGTTAACAGCAGAGAGATAATAAATACATTTGCCTAAGACTTTCATCTCTTATGATGCATTTTGTAAAGTGATACACAGGCAGTGTTCTGCATATATTCTTATCCCGCCCTGAGGGTCCCCTCCCCCAAGTATAACCGTTTATGCAAGTGCAAAGAAGTATGGGGGACAGAGTGAGAGCTTGTACAGATCACTAACAACCATGTAAATGCAGGCAGCTCACCAGGGGTTTCAGACTGATAATGAAGATTATTGAAACCATAGGAAGCATTTGGGTAAGAGGAGTGCACTTACTGTTATTAACAGTTACTGAATACTGACAGTGTGCTTCATTAGAAACAACAGAAGACCCTGAACTTGCCCAAAAGACTCAAGGTAAAAATTAAACAAAGGCACCAAGGAATGACAAAACCCAAGGGTGTAAAAAGGTAACTGGAACAAGACATAAGTAGTTGGTGGTACCTCGTTTGCAATTGTTAAATTTTTGTTCCTTCCTTTTGACCCCACACCAGCCAATCTCTGATAGAGCCAGACAACGATGGGGTGACGGGGAGAAGCTAGAAAACGACTTGTTTGCTCCCTTAGCTATTTGCTCCACATCCATATTGCCCAGAAGCCAGCATTTCCTTGTGGCCTCTTCTCCTCTCCCCTGTGACAGTATATGTACCACTTTTTACCTGGTCTTGTGTCTGCCTTACCTTCCCTACTAGGCTAGTAGCATTCTTTTTTTTTTTTTTTTTTTTTTTAATGTTTTATTTAGTCCTGAGAGAGAGAGAGAGACCAGGGGAGGGGCAGAGAGAGAAAGGGAGACACAGAATCCGGAGCAGGCTCCAGGCTCTGAGCTGTCAGCACAGAGTCCAACACAGGGCCCGAACCCATGGACCACAAAGTCTGACGCTTAACTGACTGAGCCACCCAGGCACCCTGTAGCATTCTGTTATAAGTGGTACTCCACGTATGGCTGTGGTTCTTAGCAGCACTTCTTTTGAATGGAGACTTTATCAAGCTGGATATGAGCCCCTTTCATGCCATATGCCTTGTGGGTGAGCTGTTTAACCAACCACTGGTACTTTGGTTTATAGTCTACATAAAATGCAGATTACAATACTGACTTCATCCTGGGCTGCCAATAGATTGAATGAGATGTATGCAAAGCACTTAAGCATGCGCTAAGTCATGTTAATTTGGCTATTTCTCTTGCCCACCACACACTCTCACCACACAGCAAGGGTGCTTTATAAAGACACTTGAAGCCCTCCTTGAATGAATGACCAAAAAGGTGCCAACTCAAATTATCATATCAACCATGATGTTAAATTGTGTGTTTATGGGGATGCTTGTGTATTTGTCACCTGTGCGTGGTGATGCAGGCACACTCTTTAAGGGACAGAACCCTTTCCTAGTCTTTATGATCTCCCTGTAGCAGCTAACCACAGCCAGGAGCCACCCAGGCTCAGGGAAGCCCACAGATTTGCCCAGACTCACACAACTTGTAAGTGGGGGATTTAGTATTTGAACTCCCCCCTCAGCTGCCTAACCCCGTGTGACCCCCCAGATGTTTGCTGAGCGAGTGTTAAGTAATCATTCTCATCCCAAAGTGACTGTTCCCACTGAAGCTTCTTTCTTTGTTGATTTGTGCTCTTTAGCCTGTTTTCCCTTACTCCCGGGCTGACTGTGCCCTCCAGTTTGGCGGCTGTGAGCCAGATAGGGCTACTTAAATTCACATTCAAGTTAATTAAAATTAAATAAAATTCAAAATTTAATTCCTCGATCACACTGGCCACATTTCAAGTGTTCAACAGTTCCATTTCATTCGTGGCAATCACAGATATATAATATTTTCATCATTGCAGAAAGTTCTACTCCTGAGAATTGCCTCAAATAAATAACAGGCAAGATGCTGGGCTTTATTTATTTATTTTTTTCTGATGCACAGGGTTTTATACCCTTAGTGTTTTATACTTTATGAGACACCAGCTAACCAGCTGGTAGAGAATGGCAAATAGTTATAAGAAGATTACATTTTGATTTAATGGTCTTTACACTGTGTGTTGGGTTTTATGAAAGGTGCTTTCTGTGAGCTGTCTCATGTAATTGTTGTAGCAGCCCATTGAGGCAGGCGCTATCACCAGTCCCTTTGTACAGGGTTGGGAAGTCACTGGTCTGAAGTCTCAGAACTGGTCAGTGGAAGACCATGAAGCTGACCGCAGAGCTGTGGCCCATAGCCACTGCATCGCCTCCTGCCAGTCATGGCAAATTCTCATAAGTACGAGCTGTCGATTTTAAAGACAGTGGCAGCAGGATTCTCTGTTCTGAATTTAAATGGAACTGGGCCATGGTGGGTGAAAGAAGTCGGAATCTTTTCATCATTCCTACGGACCTCTGATTCCTTAAAGAAACCAGCTTGGCAACTGAACTGAAATTTTTTTTTTCTAGGCCTTGAAAATCATCTCTACTCCTATATATTGTCTTCATTTCTACCAATGAAAACATGTGCAGCCCATCAAAATAGATCATCTGATATTCAAAAGTGGATCAGAGATAAAGGGGATTAGGAGGTACAAACTTGCAGTTACAAATAACTCACGAGGATGAAAAGGACAGCATAGAGAATACAGTCAATAGTATCGTAATAATGTTGTATGGTGATTACACTTACCACGTCGATCACTGAGCCAGGTACAGAATTGTCAAATCAAGATGTTGTACACCTGCAACTAATATAACACTGTATGTCAATTCTACTTCAGTGGTAATTTTTTTCAAATCAAAAATCACAAAAGCAATGTAGCAATGTTAAAAGCTAAAAAAAAAAAAGTTAAGCATTCAACGTATAGATGAACAGAGACAAATTGATTAAGAACATATTTTGAGAGTCAAACAGTCTTTAAATACTGTCTCCACCACTTTGCTAGCTCTGTAACCTTGGGCAAATTAACCTCTCTAGCCTTCATGTTCTTCATCTGTAAAATGGGATTAGCTATAACATAGACCCTATAGATCATTGTGAGTGTTGAGTAAAATAATTCATGCCAATCACCCATAAAAATATTCAATAAATGTTAGCTACTGCTAAAAAAAAAAAAATGGGTCAGAAACAAATTATATGGGAAACTGATTATGTCATCAAGGTTTTGAAAACTAGTGATTTCTTTTAATGTTTATTTATTTTTGAGAGAGAGAGACAGAGTGTGAGCAGGAAGGGACAGAGAGAGAGGGAGACACAGAATCTGAAGTAGACTGAAGCAGAATCTGAGCTGTTAGCTCAGAGCCTGATGCGGGGCTCAAACGCATAAATCGTGAGATCATGACCTGAGCTGAAGTTGGACGCTCAACCGACTGAGCCATCCATGCGCCCCTGAAAACTAGCGATTGTAATGAAAATAAAATGAGCCCTACTGACTGCAAGAAGCCAAGAGCTGTTTGCAAGAAATTGTAAGAATTCTACTGGACTTCCTTGCCCATTCTCTCTCTACCCAGCATACCTAGCTCCTATTCAGAGGATGTGCTTGAAAGATGTGAATGGTGTGAAAGTTTATTCCCTGTACAAGGTCATTTAAAAGTTTTAGGTTGGACCAGGCCCTATGAAGTTTGCCTTGTTCCAGGTAACCTACGTAAGATTCATTTTAGCCATTTGGGACCAGAATTTACCTTGAAGAATCTTCCAGGACTAATTCTCTTCCAACAACAACAAAAAAAAATACAAGAGTAGTTTCCAGATTCTTGGATAGTATTAAATTTTCTTGAAGATAACTAGTGTTCCCACAGTTGGAATGGTGGTGGCCTGTTACTCAGATTTAAAAAAAGAAATTTGGGCAAAACGACTCCTGGGCTGGGCATGTAGCGGAGATCTCATCAATACTTGTTATTCTTCTACCAAGTTTTGCTTAGAATTACCCAGAATCCCTGCACAGTGTTCCCATCTCTGCAAGGGTACCCTTTTCCTGTCAATATTTCGGAAGAAGATGTCAACAAAAGGTGGTAGACTTCACACAGTGTACATATCTCTGCACTGAAGTTTCATCAAGGGTGTCACTCATGTCCCAGGTTGGATGACGTTCTAGTTGGTGGCTCAAAATAGAGCCCAAAGGGAAGTGATGGTTAGAGATAAAGAAACATGGGCTTTGGGGTGTAGACAGAGTTATTAACAGAGAGCCATGTTTGCTTACAGCACTTTTAACTACTCCAGGAATCTTGAAGTGACTTAATTCGTTGTCCAAATCCCTACCTCAGCCCCCAGGTAATCACTGGAGTGATGAAAAATACTACATTCTCTCTTTCTTTTCCTAAGCTCAATTTAATCTTGATCTTTGAAAAGTAAATGGTTTTTCTTGTGCAAACAGCTTCATAGAAATGTCAAATCTGGCCTCCACAGTCTATGCTGAAGGGGGGAGACCTGGTACAAAAGGCTCAGTGCTCAGGGCCTGGGCTTTGAAATGACTCCAGCTGTATTGCCAATGCAAATGCAGGAGGGGAAAAAATTACTGGAACAAATTGAAAGGTTATTCAGACTGGAATTTAGAATCTCAATAAAAAAGGCTTTTATAAGCCAAAGCCCTCGGAGTAACCGGATCATTTAAAAATACATCTTTTCTGCATTAAATGTAGTGTGACAGCCGCATTAGAAATGCTGCAGTCCAAGTACGTTCCTTAAACATTTTTAACTGACTTGTAAGGACAGCTAAAATCTTCTCTTGGAAGGGGTGGAGGTGGATGCTGGATCTCCTGTCTGTAAATCGTTTCCATGCCTTTATTTTTGCCTAATTTTTGATACCTGGCAAATGGATTTTCACCTTTCCCCCTGTTGCTTCCTGCAGGCTCAGTGATCTCCGTGGGCTCTGTGTCTTGATGAAAATTTGTTGAGCTAGTCTTTTCCCTTTTTGACTTAGTAGAAACAGTCTTTCTGATCACCCAGATGTTGGTGAAATAGCACATAGTTGTACTGGGGAGGAATTCTTTTAACAAGAGGTATTTAGGCCAAGAGACACAGACATAACTCACCTAATGCAAGGCAGTGACCCAAGTGAGGGACTCCCTTCTCATTGTTTAAGATCTGGAAATAAACGATCCAGATCTACTCATTGAAGTGCATGGCAGTCCTCTCCATCAACCCCACCCCAGCAACTTCTATTTCTTTGAACCAAGTGGAAGATAATTTCAAGGGAAAAGATCCCTGTTGAGTGAGTTGAAGTCAAAGCAACGGACATTCCCAGTGGGCTTCCGCTGCACTCCCCACCCATCTGGGCACAGGGCTACCGTGGACCCTCTGTGTGTTGCTGACACAGCTCCTGAACTGTCACCCTCACAGGTGCTTCTTCCTATTTATTTCTAAAAATGGCTCAGTCACCAAAAGATTGTGCTCATTGTTTTTAGTTGGTGATGTATTTCAAATGTACTGAATGCTCACTGTCTGGAAGCAGCAAATATTCACATTTTACCATTTTTTATTTCAACCCTTTGGCCTTATTTTAAGTCCTTCCTTTTCTCCTTCTCCAGGGGTCAAGTCATTTCCTTTCCTGAGGGAGAGGTAGCTCTTAGTGCGGCCAAATTTTATCGTTTGTATCAGTGTCCTGGGAATTCTGCTACGAATGAGAGTTACAAGGTAGCTTCTCTGTATCCCCACTAGATTGCGTGTTCCCTGAGTACAATAACTTAGCCTTTTTCAACGGCTTGTTGTCCCTCAGCCCCTGGTGACATACTTAGCCCTGCAGTGAGTTCTCACAAGAGTTTTGTTGTCAGTGTGTGTGTGTGTGTGTGTGTGTGTGTGTGTTGAGGGAGTGGATGACTCTAGTTAAAATCAGTGAACTCAAGAGTTGCAGAGAACATGCTAACACTATCCCTTCTCACTGATGACCAGTATCTATAATGGGTGTTTTAGAGCAGTGTTGTTATTTCATTCAACAGTCTGAGCCTCCCTTCAAAATGTTTCTATAACTAAAACCTTTGCATTAACCTTTTTGGGATTATCTGATATAATTATAAAACAATAAGGTATCTTCCTGGTTAGAGGACTGTAAGTTGCTTCATATAAAGTGCTGATCCTAACTTTATGAGTTTACAATTTGGTGTGAGGATTTGTACCTGAAGACCACTGCTTCCGTTCATACCTGAAAATGGATGTCGTCCTGAACAATCACTTCAGTGATACTGAAGTTCCTCCTCAACGATGAACCACGGCCTCTTTTCTCATCAGGCAGCCCTCATGCAAGAATACGTTGATCTGCTCTGGTTTCTCTGCCTCTTTCAAGATCGCACCAGTAGCTCTTCCATATGTTTTAGGCATCTTCCCGTTCGCATACTGTATAGCCAGATAAACTAGATCCTCATTCCTACATTTGCGTCCTATTCCTTCACGTTCCAGCATTTCTTTGACAAGTAGCATGCCCATGAAGACCCAGCCATGCCTTATTTCCTTGTATCCAATAAAGCCAACTTTTGACACAGGGAGAGAGCATCCTCCATTCTTCCCCAGCTGAAATGGAGTTTGGGTAAAGCCAAGCACTGGTCCTCTTCCTGAGACTGACATTTCAATAGATGGTTGGCATAGGATGCCTCGCTCCCTAAAATGACATTTTCTTCTCAAAGTAGTGGCAGACCTCAACAGTGTTCATCATGGAGTAAGTGATACATGACGTTGCCATGTTTGACACACATACCAATACTTGCCTGGCATTACACATCTACCTCTTTCCCTCCCGTTCAGGAACATGCCTTAGAATGTAAGTGGGTGCAGTCACATTATTAGTAGCATGATTGGAATCTGTATTTATTTAAAATATTATGTATTCTCAGACTTAGGTTCTTGGACTGTCATTAGTTACTAACCACCCATGACCCACAGCACGTTGCCATTGAGACCCAACCGCCCTTGAGCGGCGATGTCTCTGGAGACTGTACTTTTACCTGAAGCACTGTGTGACTGCCTGCCTTTAAAAATGATCTTGTAACTGATTGTCAGGGGCACTGTGAGAACTGAAGCTCTCCAGCTTTAGACCCTCATTCTCAAGGTGAAGAGCAGCGGGAGGCTTTGATAACTTTTACAGTGCACAGAGGGAAACATTTTTCGCTGACTGTGCCAGAATCCCATGCTCTGTGGGCAACATAATGGATTTCATTCAGAACCCTGCACAGGCCAACTGTCATGATATAGTTGGGAAGCTTTCCATCAGCTACTGTGAACTCCATCACTCTGTTCCCTACCTCCGTTTTTGGCTTCTCCATTCTTGGTCACATTTTACGAAGCAGCCAACCATCCAGATTGGGATTTCATGCTCTGCTGCACTGTTGCCTGAGTTATTTCTCTTACAAAGGCCTCCTTTACAAAGTCCTTAATCTGAGTAATGCATAGAAGGTGTATTAAGGGGTAACAAGTGAAAGAAGGCAAGAACCAGCAACTTCCTGAAAATTGTTGTCGTTAGAGCATTTCCATGAAGGCCCAACGATTCATTAGAGTGAGTCCAGACAAAAACCCTATCCCCTGAAACATATGTAGTGCATTCAGACCTAATTGGCCATGGTCCAGTCCAGTTCTAAGGGGTATATTCTTGGCATTTTGGAGGTCAGAGGAGAGATCTGATTTGAAGCTTGTCATGTGTGTTTCCCACATGTTATATTTAAGTTTGTTTGTTATATTCATTGGATGTGCCCCTTGCCTTTAAATTTCTGGACAAAGTTCATATACATTGGTCAATTCTGGCTTTTTATGCTATCAATCTAATGCCTCATTGCAAAAGATATCTACACCTTTGTACCAGCACATGAAAAGCCTTCATAGAACAACCTAGAGTTTGAGTGGGAAAGAGACTCTAAGTTACGGTTTAAGATTGACATTGACATTGGTTGTGTTGGCTGGAAAAGAATCCTGACTCTGTCTTTCATCTGCAGAATTTTCTTTGCAGTCCCAGTACTAGGAATGGCCAATGTTTCCAAAGCTTAGGAAACCGTACTATGAAAAAGCTTGCGAGTGAGGGCAACTTTCCATAGGATTCTTGCTTACCTCTTGAATTTCCTTGGTCTGCTTATCTAAGAATTTCACTGTGTGGGGCAGATAGAATGAGGCGGGAAATTCTGAGGCATACCACTGCATGAGTTTTTGTTTGCTTGTTTGACTTGAGCAGGGAGGTGAGGTGAGAACAGTAAGTAGTATGTTCTGTTTGTCTATCCAAGGAAACAATTATCTGATGGAAAGACACCTTCAAATCCTATTTTCACTACCTTTTTCTGATTAGAATCATATTCCAGCTATAATAATCAAAGCTTGAGTGTGTGACTTCAGGTCTACCTGTATCCACACAAAAGCTTTATTGTTTAAAGCTTTGAAGTACTACCCATGTTGAGCAATGGATAAGGGTTAAGGCCTGAAAAGGTAATTACTTATATGAAGCCAAAAGTCAGGGATGTGAGTGCGAGACAATTTAAAGAGCCCAAGGGATCTTATATTGCTTGCCTTGATTTGATTGAAGGGCATGTGAAACCATCGAGTGAAACTTTTCTAAGTAATTAATTTCAATTCACTGATTACTATCTCTGAGCATGAGAAGTTGCTGGATAGTATCATCTCATATATACAAAGGTGTTATCTAATTTGATAGCAGGCTACCACTGTTCAGCCTGCAGATTCTAATAAAAAATAGAAATTTCGATTCAATGAGACAAGTTTTAAGGTTTAGATTATTAGCTATTTGGCCTACTCTGTAGAGCTACCGAAGACAAAGTGACAGAAAAACAACCCAAATAAATAATTACTTTTTCGAAAGGATGGAATTGAATAAGATCCTTTGATTAGAGGCCTTGGGATAACTGCCAAACTGGACTTTGAGTTGTTTATAATGGTACATGTTGACTGAGCAGAGATGTATGAAATCTGGGATCCTAGCACTGAATACCGTAGCCTTGGCCCAAGTATGCTGGAGGCAGAGGGCAGGGACTATTTGGAAAAGAGACAGATAGCCTACTCTTTTAAAGAAGAATGCTTTTAAATGCAAATGTGTAAATTAAGCTGTAATTTAAGTGCCCACATCCCAAGAGACTCCACAATTTCCTCCAACACCTCAGTTCCTGGTGGAGGAGTGAGATCCTAACAAGTTTACCTTGGCTTTTAGTTACACATTGACTTCCCACCAGCCCAATTTGGTTTTGACTTAAATATTGGATCTTAAGTTTTCCTCTTTTTCTGCAACTTCATCAATTGAAGAAACATGGTTTTATTTTCCTAATAATTCTGTTATGATGAAATGAGACCAGTCTTCACTATTGTTTACATTTATTCATCAACCCTAAAGTCTCATTCCACCCTGTCCTCATTTTTAAACTCTAGTTGCAGACTGCTTAAACTTGTATCCTTAAAAAAAAAAGTCCAGTACTTAACACCTGGTAGAGGTGCTGTCTTCCATAAAGAATATATGCCTTTTGTTTTCACAAACAAAACCAGGTAGAGATGTGAGAGACAAAAATAATAGAATAGATTGATTCATTAGCTAAACATCCATTTATTCATGCATTGAACGAGTATTTGTTGAGCGTCTATTGTGTACCAGACACTGAACTAGCACCTGGTCAATTATAACACAGATGAACAGTGGTTACTGAGGAGTCAGGAAATAAACAAGTGAACTCCAAGTGATATATTTCATAACAAATATGGTAAGCATGATAAAGGAAAAGCAAATCTCTTCATAAGAGATTTGTGTTAATAAAGTTAGGCTGGACTATGTTACAGTAACTATGCATAATATAATTAAATGGCTTCACAAAAACAAAGTTGTGCGTTTTGTTTTTTGTTCTTTTTTTCTTTTGTATCCCCATATGGTGAGGTTGGTTAGTTCTTTTGGGAGGTATCTATCCAGCCTCCTTCCATCATTGGTACCACTGACTTCAACATGTGGTTTCCACAGTTGTGCTGCGAGAAAGAAAGATTGAAGAGTATTAAATAGGTATGGTTTGGGCCAGCTAGGAAATGGGTATATCATTTCTGCTTGTATTACATTGGCCAGATTCTAGCCTAATAGTGAGTGAGACTAGGAAACAGTCTCCCAGAGTGCCCAGAAGGAGGAAATGGGAATGGTGATCATCTTTATTCTAATGGAAGACTTCATTTAGACTAGAGGTTTCAGACGATCTCCATACATATGACTTTTCACCAGTAATTAGAATATTAAATATAGCCACATTAGCAGAACATACATTTTTCTCAAGTGCATGTGGAACATTATCCAGGATAGATCACATGGCAGGTCACAGAAAAAGTCTTAACAAATTTGAGAAGATGGAAATCATAAGTATCTTTTCCAACCACAATGGAATAAAAGTAGAAATCAATAGCTGAAGGACAAACTGGAAAATTCACAAATGTGTGGAAACTAAACACACTGTGAACAACCAGTGGGGCAAAAAAGAAATCAAAAAGGAAATTGGAAAATATCTTGAGACAAATGAAAATGAAAATACAGCATACCAAAACTTATGAGATGCAGCAAGAGCAGTACTAAGAGGGAATTTTATAGTGATAGATACTTATATTAGAAAAGGAGAAAGATCTCACCCTAAGTTAACACCTCAAGGAACTAGAAAAAAAGAACAAACTAAGCCCAAATTAGCAAAAGGGAAGAAATAATAAAGATTGAAGCAGAAATGAAGGAAACAGATAAAGGAAAAAAATCAATGAGAGTAAGAGTTGATTTTTGGAAAAGAGAAATGCAATTAAATTTTGGGTAGACTAAGGAAAAAGAGAGAAGACTTAAGATCGGAATGAAAGAGGAGACATGTGATGTGATGTCACAAGGAGGAAAAGGGTCCTAAGACGTTACTCTGAACAGTTATCCTCTATCAAAGTGGATAACCTAGAAGAAATGAATGAATTCTGAGAAACATACAACCTATCAAGACTGAATCATGACTAAAAAGTCTGAACACACCAATAACTGGTAAGGAGACTGAATCAATCATCCAAAATTTCCCAACAAAGAAACATCCAAGGTCTCATGGCTTCACTAGCAAATTCTACTAAACATTTAAAGAAGAATTACTGTCAACTTTTCAGTAATCAGGAACAAAGAAAGGATGCACATTCTCACCAGTTCTATTCAGCATAGTATTAGAAGTCCTAGCCAGAGCAATTAGGTGAGAAAAAGAAATAAAAGTCATTCAAATCAGAAAGGAAGAAGTAAAATTATCTGTGTGTAGATGACATGACCTCACATGTAGAAAACCCTAAAGACAAAAAAAAAAAAAAAAAAAATCCTGTTAGAACTAATAAGTGAGGGATACCTGGGTAGCTCAGTTGGTTAAGCGTCCAACTTCAGCTCAGGTCAAGATCTCGTGGTTTGTGAGTTCGAGCCCCGCATCGAGTTCTGTGCTGACAGCTCAGAGCCTGGAGTCTGCTGTGGAGTCTGTCTCTCCCTCTTTTCCTCTGCCCCTCCCCGCTTGCTCTCTGTTTCTCTCTCTCTCAAAAATAAATAAACAGTAAAAAAAAAATGGAATAAGTGAGTTTAACAAGGTTGCAGGATACAGAATCAATTTACAAAAATGAGTTGTGTTTTTATACGTTGAAACAAGTTATATGAAAAGGAAATAAAGAAAAACAATCCCATTTATAATGGCATAGAAAAGAATAACGTACTTGGGAGTAAACTAAGGCGATGAAAGACTTGCATGCTGAAAACTGTAAAGATTGTTTTCTTCTCCCTCCTTTCCTTTCAGTTTAACACAATAAGTATTAACCTTGTTGAACAAAACTTTTGTTCTAATGAAACAAATGATAGGAATGATTTTGATAGTAGGAGGAATGGCCTTGGGAAGAAGATAAAATGTAGTAAGAGTGTGGGCTCGCGACAGCCTGCTTCAGATTCTCACTCTGTTACTTACCAGTTGGGTTACCATAGACAAGCCTCTAAAATGCTCAGTGCCTCAGTTTCTTCATCTGTAAAATCGAGATCATCATCATAATAAAACCTACCTGTATTTGTTTTATATTTCTGTGGTAACAGATGACCACATATGTAGTGGCCCAGACATCTCAAATTTCTGTAGGTCAGAAATCTGACATGGGTCTCAGTGGGCTAAATTCAAAGGGTCAGCAAGCCTGTATTCCTTTTTGGAGACCCTAAAAGATAATTTATTCTCTTGCCTTTTTCAATATCTAGAGGTTGTCCCCATTTCTTGACTCATGGCCTCCTTCCATCTGTAAAGCTGGAGTGGCCAGTTGAGTCTTCCTTTCCTCACATTATAGTACTGACTCTGATGCCTTCTTCCACTTTAAAGGACCATTGGGGTAGTATTGGTCCAGCAGGATAATTCATAATGATTTTACTATTTTAAGGTCATCAGATTGACAATCTCAATTCCGTATGCAACTTTAATTCCCCTTTGTCATGTAACATAACATCATCACAAAGTCTGGGGAATAGGATATAGATACCAAATTTGGGATGGGGGGAGGGGGCAACATTACTTTGCCTATCCCACTACCATATAGGAATGTTGTAACAATTAAATGGTTCCTACAATATAATTATTATATGTAATGGCTCCTATATAATGATTTAAAGAGATGGCTCCTGTAATGGCTTTGAACAGTGCCAGTCACATAAGCACATGCTCAGTAAATGTCAGACATGACCCCATTATGTCGTACCATTTCATGAAGTTGTTTTGAAGAGGGGCAGGCTGCCAGCAGTTTGGTTTCCAGGAGGAATCCATGCTTCCTCCCTCACTGGTAGAAGTGATGATAAAAGTGTGTAGATAAGACAGCCAGTTCCTCCTCGAGACCTACACTTTGCTTTCCAAGGCCAAAGCTCAAGGCCTGAGATCCCTTTGGAATTGTGTGATTCTCCAAAGAAAACGTGTGGTTTGGACAAAGCCAATTTTATGAATAGCAAGAATGAAACAAATTGGGTGAGATCCAAGCAGATAACATTATCCTCACAGAAAAATAGCCAGTAGGAAGGTAAGGAGCCACCCACCCCAGGATGTTATTAAGTCCGTGTAGGAGCTGGAGTCCAAGGTGTACTTAAGACAGTAGACTCTGGAATTGAAATCTCTTCTTGTCTCGCAAGCCTTAGTTTCCCCACTTGTTTTATGTGAATGAAAATAATACTTACCTTAGCATGAGATGAGGGCTGGATGAGCTAATATAGCCAAAGTGCTTGGCACAGGGAAGGCCTGGCACTAAGTGCTAGATCAGGGATAGGTCTGGGATGTTTTGTATGTACTCAGAATCCTGTTGAAAATAATTAGAGTTGAAAGAGCCATTCTCCTGCTAGTCTGGGGCAAAGCTAGCAGGATTCTGAGCATTATTTCCAAAATCCTATTCTCATGTAGTTAAATCTCAGAGTGAATGTTTATTCCATTAAACATTCTTCCCCAGATTGCATCATATGTAATTATGAGATGAAAATGTTGTCTGGAGAATGAAAGTAGCTATTGTTCAAGTTTTATGTAGGTGATGATAGTTTTTGAATCTTCTTTGTGGGAGGAGGAAGGATTTGTTGGTTGAGATGGATTATGACAATTGGGCCAGGGACAGAGAGCAGAAAGCCCCAATTTCTTGGTTGGAAAGAAATGTGTTGTAGGACCTGGACTCGGCAGGAGTAGTATCTTGGGCGGTTTTTATCCCACAACAAGAATAACTGAAGATAAAGACAAGGATGATGAAAGACAAGATGATGTTTTAATGTCAACAGGCTAAGAAACAACAGTGCTGTTGTTTGCAGACAGCCTTTGTTCATCCGTGTGAGATTAGCCGTGGCATTAATTTATTCAGGATTATAGTTCAGAAGGAAAGTCAAAGCTGGAGCGCTTTCATTTAAGGAGCACATTGTACTAACTCCAGGGTGGAGAGGCATTGGTGCCCTGCTCTGTGGCCAAAGATCCTTCTGAGTGATTTGTCTTTACAGGATGGCTTACCCAGAGCACAAACCTTAGAGGCCACCTTTGCCTGCCTCGTAGCCACTGTCAGGATTCCTTATATCCTTGTCATACCCCGAGATTCTTTCGATTTCAAATGGTAAGAGCAATGGCCATACTTGGAAAGTGGAAACTGGTCAGGTCAGTGAGTCTCACCTAGAGCTACTGTGGTTCAGCCCCACTTGTCCAGGTTCCAGATATGTCCACACTTTGGGTAAAAATATTGCAACCATAGATTCTTTCCTCACCAGGCCAGCTTCTTAGCTCTGGAACATTTATACTTATTGTCATGAGGATGATGGGAGCACGGTATTATCACAAATATTGTTAATGTAAAACAAAGCAAAACAAAAACAACTTAATTTTGTTTTTATTATTTTATTTTTTATTTATTTATTTTTATTTTTTTAATATGAAATTTATTGTCAAATTGGTTTCCATACAATACCCAGTGCTCATCCCAACAGGTGCCCTCCTCAATGCCCATCACCCACTTTCCCCTCCCCCCCACCCCCATCAACCTTCAGCTTATTCTCAGTATTTAAGAGTCTCTTACGGTTTGCCTCCTTCCCTCTCTATAACTTTTTTTTCCCCTTCTGCTCCCCCCTGGTCTTCTGTTGAGTTTCTCAGGATCCACATATGAGTGAAAACATATGGTATCTGTCATTCTCTGACTGACTTATTTCACTTAGCATAATACCCTCCAGTTCCATCCATGTTGCTACAAATGGCAAAATTTCATTCTTTCTCATTGCCAAGTAGTATTCCATTGTGTATATAAACCACAATTTCTTTATCCATTCATCAGTTGATGGACACTTAGGCTGTTTCCATAATTTGACTATTGTTAGAAGTGCTGCTATAAACATTGGGGTACAAGTGCCCCTATGCATCAGCACTCTTGTATCCCTTAGGTAAATTCCTAGCAGTGCTATTGCTGGGTCATAGGGTAGATCTATTTTTAATTTTTTGAGGAATCTCCACACTGTTTTCCAGGGCGGCTGCACCAGTTGACATTCCCACCAGCAGTGCAAGAGGGTTTCCATTTCTCCACATCCTCGCCAGCATCTATAGTCTCCTGATTTGTTCATTTTGGCCACTCTGACTGGTGTGAGGTGATATCTGAGTGTGGTTTTGATTTGTATTTCCCTGATGAGAGACGTTGAGCATCTTTTCACGTGCCTGTTGGCCATCTGGATGTCTTCTTTAGAGAAGTGTCTATTCATGTCTTCTGCCCATTTCTTCACTGGGTTATTTGTTTTACGGGTGTGGAGTTAAAAACAACTTAATTCTGAAAAAAAAATTAGACTCATAATGAGTGCAGAATAGTTCAGTGTGAACCCATGCACTCTTCCCCTAACTTCCTCTGGTAATACAATCTTATATAAGCAGAGTTGATTAACTTTTTAATGACTTTATATATTGAAAATTTCAAAAATACATGGGATAAGGTACAAAAAGCTTAAGTGTACAACTCTATGATTTTTTATATTTTTACCAAGTGACCACTCTCACGTAAACATCACAGACATCAAGATAACCTTCCAGCGCCTCCCGAGCCTTTCTCATCACACACTCTTCCAATCATTATGTCCCCCAAACATCATTACTTTAATGGATTCTATCACCATGGATTAGTTTTACCTATTATTGATGTCTACTGCTGTATACCCTTTTGTATTTGGCTGATATATACTCTTCTGTATTTGACCTCTTTTGGTCAATATTTTGTCTGTGAGATTCATCCAGGTTGTTGTGGTTGCCAGTGGTTTGTTCTTATCATTGTCATATCGTACTCTGTGATATGGATATATCATCATTTATTTATCTCTTCTACTATAGACGGATACACAGATTATTTCCAGTTTGGGCTCTTTCAAATTATGCTGCTATAAAAATTATTCCACATGTCTTTTATGGCACACTTAGGTGTACATTTATGTTGGGGATATATGTGACAGTAGAATTGCTGGATCATCAGGTATGCATATGTTAGGCATTAGTAGCTACTGCCAAAGAGTTTTCCAAAGTGACTACAACCATGCGAGTCCTAGCTCCTCTCTGCCAACACCTAATATCTTCAGTGTCTTTAATTTTAGCCATTCTGGTGTGTGTGTGTGTGTGTGTGTGTGTGTGTGTATTAGTATCTAAGTGTCATTTAATTTTGCATTTCTGTGATGACGCTTATGTATCAGCTTTTCATATGTTCATTAGCTACTTGGAAGCCTTTGTGAAGTTTCTGTTCAAGCTTTTTTCTCATTTAAAAATTTACTATCTTTGGGGCGCCTGGGTGGCACAGTCAGTTAAGCGTCCGACTTCAGCCAGGTCACGATCTCGCGGTCCGGGAGTTCGAGCCCCGCGTCAGGCTCTGGGCTGATGTCTCAGAGCCTGGAGCCTGTTTCCGATTCTGTGTCTCCCTCTCTCTCTGCCCCTCCCCCATTCATGCTCTGTCTCTCTCTGTCCCAAAAATAAATAAACGTTGAAAAAAAAATTAAAATGGAAACTTAAATAAATAAAATTTCTGGAATCAGAAACCTTTAAAAAAAATTTACTATCTTTTTATTGATTTATAATAGTTTATATATTCTAGGTGTTGGCTACTTATTGGATATGCATAATGCAAATATCTTCTCCCACTCTGTGGCTTCTTCTGTCTCTCTTATAATGCTATATTTTGATAAATAAATTTTTTAGTTTTGATAAAGTTCAATGCACCAGTCTTTTCTTTTATAGATACTTTTGTGCATATACTTTTTATGAGCAATTTACGACCTATGTCCCTACTCCAATGGTAGATGATATTCCCCATATTATCTTTTAGAAGCTTTATTATTAAGCTTCATTATTAAACTTTGTTATTAAGATCCATCTGGAATTAATTAAGGTTTATTTTTCTCCACATGGATAGGATCCATTTCCATACAAATTTTGTAATCGGCCTATTAAGTTCCACAAAATATCCTGCTGGGACTTTGACTGAGATTGAGATGACTATGAAAATCAATTGAAGAACAGACACATCTTTAGAATAGTGAGTCTTCCAGTCTGTGAACTGGGTCCATCCCTTTATTTTCTTTCTGTAACATTTTGTAGTTTGTGTGTGTGTGTGTGTTGAAAGTCTTATGCTTCTTTTCCTTTTTTTAAAAAATTTATTACCAGGTATTTGATGAATTTTTCTAAAATTGTAAATGAGGTAGCCTTTGATTTTGTGTGCTAATATATGAAGACACAATATTTTATGTTGACCTTTTGTCCCATGACTTTATTAAATTCATTTACTAACTATAATTGTTATAATCTATGTATCCTTTCTGATTTTCAGCATACATAGCCGTTTTGTGTTTGAATAATGGCTATTTAATTTCCTCCTTTTCAGTCAGTATTCCTTTGTTTCTTTTCTTACCTCCTTGCCTGACTAGAACCACCAGTACAATGTTGCAAAGCTGGGATTAGGGTGGTCTTCTTTCATCCATGATCTCAGGGTGAACATTAATGGTAATGTTTTCATCATTAAATATTATATTGCTATTTATTTTTGTATATATTCTTTTTGAGGTTGGGACGTGCTATCCTATTCCTAGCTTGGTAAGAATTTAGTTGAATGGATGTTGAATTTTATCTAGTACTTTAGCATCTTTTGAAATTCTCATATTATTTTTTTCTTCTTAATTTTTTAATGCCATGGATTACATTATTTGATTTTCAAATGTTAAACTAACTTTTCATTTAAAAATGAAATTTCACAGTTAAAACCAACTTTGTCACAATATATTAAGCTTTTATCTTTCACTGAATTTGATTTGCTATGATTTTAAGATTTTTGTGTCTGTGTTCAGGAAAGATACGGGTCTGAAAATTTTCTTTTTTGAAAAGCTTTTTTCAGATTTTTGAGTATCCTGGCCTCAAATTGAGTTTGAGTTGGGCAGTGTTTCTTCTTTTTTCTATTCTCTGGAAGGATTTGTGTAAGATTGTTCTTTCTTCCTTAATTGTATGGAAGAATTCAATGTTGAGACCACAAGGAACTGTAGTTTACTTTGAGGGAAGATTTTTCATTATAAATTCAATCACTTTAATAGATGTAAGGCTAGTCCAATTTTTAAAATTTCTTCTTTAATCGGTTTTGGTAAGTTGTACTCTTCAAGGAATGTGTCCATTTTTCTCAAATTCTCATTATTTATTGGCCTACAGCTGTTTATACAGTCCCCTCATTAAAAAAATATATATATAAAAGATCTATAGGACTTTTCCTTTTCCATTCTTAATGTGGTTAACTTGTGTTTTCATTTATTTTTTCTTAATCTGTCTTTTTAAGGATTCATCAATTTTATTGAATTTTCAAAAAGCAACTTGTGTATTGTACGTCTGTTTTCTATGTCATTGAGTTGATTCTTATTTTTTGTTTCCTTCCTTCTACTTTCTTTGGGTTAAATTTGACATTTTTGATAGCTTGTTAAAATGGAATCTTAAATCATTGATTTTCAGCCTTCTGTCTTTTTTATTATATGTATGTAGAGCTGTTTTTTTCCTAGTAGTTTAGAAATATCCTGCATGTTTTTATTTTTATTATCTTTTTTTTGTTGTTTTAGAGAGAGAGCATGCACATGAGAGGGGAGAGGGGCAGGGGGAGAGAGAGAGAGAGAGAGAGAGAGAGAGAGAGAGAGAGAAATCTTAAGCAGGCTCCATATTCAGTGTAGAACCTGATGTGGGGCTCAATCCCAGGACCCCAAAATCAAAATCAAGAGCCTGAGCAACCCAGGCACCCCTCCTGCATGTTGTTAAATATTATATTTTCATTATCATTGAATTAAAACTGTTTTCTAATTTTCATTGTGGACTCTTTTTTTTTTTTTTGTCCCATGGGTCAAAGTGTATTATTTAATTTTGAAGCAATTTGGATTCCAGATTTTCTAGTTAATATTTTATGATTTTTAGCTTATTCCACTGAAATATTAAATAGCTTCTGTATGATTTTAGTCCTTTCAGATACATTTAGAATTGCTTTATAGACATGTGTTTTGGTTAACGATCTTGAGAACTTGTAAAATAATGCATTCTGTAGTTTATGGATATACAGATTGGCTAACTATGATATTCAGAAGTATTTCTCTTCTGATTCCTTTGGTTGTTTATTCTGTCAGTTATAAATAGGTGTTTTTAAAGTCCCCCACTGTAATATATTTCTCTATTTCTCACTTTTGTTCAGTCAGTTTTTGTTTAACACATTGCTATGTCTTCATTATTCTCAGTATGTAAATATAGGATTGTCACATTTTCCTGTTGAATCAACCTTTTTATTACATCTATTAAAAAATTACATCTATTAAAAGATAGTGTTATTTATAATTACACTGGATTACAAGATGTGAAAGTAAAAACGTGACACATGATAAACTAAAAATAGTCAATATTCAGTGTAACTATTGACAGATTTGAGCTAACCACCCTCCTGCTTATGTGTCCCATCTATGCTTCTTTGTTTCTCTTTTCCTCTTTAGTTGGTTAATCTGAAAGAAGGCAAAAACGTTTTATTTTCAGTTTTTTTCTCTACTAGCTTGCTAGTAATGCATTACCATGTATTTATTTTGGTGGCTATCCTAGACATTATAACACTTACTCTTCAATTATTACTCCTATCATTTTCCAGATATTGTACCTAAGGGCAGTTTAACTCTATTTTACCCCTTTTGCCCTTAATGCTATTTAACACCCAAGCCATGATTATTATCATTTTTAAACAGATGATAATTACTTAGATTTACTCATATAGCTTTTCCCCCCCTTTCTATGTTATTAATTGCCTCCTACATTACCATGCTAACTACTGGGGTCATGTTTCTTTCTGCCTGAAGTATTTGAATTCTGCTGATAACAGAGCTGTCTGAAAATGTTAAAAGTTTGCTTTCATTAAAATTTTTTTTTTAATGTTTCTTCATTTTTGAAAGACAGAACATGAGTGGGGGAGGGGCAGAGAGAGACACACACACACACACACACACACACAGAATCCGAAGCAGGCTCCAGTCTATGAGCTGTCAGCCCAGAGCCCAATGTGGAGCTCGAACCCACGAACCTGAAATCATGACCTGAGTCGAAGTTGGATGCCTGACTGACTGAGCCACCCAGGCGCCCCAAATTTTTGCTTTCATTTTAAAGGATTCTTTTCCTGACTATAAAATTCTAGTTGGAGACTTAGGCTCATTTAGTCCTTTAAATATGTGTTCTGTTGTCTCTGCCCTTCATGGTTTCCATTGGGAAGACAGTTCTCAGTCTTACTATTGATCTCTAGAGAGTTCTGTCTTCTTTTCTTTAGCTGGCTTGCAGATTTTATTCTTCAGTTTCTAGAATTTTTTTATGTATAAATGTGTTTTTATTTTGTATTTATTCTATTTGGAATATGTATATCTTCTTGAATCTGTAACTGGATGTTTATCATCAGTTCTGTAAAGTTTTTGGCTCATTTTCTTCAAATATTTCCTTTGTCTCATTCTTTCCCTTACTTCCTTTAGAATCTCAGTTATATTTATCAGAACTTTTGACTAGATCACATACTTGGTTTTTTTTTTATTTTCCTTTTTTTTCTTCTCTGCCATTTAATCTGGATATTTTTTACTGATTTATTCTTCAGTTCATTTACCTTCTTTTGTACAGTGTCTAATCTTCTATTAAACCCATATGTGGAATTCCTAATTTCAGTCACTTTCAGTTCTAGGAATTCCATTTTTTTCTTTCTTATACTTCATCTTTTCATCTGTTTTCTTTAATATTTTAATTGTAGGTATTTTAGAGCCCATGCCTGATAACTAATATCTGTATCACTTTTAAGTCTATTTTTTTCTTTCTTTTAATTTTCAATTATTTGTTTCTTGGCATGCCTGGCAGTTGTTGAGGCTTTCGATATCTGTACATTCCTCTTGAAAGGAATAAATGCTATGGTAGGCAGATAGAATACAGGCAAAGTACCTTGATCCAATTATGGCTGGCTTATTTATGATTTGTCCTTACTTCCAAGGTGTAGCCCTTTTAGGGGTTCCACAGGAAAGCCTGTTGTTTCTACCTGTGCCCCCACTCCTTGGTGAGCACTTAACTTCAGGTTTTGATTTCCCATGCTTAATGTTTCAGTCTCTTATCAGCTGCTCTTTGCTTGGTTTCATGGAGTCTTGCCCAATCTGGGGGTTAGCAAATGCCTTAAGGAGAAATTGCCTACAAAATATAGAATTACCTCTCCAGCGTTCCATTTTATTTGGGATCTTTTCCCTCATGTTATGGCTTTCTCTGTAGCACGGGACCCAGTTTTGTCTCCCTATCCTAGTGAGACTGCCACTAACCCCAGGTTACTGTTTTCTGTTTGGCTTCTGTGTCCTGCTCCATGAACTGGCAAATTCCACAGTCAGGGAAGGGACAGTAAATGTAGGGCTTCACTCCATGCACTTCTTCTCCCTCTAGGATCTAGTACCTTCAAGTTCTGGTTATCATGTTCTCTGATGCCTCCGTGCAGCTGTTTGTGTTTATACCTTATCCAGTCTCATTGGATGTTCTCAGTGTTAGGGTGCGTTCATCTGACAGCATCTAGTCTATCATAGCCACAAGCAGAATTTCTCCAGTTAACGCTTTTTAATTTGGCTACAAAGGTTGCTTCATTCAAGAAGCTGGACTCCATGTGTTGTTGCTATTTGATTGTGTACAGAGTCACCAGGTACTGGTGGGCGTCCAGACACAGCTTTGTGGAGGAAATGCTGAGCCCAGAAATACCAGCTTTTTCCACTCAGGGGTTGTTGAGAGGAGTATTGCCTTTATCTCAGTATGGTTATGAAGTGGTTCTTTCTAGCATATGAAATTCTATGAACTCCAATTTTTAAAGGTGCTCTACACTTTAAAAATTGATGTTTATAGAAGCTTTTTTTTGTTTTTTTTTTTTTTACTATGTGCGGGCCGCTTAGAAAACTTAAAAAGTCTTAGTTCTCACTTGAAAAAATATACATCCTATAGTATTAGCATATTAAAGACATAGGCCAGCATTTTTCACACTAATGCATATAATTTTGCTACTCTAGATGTTGAGACTATAGTAATGAACAAGGCAGAAAAAAATCCTTAGAGGGGACTGAAATTTCCTGTGCAATCCACATTGGGGGCACCAGGACCATGTACAGAAGACATGTTTATGAAACACTGAATTGGATTAATCTCTATGGACAACTGCTGTGCCTTATTTCTGCTTCCAGTGGTCACTGACTCTATTTTTAAAAGGCTAGCTAGAGCATGTCAATATGAAAGAATGTCTAATGAAAGTGGTCATTTTGGAGTGTTTTGCTTCCTCTAGGGACTATATCAGATTGAAACAGAATTTTTAATTTACCACAGTGAGTCTGACTCTTGGCTATGCATTGTCACACTTTTCAACAACCATTGCTGCATTACTGAAACAAAATTAATTTAAATTCTCTTTAAACCCATCTTTCGGTTTGATTTTCTAAATTAAAACTGTCAAGAGATCAAATAATAGTGTCATTACATTGAAAGATAGGGAACTGTGCTTTAAAAACTATCAGCCCATTTGATCTACCATACAGAACTAGGTTGGCAATTATCCTAAAAGAGTCAACTTGGCAAGAAATCAGAGAATCTGAAGAGTCAGTCAATGATCACATGTAAATCTGTCTTGTGATTTTATGTAGTTATGTATTTAAATGACTGCATATACAGACATATACATACACCTGTATATACATACTTTTTTTCAGATTCCTAGGCTGATATTCCTCTTAGATAATTAGGAAAGGCATATCTTCATGCAAAGTTGTGCCGCCTCATGAAAGGAACACTTAGAACCTATGATGGTTTATATTACCCATGGCACTGTTTCTGTTACCAGCGAGAATACCTGACGCTTGATTCTGTCTTTCGTTTACCTGACATTCATCAGAAGGATTTTGGAGAATTCTGTATTATTTAGGAGGAGTTTCCCATACTAGGAAAATAACTGCAAAGCCTGTATCTCCAAAATTTTTGGTTTTCAGCAGGAACCCAGGACTCTGTGACTATGAGTTAAAATATTTGTGCCTTCAGATTCTAGATGAGGCAGGGCTGTTTAATGGCAGATTATGTCTCCTTGGGAGACACTCAGGTATTTAGGCAAACATTTCAGTACCAGAAAAAGTATATATGGCAATGGCATAGATCAAAAGCATCACCGTGTAATTGAAACTGACTTTGTATTGGGTTCCTTCAGTGTCAAGACTCCCTTTATTTCTTTCTGAGAGCAACATTTTCCTTTTTATCTTTATTTATGTCAGTTTTTCCTTAATCGTCTTCGAATGTTTGTGAGTTGGTGTTCACATGTCCCCATTCTGTTTTTTAAATCTCATTTGTTGCCGTTTTCCTTTTACAGAGAGAGGAAGCGTTCTGTTTAGGCTACATGTTTAAGGGCGAAAAGTGTTTATAGAATCTTCATCTGCTTCCCCTGAGCCTGATCTATTTGATGACATCACTCTACAGTTTTACCTGATTTGGACAATACAAAGTGCACAGGGTAGAATATTTGGGACAGCAAACAGGACGTGTTTTTATAATTACCCAGAAAACCCAGGCTATAGCTTGTGGTTCTTCTTTTTTTAATATGGAATTTATTGTCAAATTGGTTTCCATATAACACCCAGTGCTCATCCCAACAGGTGCCCTCCTCAGTACCCCTCATCTACCTTCCCCTCCCTCCCACCCTCCCCCCCATCAACCCTCAGTTTGTTCTCAATTTTTAAGAGTCTCTTATGTTTTGGCTCCCTCCCTCTCTAACCTTTTTTTTTCCTTCCCCTCCCCCATGGTCTTCTGTTAAGTTTCTCAGGATCCACATAAGAGTGAAAACATATGGTGTCTGTCTTTCTCTGTATGACTTATTTCGCTTAGCATAACGCTCTCCAGTTCCATCCACGTTGCTACAAAAGGCCATATTTCATTCTTTCTCATTGCCATGTAGTATTCCATTGTGTATATAAACCACAGTTTCATTATCCATTCATCAGTTGATGGACATTTAAGCTCTTTCCAAATTTGGCTATTGTTGAAAATGCTGCTATTAACATTGGTGTACAAGTGCCCGTATGCATCAGCACTTCTGTATTCCCTGGGTAAATTCCTAGCAGTGCTATTGCTGGGTCGTAGGGTAGATCTCTTTTTAATTTTTTGAGGAACCTCCACACTGTTTTCCAGGGCGGCTGCACCAGTTTGCATTCCCACCAGCAGGGCAAGAGGGTTTCCGTTTCTCCGCATCCTTGCCAGCATTTATAGTCTCCTGATTTGTTCATTTTAGCCACTCTGACTGGCGTGAGGTGGTATCTCAGTGCGGTTTTGATTTGTACTTCCCTGATGAGGAGAGACGTTGAGCATCTTTTCATGTGCCTGTTGGCCATCTGGATGTCTTCTTTAGAAAAGTGTCTATTCATGTCTTCTGCCCGTTTCTTCACTGGATTATTTGTTTTTCGGGTGTGGAGTTTGGTGAGCTCTTTATAGATTTTGGATACTAGCCCTCTGTCCGATATGTCGTTTGCAAATATCTTTTCCCATTACGTTGGTTGCCTTTTAGTTGTGTTGATTGTTTCTGTGGCAGTGCAGAAGCTTTTTATCTTCATGAGGTCCCAATAGTTCATTTTTGCTTTTAATTCCCTTGCCTTGGGGATGTGTCAAGTAAGAAATTGCTGCAGCTGAGGTCAGAGAGGTTTTTTCCTGCTTTCTCCTCTAGGGTTTTGATGGTTTCCTGCCTCACATTCAGGTCCTTTATCCATTTTGAATTTATTTTTGTGAGTGGTGTAAGAAAGTGGTCTAGTTTCATCCTTCTGCATGTTGTTGTCCAGTTCTCCCGGCACCATTTGCTAAAGAGACTGTCTTTTTTCCATTGGATGTTCTTTCCTGCTTTGTCAAAGATGAGTTGGCCATACTTTTGTGGGTCTAGTTCTGGGGTTTCTATTCTATTCCATTGGTCTATGTGTCTGTTTTTGTGCCAATACCATGCTGTCTTGATGATGACAGCTTTGTAGTAGAGGCTAAAGTCTGGGATTGTGATGCCTCCCGCTTTGGTCTTCTTCAGTATTATTTTGGCTATTCGGAGTCTTTTGTGGTTTCATACAAGTTTTAGAATTGCTTGTTCTAGCTTCAAGAAGAATGCTGGTGCAATGCTGATTGGGATTGCATTGAATGTGTGGATAGCTTTGGGTAGTATTGACATTTTAACAATATTTATTCTTCCAATACATGAGCACGGAATGTTTTTCCATTTCTTTATATCTTCTT
Source organism: Acinonyx jubatus (assembly GCF_027475565.1). NCBI lineage: Eukaryota > Metazoa > Chordata > Mammalia > Carnivora > Felidae > Acinonyx > Acinonyx jubatus. Next base: position 143,039,299 of record NC_069383.1, on the reverse strand, counting down.
CATTTTCCTTCATAAGCTTTCTATAGTTTTCAGCATACAGATCTCTTACACTTGTGATTCTTTAAAAAAAAAAAAATCCACTTACAAATCCTATGAGAATATATGGTCCTCACTGATACATCCTTTGGTGGCCCAAGACTGACTTTGAAGGGTTGCCTAAATGCTATGTGTGGTTGAGATGTGGATCTGGATGGAGGTTGAGCCTTTGAATTGTGGGGTAAAATTTTTTATCTGGACTGGGTCACTGATGATATCAGCGATCAAAGATTTTGGAGACAATCAAATCCCTTAACATCTGTGATTTTGAGACAGAAATGGAAGAAGTCTCATACTGTCTCATTCTGTCTGAATTGGTTATTCAGGGGTCTCTTTAGGAACTCTCACCAAATGGCTGAGAAGTTCCATTTGAGATGCAGTTCATTGACTGCTGACTATTGGAACATCATTTCTGAAGACCTCCATGTCTTGGTCATCTGAAATTGGACCCTTTAAATAATTCAGAGGTCAGAGCACAGAAGAGACAGTCTTGTTGAAGATTTGTGAAATGTCAAAATTTAACAAATGTAAGGTCTATACTTAATTTTGACTGGCTTGTATGAAGACACCAAAAGAAGTAAAACTCTTTAGAACTTTCCAAAGTGGGGATGCACTAAGGATCACCCTCCCTGGTCCTCCCCCTGTAATGCTTAGGGATGTGTCCTGGGGAGGGGAGAGTCATTTGGTAAAAACTTTGTGTTTCTGCCCCACTATGTGGGACGCTTTCACCTTGAGGGTCCTGGAACAATAAAAGGGTTAGCCCAAGTATTGAACACTGTTTAGCTGTCTTGGGACATTTGTTCTGTGTTCATGGATTTAGTAAATTTAATGTAAATAGGCACCCCAGCAGCTGTGTCCCCTTAAGCACATTTTATTTAGCAGCCGAGTTATCCACATCACTTGGCAGCCTTAGATTTTCAATTTTTTCTTGTGCCAAGAGGGCAGCTGGAATAATTTGAGTACTCATTAATTTGGGAGAAATATGAGCTGTGTATGGCAGACAACACGAGTCTTCTGTATGGTGTTGTACCAGGATAAGCAGATCAGAATAGAAGCAATTTGCCCTATCCCAAAGGGGCCCTAGGATTTTAATAAGCTGGTTATGAAAATTCTATTTCTTTGCAATTTGAAGCATCTAATTAGAGCCTGTAATTTCTCTCCTATAACGAGAGTGGATGAAGGTTAACGTTAGGCCTCACAGGCCCTTTCACATTCATTTACAGAGAGAAATCAGGTAACAGTTGTAGTTAATTAGTACAGGGCATTACATATTTAGTCCATCTTGATTTAACTTGGAGAACACATGCATGTTGTTGGAGTATGGAAAATGATAAAGGGAAGTGAAATTTAATTTTTAATCAAAGATAAAACTTAAAGGCAGTATAATAATTTTAGCACTGACTCTCCCGACAGCCAGTGCAGCAATTGCCTCCAGTCGCCTGAGCTGTCAAGATAAAGGAAGATGATGTCAATTTAATTTCATCACTGAACACATTTCCCAAGTTCAAACAGCTGGGATTTATGCAATCTGCGTAGAGTACAAAGAACCCGATGATTTTTATCATAGCAGTGACATAAAAAACCACCTTCTTGATGTTTCAAAGTTTGGATTTTGAGTTTGGACATGAGTGTGTTTGGGGGAACTGCCTTAAGGAGATGTATCATTCACGGGCATTTCTTTCAAGAGAGGACTCGTGTCTAACAAAACTACTCTCTGAAAGAAAATCTTCCTCCAAGAGGCAGGGCCTACTCGGTAACGAGCAGCCTTGTGTTGAATCAAGTCTGACTTTGCCGTAGACTGATACCCAAACTCCTGCGTGCTGAAGACAGTAAGTCATTCTCATGACTTATCATAACCCAATCCAAATTACCTTCCTAAAGTGAGATTCAGTTAAGTCAGGACATGCATATCAGGAAGAAACCCCTCAGAACTGATGGGGCCCATGATTGGACTTCCCTCCAGGGCCCAGCACAGAGTAAAACATCTTTGGAGTGAAATCAGTTCCTGGGAAAGCTCTCAGGACTTCTGTAACTTACCTGGAAGCAGGCTTCTGGGGCACGAGAATATTATAAAAGGGCAAAGATAGGGGGAAAGATAGAAAGTCTTATAAGAATAGAAAGATTTAAAAGAGTAACTTTAAGGCCTGTGTCCCTCTAGGTGTTCTGGTGAGGGGGTTTATCTTGGCCTATGAAACCTATCACTACTCCAGTGGTTTCATTTGGGGAATGCTTGAAGCATCTTTGTAGATTTGTACAAAAAAAAAAAAAAAGCTGACTCCCAAAAACCATCTTACTTTGCTACATTGGCTTCCAGTTGCCAGTTGTCATAAAATGGTTTCTGACGGCAATAATCCTTTGAAAATCGCCTGTTATTGGGGATAATAGCTGCTTGTCAGAGCATTAACCACCCTCGACTTCACTTTGGGCTATTACATAACAAAAGAATGAACTGATGGTGAGTCTGCCAGGTGTATTAAATTATATCATGCATTATAGAAGTTCCATGATGGGGATTAGCATCCAGAAAAGACTATCAGAGATTGCCAAACTCATTATCGGCTGGGGCAGGAGGCTGGCCTCAGGCCTGAGGATGCAAGGCTGTAGTTGTCTGTAACTATTAAGCCACTAGCTCAGGTCCATCCTTGCCCTAGCATGGAGACAGAGAGGTATCACACCAGTGTTTTCTCTGTTCTTCCGCCTCTAAAGAGAATCAAATTATGCTGTATTGATTATAGTTAGGTATAAAGCTGCACTGAAATGGATTTGTTCATTTTCTGATTTCTCAATGACAGACCTACGTCTTTGGGATCCTCCCAGAACTTTTGGGGGGTCTACATTTTGTTCTCTAGCTTACCTTAGACAATAAATGTGGATGGTGGACTTCAGAGGGTACGGCCTCCGAGAGGATCTGCCACAATGTTGCAGGCACCCACATTCACGCTTAGTGTTGATATGTCACATTGAGCTGAAGACATCTTTCAGGTCAGATGTTTTCCAAAGGGGAGAAGCATGAAATGAAATGACGATTTAATACCCATGGAAATCAGATTTCTGCTGCAAACACACAAAGCATGACTTCTTGTGTGTTCTCGACAGGCCTGAGTGATCCTTCACACGGGTCTTGGCCTAGTCCATTTTTGATGACCTGGCGAATGGTGCTGCTTCTAATTTTCAGTAGAACATCCTTGTAAGACCTGTTTAATCATGTCCATAATCCTTAAGCAATAATCTGAATTTTCCTACCTGGATCTTTTCTGCATGGAGTTGGGTATTGGATCAGTATTGCACCTCTCCTACCTTGCCCAGACCCTGACACTCAGTAGGTGCTCTGGAAATATCAGCTGAATGGAATTGAGTGGAAATTTCTTACCGCCTCTTTCTAAGAAATATTTTCTTATTACAAAAGTGTTTCATGTTCACTGTAGAAAATTAAAAAACAACAGATAGCAAGCAAGAAAGAAGTATCATCTGCTCTCCAACCACCAGAGATTATAGCATTAGGCACCCTTTGCATATATCTTTCCATTATTTTTCTGTGAAAATATATTTTTATGTTTTTTATAGATTGGCTAAGACTGTACATGGCGTTTTGGAGCTTATTTTGTTCTTTTAGTGATGTCTTTCCAAGTCATTACGCGATCAACCTGACCATTATTTGTAATGGCTTTATGAAAGTTCATTGAATGAATGTACTATAATTTAATCCCCTTTCTGTGGGTACATTTAGGTGGTTGTAATTTTTCTCTAATATGAACAGCGCTTCAACATATATCCTTTATGTTAAATCATTTCGCTGTACGATGGTTTCCTTGGGCAATGTGGAGAGTCAAACAAAGAAAATATCCATCAAGACTTTTGAAAAGACAGATTGCTTTGGTGGGTAGAAAGAAAGGCAAAATATCAGACATCTGAACTTGGTCTGAGCAATGAAGGGCAACAGCATCTTATGGACATCATCAATGGATAAATGTTTAGAAACTGTAGAATGTGGACTGTTATATTAATTCTATTTGTACATTTAAAAAAAATGAAAAATTTCAACTTGGTGGGAAAAAAAATTGGAGGTGATTTCCTATAAGTGGATTGCTGTGTTGGATATTACGTACATTTTAAATATTTGAAAGATATGGTCAAGTTATTGTCAGAAAGCTTATGCCCATTTATATTCCCACCAACAGGAAGGCTATTTCCCAATACTCTCATTGCCATTAACAAACCATTTTCAATTCCATAGCAAAAAAAAAAAAAAAAAAAAAGAAAGGAAAAAAACCCAAAAACACCTCCCAAAAAACAGAAATACCCCCAAACTCTTAATTTGTATTTGTATTTTTCCTTTAAAGTGAGTTTAGTCATGTCCTGTGACCCATTATTTTGCTCTCATGTCAAAGTGTTGCAATTAAAGAAATGAACTTTGGAGTCCCATGTGCCTTAAAAGGGTTTGATAGCTGCCACTTACCTACTGTGTGACCTAGGACAGGTTCCTACCTTTTCCAAGCCACAATTTGCTCATCTGTTGTTTTTTTTTATATTAAATGTAATTTATTGTCAAATTGGTTTCCATACAACACCCAGTGCTCATCCCAACAGGTGCCCTCCTCAATGCCCATCACCCACTTTCCCCTCTCCCCCAGCCCCCATCAACCCTCAGATTGTTCTCAGTATTTAAGAATCTCTTATGGTTTGGCTCCCTCCCTCTCTGTAACTTTTTTTTCCCCCTTCTCCTCCCCCATGGTCTTTTGTTAAGTTTCTCAGGATCCACATATGAGTGAAAACATATGGTATCTGTCTTTCTCTGCCTGACTTATTTCACTCAGCATAATACCCTCCAGTTCCATCCATGTTGCTACAGATGGCAAGATTTCATTCTTTCTCATTGCCACATAGTATTCCATTGTATATATAAACCACAACTTCTTTATCCATTCGTCAGCTGATGGACATTTAGGCTGTTTCCGTAATTTGGCTATTGTTGAAAGTGCTGCTATAAACATTGGGGTACAAGTGCCCATATGCATCAGCACTCCTGTACCCCTTGGGTAAACTCCTAGAAGTGCTATTGCTGGGTCATAGGGTAGATCTGTTTTTAATTTTTTGAGGAACCTCCACACTGTTTTCCAGGGCGGCTGCACCAGTTTGCATTCCCACCAGCAGGGGCAAGAGGGTTCCTGTTTCTCCACATCCTCGCCAGCATCTATAGTATCCTGATTTGTTCATTTTAGCCACTCTGACTGGCGTGAGGTGGTATCTCGGTGGGTTTTGATTTGTATTTCCTTGATGAGGAATGACATTGAGCATCAGGGATGTCCACTCTCACCACTGTTGTTTAACATAATATTGGAAGTCCTAGCATCAGCAATCAGACAACAAAATGAAATCAAAGGCATCAGAATTGGCAAAGATGAAGTCAAACTTTCACTTTTTGGAGATGACATGATATTCTATATGGAAAACCCAACAGACTCCACCAAAAGCCTGCTAGAACTGATACATGAATTCAGCAAAGTTGCAGGGTACAAAATTAATGTACAGAAATCGGTTGCACTTTTATACACCAATAATGAAGCAACAGAAAGAGAAATAAAGAAACTGATCCCATTCACAATTGCACCAAGAACCATAAAATACCTAGGAATAAACCTAACCAAAGGTGTAAAAGATCTGTATGCTGAAAACTATAGAAAGCTTATGAAGGAAATTGAAGAATATACAAAGAAATGGAAAAACATTCCATGCTCATGGATTGGAATAATAAATTTTGGTAAAATACCAATACTACCCAAAGCAATCTACACATTCAATGCAATCCCAATCAAAATTGCACCAGTATTCTTCTCAAAGCTAGAATAAGGAATCCTAAAATTTGTATGGAACCACAAAAGACCCCAAATTTACTCATCTGTTAAATGAGAATAATGATAGTGCCCACCTCATTGCAATCCTGCCATGTATGATATGTGACAATGGGCGGGTGCTCAACATAGTTTTAATGCTGTAGTAGTACTCTATTTCTCTTACCATGTTCCTACTGCAGACATTATGATGGATTATCCCTACTTAGCCTGTGCTTATACCTTATAATTTCTTGCAATAACCTCATTAATTCATTTATTTGAAAGTTATTTGGGGGCATCTGCTATAGGTCAGGTTCTAGATTAGGAGTTAAACAATAGTGAACAAAACTGACATTGTATCTCCATCATGAAGCTTACACTTCAGTGTGTGTGTGTGTGTGTGTGTGTGTGTGTGTGTGTGTGTGTGTGTGTGAAGTAGAACATAGCCAAGTGGCAAATAAAATAACTGTAAATAGCACTGAATGCTGTGCAGAAAAGCAATAGGGGCTGAGGCCAAGCATAAAATGGAGACTTATTTTAGGTGACAAGAGGAGGGAGGGACTTTGGGACATGGGGAGTTTTATGATAAGACCAAAAGGATAGAAAGGAAACAGCAATGCTAAAATGTTTTAGTGTTGAGAGGGGAGCATGTGCAAAGGGTCTGTGGCATGAAAAAGACTTGAGGTGTTGGGGGAATTGGAAAAAGGTTAATGTGGGAGGAAGGACATGGCTGGGAATTTGGCAATAGTGAGGGGCAACCTGAGGTGGGATTGTGGAACAAGGCAGAGGCCAGAGCATGGGTCAGGGGTGGCTTTTGATTCTTATTATATATGAAAGCAATGCCCCTGCAGAACTTCTAGCAAAGGAGGTACATTTTCTGATTTTTACTGCAGGAAGCTTTCTCTGGGACTGGATAGCAATGGAAAAGCTCAGGTAAGAGGCCTGGCTGTTTATCCAAATGAGAGGTGTTGGTAGCCTGGACTAAGTATTGGCAGAGGAGATGAAAATCACAAGAATTGTATTTAGCAAGAAACTTCCAAAGAAATTATTTATTTCCCTATTCCATGTCATTAATTAGGATCATTTTTAACACTGAAGTCATTAGAAATCACCCAGCGCTCTGAAAGAGAGGGTTTCCAGGCTGCAACAGATGCTGTGGACCCTTCCTCCCATGCAGCCTCATATCCTCAAGCTTACTCCTCCAGGAAAAGCCCTCATCTCCTGGAAGGTGGTGTTTAAGATGGAAAACTGGAGAACTTTGTTGCTCATATTACAGCCAGCAGCTTTGACCAATCTTGAGGCTCTCCAGTGGGAGAAACATATTTTGGAAAAACAAACAGCTCAGTTCCAGGACACAGTATCTATCTTTCTCTTCCCTCAATCCTCATGAAAAATCCTGACCCCAGAAAAACAACAAACCAACAAATAAATAAAGCCATAATGGTGAGGAAAGAAAATAGGTTCTAGCTCTCAGGAATACCAACTTTGCGTTTATGTATTTTTTCTTTTTAAAAAAAATTTTTTTAATGTTATTTATTTTTGAGAGAGACAGACTATGAGCAGGGGAGGGGCTGAAAGAGAGGGAGACACAGAATCTGAAGCAGGCTCCAGGTACCAAGCTGTCGGCACAGAGCCCGACACGGGGCTCGAACTCACAGACCGTGAGATCATGACCTGAGCCGAAGTTGGCTGCTTAACCAGCTGAGCCACCCAGGTGCCCCATAGTTTATGTATTTTCTTCTATTAAAACCCATTGCTCTTCTTGGCTTGCATTTCACTGATCTGTCTGCTGCCTCCCAGGCTATCTTTCCCCACCATCCCGTGCATTCCATGTGGGTTCTACTGGGTTTGTAGCTTCTCTCCACTGCAAGAATGCTCCTGTAGGACAGAGATGATCTGTCGCCCTGCATGACCTCCCCTTCCTCAGTGTTTTTTGGTCACCACGCCTTTTTCACCAACTTACTGGCATGACTGATACTACATAATTTCCTGTTGTTTTCTCTTACATGTAAAATGTGGTGGGGAAAATGTGAGAAATGCTGGAGGGTTCATTTCCAGGAGCAAAGAGCCGAGGAGAAGATCAGGAAGGATTCTTTTGACCTAAACTATCCCTCCAAAGGGACACAAAGCTAAGAGAAGAAATACAGGGACTTTACAGTTAAAAGTTTTTAACAAAATTTAACCCTCTTTCATGATAAGAGCATTGAACAAATATATGACCAGAACATAATAAAAGTAGGGCCAAACAAAACACTTAATCTCTGATGGAGATGAGGACAGCCAACACCAGTGAGGAAACCTGGATAACTTTAAGGCTTATGGTCTGTAAGATAACAATTCTTAGGATAAATACAACTCTAACTGATTGAAGGCAAGAAATAAATTTTCTTCTGGGGTTTCTCAGAAAGAAGATATGTTTCCCCCCAGTTGCCCCCTGGAACTTTCTCTCACTTTCCTGCCTCATCCACCTATGGTACTCGTTGATGTCAAAACAGTGGCTCTTGATAGTACGGTCTTCAGCTGGGTGCATGCTCCCGTAGTGGATGTTCAGGGTCATGGGAGCACTGGAATCCCTGGAGGGGGCAGAGGTCAGGGTACTGATAATGAGCATGTATCGATTGCCGAAACCCCACAGGTGATTCTGATAAGTCCTTCCCTCCCAACCCCGAGCCATGTTCCTACCTGTCTGCCTCTTGGAGAGTCACAGGTAAAATGAAATGAACGCTGTCCTCAACAATATCCTTGCAGTTGTCTGATGAGTCCTTGACTTTTCTTTCTGACAGTAAGCCCCGGAAGGTGGCAGGTGATTTGACAGCAGAAACTGCTATTTTAGACTAATTCTTAGTGACAGGGAGGATTGGTGGGGAAGATAGTAGTGACAAGAACCGTGCTAGCTTAGAGTTCACAACAGCTGTTGGTTTTAATAAGTTTGAGAATGATTTGGGCAGAATTCCAAACCCCTAAATCCTCGACCTATAACCTGCACTGTGCTGATTCACTAGGGTGGTCTGTGGAGGGACTGCTTTATCCAAACGCATGCTGCTTCTTACTGAGTGGCGAGGGGGTGGGGACGGGCTTTGGCCCACATCCCACACAAAGGCTGCATTTGTGCCCAAGGCCGTGTGAGTCTTGGTCCTGTACCCTCATCTGGGTAGTGAACACAAACTCCGGCGGGGGGGGGGGGGAGGGCAGGGGGGCGGTACCATTAAGGGAAAAGGAGCTTTTCACTAAGGTCCAGACTGACAGGCCAACTCACGCCTTCAGGCTTCACACCTTTGGGCCTTTTCCTACATGTTTTCTCTTTAGGGTCCAGGCAAGATGCCCCATTGGAGACCTCCTCTTAGAAAGGACCCCCCACACACTCTTTAGTAGCACAAACCCTGCCCTCACCCTACCATTTAACAGCAATCCTGCCATATGGGTATTCTGTTAACCATAGTGCCTTGCAGGTAAGGAAAATGAGACTCAGAAAGATCACATAACTCCCCCCAGGTTGTGTGGCTCACTTGGGGAAGACCCAGCTGCTAAAACTGGGTGTGTCCAGTTCTCAACCCTGTCTTGTATCCACTGTATTCTGCTCACCTGTCCACCCAGTCATTCCTGTTTTCCATGAAATCTTGCTGCCTGTTCAAACTGTGCCAAGGGGCGGGAGGAAGAAGGGACTTGCACTGAAAGTTGCTTGGAAGAACAAGTGTCCCATCATCGCTGTAAAGTGTTGTCTTTTCCCTGCTAGGTTATCCTTGAAGCAGGCCGTTATTTAAAATACAGTTGACTTCAGTCTACAGCTTGTATGCCTTCCATCTAGAATCAAGGGGCAGCACCTAGGAAGAAATAGGCTATAAAACTGATGATCCACCCATGTGAGGCCTCAACTAAGACACCATTTTCTGGCTCCTGAAGATGAGATGGCAGTAACAAAGACGGGAACTTTTCCATCCTCCATTTCTTGCTATTTATCACCGAACTGCAGTGTGAAAAGAAATCAAGGGAACTTATTGTAGGGGAAAGTGAAATTTCCAGCTGATTGATAGCATATCAATTTGGAAAAATAGGAAAGCATTTAAAATGAAGTTGGTAGTGAAGGAAAGAGCTCTAACTCTGATAAATTCATGAGCATCCCATGCCAACTTATTTTGACTTACAAAATTTGTGAAAAGAAATGGAGAGAAAGTGAATGACTGATATTCATTGAGAATCTACCACATCCTGGGCACTGAGCTGGGTGTAGTGGCCTCATTCTGCTCCCACATCTGCATTTCTGTTTGGAGGACAAAATCGATGTAATTCAAGGAAATAAGTCATTAAGATACCTACAAAACGTACCAGGTATCATGAAGGAGACACATGGGCTGAGAGGGAGTTAGCCATAGAAAGTGAGGGAATAAAGAACATTCTAGGCAGTGGGACAGGACCCTAAAGACAGGGTCTTTAGACAAAGACCCTAAAGCCAAAAAAGAGTTTTTCATGTCTCTGGGTCTTCCAGGACATCGTAGCTGTGATCAGGAGTTGGGAATATATTCCAAGTGCAATGGGAAGACATCGGAAGGCTCTAAGCTAGGGAGGGACATGATTCCAAGATGTTTCACAAGTGTAAGTATGAGCATCCCCATTTGTAGAACAATTAATTTCCCTTTTACGTAAGTAGACCTTCTGACCTGTTCCGCTGAATTTAACAGCTTTACACACAAGTTTGTGTTTTTGTTCATGGTGTTGAATCTGTGAGCCTTCTTGGAAGAAAGGGCATACCTGTAAACAAATAACTGTTACCACTTGATCTCCACTTGATCCACTTGATCTCTGTAGGCCCTGTGGTGGCCAGCAATCTCAATCTTGGTGATGAATTTGTTTCAAGAGCCCTCATATCAGCAGAAAAGGATTTTTATGTATTACCAGTCAACACGTTTGGGTGCTAGCTTCATGTCAACCATTACACTGGATTCTCTGGATTTAAAAATGAATGGCGTCCTATCTGTCTGTCCATTCCATCCCTGTTCCTTTAGGTGTGGTCATTCAAAGGCTCCATGTTGTAATGTGCAAATTCAAGGTCTGTAGTTGTCCCTATTCTGTCTCAGGGCTCCTGGTGTGTCCACCTTGCTCCTACATATTGAGGACTCATTCCCAATATGAAGTCTGGATCTGGTCATGGATGGCTGATATCTGGGACTCACCAAATCATTGGATAATGGACATATAAATGAACAAATGAACTTCTCTCTCAATTTGGCAAGCATTTAAGAGCCTATTATTATTGTCCAAAGAATACAATTTGTTTTTGAGGAATTTAGAGTACAGAATACAAGAAGTCTATAAAACAGAGGTTCTTAACCTGGGATCCAGAGATTCCTAGGGAATCTGGGTCTTTGGTGAGGAGGTGCCCCAAATCTCATAAATCTTATCTGAAATTGTGAATGTACAGCTTTGGGCTTTTTTTTTTTTTGGTAGGGGGAAGGTCCATAGCCTTTGCCAATGTCTTAAATGATCTTATGACTCTGCAGAGATTAACAGAAGTTGTCATTGCTGTACCTCTAGTGTTAGGGACTTCAATCCCATCATCCTTGGTAATGACACATATCAGTGATGGCTGCTCAAAACCCTCCCCTAGAAAGAATCTCTTATTCACCCACAACCATCAATTTCCTCTTTAACCAGACCTCTGGGCAGGGGGGGGGGGGGTGTCTATGGATAAGAGAGTTGGCTTTCCTCAACTCACTTTGTTTAGTTTTACTGCAGCAAATTGTATGAAACACACATGGCTGCAACTCTGACAGATTCACTGCCTCTGACCTGTCCTTGCATCCATTATCCCATTCCCCATTGACAGGGAGTGGGGCAGGTGATCCACATGTTGCCCACACATAAGGAAAGTACAGTCTGAGGGTTTAATTTGCTCAACGCCACCAAGCCAGTAAGTGTGGAGCTGGGTGCACCTGGAGCCCAGGTCTCCTGATTCCCAGATTTTTTGAGGGTACTTAGTATTTATTTGAATCAGATATGGTAAGGTGCGCAGGCATAGAAGTGGCTGGTGTGAAGGAAGAAGTTTATTATACTTGTTGTCCTCTAGAAGCAAGACGCACACCATACCACATGGAGCTTCACCAAGGGAAACACCAAGGCAAGGCGAGTGTGGAGAGAGAGAGAGAGAGAGAGAGAGAGAGAGAGAGGAGCTAGAGGGCTGAAGCCTTTTTGTGGTTTCATGTAAGAAAGAGGCAAAGCAGGGTAAGCAGGGTTGGGATTGGATAATTTCAGTGGACTTTGGGGCATAAGAACTGTCCCTAGTTGTCTGGTAGCAGCCATGGAGTGGTTAGGACAGGTGGAGAATGGTCCAGAGTGTGAACATCTGATAAAAAGAGGAGGTCGGATTGGTTTATTTGCATTCAGAGGTGCACCTGCAGGCAAGTTATTTGCTACCTCCAGGAATTAGCTAACCCGGGGAGGGGTAGTTCCTCCAAGGCAGCAACGCCCCAGAGCATCAAAAGTACAAAACATAAAAAGACAGTTTATACACTGGCTTTGCCTCCTGAATGAAGTCCATGGGGCTGGATAGTCTAATGAATTGTGTCACCCACCTTTGAGGATGTTTGTAGCTTGACTACTTGTTGTTCTGTGATTAGTGTGTCGTCGCACCTGTGCTCTGCTGTGCTAACTCAGCTCAGCCTCTGGGCGATTCGGACACACCTTCTTCACCTTGAAAAAACACATGCCCATAAAACCAGACTTGCATCCTCCTTCTCAGAAGATTCCCAAACTGCACTTTTTCTGAATTGTGGTATTTCAGTACCACACATGAGGTATCAGGCACTGTGCTTGAGAGGAAAGAGATTATACAGACTCTTACAGCATCCCCCAAATGACAGCCCATTTATCATAATGATCTATGATACTCATTTGTTGAAATTTTATTACTTTTGTAATTTAATTCAATTTGTCCCCTCATATTGCTGCTCAGGACAGTGTTACCTTATGCGCCTCTCTCAGCCTTTGGATAAGGATGTTTCTCCTTTTATTATGAGCATGATGGCTTCTCAATTAAAGCGACCTGCTCAGTATAACTGTGTCCATTGGCATCAGCCTTCTCCAGGGCTGCCTCTACTCTTGCAGTGCTTCCGTGAAGACAATATTGGCAGTCATTTATGAAGCATTTGGGGAATAATCAAGCTCCAGCCCTCATCTTCTGCTTAGAGGTTAAAGATTTTATTCAGAGGTGCTTCTCTGCACCATAATTCATAGGAATGAGCAAATAAGAGAAGCTGGTTAGGAATATATCTTGTGAAGATACAGAGCAAGAACATACTCAGTAATAGTAAGTTGACTTTAAGACATAAAGACATCAGGAGTCTTCTTTCTAAAGTTGAAGTCATATACTATTTTTGAGAAATCCTGAAGGTATTTTAGGGAATAATTGAGTTGGGCAGTGAGTCTGAAGGGGCATGAGCAGGTGCAAAGACATAAAATTAAGTGCACATATTCATTTGCAGAGGCTGCCACTTAGTTGAATTAAAATTTGGAACCCATGGATGTGGGCCCCCAGAGGTACTTGATGATTCTTTTAGCAAATGCCATTTATACATATAATCCATGTAGATTGCATGTTTTTTTAATGTGAAATTTATTGTCACATTGGTTTCTATACAACACCCAGTGCTCATCCCAACAGGTGCCCTCTTCAATGCCCATCACCCACCCTCCCACCCCCCATCAACCTTCAGTTTATTCTCAATTTTTAAGAGTCTCTTATGGTTTGGCTCCCTCCCTCTCTTTTTTTTTTTCCTTCCCCGCCCCCATGGTCTTCTGTTAAGTTTCTCAGGATCCATGTTTTATAAGTTTTTTATAAGTACTAGATTTGTAGTTAAATGTTATTTTAAAATAAAACATAGTCTTTTTAAAAAATAAATGTGAAGACTATGTATTTGGAGGTTTCTAAATGTGCTGCCCTCAGCTCTTTCCTCTGTACATGGGAGCAAGAATGGGGTTATTGTAATTCTGAGGAGCAATGCTTTGGGTATAAAGACTCAGCTCTCGCTACAGACATGTGGGCACAGATCTGCCCTTTCTTGGGAAAAAAGGAACTGCATATGGCTGGTCCTGTTTGCCCAGTCTGGTTGGTGTCTGATGTTCCCGCCTTGTTGGATTGACACAAACTTAAAAAAAAATGTCTTCTTGATCCATCTCCTCTATCTTTTTTAAACCACATACAGATTATAAACTAGAAGTGTAGCCTCAATCCTTAGCAATGTATGGAAATACCTTTGTTGGAAATGGCTCCACTGATTTATTAATTCCTGCTTCCACTTCCCTTTGCTCAAGGCTCATCTTCTCTGTGTTATTTTAAAACATTGGCAATAAATAAATAAATAAATAAATAAATAAATAAATAAATAAAGTTGGCATCGGTCTACCTATGTCAGACCTACCACGGGTGCTGTTTTAAAAATGTAGATCTGTGGTTTACTTAATTTGAATCTCTGGAGGGTGGGTGTTGGGGTAAGATGTGATCCAAGGCCCCTGGTGATCCTGATGTTCGGTGAAGTCTAAGAACTCTCCCTACCCTGGCCAGAGCCACTGTCATCTCTCACCTGGACCACTTTGGTGGCCTCCTACTTTTGTGTCTCTGCTCTACCCTGTCTCCCTATGGCTGTGGTTCTCAAACGTGGTTGCACATTGGAACCAAGAGAGATTAAAAGATTCTCTGCTCCAGAGGGTTTTATTTAATTGTGCTTGGATGGGACCTGGGTCTTCAGACTTGTAAGAACATCACAGGAAAATCAAATGAGCAGCCAAGTTGAGCATGACACTTCATGGCTTATTCTCCATTCTCTACACTATAAACACACTTACCCTTTTACAAGATTATATGTGGCTCATATCAGGCTCCGACTCAGTCCCTTCTGTGGTTCTGTTCTCTAACAGTGGTTGCAAGGGCCCTGTTGTCTGTCCAAGTTCATTCTCTACAACCTCTGCTAATTGACTCCACTCCATTTCCACTGGTGCCTTCAAAGTCCCAGTGGCTGGGACTTTCTGTTCCCTTCACCTGGAGCATTCTTCCTCAATAGCCATGTGTCTTGTTCTGCCTCTCCCACCCCATTTTCTCCAGATCCCTGATGACATGTCACATTATTTGGGGGGGGGGGGGCTTCCCTTCCTCTCTTGTAGCTTTTATCACTCTCCATTGCCTTACTGTGCTTTATTTTCTTCATAAGCATTTAATCCAACAAATAAATGTTAGATATGAATTTGCCATTAATTATCTGTTTTACTTTCATGAAAATGTAAACTCCCTAAAGACAGAGTTTGTTTTAACGGTTTATCCATTTTATCCCCAACACCAGGAAAGGTCCCTGGTACATAGTAGGTGCTCAGAAGTTACTTGTGACAGATGGAGGATGACCTGTGACGCTCAGACTGTTTCAAAAGCATGGTCATTGACAATGTCCCATTCATTACCAAAGGGACTTGTGGGGGAGTTGGCGGCCGCCTGTTTTCTGGCTATAAAACGTGTCCACGATAGGTGTACTGGCAGACACTCTTCGTCCCCTATTTTGATGGCTATAGAAAGAAGAGATTTGGTTCATTATTATTATAAACTCAAACTACCTATATTCACCATGAGAGGAATGGTGCCTCTCACATTTTCTGGTGGGAATTGCATCTACATGAGTAAGCATGATTTGTTTTTTGGAAAAACTGGATTGAGATTTTTGTTTGTTTCACTTGGGAAATTTTATACTAAGCAGATTAAATTAAATGACTTTGAACTTAGAAATGTCCACATTCTAAATTTTATTAAGCTTAATTGGGTTTATAGAATACTTAAAGACCATACAAACTTAAATGGGAGATCAAAATGAACTAATAGGTTAATGCAGACTTTCCCCCGCTGCCTTTGTGCTGCATTAATGAGAGTGGTGCCTTCATGCCTGCAAATGATGAACACAAAGGCCTGGCTTTCTGGGGAGCCTCAGTGTGTCCTTCCTGCTGTGGTCTGAACTGTGTGGTGCCTCTGTCCCTCGATATTCTGTGCTGTGAACCTGGCTTTCAAGACCACCTCTGATCTGAAAAGTAGTTGGCCTCAAGACAGACTTGTGAATATTTCTTTAAAGGTGCTTCTTGGGGAAGAAATCTCTAATTGTTGGAAATAATATCTATCAGATTACAGAATCTGCTAATGATGGAAATGAGCGATTTGATTGTGTTATTTCTCCAGCTTTTGCACTCAGTTAATTGAGCGGTGGACTATGGCAGCCCCCCATGGAAAATGCGGGGCTGGGTCTTAATGGCCACATTTCATCTCTTGTGTTGAATTTTCAGTGCTACATTGATTCTTCCTAGGTCCTTGTAGAATGGTTCAAGAAGTTGCCGTCTGATTACTTTCTGCTCATTTAGAATGATCTTCAGTTATTAAAGCAATACTTTTTCATTTGTAAAAACGTTCAAATGATAGAGACATTTGTGAAATAAAAAGTATAAGTCCCCTTTAAGAAAAATAGGATTCTGTGTTATACCATATCCTACAACTTGCCGTTGCTCCCCTCACCAGTTTATACCGGATGTCTTTCTACATGAGTACATATCTACAGGGTATTCGGCTCTGTGAATGGACTGTAATTTTTTTTTTTTTAGCCATTCAGCTATCAAGAGACACTTAAGCTCTAACAGTTATTGACTATTACAAATAATGAAGGTGAACATTCTTGTAGCTTTACCATTTTTGTGTATTGGTGAAAATGTATAAAATGAAATTACAAGGCTTTATGAAGACGTTCACCTCTATAGTTTTTCCGTATGCCTATCACTTCCTATCATCTTTGATACCTGCTCAGCTCCTACAGGTATTTTTTTGTTGTTGTTGTTATCTTGGCTATAAGATAAATGCCTAGAGATAGAATTACTGGGCCTGAAAAAATTACAAATAAAAAATGCTATGGATATTGTTAAATTGCTCTCCAAAATGTTTATTTTGGAGTAAAAATCCCTTCTCTTTTGTTGCCAGTTGAAAGGCATCATTGTGAGAAATCCAGGGTGTGGACCTAGTATTGTTTGATGATGTTTATTTTATAGGCAGAGATGTGACAAGTCCTTTCCATGCCGTTTCTACTCAGATAAGGAGGCCAGTCCCCCAGGGAGCCAAGGGTGCCACATAAATGGAAATATTGAACATGATTCTGATCCTCTTTCATAAGCAGTAAAATAAAATACAAACTAACAAAATAAATATGATGCCTATAAATCCTTTAGCATGTACCTGACCCACGACCCCGTTCCCAGGGCCAGGTAGGGGTCACAGCAGTGGTATAGGAGCCATGGTGGGGTTGTGGGGGCTGCAATGCTGGATTCCATTATTGTGGTTATTGTTAGCACAGTTCTTTGAGCAGTCATGTCTGGCCTGAAGTTTGGCACGATCCTGCTGGTTTTCCAAATGGGTTGCCATCTTTTTAAGTGAGGGATTATAGAAGTCTTGCTAGTGGTTCACAGCCTTGTGCTGGAGCTTTAACCATGCCGCTGAGAGAGAACTCAGTTTATCCTGAGGTTCTTAATCTGCATGGCAGAGGAGGTTTGGTGCGTGCGAACATACGGGCTGCTCTGTGCCACATCTTTTCCTATTTGCCTGCAAAGATAGACCCCTAGCTTCATTTACGAAGAGCTATCTTTTAAGCTTTCTGCTTCATTAAAAGCCAGTGGGGATGCAAGTTTTTATCAATCTAGGGTTTCCCCTTAAAACAGCTTAAATTTGAAATGAAAGGTGAGGACTTATTAAAAAAAAAAAAAAAAAAGCATGGGTCTGGGTCTCAAAACACTGTATTCCAGTGCTGGCTCCTCTGGGTGCTGGCTCTGGGCCATGGGGCAGGTTGGGGTTTTCTATGTGGACAGACCCAGCATCTTGAAGAGATTGAGAGGAGGCCCCAGTGTTATCCCAAGGCAGGACTAGATGAATTATTTTTTTAAGTTTATTTGTTTATTTTTGAGAGAGAGAGAGTGACAGAAAGAGAGAGAGAGAGGGAGAGAGACTCTCAAGCAGACTCCCCACGGTCAGCGCAGAGCCTGACATGGGGCTTGAACTCAGATGACCCAGGACTAGATGAAATTAAGCAAATCATTTTAATTAACTGGACCTCAGCTACCGCCTACATCAGACATCTTCAGCTAAATGCCCACAGTGGCCAGGCAGGAAAAGTGAACAAGAAAGTGACTTTATGTAGGGCTTGGTCAGTGATAATCACTTTTGGCCACGTGAAACTGACTCTTCTCTTTTTTCCTCCAAGAGGAGCCAGAATCTCCCAATTTAAGTAATAATAATAATAATAATAATAATAAAAAATAAGTGACATATCTTTTCTCCCTCAATGTGACTCCATTGGGAATAGTGTGGGAGAGAGTGAGGGGAATGAAGAGAGGCAAATCTCTCTCTGCCTGCTCACCCACTCAGGAAGCATCCTTGGAGGAGTTGTGATGGATGAAATGACTGCCTTCGTGCACACAGGTGAGGGCAGGCTGAGGTTATGTAACGATAACGTGTGTTTAAACATTTCTTTAGGAGCATCTGGGTGGCTCAGTCCATTAAGCATCTGACTCTTGATTTCGGCTCAGGTCATGATCTTGCAGTTTGAGCTTGAGCCCCACATTGGGCTCTGCACTGACAGCACGGAGCCTGCTTGGGATTTTCTTTCTCCCTCTCTCTCTCTCTGCCCCTCCCCTTCCCTCTCTTTCCAAATAAATACATAAAAACTTAAATACACACACACACACACACACACACGCACACACTCACACACACATCTCTTTAAACTAGCTTTCAAGCTATAGTGCCCAGAGAAGAGGATATTTATAATTAAAACAAAATCTAGAGCGCCTGACTGGCTCAGTCGGTAGAGTACATGATTCTTGGTCTTGGGGTTGTGAGTTCAAACCTCATGTTGGTCATGGAGCCTGCTTAAAAAGATAATTAAATAAATAAAAGAAAGCACAATCTGCATTTTTTTTCACTCAGCTGGGAGCATTCGTGTATTTTTACCCATTCATATATTGAGCTGTGCTCCATCAGGACATAGCCAGGGGAAAGAGGCACACCTCTTCCTTCCCTGCATCAGGTGGACAGGCTAGCGGGAATCAACCTCACAGACGTAACCACACAAGATACTAGTTATCTACACCATAATAAAGGCACTGAAGGGGCAATAGGGGGGCCTGAGCCAGTTTCAGCGGGCTGGGGGGACACCAGCTGGTAAAGCCTCTCATACCACATATCCAGTGTCTTCATCCGATAGTATGTCTTCATTAACTGAGCCACAAAGAGGTAGCCACAGCACCATCCTTGGCCTGCCAGAAGACTTTCGTTTGGACTGTGTAGTCTTCAGCCATGTGCCATTTTAAATTTGAATTCAAGAGTTGTATCCCTTTTAGTTCCTCTTCTTCCATCTTACCCTCAAGTACTACTTTGGGGGATGGATTGTACTCTATTTCAGAGAATTCTAGCCTCATGGGAGAGAGTTGAGAAAGCAGTAGAAAATGAGAGAGACAGGGTTTTACATGTGTTTTCTACTCTTTGGGAACCAAATGCTTAAGAAGGCAAGAAAGAGTCCCCATTGGTCTCCTGGCTACAGGCCGTGCCTCCGGTCCCACTTAATTACCTCCTAAAATCACACCAGACACCACAGATGGTAAGACTCTCTGCAGCCTGTCCTCACCATTGGGGGAGAGGGATGTTGAGGGTCTTTTGGTGGCGTTTATATTCCCAGGAAGAGCATACCCTGCATTTCCTGTGTGGATGAGGAAAATGGTTGCGGATTTGGTCCAGACCTGGACGATCCTTGTCCATATGTTTGTAGCAAACCCAGACCCGTGATGTTGCCATTTCCCATTTCAAGTTGCTCTCCTCTGTCGTGTGTTGCACACCGAAAAACAACCACCACCAGTGCCATATGGTTTAAAAGATCAAAGGCCTGAGTTTTGAATATATTTCTAGCTGACTGTACTTCAAATGTCTTAAATATGTTCCTACAGATGGGAAGCCTGGGGCATTAAAGAGGTAAAGCACATGTGTGTGTGCCACACATGTGATCTGGGGCAGCAGAGTGAAAGGTGAACACCACTGATGCCTGTGTTCCTCTTCCTCTCAGGTCCGCATCTTCACCTACCTCATTGGACGGGAGGCTGCTTTTGCAGACAATCTCAAGTGGATGGCTTGTGCCAACAAAGGTAGGTTCCCCCCCGTGTGCTTGGCTCTGAGTAACTTCCCCTCGTATGTGCCAAAATTGGGGTAGTCCTGAGCAAGTAGAAAGTTCTAAGAGAAGGCTATGAGTTCTAAGACAACATTTGGGTGTTTCTAGATGAGTTTTGATAACTTATAATAGCATCTCCGGAAATACATTTACAAATTTTGAGGACATTGTCATGTGGAATGGTTAACCCTCTACACTCTGCCGCTTAGTTGCTGGGTGACCTGGGGATGATTACGATGGCATAGCACTTTACTGATCACCAGATACCCGTGTGTTCACTCCACCTTCCTAGTCCCCTTGCAGTTAGCTGGGGCCTCAAGACAGGTTCAGTAGGCCATGAGCAAAACCAACCTGCATCATCCCTAGGCTAAAGCGCGTTAGAGCTACTATGATAGTGTCCATACAATGTTCTCCTGCCCTTGTGAACTCTGAAACTCCATGCTCTGGATGGAATAGTCATGAGATGACTTCATCAGCCCGGTTTCCTGAGTGACCACTAGGGACGGAGGCCTTTCTACTCCCCCTGCCCCCGGCTGTGTGCTGGCCCATGCTGCCAGTATAATCAATAACCCTTTGTGTTAAACTACTGAGATTTCCAGTTTGATATGTTCCCATAGCATAACTTAGCCTAATTAACTAATCGAATTAGTTTTTAACCTGCCTCAATGTTCTAATCTCCAAAATCAGGATGTGGATAATAGTTCTTCCTTTGATTCCTATTAAATGTAAGGATTAATGAAATGGTGTATATTAGGTACCTGGTTCAATGCTGAGGCATGGTAAATGCTCAGTAATTGTTGCCTTTTTGATATTCCGAGATTTATTATTTAATAATCTCCTGTTGTGTGTCAGAAACAATGCTTTGGGGAAGACAGAAGGAGGGAGGTAACTGGCCCACTAGTCAGTAAAGGGCTTCTTTTCATGCTACACACAACCAAAAAGGCAAAACAGAGGAGGCAAATAGCTGGTCAAGTCCAACCCCTGGAGTCTTAACCCAGACTCCTTGAGTTCAAATCTAGCCTCCACCATCCACCACCCATGGACAAGTTACCAGACCTATCTGGGTCTGAGTTGTGTCACCTACAGAGCAGGGGTAATGATGACACGTGCCCGACACTGTTGTGAGCCTGAAATGGGGTTCTGCAGGTAAAACTGGTAGTGCAGTGCCTCACAAATACATGTCCTGTATTATTTCCTGGTGCCATTTTGATCTGTAGGCATGTCTTATTTCCCCTCGGAGGCTACATGTTCTATGAGAACAGGCTTTTACTCTGATTGCATCATGAGCACTTGGGGAGAGCCCAGACTCCTATCTCACTCAGAGTGAGTGCTCCTTTAATGTTTGAAAAATGAGTAAATTGGCTATACACATTTACAAAGGAAGGCATGTCCTATCACATAGTAAACTAGTCTTGATAGATTTAGGTGGTCTTTTTTAATATTGTCTCTTAAGCCATGCTTTATTAAAAAAGTTCCAATGTTTGTACGTTAGTGGAGGAAGGAGGACTCCATGAAGAGTTTGCACACCCCAGCTCTTAAGACAAAGTTATTTTAGTTGCAAGCAGCTGAAGTTGCTCTCTGAAATTAAAAAGAGGAGTGTTTTGGAGAGGAAAAGGAGTGACTCAGAGCCCAGAGTGGGAAGGGAAGCTCATGTTTCATGAGGGACCAGGAGGCTGGTTTCAGTTCCTTTCTTCCTTGGTTTCTTTCTGCACCCCATGACATTCTTCCTCTTTGTAGACAGACCACCCCCCTCTGCCCGCTGTGGTGTGTGCACGTCTAGAAATGACCACACCGTGCCGTGCACACTCCTCTGTCCACACAACACATTGTGGGCAAGACATGATATTCAAAAGAAGAGTTTGTATATTCTCCACTTGAGACTGGTCAGCATTCTAAATTCTGATTTCAAGTCCCTTCATTCCTCCAGAAAAGATTATGACCCCAAGCTTGGATCAGGTCTCCCCAAGCTGAATTGGGCATGGGTGGAGGTAATCCCATAGAGAAAAATATATGTGTTCTGCGGGGGCTTAGCACTGTGAATGGGCGGGTGTGGGACATGAGTGGTGAAAAGGTGCATGGACAACCAAATAAAGCTTTCTCGCCTTTCCCTTTGCTTGACATTGTCTTGAATTCTCTGCTTCTACTTGGAACAGTCTTTTAAGCCCATGTCAATCCCCTCATCTTAAAAGGAGAGAACAGCATGGAAGGTTTTTAACATTTCCTTGAAGCACTAACATAACACATTTTACAATTAGTTTAGTTTAGTGGCTGGCTGGCCTCACTAAAAGGTATCAACAATTCTGACTGTCTCAGGATAATGCATCTGGCTTCACTTGGGGGCAAAGTATAGGAGAAACATAGGCAATGAAGATATGGGGGTTCAGTGGATCCAGATTTCCTCTGAGTGAAGAGGCCATTCTTGAAATAAGTTTTGGAACTTTGTTGACATTTGAAAACCTTGAGCGAACTACACTTTTCCCATTTTTTCCTTTATTTTGTGGTCTTGAAAAGAAAGAGTTCCTTTCCATTTTCAAGTTTTTAAAAAATGTTGCTGTTATTCCTGCCACATTGGATTGTAGTTGTTCCCATCAGCTAGGATGCATTTAGTCATGGGTTCTTGTTTGTATCTGTCTGTGTCCAGCTGATGAAAATTACTCAAATTGAAGTCTTGTCTTAATCAACTAATATTACACCATAATTCAGTTTTAGCCATTGTTTATAAGAATCTTTGAGGCATCCTTTTGAAGACAATTTAGTCAACTCAGAGTATTCCAGGGCCTGGCTATAGAATATAGGCCTTTAGATTTATAAGTTCTGAGTACAGCAACTTGGAAAACCCAAGGAGGTAACAGTAGCTGCCTTGCTGGCCGGGCCATCGGATTCCACGGTGATTCTCCTTCTCTTCCTGAACAAATCCAGTCATTTCCTTCCCTGCCAAAGCAAGTCTGTCTCAAGACGTCTGCCTTCCTCACTCTGCTTCTTTTCTAAAGGGCCTTGGGAATAAAATGTCATTGTTTGCCACCCTTCAAAGTAACAGTCGCCACCAAAATGTTAGCTTCCAGTCATCTGTGCCCATATAAACATTGGCTTCACGTTGCGTCAGTTATGGGGTTTCAGACCATGTAACATCGGTGAGCAAGTATTCTTCTCTGGTCATTAATTAAATCATTGTTTATAGTCTCAGATTGTTATAGTATGGAGACAGCATAACATTTTTCATCTCAAGTGACATGAGGTCCAGAGGGGGCCCTCCCTTACATATTTTCTCCCTGAGTCAGCCAAGTTCTTCAGTGAAATGGAGCATTAGCATTCGGGGACCAAAACAGACACAGGGGGAGCCCAGGGGAGCCCAAGGAGAAGTCTGCTGGCTGACTGGCCAAAGTGACTCAGGAGTCCTAGGGCCAGCACCTCTTCCCCGGGTCAGTAGTCAGGGACCCACTATCTGCACCAATAGAGTCTGGTAACCATGGAGACAGTTCTTAGTCAGTGCACCTCAGACACTGTCCCCTGGAAACGGATTCCTGGGGACATTCATGCCCCTTGCAGGGGTTCTCTGTCTTGTCCAATCTACTAGCAAAATCCAGAGAGGCCTGGATCTCATTGGTTTGTTTCATTTTATGCATAACTAGGTCCTATCTTGAGGGAACCAGCCCTAATGAGGCAAAGAGGCAAATCATTTTAAATGCATGAAAATAATCATTGCCACTGTAGGGTGGCTTGTGGAACTTAAAGCTCTGTATTCACACTATTGGAGGAACAAGTGAGCTGGGAAAACTGGAAAGAGGGGCCGACTAGCCCAGATACTCCATAAAGCCGTGATGACCTTCTCTAATGTTCAGTGTGCCAAGATTTTAAATAAGCAATGCCTGATTCTCCTTCAGAAATCGTGGTGGAGGGAGTGTTTTCCAGCTGTGCAAATAAAGAAGGGGCTCTGTGTTTGGGTTCTCAACCCATCAGTCATCGTTAGGTCGAATGGAAATGCCCCATGAGTCTCTCTTGGTTGTCCCTCTGGTCAGCTTGTCCCTTTTTGATGGGTTAATGGTCATTTTCTCCTGATCTGAGAGAGAACTGGTGGCCTAAGACCTCCTCGAGCACTCAGACCCACAGTCTTTTTCCATCCCCAAATCCTTAACTTCGCCATACCTTTCCAAGTGTCTTGTCCCCTAAAAGATAGTTAAATTTATGAGCCCAGAATGGTTGTAGGTGGGATTGAGGGGAAAATGAAAATTATAACTTTTTGCCATTTTGGAGCAGGTGGGAGAAGGCAAAAATGTCATTCAGATATATTTATGTAATTTTTTAAAATTTTATACCTGTTGACCAATATCTCCCAATTCCTCCAACCCCTTCCAACCCCTGGTAACCACTATTCTACTCTGCTTCTACAAGTTTGGCTTTTTTTAGACTCCACATAGATTTCACGCATAAGTGGTATCATATAGTATTAGTCCTTCTTTGTATGACTTACTCACTTAGCATGGTGCCCTCAAGGGCCATCCATGTTGTCTCAGTGGTAGGATTTCCTTCTTTCTCATGGCTGAATAATATTCCATTGTGCACATTCTATAAACATGAGGATTGGAGGGGAGAGGGTAATGGTGATGAAGAGGAAGACAGGGCTACTGTTGTTAAACCACAGCTAAGCACACCAAACTGCTTACTCAATGCCAGGTAGAATGCAGAGCACTTTGGTGTGTTATCTCTGACCTCGTTAAGCTTTGGGAGGTGCGTGAGCAGGAAGCAGATTTGGAGAGACTGGCACCTTGCTCTGGGTTAGCAACCAGCAGGTGGCTGAGCCAGGATCCAGGCCCAGCTGATCCAAAGCCCAAGCTTAACTCTTCACCAGGCTGTAGGGTTGCCTCTCTTTGGGGGGATGATAGTCCTGTTTCACAGAAGACTTGTGCTTGTTTCCCATCATATGGGAGAATCTAGAAAACAGAATTTAGAGTTTGAGGAAGGACTTTAACATGCTGCAGCGCATAAAGGCTAGACCAGGATTTATACTCAGCCTGTGCGTCCCAGAAGTGATCCTGCCTCAGCCTGTGCAGGCGTGTGGTCCAGTTCCTGACATTTTACAAATGGGGACATTAAGGCTCTGAGAGGAGATGAGGTGGGAAGAGTTGGCTCAGCAGTAGAGCTGCAGACAAGCCAGCATTCCTAGCTCTACCGCATGATCCTTCAAATTAGTTTTTTCTAACATGAGATTTGAAATTAAAAATGTAATTTTATTCACAAAGGAAAAGGCTTGCTCCTAAATCTGAGGTTTGGGGCTCATTCCAATAGCTTCACACTTGACAACGATGCCCACCAGGGCCACTGGGCTCCCTGTCCAGGGGGGCATTCTCTCCCAATGGGTTCTTCCCAACTCCTTGAAGAGCCCTCATCTCTCAGGGCTCAGTAGACCTCTTGCTTGGTCTTTGTGAAAGTCCAAAGAACTGTGGAGACAGAAAGCACTTTGTAAACTACATTTTTCTGCAGAAATAAGTGGGTTTTTTTCAGCAGTGTGTGCTGTTGACAGGGAGGAGGGAGATAGAACACTGCGAGGGTCTTCTGAGAACACTGCTGTTTCCTTAGGAGATGCACACAAGGTCACACCATCGACCTCGCTGCCCACCTTATTGCTCTGACAAGACTGGAATCTTGGCTTTCTAGTTTTCAGCTTGTCTTATTTAAGAGACGGGCCGAGGGGAAGCCTCTGAAAAGACTCACTAGGAGCAGTGTCCATCACACCAAAGATGGAACAGGGACCCCGGCATGCGAGGTGCACAGAAAGAGTCTCCCACTGAGGACTGACTTACAGGGCCCTCGCCTCTGGCATCACCACAAAGCTGAGTATCGAGTGATGTGACGACGGAGCATCTCACACAGAGGCATCTTTTCGACAAGGACCCTTAAGAAATCTCAAAGTAAGGGTGGTAAAATCTCAGAAACACAAAGCACCAGGCTGCCTGTGGTTTATCGCACTGAGTAGTTGTAACCCAGAGTTCACAGAAGGCTCTGCAAGGGAATAAGGTAAATAAATTGATGTTATGTAGAAAAATGAGCAGACCACTTGTAATAGATGGCTAATTTCAGCATTAATTAGTCCTTGGTAATTACCAAATGATTGCTGATTCTGTTTTCTTACATGATCTATGAAGTCCAAAAAGGCACATTAAAGAAGAGAATAAACATTCACGAGCTAGAATTTAAAAGAAATGAAAGTGAGGGGAGGGAGGAGGGCAGGTGGCCAGTCCAGAGAATGAGGAGGGAAAACAAGGGAAGCACCTATAGTTACAGCCAAAGCGGCCAGCCCTCAGTGACTTCCTGTTATCCATCAAAAGGTACATTTGTTAACTAAAACTTATATGAAAACATTTTAAAACAAAAAAGAGCCTTTCAGAAAGTTTTTAGGTTTTAATGAATTGGGGCTAGATGATAAATTTGCATTAAGCTTTGCAGTATACATTATTAATAGTATTTTTATAATTTCTGCTTTTCTTACATTTTATACATCTGCATTCCTGGTCTATGTTTTCAGATAGAAGTTAGAACTGTGACATGTGACCTTTTCAGTAGATCTTCGGTGCTAATCATTGAGCAGTTCCCAGGAACTTCAGGGGAGAGCTATACATTTCCCATCCCCATCCTCAAATTCTCAGCCACTGAGACACAAACAGCCCATGAGGGTCACCCTCTTGGGGCAGGACCTCTGAGCAGCTGTGCCTGACCCTTCCTAATACGGGGAGAGGCAGTGTCTTCTGTGGTGAAGAGCAAAGGTTTTGGAATCTGATGAACCTAGATTCGAATTGATCCAGGACAAGTTACTGAGCTCAAGTTCCTCTGTATACAATGAGCACACGAGTTAGGCTGTTGTGTGGCCCAGGTGCAGGGAGACACTCGGGCCTCATGAATGTCCCTACATTACTGTTGATTCCCCCAGACCCCTGTGCCTGGTTTGGGGAATGCTGCTCTGGACAAGATAGGCACCAGCTTTTTGTCACATGTCATGGAGTTTATATTCCAGTGAAAGAGAACAGAGTAAAACAAATAAAGGGAAGGTGGAGTGAATCGAAAGAAATAAGTTCAGGCAGCTCATCTCCAAATGATAACAGAAGCCAGTCATGGCAAAAGAGGATAAAAGGTATGTTGGGCAGAAGGGGCAGCAAGTGAAAGGCCCCGGAGGTGGGGGTGGTGATGAACATGCTCTGTGAGAGGAAGCAAAAGGCCAGTGAGGTGAAACAGTGGGCAAGGATGGGAGTACAGAAGGGGATTCCATCACCCAGGTGGGAAGGGGCCAGTTGATGGGGAGTCTTGGTGGTCAGAGTAAGAATTTGAATTTTATTGTAACTCTAAACAGAATCTATTTTAGGACCTTAAGAAGGGAGATGGTGATCTGCTTTATACCTACAGACATTCCATACAACTGCCATGAGGAGTATAGATAACAAGGAGGGAGAGGCGTGAGAGGCTCTGGGGGAGAGATGATGGAGTCTTGGGAGCAATGGAGATGGGAAACAGAATTTTAAATATATTTTAGAGGCAGGGCCAGAGGAACATGCCATAGATTAGCTATGGGGTGTGGTGAGGAAATGATGGCTATCAAAGATAATTCTTATGTTTTTGGCCTAATTGGGCAGTGGCGCCATTTGCTAAGATGGGGAAGACCCACCAGGGGAGGAATGGGTTTGGACAGGGAAATTGGGAGTTGGCTTTGGACAAGTTGAGCCTGAGAATCCTGTTACTCATCCCCATGGAGGTGTCAGGTATACAGTTGGCTATGGGTCTGTAGCTCTGGGGAGAAGCCAGCTTTTCAGAACTCTGAGTATGATAAGCAAGGCCAAGTGAGTATGGTGTCCCAGCTCAATATCCTTCCAAATGTGTGATTGTGTTTCCTTCCTACTCCCTCCTATGCTAATGATCTCTCTCCCATCCTCCTCCTTACATTCATTCCCTTCCTTCTCTTGGCCCTATTTAGGAAAACCCAAATCAGGGTTTTTTACTGTTGGCTTTGAGCATTCGAATGAAAATACAGACAACTAAGAAAAATTCCTCCTAAGAGATGCTGTCTTCAGTGCACATTTGGCATAGGATCCCCAATTGGAATTGCTCTACACTGTGAATTGTTCGCCCATGTGCCCTGATGGTGCAGAACTTTCAGCTCTCTCCTTCTCCTCTCAACGTGGCCACACTTCTCTTAGCTTGTCCCCTGTGCCTTGTTTTTGGACATAACACCCTTCCTTCAGAGCCCAAGTTTTGCCTGCTAGAGGAGAGATGATGTGCTTTCTGCTCAGTCACACTGTGATTGCAGTTGCCGTGCATAAAGGGATGATAGCATGAATGCTCTGTCACCCAGCAGCCCTCTTTAATCTTGCCTTTCCCACCTTGCCTCCAAGAAAGGGCCACCTGGAAGCCTTGTGGGAGCACCATCCCAGATGGATGTCCCTAACTGTAGTGCCTGACCTCAGAGGGAGTGCCAAGGTGCACATGGGCCCCCTCCCAGGCCACAAGCTGGAACAGGCACTCAAGGTCTGTGCCTTTGGGGCCCTGTTTCCCCTGGGGTGGGAGAGGCCCCAGCCCTGGACAGGAGTGACAATGCATGTTAATTAGCACTGTGCAGAGCTGTCATCAGGAAGCCAGAAGCCACATGGTCCCAACCTGGTTTGGGGTTGGCACAGCAAATTCAAACCAGCTGGCCTTTGTTTGGAAATGCCCTGGGAGTGTTCTAGCCCATTCTGGACAACAGAGGGGCAGGCATTTCCTTACCCGGGGCACTGTTTTAGACGAGAGGTTCTATAAACACTGTAGCAAGTGCTGTGACGGATCTGGTTCAGGGGCGTACATACCCTTCTCTGATTTGCTAGCAAGTAGGACATGGCGTGAGCTTAGTTGTAAGGGTCCTTATTGAAAGGCATGGGGAGGAAACATAAATTTTGTCCGTCAGTGTCCCCTTTATTAAAATTCTCTCATGACTACCTGCCTGGAAGATAAAATCTAAACTCCTTTCCAAGGTCCTATGTAATTGTCCCCCCCCCACTCATCTCTGATCTTAACAGCATCTGACTTCCAGCTCCCCTCCCCCAGCTCCTTACTCCACCCATTCGGAGTGATTTTCAGTTCCTAGAAGGGGCCTGACTCTCCACTTAGGTCTTCACTCACACCCCTTGCTGTGCTGGATACAGTCTCCCTCTAGCTAACTGGGCCCTCACCCTCCAGGGGCCAGCTGCACTGACCGTTCCTTGGGGTAGCTGGGTTTGGTGGACTGTCCCTGGTGTGGGTTTCAGCATAATATTGACCGTGCTACTTTGCAGCTGTCTGTTTACTCAGACCTGCCAGACCCCAGGAGGTTGTGCTGATCTTGTTAATCCCTGCTTCTCCAGTGCCGGGCACCACAAAAGCCTTTCAGAAATGTTTGAATGAAAGCCCCCCACTCCGGCGACCCACACCTTGCTCAGCTCATGCCTCCTCTGCTAACATCTCCTAGCCCATGGCGAAGCCAACAGGACTCCTCACCGCAGAGGAGCTCAAAATCAAAACGGTGTCCCCATCATGAGATGATAGCACATTGAAGACTTTTTTTGGTACTTAGAAACCATGTCAAGCCAGCCTGTTCAAAACGCAGGTCTGGTGACCACATGAGGCATGTGAGCTGGAGTTTCCGCCTCAAACACACAAAGGGCCAAATTCTGTTGGAGCAGAAGGAGCGGATGAAGAGACTCCTAACCCTGGGTGCACCTTCGGTGGTTGCTGCCTGATACCTGTGAGAACTTGGGCGAAGCCCATCTCTTTCGTCTGCCTCAGTCATCTTGTCTTGAAAGTGGGCACAGTTATACCCACTTCCTCATGTTGCAAGAACAAACAAGACAGAGTTTGTTTACCGAGTGCTCAGTAGATTTTATGCCCCTTCACATTCGGCATAGCTATTGTTACAGTTATAAAAATGAGATGGCCTTTAAATTTTGTGGTTCATAGTTTTCCCATTGGAAATAAAGTCACTAAAGTTAAAAAAAAAAAAAAGCTCCAGAATGGCATGTAGAGAGGACTCCCATTTCTTACAGAGAAGGTGCATGTGGATGTGTATAAGTGGATGTGTTGGGAAAAAGTCCAGGTGAACTTTCTTTATTGGGTTAGCAGGGGCTTCCTCTGAGACGTGGGTTTATGGTTGATCTTAATTTTACTCCTTTTGCTTGATTATATTTTCGATATCACATGAACATATTACTCATAAAGTGGGTGATGGTAGAGATGAGATACGATGTTTAAAAAGGAAAGGGAAAAGGGGTGCCTGGGTGGCTCAGTCGGTTGAGCATCTGACTCTGGGTTTTGGCTTAGGTCATGTTCTGTTGCTGATAATGTGGAACCTGCTCGGGATTCTCTCTCTCCCTCTCTCTCTCCCCCTGCCCCACTTATGCTTCCTCTCTCAAAGTAAACAAATACACATTTAAAAAATAAGTTAAAAAGATAAAAAGGAAAGGAAAAGAAATGAAAGAAGTTAACTAGAGGCCAAGAAGGAATGGCCTATGCTTGCTCTGCAGCGTACTTCTTCCTGCTATTAAGCTTGTTTCTTTCTCTCGGCAGGATTTTTCACCCAGATCTCCACCTTGGCTGATGTGCAGGAAAATGTCATGGAATACCTGCATGTACTCAGCCGGCCCAAAGTCATCGATCAGGAGCACGACGTGGTATGGACTGAAGCTTACATCGACAGCACTGTGAGTCCCTGGGGCCTTTGGGGGAGAGCCTGAGGGTTTTCCTCTGTGAATTCCAGAAGATGGTGTTAACCTTAAAAATAAAACTGTCAGTTATTTGACCAGCAAAAAATGCGTTTATTCAGGAATAGTAGACAATTGCAATCCAGGACAAGCAAGCTACAGCAAAACCATAGGCAAGTCCAACGTTATTTTATGGAGAAAAAGGAGAAAGTTGGGAGGGGTTGTTTTGAACTAAAATCCACTGGAGAGAAGCAAGAGTTCAAGGTGATGATGGTTTCCCATTGGCTGGGTTGCAAAGGTGCTTGATTTCTTGTGGAAGATGCAATGTACATCTTTTCCTGTTGGGGCCTGTAACTGGTGATCCTTTCCTGTTGAGTAGTCTTCTGTTGGGTCTGTGATTGACACTTCTTCTGACCGGTCTCCCTTTCTAGCAACCAAGTCCACTTGAGTGAGGTTTTCTTTCATTTATTTTTACAATGGCTGTTCTATCACTCTTCCTCAATAATGGAGTTTGATGACATTTTCCTTTGTGGTACAGTTGTGTTGGTCCTCTGGGCAAGCAAGGTTGGTGAAAAATCATAATATCAGAATGTAACCAGCACTTTTGGCAGGTGTCTGCTCAGCACTTTGTTTTCCTTCCCATATGTGTACAGATTCTATCAGTAGCAGTTATTATGGGCTTGTTAGATTCAGTGCTAACCATCTGAGAGGCCCGGTCCTGATGATGAATCTTGAGGTCTCAGCTTGGGAAGGTGACCAACGTTTAGCTCCAACAGTGAATTGGAGCCGCCGTAGAGGCCACAGCTGCATTCTCTTCCCAGAGACGAGTGAGAATATGCTTCAATGGTGGTTACACAGGCACTGGATTGATGTTGGAACTCTGGCCATGAGCTCGTTCTAAAGCAAATTCCAAGCAAAAAAAAAAAAAATCTGATGCAGAATTAGTGTAAAAGGAGGAGCTTTGCCAATCATCTAGTAATGGCTCAATGGCCAGGTTTCGTGTGTAATTTCAGGGTGATTTTTCAGAGTGATGATGAGTCTGATGGGAGTGGCATTTTTCATTTATTGATTGTAAATGTTCTCACAGGGCCTCTCTCCCATCGTTTTTGTTGGGATTAACATCACATTAATCACTGTAACCCAGGCACAGCTGTCCTCTGGAGTGATCTCAATGGCTGCGGTGGGCCAGCTTTTCTCTCCATGAGCTCTCTCATTCTTGCTGCATTTCTGGCAGCTGTAGGTGAATGCAGGGCAGAAACAGCATATGGGGACCCAACTTGGGGGACACCGTGGTGGCCTACCCCTTCCCCGGGAGAAATCACCCTGCATAGAGATGGACGCTAAGGTGAAAAACCCTCTCTGGTTGCCAGGGAGACCCGGGGCATTCATCATTTCCGTAGTCTGACCCCAGTTTGGTTTAGAATCATGGCAATGAAATAATTAAGCTGCCCCATCTATGTGGGCACCATACTAACAACAATAGCCACAGCAACAGCACTGATGGTTTCATCTCTTATGTGTGGTTGAGTATGGCAGGAAAAAGCCTTAAAGAAAAGGAGCCATGTGACTATTGCCAAGAATGAAGTGAGCCAGTCACCCAGTGGTTTGAACAGGGTTTGATCAGCCAGTTTGATCAGGCATTTTATTTGTTTCATCAGTTTAAGACCTATAAAACAGAGCCTCTATGATTACAGCATAGTGGTACCAGCAACCGAGAGATAGGTCAGTAGAATAGGAGGTCCAAAAAAAAACAAGGGATCCAACTACATATGGAAATTCAGTATAGATAAAGGTGTCATCTCAGATCACTGGGGTCAGGATGGTCTTCATAATAAACGCTTTTGAGAAAACTAGATGCCATTTAGAAGAAGATGAAACTAGTTCTATTTGTCACATCCTACCCAAGAAAGAAATCCAAGTGGATCTGTGGTCCAAACTGTAAAAAATGAAATGATGCAAGCCCTTGAACGAAACCTGGGCGAATCCCTCTATAACCTGGATTCAGAGAAAATCTTTCTGGCAATGACTCTAAAATCCAGATGCAATGAAAAGAAACATGAATAAGTTTAACTCTTAAAGACAAAACCAAACGAAAACCAACTTTGATAAGTCAAAAACCACGATAAGCAAAGTCAAAGGCACAAGGTAACATGAGAGAAAATATTTGCAACATAGAGCACACTTAAGTCATTAATAACCTAATATATAAAGAACTTTTCAAAATTGAGGGTAATACCTTAATATTCCTATTTTTAAAAGGTGAACAAAAGACAGTAGACAATTTACAAAAATAGTAACAATGCTTTTCCACATATGAAAGATGTACAGTTTCACTCGTAGAAAGACAAGAAAAATGAAAAGCACACCCTAGTGAAATACAATTTGGCATCTATCAGAGTGGCAAAAATGAAAAGCCTAACCATACCCTCTGTTGATGAGGCTGTGGGAAAAGGAACACTCCTAGATTGTGTGTGGGAAGAGAATGGGGACATCTCTATGAAGGGACATTTGCATTTATCCTTGGACCCAGCAATTCCACGTCTAGGAATGCACTCTGAAGACGAACCTGCAGCAATGTGAAAATACATGTGCACAGGTTTGTCCATTACAGAAATGCATGTCATTTCAAAATACTGAAAGTTACCTAAATACACAAGCATAAGAGAGAGATTGTGATAAACCATCGTACATACACATCATGGGTCTTAATATGAAAAACAGGAATGAGGATGATTTGGTTTTCCTGGTAGATATAGAAGGATTTCCAGGTTATATTGCCAAGTAAGAAGAATAAAATGTAAGAGTATAAATAGAGTGCCACCTTTTGTATCAGAAAGAAGAGGAAGTAGAAGGTATAGGTATATATGCTTAATTTTACGAAAAGAAACACAGAAAGGATATCGCATAGAATCAGTTACCTATGACAAGCGGAAGTGCAGAGGAGGAGATAGTGAACGGAGTGAGACTCCTCTGGGTACACCGTTTTGCATAGCTTGGATTTTTGAAAGCAGGTTGATGTCCTTCGCATTCAAAAATTACAGTCAACAAGAGTGGGGGGAAAACTAATAGTGAATGCAAACAGAACCAAATGAATCCAACCGCATTTCGTATGAACTAAAAATATTACCATAAAAGGGGAGAAAAAGCAGTACGCTTTTGAATATAGAACTCAGGCACCATGTTAAATCTTGAACAGACTACCCTCAGTCTAGGCGGGAGAGAGAACTGACACCAAACTCCTTTTGGTGTCATGTGGTGTCATGTGGGCCTAGCAAATCTGAATCTGGTTTGTGAGTATGGTAGGAGTGAGCAAACGTGTACATGAGGAACATAAAACAGATGCCTGCAGGATAAGACGGGATGGGAGGTCTCAGAATGAAACCCCAACTCTGTCCCTTGAAAGGGCCTAGACTAAGCAGTGGCACCCCAGTAGCAGTGAGCACATCTAGAACCCGGATCCCAGCTTCCTAAAACCATTCCCCACTAAGACAAACCAGCGTTCTTAGAGAAATTGCTAATTTCAGGGCTTGGGCGGGGAAGGTACCCCTTGCCCCCCTCCCTCCCCCCCCCACCCCCCACCAAAGAGCCTAGAATATTTTATGCCAGAAACTAAGAAGTGCTCAAAACAACAGTAAGGTCATCTCACAAGGACACAGGAGTCAGTATGAAGGGGCCCTCACTGGTCAGCTCTGGGACAGTTTGAGCCTCAAAATAAAAGGGACAGTAGCGGAGTATAACCTGTGGAGTAAAACGGAAATCCATGTGTTCTTACCGATAGTGAACAGATGAACAAATGTCAATGAGATGAACTGAACAGATGAAGTAGGTGGGCAGGGGCGTGGTGCACAGTGCCCCGCTGACTGATAAATGTCACGGCAGCCATGGAGACAGAAGATCACCACTTTCCTGCCATTGTATTGAAGACTGGGTGAGGGAAAAGGTCCTCGGTGCAAGTTAAACCAAGGGGGAGATTTGGAGCAGGATATTTTCATCATCTCAAAGATCTTCCCCAGAGATTTTTGACTAGGTGTGAGGGGAAAAAATAGTCTCTACACAGTGGGAGAATCCAAATAAAATCTGGCGTGGGTCATCAAAATTAGTGTCACTAGGGGCACCTGGGGGGCTCAGTCAGTTAAGCGTCTGACTCTTGGTTTCATCTCAGGTCATGATCTCACGATTTGTGGGTTCCAGCCCCATGCTGGGCTGTGAGCTGACAGCATGGAGCCTGCTTGCGATTCTCTCTCCCTCTCTCTCTCCCCCTCCCTTGCTCTCTCACTCTATTCATTTTTTATTGCTTTCTCACTCACTTTATTTCTCAAAATAAATAAATAAACTTTAAAAATACTAGTGTCACTAATGAGAAGCAAATAGGCACGGCGTGCCTTTGGAAAGGACACACCACACTCATAGAGTATGCCGGCTGAGGATACATAACCTGAAGGTCATGGTGGTGGAAGGTCAGGGAAGAGGGCAAAGATTTGTATTAATATGATGTCTTGCTTTAGATAATGTTAATCACTTAAATCAATTGTTCTAGAGTTACTATATTACATACCCATATGTATATGCACATACATATATACGTTTACATATGAAAGGCAGTGAAGAGATCCGGAGAACCCATTGCTACTCCAACTTTTCCACGAAAGAATTCTGGATAGCAGAAGCAAAAATAAATGGTCTGGGAGCAGCTCTGGACATGCAGTTTTCAGAGGAAATGTCTTTGAAGTCTTGTGCTTTATCTCCAACATTCTATGAAATTTGCATTTCTGCTCCATAATCATCTTTACTTACTTTAAAAATAAAATAATGCTTTAAGTCGCTCATAATTGAGTAAAATGGTATGCCAAGATAACAGAGCTCATTTATTCTACCTCCTCAAGAATCCTTTGATAGACGTAAAACTAGCGCCCCTCCACCCCCGCCGTAATGAATGACAGCTCAGCACCACCTCTGTGCTTTCCAAGCTTCTGTTGTGTCTTTGCAAATAGCCCTGAGAAATAATTCCCCCAGTAGAACATTCTGAGAGTCTCTTCTCGTCTTGGTGGGGCTGAGAAACCGGCTGGGTCAGGGGGGACACTGGGGTTTCCATCTTCCTTCTTTCTACCGCTGTTCAGTGAGGACAAGCGGCTGTTGCTCCCATGGCTGCATCTTTGGCCAGGAAGCAACAATCTCTTCAGACTCTGTCTGGGCCTGGATTCTGCCAGGACAAGAACAAAAGCCCCCTGTTGTTGGTGTGTGGGCTC
The DNA here is from genome assembly GCF_027475565.1 of Acinonyx jubatus. Lineage (NCBI taxonomy): Eukaryota > Metazoa > Chordata > Mammalia > Carnivora > Felidae > Acinonyx > Acinonyx jubatus. Next base: position 143,003,282 of record NC_069383.1, on the reverse strand, counting down.
AAAAGAGGATTTGCATGCTGAACTTATCTGTAGAGTGGAAATTCTGAGATGAGTCCAACTTGGGAACCACCCACAAGATAAATGGCAGGGAGGCAGCATAAGCAAGACAAGTTTGTGACCATCCTGACACATTCAGGACAGTCTCAAGCCAGCAGTGCCCTAATATGTCCCACCATGGAATAATGAAAGACACCAAATTCAGAAGCACTTGACATTGGAACTGGTGACCCCATTTTCATAATGTTCTGGTAGCATTGGCAGCTCTGGGCTATATATATATATATATATATATATATATATATATATATATACACACACACACACACACACACATATGTATATGTATGTATATACATACATATATGTACATGCATGTATATAAATATATGTATGTATGTACATATATGTATATATGTGTATATATATATTTAAGCATTTACAATCTACCTTAGTTTATTAACTGATAGCATTGAATTTATCATTAAAAGAGACCCAGTCTGAATTCCATGTCTATACCATACTAGCTATGTGACCATAAGTCAGTCCCTTAGCTTCTTCAAGTATTGTTTTCTTCCTTTACCATGTGGGGATAAAACCTGACTTCCAGGGTTGACATTAAGGATTAAACATCTGGGCATGGTGAGAATGCAGTAAATGATACCTATCATCCTTTCCCAAACTCAGGAAGCCCAGTGGGAATTTTTCTCCTTGGCTATAGGAAGTTTTGGAAATGTTCTCCTTTTTTGGGCTGGTAACTGCAATACGGCTTATTCCCTTCTGATAATAGAATCTGGCACTTAGGTATAATGAGTCCCTTGGAAGCACTGTTCGTCTAGAGATGCACTTTAATCCCTTGGAATTCATTTCACTGTAATTACCTACTGTGGTGGGGCATTAATATCTGGGGTTGATGTCTAGGGTCACTGTCCCCAAGAAGGACTAGCAGCCGTGCTGCACCATCCAGACCAGTCCCCACAGCCTCATGGAAGTAAGTACTGGCCGATTTCCCAAGGCAAGAGAAACACAGTAGGAGCTCTCTCAATTGGCTACCAAATAATGGGCTCAGTGAAACAGTTCGTGCCTCTTGCCCAAAGCACACTGGACACTGGATCTGGAGGCCATACTGGTACAAGAAGTTTATACACAACTGTTCCAAGTTGAGTTGCGAGTTTATTCAAAGTTAGTTGTCTTCATATTCAGACTTCCCAAACTTGTTGATGCTAGCTGTTATTTTATCCTAATTGTATAAATTAATTATTATTGAAACCCATAACTTAATGAGTGTTAAAAGAAAATTGTTACTTCTGTGGATATGTAAATGAATGCATTGGAAAGACTCTACAGATTATTGCTGAAAATAACAATGTGTCAACTGTGGGCCATGTATCTGTAAGACTGGGGAGAAATAGCCTTCCATATATTCAGAGGAAATTGGTACTTAGCTATTTTCCCTCCCTCCCTCCCTTTCTTTTCTTTTTTCTTTTCTTTTCTTTTCTCTTTCTTTCTTTCTTTCTTTCTTTCTTTCTTTCTTTCTTTCTTTCTTTTTCTATTTCTCCCTTCCTCCCCTTCTTCTCCTTCCTCCCTTGCTTCCTCCCTTCCTTCTTTTCTTCCCTCCTTCCTTTTCATTAAGGGTAAGTTTACCTTGATTTGTTTGTTCTCTCTCAGGTTGATGTGGTAGGTTTGGTGGCCAGGTTAGTATCTGCTTCCTATCTTATTGCCTCTTGGTAGCCTCTGGGAACTGTGAGCTCTGTGGACAGTGACCTTACCAAATACAGAGAGGAGGGCCAGCAGTTGGTATGTGCAGAGTTTTGATTTCCAGCTAGAATGACCCACATGCTCTTGTGACATGGATCAGCATCATGGGGACAGCTGTGTTCATTTTTATTGCTATGTAACAAATGAGCACAAACAGCAGCTTAAAGTAACACAAATGTATTATCTCAGGGTTCCCATTGGTCAGGAGTCTGGGCACAAGGTAGCTAAGTCCCTTGGCTCAGGGTCTCCCAAGGCTGTAGTTCTCATCTGCAGCTCAGGGCCTCTTCCAGGCTCATTCAGATTGTTGGTAGAATTGATCCCTTGCAGTTAGAGGACTGAGGTCCCGGTTTTCTTGCTTGCTATCAACTGGGAATTGCTCTCAGCTCCTAGAACCCAAAGTTCCTGCCACATGGTCAATGAGAGGCAGTTCACACGATGCTGTTTGCTCTTTTCCAGACCAGCAAGAGTGCATCCCTCTAAATAGAAGCTTCTTTGATTACGTCAGTCCCACCCACGATAATCTTTTAATTAACTTCAAGTCCATTGATAGCAACCTAATCATGCTAATGATATCCCATCATACGTGTACTCAAGGAGAAGGAATTGTAAGGGTCATGTACCTACCATGGCAGAAATCCTGGGAGCTGTCTTAGAATCCTGCCTATTGCAACAGACTGCCCACATGCTGTGGTCTGAGAGGGAAAGATCAAGCTGGAAGGAAATACAACCAACACCTCCTCCTTCCTGCAAACTCTCTATGAAGAGCAAGTCTCAAGGCAGCCATGTCTGCTCTTCATCATAAGACTGCTGCTTACCACTAATGCCTCTAAGAGCCTTGAGTCTCTTTGTGACATTGTAGTCTGAAAGTGGCTTTGATTTGTTTCGCACTCAGATACGATTAACCAGACCTGCTGATTAATATTATTTCTACCAAATACTGAAGGAGTAGGTATTTGTTGATTATCTAGTAAACATAGACACTTGATTCCACCAGTTGGCTTAACATGGTCTTAAAAGTCTTCTTTCTCTTTAATTATCTGGAAGTTAAGGCAAAAGGAGTTCCTGTTGGTTGACTCATCAGTCATTATGGCTGAAGACCCAGCAGCAACAAATACAATCATGTAATTGACTTAATACTTAAATGAATAGCTTAAAATGACCCGTGAGGGTGGTACTTTACCTTTTTATTAATTATGTATTGATTCATACATTTCGGGGTCTGGACAAGCTAAAGATAAAAGTCTATATAGCCTAAATATAGATTCTTGCACATGAGTCAAGGATTGTATTTAACTAAGCCTGATCTAGAATCGGGACTGACAGAATTTTCCCTTCAGGGCCTGTCTTCTCTGCTGATTACTACCCGTCTGATTAAATATTCTGTTTCCTGCCTGGCTGTTCTATTCAATTTGCTTTCCCGGTGAAGCCCAAATAAATGAATTAATGTTAACAACATTAATTATGTTTAATCTAATAAGATCTCATGTATTAATTGACAAAACAGCAAACACCAGAATTCTGAAATTCATGGGCTTCTTATCAGAATACAAGTCATGCACAGTCATTATCTCTTAGGTGCAGAGCAAAAAAATCATTAACAATGGAATTTGTTCCATTTTGTAAGCAAATGACTTGTGCTTTCCAGTTGGGACTTAATCATCTTGGGAATGCTACCCAACTTGCTGTGCAGGGTAGATGCTGCATTAAACTGAGGAAGCATCAGCATCCCTGATCAACCCCTCCAGGGGAGTTTCCACAGACCATGGTGACAAGCAGAAGGGAAGCAAAGAAGTCTTTTAGAAACAGTGGGAATGTGACCATTTAAAATAATGAGAATTCATTACCAAGCCCTCCTGCCCCTCCCTGTTGCTGGTAATGCAATTCAGTATGCAATTTGTAGGAACTTTCAAACCAATTTAGTTGCATTTGCAAATTGGACGTGTATCTTTCCTCCTCACCCCCCACTAAGTCCAACTTGGGAGAAAATGCTTCGCATTTGATAGATTGCACATTTGTTTCAGTTTCTCATCTAGGAATGGTACCTAGGCCATTTAGGAGTCGTTTGGGTGATTGCCTTAAGCTACATCGCACTGCCTAGAAGCAATTACTCAGGGGGTCGAAGCCATCATAAAGAAGTTGTTGGGGCTTGGAAACTGAATTTACAGTATTTTCCCAAGACACTGCTGCATATCAAAGGAGTTCAAATCGTCAAAACAAAAAGACACACGTATAGAGAAACATAAACCATCCTGCTGGGTCGTGGAACAGAGAATGCCATCTGCATTACATGGCATGGAGAAAACTGATTACGTTGGGACCTCTATTTCATAGCAGATGGGTTCATTAAATTTAATAGCCTCCAGAGCCTTTAGAAACCGTGTTAAAAACATGTGGAGCATGCTGTGACACTTCACTTCTGCCCCTGCAGTCATTATAACTCTGGCACAGACTATAAATATTATAGTACTTTATTTCCATTGAAACAGATTACTATTATAATTATTTTTTTGCCAGGAGATGGTGATGTTAAAAAGAGTGCATTCTGATTTCTAGTGCCATTTATATTTATCCAAATATTTTTCTTTTCCATTTGATTCTAGATTTCTCTATTAAATAGTGGGTTGTTGTTGTTTTTTTGTTTGTTTGTTTGTTTAGCTCAACCTTGTTTTTTTCTTTGAGTTCATGTTGTGAAACTATGAATTCAAAGTATAAAAGTACTATCTTCAGGAAAGATATTCTGATACATTATGGATGACTGTCAACTAATAGAAATGCTTAGAGCTGAAAATGAAAAAAATTAGTTTTTAAGAGGTTTTTTTTTTAATTTTTAGATTTATGGTTGTTTCTGCTATTATGGTATAATAATTTGTAACTGTCCCTAAAGAAAGGACAGTCTCTAGAAATAGATAAGATCTTATAGAAATGGATAAGACCATTAAGCCCGAATAATCATTTAGCATAATAGATTATTCAGTATTCTTTGTTTACAAGTGAGAGCACTCAACTCAAAGTAGCAAAGGTCAAAAAGGGAATTCGTGAGCTCCTGGAACCAAGATACCTGTGTAGTTCTGTCCCGAGGCATGACTAGCTTCAGGAATCACTCCTGTGTTTTCAACTTCCAATGAATCTCATGAATTGCTTGATTTCTTGGCTTAGTTCTTGGGAAGGCAGTTTCCCACTCTTTAGGATGACAAACACGACCTTTCCCATCCACTAGCTTTCATTGTTTGATACCCTTGATTTCTCTCTTTCTCTTCCAGCATCGATATCAAATCCATAATAGGTCTGTTTGGGTCACAACCCCATTCTGAGGGGTGAGGTGGAGCTAACTGATGGCTGGAATCTCACAGAGTGGGGAAGAAACCAGTCCCAAAGGTAGTTGATACTGGGAGGGCTGCAAGGTACAGAGTCCTGCATAGACTTTGTCTGTAGACTCCCAAACTAATCTATGCCTGAGATCATGTATTCCATCAGTATGATATTCATTATGGTACCATGTTTTCATTTCTAAGCTTATTTACTTATGTATTTTGAGAGTGGGTGGTGGGGGAGAGAGAGAGAGAGAGAGAGAGAGAGAGAGAGAGAGAGAGAGAGAGAGAGAGAGAAAATCCCAAGCAGGCTCCATGCTGTTAGCTCAGAGCCTGATGCAGGGCTCAGTCTCATGAACCACGAGTTCATGACCTGAGCCAAAATCAAGAGTCAGACACTTAACCAACTGAGCCACCCAGGTGCCCTATGGTGCCATGTTTTTAAGCAGTAGAGCTCTTTGTCTAGTGAAATGTTTCCATGGACACTTGGTGTATAATACATATAGAAGCTAAGCTGCTCTGGTGGATGTGAGGAGTAGGGCCGTGGAGCCCTGGTTGCTTGGCCACCTCCTGAATGCTTAGGGAAGCTCCAAAGCACTGTTTTGCTTCTCTTTGGCACTGAAGAACCTAAGTAGTATTCTGAGTAATAAGTGAATCAGTCTCTGAAAATGGCAAAATGGAATTCGCTGCTGTGGATTATCTGCTGTGCCGCTAAGCTTATATCAAGGCACCGGGTTGGGTCTAGTTAGGAGAGATGGTTATGGGGATTGGAAGGTTGTGCCCATGGTTGTATTAGAAAACCAAATTGCCTGTGCTTTTTCCCTCAAATATCTGTATTTTTTATATTCTCTGGAGACCAGTTCCCTTGGCCACCCTTATTCACAGGTGAAACATGGTCTTCTCTAAGTCCTGCTTAACATGATATCCCAATTCAAAGCTGACACAGATGGGCTCAGTGTTTGTGATATGAGTTCATTTCTGAGCAAATTGCATAACTTATTCTAACCCACCATCCCACCATCCCATTGAGGTCAGATGTCTACCACTTATCCAATCAGCTGTGGCTAGGGAAGGGTCATATGATGGAAACAGATCAGCCAGAGCTGTGGATCACAGATTCTGTAGGAAAGATTTTTAAGCAAGAGGAAATGACCAGAGTCTGGAGGAGGTAACATTTCTAGACCTCTGTCTTTCTATCCACAGTTTCCATAAGCTGCATCCCCAACTAGGTTCTAATACTAACTCTCAGTACCATATCTTCATTCCTCTTCTCTGAGCCCCAGGCTCATGGCTTCCTTTTAGTTCCAGCTGCTCCAACAAATATCTCCCAGTCCTTTCCCTGCCTCCCACATCTTGACATCGCCCTTCCTCCATCCACCTGTCTGCTACATGGGGGATAGGAATCCCTCTCCCCTTGTGTCTTTTGAGAGCTGAGGGAGGTATTTTGGCCACCACAACTAAATCTGTACTGCTTTTTTCCCCCTTAATGGCCCAAATACTTGGGCAACTTCGATTCTCAGAGCTGATTCTCACGCACCGACCTGGTTTAAACTAAAATGAATGCATTCCTCTTATGACCAGCATGAAGAATAATTAAAATAATCCCAGATTATCAACCTGTGGTTTGATATCAGCTGCCAGTTTCTCTTCTCTTGCTGCACACAGGGTTTTCTCCATGTAAAAGATGTAATTCTTTTGCTTTCATTCCGTAAGCATTGCTGTGCCAAATGCAGATGTACTGTCTGTGACCGTGGCTCACAGATACCATAGATGAGAGTATTTCACCTAGCTGGGCTCTTCAGCTACTTTTATTGAAACATGGCAGAGGACCATTCTTTGCCTCTTGACTTTAAAAGATTATTCCTTCCTGGCTGTTCACAACTGCCTGTGGGTGATATAGCAACTGGGGGCTCCTTCGGCATTATTCTGCCGATGATACACACTACTGTTAAATGTCCAGACCAAGCAGGAAGCTCAGTGCCTCAGGGGAAATTCTCTCTAGTTCTGAACAAAGAAAGGAAAAACAAAGACATGGTTTATTCAGGCAAAAGGAACGTGTTTTCAAATCAATTTCCATTATGTTTACTCAAAAAATCTGGAACATCAACATCTTTGCTGGTTGATGGAAACAACTGTTCAACACTCTTGTAATTGATTTCTCTTCCAAAGCAATCACACTGACGGTGACCCGAGATGAAGCAAGAGCAAGTATTCATCCCAGTCTCTTTCTCTCTCACTTAGCACCGTGTAATGAGCATTTGTTTCCATGTCAAGGATCCTCCTTTGAGGACAGATTCAAATGCACTGCTTGTTCATCAGTTCACGTCCCATGGTTTTCCAAGAAGGGACCCTTGGGAAGGACTGTCCTCACACATTCGAGGACCATCCTGAGGCTAAATTAGATGACTTTTCCTGTCTGCCTCAGAAAAGTATTTCAAGGCCCAGCTGCAAAGTGCTTCACAAATGGTTGAGCTATGTTAGCTATCAACCAGTAAGTTAGAGGATATAAAGTGTGGATTGACTCACCACTGGCTCAGAACCCTCAAGGGGGACCTAAATTTGAATCATTTGATAACCTGACCCCTGTTCACCCGTCATTCTTCTGTTTCAACCTGGCTTTTCTCCATTCTGTGCAGCCTCACCCTACCCACAGATTCATAGTCTTAAGATTTTCTTCTACCTAACTGCAAGAAGCAGCCTCTTCCTCCCACCCCAGCTGGGAGCCTTTTGGGCTTATCCCTCACTTTCAGTTCCATCACTATCTCCTCTGGGAAGCATGTCCTGATCTCCTTGGATCCACCCCTAGTCTCAAATGGGGCTTTTGTGATATGCTCTTTTTTTTTTAAAACAAATGTTTATTTATTTATTTTGAGAGAGGGAGATAAAGAGAGCAGGGGAGGGGCAGAAAGAGGGAGAGAGAATCCCAAGCAAGCCCCGTGCTGTCAGCACAGAGCCTGACACAGGGCTTGATCCCCGTGAACCATGAGATCATGACCTGAACTGAAATCAAGAGTCCGATGCTTAACTGACTGAGCCACCCAGGTGCTCTGGTCTTGTGATGTGCTCTTAAATCATCTGGCACCATCCCAGAATCTTGTACTATATCAGAAATTCCACATATGTACATTTTTTATCTCACCGAACTGTAAACTCTTTGAGGAAGTGGATGAAAGTGAAATAAAGTAGCATGTTGTTTGTCATATACCACCAGCCTCTTTTTACTACTCACTAGAGCTTGTTTCTCTCACTCTACGCTATATTTCTTCTAAAAACATCCAATGAGACACCAAGAAGTAGGAAAGAAGTAGTATAGAATATTGGCTACAAAGAGGATGGCTGTACCAAGTAGAGTTTAAAATACTGTCCCCAAAATATGGCTGTCATATATGTCAAGTTCAGGTCTGAAACAGCTGGTTTAAATGAATGCCAGCCTCATCTACTCAGTGGAAATCACTGATTTTAGATGGAAGAACAGGGAACTTTCAGGAGTGAACCAGATTTCTGCAACGTTCCCTTTCTATGCATATTGTTACGAGCAATACGTTGGGGAAAGGGTTGATTGCTTAAGGCACATTGTTTATACTACATTACTTAGGTCTGATGGAAAAGTTCCTAACAGTGGTTTTTTTGCTAAAGATATGGTCTATGGATGAAGAGTGGAATGTGATTTTTCTTGGGAGGGCATCATCCTAATTTAGGTGGACTCCAAAGACATTTGATATTGGGAGAGGCTGGGAAAAATATTCAGGTCCATGGAGCTTCTTTAGTATTAGCATTCAGTTCTCCATCAAAATATAAATGCTGTCTGCTTTTAATTACCATCTTTATTCAGGCCAAGTTAATTACTCTGGGCCAGACTGGAAAGGAAAATTCCCAGAAAGTCTGATATGATAGAATCACAGTGTGTTTTCTGAAGAAGATGCTGAGAAATCCTTAATGAATTACGGTTTCAATATAACTTTTGCAACAGAATACTAACGGAATGAGGGGGGAAAAAACAGAGATTTTTGGCAGCTGTTCACCATCATAGCACTTGACAATCTGCTTCTTATTTAGTTTTCTGTTATGTGAAAGCATGGAATTCTCAAGAAATATCGATCACTGCATGACAATACGTTTGTAGCAAACCGTATTGTGTTGCAAAAGCTCTCCTTTTAAAGTGAGATTTCTGTTTTGTTATTAAAATGTGTGGGTCTTTTTACTTAGAAAATAGTGTGGTTTTGTTAAACATAAGTTATTTAGAGGTTAAAGTAATCTTAATTTTAACTATTAATATTATTAAGAACAGATTTTCGACCAAGTTGAACTGAATGCAAACAAGGATAAACTTGGAAAAGAAAACTGGTGGCTGGGAACGCAGGGATGCCTTGAGAGCTGTGTCTTGGCCGCAGCCAATAGGTTCACAGCAGCCCTTTGCCGTGTTGGCAGAACCACACATTTTTGTAAGGTCTGTTGATTTCCCCAGACTTCATGGAATCTAGATCAAGTTTGTCAGTTTCCCATTTCTCTTGTGATGATAATCCAACCTAGGGCTGAATTAGGAGCACTGAGGGTGTCTGGACTTCATGGCCCTTGTATCCAGCTGAACTGCTCCTTTTCTGTAGTGTCAGTAGATAGGATAGTCTACTCTTTGGCCGTCGTTTGGGGAAGCCTATGAAACCCGATGTAGGTTACCTAGTTTATTACGCAAACGCCTACTTAGCTGAGGGTCAGTCCCTATGCTAGACAGCAGGGTGTCATTTCTAGGAAATACAGTTTAAGTCTCTGAAGTGAATAATACAAGCCAATCAGGTAATTTAAAATTATTAGATGTTTTTTAAAGCTATCGGTAGCTTCCAACATGTAGTGGCAAGGCCGTACTTTGTTTTTCTCGCAATCCTGTTACCACGTTATGGTGAAAACAAGTCTCAGGCAAATTCTGCCATCCCTGCAAACATTTATTAACATCCTGAACAAGTCAACTAAATGTTCTGAAAGCTCCAGGAAGTCCCAGATCTCTATCCTTTCAGATGTTCTGATGGCATCTTGCATCAGAACAAACGTGTTACTTGCAGGTGTCAGTTAACCTTCTGTTTGGAGTCAGGTGACTGAGAAGCCTTGAGTCAGCAGCTGAAGGCTGTCTGTTTAGCAAGAAGACCTGACATGCTGTTTCTCAAGATGGAATCTGCTGAGCTCCCAAAACCCTTTGTGGGCTCCTGCAGAGGAAGGCGGGGTTTCTGCAATCTGTTAACCAATCCATATAGAGTGGAAATCTCCAATTTACCAATGAAAAATCCTTTCTAATGCCCATTTTTATGGTAATTGACAAAACCTCTGCTTCAGGTCAGAGATAAATGGTAGGGCATGTTGCCTTTTGCTTAACTACTAGCCAGAGTATGTGTTTCTGGTTAAGGCAGTTGACTTTCTCTAAGACATAGGTTAAAATCCAGGGCACCTGGGTGGCTCAGTCAGTTAAGTGTCCCATTCTTGGTTTCAGCTCAGGTCATCGTCTCAGGGTCATGAGTTCAAGCCCCACCTCAGGCTCTGCACTGACAGCATGGAGTCTGCTTGGGATTCTCTCTCTCCATCTGTCTCTGCCTTTCCCCTGCTCTCTCTCAATAAACATTCTTTAGAAATCAGCATATGCACTCACATCATCTATGCTAAAGTATTTTACAGTAAGTTACCTACCACATAATAGTGTTGTACACAGTGGACCCTTAAACAATGCAGGGTTAGGGGCACCAACCCCTTCCTTTGTAGTCAAAAATCCATGTATAAATTGTGACTCCTTAAAACCTTTACTATTAGCCTACTGTTGATCAGAAGCCTTACTGATAATTTACATAGTCAAGTAACATGTATTTTGTATGCTATATGTATTATATACCATACTCTTACCTTAAAGTAAGCTAGAGAAAAGAAAATGTTGTTAAGAAAATCATAAAGAGGAGAAGATACATTTACAGTACTCTAATATTTATCAAAAGTTTCCATGTTGAAGTGGCCCGTGTAGTTCAAACCCATGTAGTTCAAGGGTCAACTGTACAATCAAGGTTTCTTCTTTGTGAAATGAGAATAGTAACGGTGCCGATCTCATAGATTGTGAAGATTAAAAAAGATAATGTTGCTTAGCACCATGCCAGGTGCATAGCAAGTGCTCCATATAAATGCTAATCATTTTTATCTAGAAACTCAGAGTAGCATTATTTATTGTTCTGTACACAGAGTCTTATGGAATGAATTCTACCTTCTTTTCATTTTAGACTTCCCAAATTTTGACATTCTAAAAAAAGGGGGTAAAGAGGGTCATGTATATGTGTCCCTTCCCAGCAGAGAGGAATCCCTGGTTGCTCCCATTCTTTGAAGCCACTCTCTGTACTCTAAGGGGTATATCCATGTGTCTTGCCTGGAAGCTCCATTCCATTCTTGGGAATGAGAAAGGAAACGAAAAAGTTCTACTGATGCCCTTGACCGTCACTGTCTCAGAAATTTCTTTGGCAGCGTCCTAGAGCAACAACCAGCGTTGGCATAATTATAGTAACGGAATCTGCCATGGTCCTGTTCTTGTGCTGTGGCCAGCAGGAGTGAACCAGAAAGCCCGGGAGGAATGGTTGAACTGTAAAAGCTAGTGGTGATCTTCAGAAGCATCCTTTTTGATGCTTCTACAGTGCAGTAGGCCAGGCCTCCCATGCAGCACAGTAAGAATAAATGGGTGCAAGAGCCACCGGTATGGGGGCAGTTAACATGCACCCCAGATCCTGCTAAGTGTGCTTTGGCATCCTTGGTCAGTGGGTCCTACTGTCTCCATTCTCCAGATGAGGAAGCCAAGACTTAGGGAGATTGAGGAATTTGCCCAAAGAGTTGGGATAATTAATGGAACAAATGGGCTTCATTCAGCCCTCTTTCGCCTGCGTGGATGTGAGGCCTCTGCTCTCCCATGGGATGTGGGCAGCTATCTCATATATATGTGCTGTGAGGAGGCACAAGCCCAACGGACTGCATTACAGAGTGCCAGAGTCTTTAAAATGCTTGATGTGAGATTAGAAATGGCCTTTCCATTCCCACCAGCCTGAGTTACATTGCTTCTCGTGAATTTTGAAAAGCTCACAGTGCCTGCTTTTAAGATATGAAGACACCAGAGCCTGATTTGTCCTGAATCATGTTTCATAGTGTTGGCAGCACAAGATAGGAAACTTGAAATTTGCAGCGTGTATGTCTCACATGGAGAGTTCTCTGTGCTGTATTAAGTGACAGAAGGAAAACTCAGCTCATCCTCCTTGTAAAAGAAACCCAGCATTCCCGGGTTTAAAAGGAGTCGTAACAATTCTATTTGATGGGCTTATAAATATCCTGGAATTTGCATTTTGAATGTTATGCATCACAAAAGGATTTCGATGGTGTTATCACAGCAATGCTGTAATCACATCCTATAATTTATATAACTCCAACTGCCTGCCATCACTATGTCAAAAATCATGATATGCTGTTGCTGATACGCACACAGCTTTTCCCGTGAAGGAAATTAAGGGTCCTGAATCAAACTCCTTGGGGGCAATTTTAATGACTTTGTCTGGAAGGTCTGGCCACCTTGATAGGTAGTCAGGTGAGTCAGGCGGTGGGTTAATAAGTAGATCTAAACTTCAAGTATGAAATTGAACAAGCCAAGGTGTCCCAAAGGCAAGCCATAACAGAGCGTTTTATGCTTGGAACTCTAGGAAGTGGGGCAGTCTGGGAGCCCCCTGCATTGCATGAGCAACAGGACGTGAGGCTCGTGCTGGAGACCTTCCAAGAGGGGGTCCAATTAACCTTGGGGCTGAGTCCTTAGCTGTGTCTGAACCTTTGCTCACATGCAACTTTGGATGGGGCCAGGAGGGGAAGCAGTGACGTGGTCAGGCATTTCATTCCTGAACTGTGCTTTTTCTTCCCCCCCCAAATAATAAACAAACTTAAGTTGTTTTTACTTTTTAAGAATAGACAGATTTAACCTCTTCACTTGACCTTCAATCACTGTCAGATGTTCACCTCCAAATCAGAATTCCTCAGGAAAGGTTTGAAGCCTAGAGGATGTGAAAGAGCAGCCCCAGGTCGGTGCCTGGAATGAAGGAGGGGCAGAACAAAATTGCTCTGTATAGGAAAATAAGACAAATGCAAAAACAGCAGTGTTGCCTCCTGCAAGAACACAGGGACCAGCAAGCTTATTAGCAAGAGGGCATGGGCCTGACCCCAGAGACACAAAACAACTTAAGACCTTTTCAATGGCAAGGATAGCTCTTATTTAATTCTAAGTTATTTTCTATGCTGCAGCCCATCACATTTTCTCAAAGGCCTCAGGGGAGTAGTTTTGGAGGGAAACCGTGGGAAAGTTCTAGTTTTTTACATGTGTACACTCTTGGGAAGGGGTGGAGGGGGTGTAGGATGGTGAGGTCGTCTGCAGTGGAATGAATCCAACAGGAGCAGATCAGAATCAGTGGTGGCTGGAGACCTGGAAGCCCCCTCCTTCCCCAAGATTCCAGCAGCCACCAGCAGAACCATGGTGCTTCCCCATGGATCACGTAAATCTAAGGCCCGCTGTTAGAATACCTTGGCTGAAATGTATGTTTCTGCCAGAAGCTCCATAGGTTACACAATTCAGCGAAAGAGTCAGGAGGTAACACTTCTGGTCTTCCCTCTTTGTCTATGTTATAGAACATTTACTCCTCAGTTTCTCCACCTGAACAATGGGAAGATTGGTCTAGAACAGGGGACCTCAAAATCTGCATCTAGCCATGTATGAATTTCAGGCAGTCTGTGATCCCTCCCATCAAAATGTGTACATGAACAGGTATAATTTTCCATCATTCCTCACAAATGTTAAGAACCGCTGGACTAGATGTCTGAGGTCTAGTCTAGCCTTATGAGCCTTTTCTAGTTTTCTCTTGTTGTGCATTGCCTCTCTCTACCTAAATGGCAAACAAAATACTTAATCATTGTTGTGGGGACATTCAGAAGCCAATAAACCCAAACACAGATCCTGCTTTGCATGTCATATTATACAAAGATGCCATTGACTTAGGAGAGGGATGGGCCTACTGGAGACAGCCATGATTGATACAAAGAATAGTGGCCCGAATACCCAGTGAATGCCACTGGGTTTGAGATACAAGTCTTATTGATTCTACTCCCCAAATACATCTCAGATTTCCCCTCATCATTTGCAATGTGAATTCCACCCTCTCTCCTGTTTAGACCATGCCTGTAGACTCCCAGTTGGTCCCCTGGCTCCACTTGTACACCGCGAGGCTCTCTCCCTGACTTTGTCTCAGTTCCTTGGAGGTGATCACCCACTACCACTCGCCATCAGGGCCCTTGCTTGTTTCCTGGCTGGCTCTCACTTAATCTTTGGGTCTCAGGGGCATCTGGGTGGCTCAGTCAGTTGAGCATCTGACTTCGGCTCAGGTCATGATCTCACAGTTCGTGGGTTCAAGCCCCACAGGGGCTCTGTGCTGACAGTGCAGGCCTGCTTAGGATTCTCTCCCCCCCCCCCCCCCCCGCTCCACCCCCTCTCTTACTGTCTCTGTCTCACTCAAAATAAATAAATAAACTTAAAAAAAAAATCTTTGGGTCTTAAATTACAGTTTCCTTCCCTGACCTAACTGCCAAATTATTACTCTCTCATTGAATCAGTTCTTGTTCCTCTACAGTATTTCACACAGCTTATTATTACACATTGCTTGGGCTATTTTTAAAATTATGTCTCTCTGGCTTACACTGAATTATGCATGGTAGTGACTGACATTTTCTGTGTTGGGGGGGACATTTTATTCCCGCTATCCGTCACAATATCATACAAATAGTAGGAGGAATACACTAATGGTATATAGGGGAGGAAAAATACTTTTTACTCTACCCTCTTAGGTTTAATGATATGGACCCTGCAAATTAAACTGACTAAAGGTAAGTCAGTAGGAAGAAAGGTTTACTATGTGTGCACGTGGAGGCCTTCAGAGAAAAGAGGTAAAGACTCAAACAGGCAGTTAGGCCTGGGGGTAGGAAGATGGAAATGGGGCTTACACACCATTTTAACAATGAGTGATATGTTTGTGGAGAAGTGACAAGACAAAGGAAAATGACTTTGGGCTTCTATGGGCGATAAATGGTGGGAAGGTAAAATATACTGGAAGGAATGGAAGTTTGGGTTATTTTGGTAAAGTTTGTTTTGCAGTCGCAATCTGATGCGGCCTCTGGGGTGATGAGAGTGTCTCCCATGATTAAGAGCCATTTCCCTGCTCCTGGTATGGGAGAGGAGAAGGGGGACACCTTCACAGAGGGAAATTTGTACCCCCTACCTTTAGGCAGAAAGGGGGGAAGGTGGAGAGCTTTTCCCGCACCTGCTGTTTCTCAGTTGCCTTTGGCTCAAAATAATCCTGATGCCAAAGGAGCATATTTGGGGATGGTGTACTCTGATGCCCTTTAAGTAAAATAATCTCCACTTCGGACAACGTGATTTGATTCTCGTTATAGTTGAATCTGTTTGCCTAACACTTACTCATTTGATAAGTCTCTTTTTAAGTAGCTCATCTTCCAGGGACCCATCCATCTGCTCTGGCTTCATGGCCCGCTTACACAGTATGGCTATCTTCAGTTTACCTCCATGTCTTCCCAATTTGTACCATCCAAGCCCAGAGTAATAACCAAGTCACCATGCCTAGTACTCTTCCCTGGCTCAGGGGCTGATGCTTAGTAGATATTTAGTAAGTAAATAAAAAGCAGAGGACTGCATTATTAGTTCTGATAGGCTTAAAACTGAAAAAAAAAAAAAAAGATGTGAATGTGATGAGTTTATCAGTAAGTTACAACACTGTGGATAAACCATTTGCAGTTTTGCATTCATATGATCCATGCGTGATTAAACATTCACACACGCAACTGATTTTACATATGAATATTAAAACTAGGGACCCATGCGGTGGGTGATCTCTCAGAGAGCGTGTATCGGACTTATTTTTGCACGTGGCCTGCATATCCAATACTCATATAAATGTTCATATGAATATATGACTTCAACTTGTGATCTTTTAGTATACATGATTTGTTTTTCAGATTTCCATATATTGAGATGCAGAAGGCATTGTTATTTGAAAGAACTATAGTTTTTATTCATTAATTTCAGTTAATAGAAAGAAAGATAAAAACAACCAAATCTCACCATTCCCACATGTTTCAGAGCTCTTTTGGGTGTTTCCTGCACACACGTATTTGAGGAAGTATACAAAACTCACAACACATGTCATGACGATTGCCTTGAATTTCAGAGTAATTGAATTCTGAAATAGCTCATCTGAGTTAGTTATGGGTAACACAGTATCAAGGTAACAATACAATCTGAACTCTGGATTAATCTAATTTAATAGCTCAAATTCATTGCTTCATAAAATCTTTCAAACCCCTACCATTAATTAGGGCAACTTTAGGATTTTTTTAAAGAAATCTAGATCACCCACCAATCTTTTGTTCTCTCTTAAAAATTTGGGCCAAAAGCACAATTGATTTCTATCTCTGAAACCAGAAGGGAGCTATTTACCGTCTTCTTTTTCTTTAGCACCTCCCTGCTCTCTACCGTAGGCTTCAGATCACGACCACTTTAGACTGGTCTGTCCCCAGCGCTGTTACTGCAGTTGCCGTGAACTTCCTTATTAATGGGCATTCTGCTGGATTCTCTGGCTCCATATTTTCTTTAATCCTTTAACCATCTGATCTGATGTGTCAATCATGACATAGCTGTGGGTCATAAGAGCTTTGAGGATCCTACCAGCATTGAGCTTTTATGATCTTAAAGAAGGCTGCTACTCAACAATGAGTCATCATGAACCACTTCTCAATTTGCTGAGGTGACTACGGTTGGCTGAATCTCCATATGGGCTTTAAACCCAGATACTCCTTCCCTGATTGCTTAGGAAGGTCCCACGTCCTCAAGTACTCAGTATCTACATGTGGGGGAACATCTGTCACAGTGCCCAGACACTGTAGTGCCCTCAAGACTCCTAATGTCTCTGTAGTGACTGCCTTATTCTTAGTATCCATCGGGGGAACCAGTCAGTGTTGTCTCAAAAAATCACTTTTGAAATTCCCCAAGTCAGAAGGAATGGGAAGTGTAGGGATACTGAGGAACTGACCTTTGTCCTTCTCAACACTATGTCACCCCCCCCCCCAGAATTTCTGAAGCTCTTGACAACTGAAAGGCTATTGGGAAAGAGATCACTGAATTAGAGTTTAAAGACTAACATCTAATCTTCGCTCTGCCCTTCATTGGCCATGTGCCCAGTGTGAATCACTTCCTTCTCCTAGACCTCAGTTTCCCTATATTGTAGGCCCAGATGCTATATAAACTATAATATGTAATACAAAATTAAGGCAGTGATACTATGGGTATTAAAAATATTTACATTACAATAGCCATTGCACTACTGACTCAGTACACTGAATTTACCCACAGCAAGTATTTCCAGATATTTAGTGCTAAAAGACTTCTCAATCAGTTCTTAGTATCTGGTATGTAGAAGACATTTAATAAGCTTTGTTGTTGTTGTTGTTTTAATGTTTATTTATTCTTGAGAGAGAGGGAGACAGAGTACGAGCAGGGGAGGTTCAGAGAGAGGCAGACACAGAATCCAAAGCAGGCTCCAGGCTCTGAGCTGTCAGCACAGAGCCCAACGTGGGGCTCGAGCTCATGATCTGTGAGATCATGACCTGAGTCGAAGTCAGATGCCTAACTGACTGAGCCACCCAGGCACCCCAATAAACTTTGTTAAATGAAGAAAAACATGCCTAGGTGCATGCAGTACTGATTGAGCAAACCAAAATAATGATAATAAATACATCCACATTTATTGAATGCTCACCATTGGCCAGGCACACTTCAAAAAGCTTGACACATAACTCTATGTCACATTATCTCTAAATAATGTAACATTAATAATGTATTTAAATATATAATTAAATCTATCATTGCATAGGATAATATAACCGTCTTACAAGATAGGTGTTACTGTTATCTCCATTTGCAGATGATGAGACAGAGGCATTGAAACCATGAATAATTTTCCGAATATCCCTTAGCGGTATTTGTTTAAAAAACAAAAACAAAACCAACAAAGCAAAAAACAACTGTCCTTTCTGTGGTAGAATGTGAATGTTTTAAGGTAAAACCAGTGAGTTCTGTGAGCATGAAGACACTTGCCTTGTGCCTAAAGACCCTTGGGTTGCTCTCTATGTACAGTTAATAGTGGTAAGATATTGGGACGCCTGGGTGGCTCAGTCAGTTAAGCGTCCGACTTTGGCTCAAGTCATGATCTCACAGTTTGTGAGTGCAAGCCCTGCATTGGGATCCGGGCTGACAGCTCGGAGCCCGGAGCCTGCTTCAGATTTTGTGTGTTTGTCTGTCTGTTTGTCTGTCTCTATCTGTCTCTCTGACTTTCTCTGTCTCTCTCTCTCTCTGCCCCTCCCCAGCTTGCTCTCTGTCTCTGTCTCAAAAAAGAAATACAAAACAATTAAAAAAAATAAAGAGTGGTGTGATATTGGAATTCCTTTCTGATAACCATGTGGTGATTCCTGACACTGTAAAGTTATCCTTTGCTTGGTTTTGAAGGAGGTTTGTGAGCACATCCGAGGTCCATGTTCTCCCACATCTGTATGCACTACCATATTCAGCAAGCAGACTGTGAAAATCCACATGGCCATGGCCAAAGTCAAACTGTTTTGCCAAGCATGCTTTCTCCCCTTAACTGAGAAACCTATGGTTATTTGGATGGAAATATAATCTGTGCCTCTGATTCATTTACTCATTACTCATTAAATTGCTATTTAGTTCTAGCTATACGAGCTGTTAGAGCTTTCTCTAAAGCTCCTCTAAACCAAAAGTGGATTATGGCCACATTCAGTGAAGCCAGTTTGAGTCCCATCTAAAGTGAATGGAGCTAGGGCTCAAGAGTTCTGTCCAGCTGAGAAGTGAAGGCACGCAGACCATGTGTCTATCCCTCTGCATTTTGACATCGACCCACTATGTTCTCCCCCAAAAATTGCAATATGGAGTTTTTGGAGAAGGAGTCCAACTTCTTTGAGAGTGAGGAATGTTTTCACTTCCCTTCCTAATAAGGTATTTGTACCACTTACAGAGGCCGGAGGGGTGTCTCATGCCGGTTAAGAACAGAGCGCTGGAGCTAGCGGGTCTGGGTTCGAATGCCCTCTGTTGCTTAGATGTGTTATCTGGGACCGTTTGCTTAACCCTTCCTTCTGTGTTTCCAGTTTCATCATATACAAAAGGGATAAAGATAGGTTCTGCCCTGCTGGGGTATTGTAGGGATAACTGATGTAGCATCCTTCCTTGGGAAACGGCCTCCCCCCACCACCCCCCACCGGCTGGTTTTGTGGCAGCCGAAGCAGGATTGCCTGCTGCTACTGTGGGCTGACAATGGAACATCCACATGTTGTTTATCATCCAGGGGCACAATGTAAATATTTAGAGGGACCCGGCTGGTGAAATACGCATGGAGAACCCTGGGTATAAAAAAGGAGTGGTTGGGGTGGGGGTGGGGGGGCTACAGTGACCCATAGCATGCACATACCACCTAGAGGTTTGCATTTCAATACTGTAAACGTAGCTGATGGCCAAATGAAATTAAGGGAATATTCTGCTAGAGGCTGGAAATGCCTTTTGCCTGACTGTGCCATTCACAATTTTGCTTTGCCCCCTTCACCTCCTGCCCTCAGGATCCACTTCCATCTTCTTCAAATTATGGAAGCCTCTGGCACCTTCTTTCCTGTGCACAAGAACTCCTGCAGCTAGAATAGCAGTACCCATCTCAGTCTCTCTGCACTTAGGTAGGGCTCACCCTTCATGTCCCCCAGGCTTGCACCTATAGAGCCTGCCACTGTGCGCTCATTGCCACAGAGAGCTGGCAGTGCTCTCTGTGTCCTGCAGTCCTGTGGCCACAGCCCATCATCTGGACAGGGCTTCTCTTTCTTGGCTGTGCTCAGAGGTGTCTGTTGCTGTCACGAGGTGAAAGGGATTATGGAATCTCAGACTGTCTGATCTGAAAACCCTCACCTGAAGCCCAAGGTCCTAGTTTCTGTGGTGTTTCTCTCTGTGCACTGTTAACTGGTCACTGCCCCTGGGCACTTGAAGATTTTACTGTCTGGTCTTTATCCTTTATTTAGCCTTTATTTCACTTTCTGTTACGGATAGTCTATGGAGTTCCTCAAAGAGGAGTTTACTCCTCTGTGCTCTACTCAGCAGAATTCCTGCACAAGATAGATGCTCAGGAAACACGTCCAGATCACTTGATTCAGTTTTCCCTCCATCACCACGAATTTACTAATGTTCATGTGCATGTGGCATTATCTGGGCCATGACACAAAGCTATTCTCACCCATTTCTTGATCTCACTCAGTGTTTAATAGGAATATGAAGAACTGGCAGAAGGTATGAGAACTACCCTGGACCATGGTGAGTGAGGACAGCCATTGTTTCTATTCAGAGCAGGTGGGAAGACAGAATCATAGTGACGAAGTGGCAAAGAAGAGAAATACAAGTGCAATTCACATGTGATTAGACACTTTCCATTTTTAGCCTCATGGCTTAAATTTACATAATTCTTTTAAAAAGAAAAATTAATTATTTATGACTGTAGCTTTTAACCAAACTGTGCATTTAAAGTAATCACTCTGGGTAATTTAAATAAAATCTTTTCTGTAAGCAGTTTATGCTCATTAGAATGAGAAAAGTGTTGGTTTATTCAATTAAAAGGACATTATTGCCAGTTTGGATCCTCTCTCTTTCTTTCCACTTCAAAATAGAGGGCAGCCACATTGAGACAGATGGGACTTAATTAATTTGTCTCAAAAGTGACCAGATTTTGCTTTTTTTTTTTTTTAATTTTAAAGATGATAGATTCCAAAAGCCTTTTCAAAAACCAAACCACTATTTTAGAACACTGAAAAGAAGCTCTGCCCTTTACTCTGACAGGC
Organism: Acinonyx jubatus; assembly: GCF_027475565.1. Classification (NCBI taxonomy): domain Eukaryota; kingdom Metazoa; phylum Chordata; class Mammalia; order Carnivora; family Felidae; genus Acinonyx; species Acinonyx jubatus. Next base: position 142,982,235 of record NC_069383.1, on the reverse strand, counting down.
AGTGGGTACAAAAATAAGTTTGTTCCCTGGCAAACGGGCAGGACTTCCTCACGAGCCCAGCAGAAGTCAAAGAAGATGGTTCTGATCAAAGCTGTCCCATACTGTGATCTTTAAAACTACAAAAACACCACACCTGCTTGGTGCTTTTGGAGGTGACACCATTCACTGTACTTAAAGAGGCTCTTCCACCATAGTGACAGAAGCCTACCAAGATTTCAGGATGGGACTCTCTTTCCTTTACTGGTTAGTTCCCTGAGAATCTGTGATCCATGATACACTCTGACAAGCGCGGCACCTGGGTATGGCCAGTATGGAGCTCTGCATTCAGAGTTGTGCAGGTAACCCGATGCCAGAAGTCCATGTGAGGCCCTCCTACATGCCCGGGTGAAGTACCTGAAAGCCACAGATAGGCTTCCACCCCAGAAGCAAGACCCAAAGCTGATACAAGTGGTGTCTTGTATTAGGGGATAATGCGAGGTGAGCTGAGTGGATCAGTAGAGACCAGGCATGCTTTTGTCACAAACTGCTTTGTCAAAGCCACTCAGGTCTTTCAGACCTCTAAAATAAGGTGGTTGAACTTGAATAGCTGTCTTTTTTTTTTTTTACTCTTAATTAGCAAAACTCTTTTGTTTAAATGAAATCATCACATCCATCACATGTAAAAAAACAGCAGCTCTCACAAAACTGGGGTCAAAAGCCCCTGTTGATCACTCTCTGGTTCACAGAATTTGGGGGCTCCACAGAGCGGACTTCGTGAAACGCTGGTGTAGATAATTGATAATATGCTGTCATAGCGAAACAGGTCTCTTTGGCTGTGACAGAAATCCAGCTCAGCCAGACTTGTATGATTAAGGAGGATCTACTCCGTCATAAAACTGAAGAGTCAGTGTGTAATCTCTTCAGACATCACTGGCTCTTAGGTGCCCAAATGTTCTTAGAAATCTGCCTCTTGCCGTCTCTTGGCTGTTTTCCTCTGTGTGGCTTTATTCTCAGGTGAGATCCCTTCACCTTGTGATATCAAGACGGTCACCAGTAGCTCCTTCACATCCTACTAGTGGAGCCCCTTGTCCCCAGAAGAAAATCATCTCTTTCTTCTGAGTTCTAGCTAAGGCTCAGGTGCTGACTCTTCGCGGCTTCAACCACGTGCCTGAACCAGTCACAGTGGGCATCAGGATGGAGCATTCTGATTGGACAGGCGTGAGTCACATGTCTACCCTTGGATTGCAGGAAGCAGGGAGTCAGCCCCAGTGTCACCACCAGGCCTGAGAATAAGGGATGGTCTGTCTCATAGGCCAATCAAAGTGCTATTACCAAAGAAGGGATGGATTTTGTTCAGGCAAAAGGCAGCGATTTGGTACAGCTCCCTTCTAGATCTAACAGCCTTATGAATTAAGCAGATCCTGCTACTTTTCTGCAGTGTGGAGATTTTGTTCAGATCTGGGCTAGAGGACTTGTATCTCTGTGGATAATAGACTGATGTTTGTATACAGGGGAAAAAGACTACCCGGGTGGGGGAGGAACAGAGGAGAGGGCAACAGAAAATAGAAAATGCCAACCCATCTCAACCGTCCTGAGTTCAGTCATCTTTCTAGGAAGGAAATGAATCAATTATATTTGCCCTGTTATCATGAATATTTGCTGGTTCACCCCCTGATATCTCCTGTGCTGCTCTGCAGTGCGAGCCAAGACTGTAACAGGTTTTATTCCTCTACTTCCTGTACTCTTCGCAGCTGTTTGGCAAGAGTTCCTTAAGCTCGTGTTTCAACCAACTCTTGTATAAATGCCCAGAATTCATGGCTGATTGAGCTACTTGAGCTTTGAAAATGTAGACACTGGGGATATATCTTTGCTAAAGGTTTAATAGTGAGTTGGTTTTCGCTGCATGACCCATGCATACCAAACCCTGACCTCAGATGTCTTCCTGAGAGAAGAGGAGTTACTGGGGACAGATCATGGTTTTGTGAAGATGGCACCAAAGCCTCTTCTAGCCCTGTTCTACAACCCTGGTAAATGAGGTGGTACCACACTCAGACCTCCTTTTGTCTAGATCAGTTGCATGCAGTGTCTTTGGGTTGCTTTGCCACTTACCACCCACACTAGCTTGTTCAGTTCACTCTCATGAGGTGAAGTTTCGTCTTTTGTAAAACAGGGATTATGGTACTTACTTTCTATTACTCCTGTTGCTTAGTAAACACCCTGGAACATAATGGTGTGGCAGGAATCTGGCCAGGGAACATCAAGGCTGACTCACCACTACTCCACAATATCTGGGGTCCTCACACTACAAAGACTCAACCACAAGGGTAACTCAGTGGCTGGGAACTAGATCACATGGAAGCATCTTTATTTACATGTCAGGTGGTTAATACTGGCTATTGACTAGGACCTTAGATGAGCTATCTGCCAGATACTTCTACTAGCCACACCTACATTGTCTTTCCATGTGATCGCTTTGTGTGGGCTAGTTTGAGCTTCCACACAACATGGTGCCTGGATTTCCAGAGCACGGCAGAAGTGCATATTTATAATCTAACCATGAAAGTCACATGGTACCATTTCCCCCGTACTCTCTATTGAGGCAATCACAAAGGGGTGGGGACATAGACTTTATAGGAGTGCCAACATTATACTGTTTGGAAAACAGTATGGGTGTTCCTCAAAAAATTAAAAATAGAACTACCCTATGACCCAGCTATGACCTAGCAACCACCACTAGGTATTTATCCAAAGGATACAAAAAAAAAATGCTTATTCAATGGGCCCCATGCACTCCAATATTTATAGGAACACTATTGACAATAGCCAAAGTATGGAAAGAGCCCAAATGTGCATCGACTGATGAATGAATAAAGAAGATGTGGTATATACACAACAATGGAATATTACTCAGCAATGAAAAAATTGAAATCATACCATTTGCAACAACATGGATGGAACTAGAGTGAATTATGCTAAGTGAAATAAGTCAGTTGGAGGAAGACAAATATATGATTTCACTCGTATGTGGAATTTTAGAAACAAAACAGATGAACATGGGGGAAGGGAAACAAAAATAAGATAAAAATAGAGACGGAGACAAACCATAAGAGACTCTTAAACACAGAGAACAAACTGAGGGTTAGTGGTGCGGTGTTGGGTGGGGGATGGGCTGGATGGGCAATGGGCATTAAGGAGGATACTTGGGATGAGCCCTGAGTGTTATATGTAAGTGATGCGTCACTAAATTCTATTCCTGAAATCATTATTATACTATATGTTAACTAACTTGGATTTAAATTTTTTAAAATTTACTGTAAGTAGAGTATGGCATGGGAGATATTTATTATGGTCTGCTTTGGCAAATGCAATCTTCTATATGTGGCAAATTATACCGATTGATATCAGTTGTAAGAATATCATAATAACTTTGCCCTCCTGTGAGAAGCACTTTCAGTCATGATTTTTCTCTTCTTTTTATATATTGCTGGATTTTTGCTTTTATGTTCACAAAGGATATCAGTTTGTAGTGTGGTGGTGGTGGTGGTGGTGATTTTTATTTTTGTAATTTGTCAAGTTTTGACAATGACCACCTAAAAAATGATTTGAGAAGTATTTCTTTATCTTACAAAAAAGCTTGTGTAAGATTGCTCTGTTTTTCCTTGAATATTGTTACAGGCACTAATGAAACCATTTGGGCCTGGAGCTCTCTTTGTGGGGAATGTCTTAATTCCGAATTCATTTTCTTTTATAGATTTAGCGATTTTTAGATTTTTAGATTTCTTATATCAGTTTTGCTCATTTGTTTTCATGTAAGTTGTTGAATTTATTACCATAAGGATGTTCATAATACTCTCTTGTACCTTTAATGTATTTAGGATCTATGGTGACAGCACCTCTTTCATTCCTGATATTGGAAATTTGTTCAGTCTAGTTATATATTTTTCAATTTTGGGGTTTATTTTCAAAGAACCAGCCTTTGGTTTCACCAATTTTTACTCTTTTTGTTTATCCATTTTCTGTTGCATTGTTTTTTGTTCTTATTGTTTATTTCTTTATTTTCCTCTGGTTGTGTGGTGTTTAATTTGGTTTTTGTCTAGTTCCTTAAGGTAAAGCTTTGACTATTGATATTAAACTTTTCTCCTTTTCTATTGTAAGCATTTGAAGCCATATATTTCTTTCTAAGAGTTACTTTAGCCACATCTCACAGCTTTTGATAGTTGCATTTCTGTTTTTATTCAGTTCAAAATATTTTCTAATATTTCTTGTGATGAAAGGATTTTGTGACTCATGGGTTATTTAGAAGTGTATTATTTTCCAAATACCTCCAGATTTTACAGGATGCATTATTGTTACTGATTTCTATTTTGATTCTCTTGTGTTCAGGGAATGTATCCTATTATTTCAATAATTTTGTTTCCTGACACTTGTTTTATAGCCCAGCATATGGACTTTCTCAGTGGATATTTCATATTTGTACCTGAAAAGAACATGTATGTTACAATTGTTGTGCATCTTGTTCTAGAAATAATAATTGGGTGAAATTGGTTGATAATGTTGTTCATGTCTTTTATATCTTCACGGACTTTCTGACTGTTTTATGAATTGCCGAGAGGATTGTCAAAATCACTAGTGTAAATTCTAAATTCATATGTTTCAGTTTTTGATTCTGTCAATTGTTGCATCATGTATTTTGAAGCTCTGTATGAGGAGAACACATTATGTCTTCTTGATGAATTGACCAATTTATTATTATGGATATTTTTATTATCTCTTATAGTATTCCTCATCTTAAAGACTATTTTGTTTGATATTAATATAGCCATTCAACTTTCTGTGATTATTGCTTTATATTGTTTTATTTATATATTGTGGTATATATATTTCCATTTATTTTTTACCTTTAATCTACATTTTTTTTACTTACAAGGCATATTTTGTAGGCAAAATATAGTTCGATCTCTTTTTCTTTCTATCCAGTCTAACAATCTTTACTTTTTAAATGGTGTATTTGATCCATTTACATTTAAAGTAATTATTTCTATTGTTTAGTTTCAAGTCTACCTATGTTGTTACAAATAGGTATCTAATCTGTTCTCTTATTTTTCTTTTCATTTAAATCTACCATATTATAAATAAGTGTATGTATTATATGTATTTATAGGTGTACATATGTGTACACATATAGATAATATGTATATACTTAACCCTTGAACAACATGGGTTTGAACTGTATAGGTCTACTTATATGCAGATTTTTTCCAATAAATACAGTATAGTACAGTGCTATAAATGTATTTTCTCTTCCTGATGATTTTCTTAATAGCATTTTCTTTTCTCTAGCTTGCTTTATTATAAGAATAAAGAACATTATATATATGTATATATATATAATACATATTATAGGTATATATATGTGTGTGTATATATATATATATATATATATATATATATAATACAAAATATGTGTCAATCAACTGTTTATGTTATTGGTAAGGCTTTCAGCCAACAGTAGCCTATTTATATTTAAGATTCTGGGTAGTCAAAAGTTATATGTGGATTTCTGATTGTATGGGAGGTTGGTTGGCCCTGACTACTTTATCTCCATTATCTGCCTGTTAGCTAAGCTGTACCTCTTAGTTGTGTCTTTTGAGTGGTTGCTCTAATGTAACAATTTGCATCTTCAACTTTTCACAGTCTCCCTTTCTCATAATGGAAGCAACTTACAACAGTATATTCCCATGCCCTCCTTCCATTCTATGTGCTTTTATTATCATACGTTTTACTCCCACATATATTATAAACCCCACACAATACATTGTTTTTATTTTGCTTAAAATAGTTAATTTAAAAGTGAGGAAAAGAATCTCATGTTGATCCACATATTTTCCATTTCTGGTCCTATTTATTCTTTTGCATAGAATCAAGCTTCCATCTGGAATCATTTTCCTTCAGCCTGAAGAACTTTTTCTTGTCTAAAGTGCAAGTCTGCTGACAGTGAATTTTCTCCTTTTTTTTTTTTTTTTGTCTGAAATGTTTTACTTCACCTTATTTTGGAGGGATATTTTCACTGGATATAGAATTTTAAATGTACTTTTTTTTTATTACAGTAGTTTAAACCAGTGGATCTATTATTATCTGACTTTTGTTGTTTCTGGTGAGAAGCCAGTGATAATTCTTATCTTTGTACTATACATATGTAAATTTATTTTTTGGTTAATTTTAAGATTTTGTTGTTCTGATTGGTTTCAACAAATTTATTATACTGTGCCTTGGTATCGGTTTTTTGTGTGTGTTTCTCTTGCTTGAGGTTTTTTATTTATGTTTATTTATTTTTTAGAGAGAGAGAAAGAGAGCAGAGGAGAGGCAGAGAGAGAGAGAGGGCCACAGAAAATCTGAAGCAGGCTCCAACTGTCAGTGCAGAGCCTGACATGGGGTTCAAAAACCCATGAACTGTGAAATCATGACCTGACCAACTGAGCCACCCAGGCACCCCTTGCTTGATTATTAAGCTTCTTGCAGTGGCATGTTTATAAATTTTACTAAATTTGAGATATTTAGCCACTTTTTTTTTTTTATTTCTTTTTGGTCTGTCTTCCACTGTACATGATTCTGAATTTCAATGGCACATATATTCATCTGCTTGATATTTTCCTACTGGTTACTAAAATTCTCTTTTAAACTCCCCCCCCCCCTTTATCTCTCTGTTTCAATTTCAATTACTTCTGTTGCTGTGTCTTTAGATTCACTGATATTTCCTTCTGAAATATCTAAATAGCACTTAAGCCCATCCAGTGGACTTTTTTTTTTTTAAGTACTATGTTTCTCCAGTCTAGGGGTTTTATTTCATTTTGATTTTTACTGAGTTTTAGAATTTGTTTTTACTATTTAGTTCTCTCTTCATAATGTTCAAGTTTTCCTTTAAATCCTTGATTATATCCTTAATAACTTATTTAAAGTGATGTTCCCAATTGCATCATTTCTGGGTATATTTCTATTGATTGATTATTTTCCTTGATAAGAGTCACATTTTCCTGTTTCTGTATTTAGTAGGTTTTTTTTTTCTTTTTATTAACTGTTGGGCATAATGACATCATGATTGTGGGCATGTGGTATTAAGTGTCTGGATTTTGTTGCCTTCCTTTAAAGAGTGTTGAGTTCTGTTCTAGTGGCCAGTTAATTTACTTATGTCTGAGCTTGGCCTTTTAAATGCTTTGTTATAAGCTTTGATTAGGCAGGTATGATGTATCTTTCAGTCTAAAACTAGCTTAGATGTAATCCTAGGAACAACTTCCCTGGAGTTCCTACCAAATGTTCCAGGTATTTAACAGAGAATTCTCTTCTGACTAGCTGGAACTTGTAAATTTCTAACCATGGTTGAAGACCAACAGATTTATTTTTAACTTCCAATTTATTGAAGTTCCCCTCCTTACCCTACCCTTACCCCATAATTGTGTTTTGCCCAGTCCTGTGGAGTTTCACACTATACATACTTATTTTAGCATTAAATCAAAGAGTCAAGAAGACCTCCCTGTCAGTTTTTGGAGCTCTTTCTCTGTATAGCTTTCTCTCTCCAGTTCTCTACCTTGAAAAATTCCGCCACCTCAGCCTCAATAAACTCTGATTAATTCTTCCTCAATTCAGCACAACTACTAGGCTTTACATGGGCTCAATCACCCTATCCTAGGGTCTTATAACTGCCACCAGGAAGAATATTGGAGTGATCATGAGTCTCACCTCACTTTTTTGCCTTCTTGGAAGCAAAGTGACCAATTGCTGATCAATATCGAAGGACTTTTTTGTGTATGTATTCTTTCCACCTATCTATTTGTTTGTGTCAAGAGGGCTAATCCAATACTAGTTATTCTATGGTGACCACAGTAGAAGTTTAGAAATAAAAGATGATGATGATTAGTTGATTAGTTTTTTTATCTTCAAGATTCCTTAATTAAGTTGTTTCACTTGTTTATTTGTATTCACAATTAAAAAACATATTGGGTTTAGATTACTGTTACCAGAGAATAATCCTCATATCTTTTCTTAACTTCTTAAGACAGTAACAATTTACTGGATATGACATTGAGATCATTTTTATTTAAATGTAATACTATACTAAGTCAGTTTGATTGTGAGATGGTCCCTTTTATTTTAGTTTTTTTAATGTTTATTTATTTTTTGAGAGAGAGAGACTATGAGTGGGGAAGGGGCAGAGAGAGAGGGAGACACAGAACCCAAAGCAGGCTCCAGGCTCTGAGCTGTCAGTGCAGAGCCTGACACGGGGCTGAGCTCATGGACCATAAGATCATGACCAGAGCTGAAGTCAGGTGCTCAACTGACTGAGCCACCCAGGAGCCCTGATAGTCCTCTTTATTTTATTTATGCTGCTTTTTTTGTTCCTTAATCACGTTACCTAACTTATGAGTTCAATATAAATGACAGCATCGTAGCTCAGCTTTTAACATTTGGATTCCTCTTGCTTTTAAATACTAACTTCAGGGGCACCTGGGTGGCTCAGTTGATTAAGTGTCTGGCTCTGGCTCAGGTCACAATCTCACAATTCATGTGTTCGAGCCCTGCACTGGGCTCTATACTGACAGTGCGGAGCCTGCTTGGGATTCTCTGTCTCCCTCTCTCTCTGCCCCTTTCCCACTCTCTCTCTTTCTCTCTCTCTCAAAATAAATAAATAAACTTAAAAAAATGTGAACTTCAGAAGTACATTATTAGCCTCTTTGAGATTTGGGCCCAAGTGTCAGTGGTAAGACCTGACTTTCTTAACTAAGAGAAAGAAAATCCTATAATAACAAAAAAGGCACTAGGAAGTAAAGATATTTGATAAGAGTTACTCTGTTTTATGATTTAATTATAAGCTAATAAAGACCATGAGAAAAATTCCACTGTAAATACACACGGACTTCAAAATTGTAGGAACATGTGTTTGGCAAAAAGTACTTAAAGATCGCCGAACACCAGATTTGGGGGGTGAGGAGAGGTCAGTAGTTGCAGCATATTAATAGGTCTCCTTCTTCCTAGACATAACCAATATCAGCCTGAAGTACTATGGGAGTCAGTGTGTCAGCAGGCATGAGTGGAGGACAAAGCTCCCTTCTGTTCTACTGCCAAGCAGACCACTTAATTTTTATTTTTATATTGTATTCCTTTCATTATCCATCAATAGATTATTCTAAGCTTTTAGAAGAAGACTAATTGGATTATGTGACTTGTTTATCCTGTTGGGTCAAAAAACAAGGTTTGGAGTCAGTCTTCCTTTTCCTGTCTTTGGAATGTAAATGGCTATATCTAGCCCCTAGAGTTGTGGGAGAATTTCTCATGAGGATGCATTCAGATCCCTTAACTCCTGGCCTGGCTTAGAGTAAGCACCCACTCAGCATGTGCAAGTTCTCATTGTTAGTAAATAGTATCCAGTCTTGACTTGCAAAGTGGCCAGATGCACAAAGAGAACTAGTATCATTCAACACATGGCTTTGGCAGTTCTTCCTCTTTCCGGGTGAACATAAATACATTCACTAATGGGCCAAGGTGAAAACAATATGTAAGAGAAGGAAATGCTTGTAGATGTTTTCACAGAAAAGAACTCATAAACTAGAATCACAGACTTTTCAGAGGCTGGAATCACCGAGTGGGGAGTTTCCTGAAGGATCCCCTAACTGAGAACACCAACAGAGGATTATCTGTCACCCACAGCTCACACCTTTACTCTTTCTTAAATGTTTATTTAATGTGTTCACATCTGTGAGATGCAAGCTTGATAGAGAAACTATATAGTCTCTTGCTTTTGCTTGATAGGTAATAATGTTTTTCATAGGCAGCAGGAAATGGAAGGACCTTTGAGTTATAGCTAGAGTTAGAGATCATCTATCAGTGAAATGTATTGCTTATCATGTTGGCCACTAAAGGCTATAGTACTGACACGGTGGCCCATTCTTTGTAAGTGTGCAGAATACATGTGTACTTTCATTTCTGTCCCCTTTGATTTTTTCTGTGTTAAATTCTGTGTGTGTATATGTATTTTTTTCCACAGTAGACGTGGAGAGTGACTGGAGAGTCATTCACTTTATAATTAACAAAGGATGTGTATTGAGGGGAGGGTCTTTCTGGTCATCTTTCTTGGAGGCCTAATATATCTAGTTAAGTTGCTCTACAGATTTCTTTGTGGTTCAACAGTTTGGCAGATCCCTGCAAATTCTCTCTTGGAAGACATCTGTTGAGTGAAGTAATGGCTTCACTGCAGACTCTTGAGTTTTCGTTACTTTTCCTCTGTGGGTTTTCAGTGTCTCCTTTTGTGGAGAGGGTGGAAACCCATTCGTCTCTTTTGGAGGGTTTCAAGTTCTTTGGCTCATCATCTCCCCTGGTAAGACCTTCCTTGGAGGACCGTTCTGGCCACTGCTGACCCTTCAGATTCTCTAAGTCTATGACCTGCCAAATGGGCTCTCTGCTTCCAGACGTCAAGACCCATGTCTCTCCCAGGTGGCTGCAGATCCAGGTGATGGGAAGCTGAAAGAAAGTATCAGTGCCTTCCTCTGTTGCACCCCTGTTGGTACTTCTCCTCCTACATCCCTTTCCTCCCACAACCTTCTCAGTACAACGTCTCCTTATATGGCCCTGAATTGGCTCCAAGTTCATAGTCTCAGAGGAGTTATATGACATGCATAAATTATGAAACATTTTTGCAAATTAAGTTTTAATTAAAACCAGCAGCTTAGAGCATCCAACTGGAAGCAGTCACAATGTTGAAAAGTGACACTGGTAGGGTGGGAGTTCAGGAGAAGGTCTGAGTTGGTTTGCATCCTGTTCAGATATTTCCAAAGTGAATGCTGCAGGAACGAGCTTCCTTCCCTATCAGATCCTCCTTAATCTACATGGATCCCCGGACTGCCATGTGAACCAATGTGGTTTTCAAACAGGAAATACAAATGCATCATGGTGGTGGTTTTATCTGTACTTTGCCAAATTTCCTTTTGATTCTACCAACCCATGTTCTCACAGGAAACCAGCAGGACCTTGGGCTCCCCCACACTGCCAGAACTCCAGATAATTTTTCAGCAAGATGACCACACAAAATAAGGCTGAGGAATGACAATTTTAATTGGAAACTTATTTTTCCGATACAATGCAGAGTTCAAGTCTGATGAGAAATGACTTCTTATTGTGAGAATTTTTAGAACATTATAACAAGCAAAATGTCTGGGGCTTTCCCCCAGCTGATAGTCCTTAGCTATATGTAATGTGAGAATTGTTCTGGTCTGCCCATTAATAATCCACATTTTCCAGCGTCCCCCAAAAATGTCTGCCATCAAGTGAATAATTTATGCAGCCTTGCCTTTCATGTAGTCAAGGGTCTACTGCTGCAACAAAAACACCAGATTTTTTTTTATCCAAAATTAAGTTTGAAAAATCTGACCTTTAGTTATCAATCCACTTCTTCTCTACTAAATAACCTGAAGGTGCTAGTCTGCAGTAAGCAGTGCAGTGTTCTCTGGAGACCCGCAACAGAGCTAGCCCTTTGGCCATTCAGGAATTTTAAAGTTGAATATCCTCTCTGTCTTTAACTCATTTGGACTATGGAAAAAGTTCATCCCTATAATCTAACCTTTAAAAACTACTGGAAGATTTTTTTAAGATGATAACACCTAGAATTGGCTTAGGGGTGGTGAAGTGGATATTGGAAAGAGAGAATCCTGCTCCGAGTGTAAATTAGAACAACATTCTTGAAAGTACATGGACTGAAATATGCAATGCCCTTTAACTAATAATTCAACTCCTTTAAAAGTTGATAGTGTGTGTAACAGTTTTACTACAAGGATGTTTATTGCAGTCATTTGCATTAGTGACAAAGAGAATACAGCCTAGGTAGCCAATATTAAGGAAACCAATCAGTAATTTATCATCTGTTCAAATAATGGAATACCGTGTAGTCATTTAAAATAATGTTGACTAAGAATAACAACGGATGCAAGGGAAATAATGGATGTTAGTGTCATAAGTGGCCTTAAATGTCTCCTTTTACCTCTCTTTTGATATCTGATTTTCTACAAGGAACATGCATTGCTTATATGACTTTTGTTTTAACTAAACACTTTAAAAAAGCAAATGTGTTGCATAGAAAGGTCTTTCTGTCCATGTTTGTCTTGCTTTTAAACACACTGTTTGAAAAATAAGTTCAAGTTCCATCTATACCCCAAACTAGATCTTAAGAAATCATTAAGTTGTAGATGGTCAGATAACACTCAAACTGATAAAAGCAAGAAAATTTGGAATACATAGAGAACCATTCTTCCAAATGAGTCTTTCTAACAGGGCTTAAAGGACTTGTACAATATGAAGCAAAAATTCCAATAGGGACTTGAATGATTTTAAGGTGGAAAAAGCAGTTATATTTATTTTCTTTTATTAGCCCTCTTTTTAGTCTTGCCCTCTACTCTGCAGGGTTGTCTACTTCCATCACTGCTCTCCTTCTTCCCTCCTCCTCCTCCTCCCCTATCATCACCACCTTGAGGAGGGATTAGTCAAAGCCATGAGGCTGGAGGGGTGGCCTCAATAAGGGATTGTAGATGAGTAACAGGGTGCCAAGTGGGGAGGAGATTCTGTGGGGCAGGACGAGGACACAAAAAGCCACCTTTTGTCTTCCGACTTAATTGACATTTTCATAAGACCAAAATATGATGCCCTGTAATTTTGAAAGGAAATTTCACATATGTCATCGGAAATCTTTTGAGGAAATTGCTCCCGAGTATTTTTGAAGTTGAACAAACAATCCAGAAATATTTTGATGACTCCCTTGATTTGTATAAGTAAAATCTAGTTGTGAGCAGCTATGGTGTATACTAGAAGTGACCAGCTGCAAGTATCTATGGGAATAATGAGAACTCAGTTCACTCAGGATGTCCCCATACCTCCTACTAAGCTGGGAGCCACTAGAAAACTAACTCCCATGGATGGGCATGGGCTCAAATGACACCGGTGGCACTAAGTTCTGTCCCTATAACTTCACACCTCCCATAGACTTTACTCTTCAGCCCCATTTGGTGCACTGGTCCCAGAGGTGTGTCCTCTCACACTCTAGTGAAGAGAGGAAAGGGAAGACGAGAGAAATGGGGAGCAGGATGTAATTATTGATTACTTCTATAAAAGTCCTCACTAGATTAGTTTAGATCACATGTCCACTCCGAGCCAGTTGCTATGGCCAGAGTAGAGTGATTAATTGGTTGGTACTGTCCACATGACAGGGCTTCGTGCAGAGCCTTACCCAGAGAATGGGGACTACTACAAAAGGAAGGGGCTCCTACTGAGAACAAAGAGACATACGTCCATTGTTAAGAGTCACACACCTAAGACACCTTATCCAGGCCTTATCACTTCTTCGTATAACTTCATATAACACTTCATATAAAGCACTGAGGGAGATTGTGATTTCAGGTCTGTGGGCTCATTTGTGGACCATGAGGTACTTGGTTATTGGTATAATCTCTCACACATTGTAAGGTTGGGCCAACTCTGAAAACTCCAGATGTTACAAGGTCAAGGGGTAAAAATGACAACTATTGCAGGCCAGTAGCTGTTGTAGGTTCTCAGCATTTTTCTTACTTAATCCTCACGTTAATCCCTTGCAATGATGTTATTATTACAGTATTATAGGTGAGAAATCTGGAACTCAGAGATAATATATTTCTGTCCATGTCCTTGTGGCTACTAAGTGGTAGAGGTAGGATTTGAAACCTGGCCTATCAGACTCTAATGCTCTCCCTCCTTCTTCCTTCATTCCTGCTTCCTTTATTCAGCTCTCTTTTCTTCCTGTCCCCCTACCCTTTCTTTCCTTCTTTCCTTTCTTTCCTTCCTCCTTCCCTCTCTTCCTCTTTCCTTTCCTTTCCTTTCCTTTCCTTTCCTTTCCTTTCCTTTCCTTTCCTTTCCTTTCCTTTCACCACCTTCCCTTCTTTGCCCTTCCCTTCCCTTCCATTCCCTTCCATTAAATTTCCTTTCCTTGTCTTCCTTCCTTCCTTCCTTCCTTTTCTCCTTCTTCTACCCCTCCAACAAACATGTACTGAATTAGTAGCAAGGGCCACATACAGTACAGGTGTAGTCCCTGGTGACAAAACAATGAATATGGCCCCTGAATGGATCTTAAATTCTCATGTGGAGAGGTAATTAAAAAGTAAACAAGAAGATTACAGAAGGTGATACATGCTAAGACAGGAATCAACAATATGATGTCATAGCAAGACACTTGGTTAAGATAGGGACTTCAGTCAGAGGAGGTGCCACCAGAGCTGAAATCTGACAGATGGGTAGGAATTGGTGAGGCCAGGTTTATTGGGGGGTGGTCAGGGAACTGACATGGACAGGGGACAAGAGCATCAGCCATTCAGAGAAAATAGCCACACAAAGGCTTTGAGGCAAGTGAGGTGTGGACAACAGGGCTGGCAAAGTACAAGGTTTATACTTTTAGACTGTTTTGGATGCAGTATAGACACGGGGCTGGGGAGGAGTCAAAGTGAAGAGATGGATGAGAACAGTGGTGACTCGGTGTGGGGTGGCAGAGTGGATGGATGTGGGACAGGAACTACACCACCAGATCTTACTTAGCTCATCAGAGACCTTCCCTCCTTGGTATGTGGGTTTTGGAGTTTGAGCCAATTAGCGGAGCTTCCTCTGATATATAAGAGGAATAGGGATCTTTATCCACATTGCTTAATGAAGAAGAATGGAAGATTTTAAATGCAAACACGCACAAGAGAAATAAACGAACACAGGGAACCTTTGCAGCTAGCAGGGATTTATCGTTCATTCATAAGCCTGAGGCAAAAGGCCAGTTTTACAAATGGAAGAAACATATGTAAGCCAGGCTTTTTTTGTTTTACACAGTTGGCAGGAAAATACTTTGTTTCTCATTTGGTCTTTACATATTTCATAGTGAAATGTGTTGTTTTGATCAATAGATCTTTAATTGGAGTTTTATTTTTAAAAAGGAGTCCATTCAACGCTGGAACTTCGTTGAGTGGGAGTGATGGATGCACATCCCCTCCGTTGCCCCATGACTCTGTGCAGCCTCTGAGATAGAAATGAAGGGAATGAGGAAAGTTAAAACAAAAACACTCCATTGCCATGGTGGAGGAACTGTCTCGCTTTGAAGCACCTTTATGTAGCTTCAGGGACTCCCAGTCCTCTCCAATCTCCTGCCTGCCCCCTGGCTCCTTACCCCTCACTCTTTTCACTGGCTCCCTTTGGCTCCCAGACCGCTACCTGGTGGGATGCTCCTGATTCTGTCCCCAACACAAGCTCTCTTTTATCTGTAGTCACTCTGTCAGTGACCTCATCAGCATACTGTCAGTGACCGTGCTGCCCAGCCTCTACTTCTGCCTGCAAATCTAGGAGACATCCTAAAATTGTTAATCTGGAAAGCTTCCCTCATATATGCTCCTCCTTTTGTCTTTTTCCTTTCAGTAAATGGATCTTCCATTTTTGCATTTCCCTGAACCAAAAACCCTTGGATGCACCCTTGATGTCCCTCCTTTTAAAAAAAAAAAAATAAGTTTATTTATTTATTTTGAGAGAGAGAGAGAGCAGGGGATGGGAGAGAGAGAGAAAGAGAGAGAGAGAATCCCAAGCAGGCTCTGCACTGTCAGCACAGAGTCCAGTGTGGGGCTCAATCCCACAAACCTCAAGATATGACCTGAACTGAGATCAAGAGTCAGACGCTTAACTGACTGAGCCACCCAGGTGCCCCTCTTCTTTTATATTCTCATTTCTGTCTCCATCATTTCTACTTTCAGATAGATCTAGGGTCAGACAACTGCCACCTCCACCACTAGCACCCTGATTCAGTTCTCCATTATTTTTTTTTTACCTGGATTGTCCGCTGTCCTTTGAACTGGTCTCCCTTCTCAAATCCTGTCTTTGCTGCTCTCTGGCCATGTGACCTTGTAGTTTCATCATCTACAAAACTGGGGAAATAATAGAACCCACCCAAAAAGGTTCCTGTGAGTTTTCAATAAATTAATATAGCTGAAGCACTTAGAATGGTGGATAGCTTGCTATAGCTGTTATAATAGCCTGTCATTACTGCTGTCCGCACCATCCTAATGGGTGGTTTCCATCCTCAAGATAACCTCATAGTCCAGAATAACTGCTAGAGTACCAGCCATCACATCTGTCTTACTGGCAGCAGGATGGAAGGAGTCGTTTTAAGGACACTATCTGGAAAAGTCATATCCATGGATATCTCATTGACCATGATTGAATCACCTAGCCACACCAAGCTCTTACAGGGTCATTTAGCTGACTCTGGCTAAATGTTTGGTTGCTGTTACCAAAACAGAAGGGCAGAGTGGCAGTTACTGTAAGTAACTGTACTGCAAATGGGAGGCATGTGGTATTATGTGTGACGAGGACATATGATGCAAGAGGTCAGACGGAGCTTCTTTGAGGTAATGACAACTGACCAGAGAAGTAGGCAAGCAGGGAGGGGTATGAGGGAGAGTCCCAGGATGAAGCAAGAATAAGCGTAAATGTCTGCGACAGGAGAGGGTATGGTAAGTATCTATGCTCATGGTATATCATGCACCACATGCTGAGAAATATGGTAAGCTGGATTCTCTGTCTCCATCCAGGCTCTCCCATAAGGGTGGTGCTGGAATTTCTCATCCCGCTTTCCAGTATGGGAGATGCCCAGATGGAATGGCCTGAGAAGT
Organism: Acinonyx jubatus; assembly: GCF_027475565.1. Classification (NCBI taxonomy): domain Eukaryota; kingdom Metazoa; phylum Chordata; class Mammalia; order Carnivora; family Felidae; genus Acinonyx; species Acinonyx jubatus. The sequence continues at coordinate 142,965,556 of NC_069383.1, read as the reverse complement.
CCCTAAGTCCTTCAAGAGCTTGGGTTAGTGCTGATACCCTTTGTCTACATGAGAAGAAGCACTTTGAGCCTGATGGCTAAAGCAGAGGCAGGGCTGCAGAGAAACTTGACTTTGACCACCAGCTCAAGGCATTTCCTGGTTGGGTGACCTTGGCAAGGTACTTAGCCCTTCTAAATATTATCTGTTTTCTCATCTCTAAACCAAAGATGATACTACTATCTAACCCAGAGGTCCTCTGTGAGGACCAACATTGCTCAAGATAAAAAGCACTTAACCAAGTACCTGGTCCACTGAGAGTATCCACTAAAGAGTGGCTTATTCTATTATTACTGCCACCTTCATCGTCATCACCTTCCCTCTCCTTCATTCTCTTTTGAATGACACTTTCTCAGTTTTCCCACATTCAAATACCAAGTGTCCCATGGATGCATCCTGCACCAAGCTTTTCTCTAGGAATGTGTGAGCCCAGAGCATACTTCTTTCTCTGCCCTTCCTTTTAAAAAGTGGCTTGAGGGTGTGTGTGGTTAGATACAGAATCATACAACTTGGGGTTGTTTAGCCTGGAGGGAACCTGAAGCTGCCCATGCAAACCCTTATGTACTAAGTGAAGAAACAGATCCAGAGACACAGAGCCTGGTTGACAATGCCTAACAAGGTGGCTTTTGCAAAAGAGAGATTGCCTCACCTCAGGCCACATGATGATGAGAAATTCCCAGCCTGGTTTTACGTGTATCGTGGACCAGGAAGACAGCCCGCACGTATACAGACATCCATGTCAGGCATATGGGAATCCGAGTGTTCACGTCTACCCTTCTGGCAGAGATATCTCTTTTTCTATTGAAAGCTGTCAACTTTGATTATCCACTTGGTGTGTTTGTGGGGCTCGTGTGGATCCAAGGCAGTTACCCCAATTATCTCTCCCTAGCATCTGCCTTCGGTATACCTTAGTAACACGTTACCTTCTTTAACAAGGCGAACACCGGTTACAGGCACAGCATAGAAAACATAATAAGGACTTACATATAGGATCAATACCCTCATGCCTTCATGGTGTTTGTGACCCAGCGGGGAGAGACATTAAACAAATAGATTATGTACAAATAAATCATAGATGTGTTCAGAATTACAAAGAAAAAAGTGCTGTGGGACCTTGAGAGATCATCGTGTCCGGGGATATGGTTTGCCATTCCTTAATTTTAGCCCACAAAGGACATTGCCATTTGGCTCTTACATTCTTTCCAACAAAACTCAGACATAACTTCAGAATCCTTCTCAACACGGCTCTCCAGACAGCCATTACTAATCAGTCAGTCTTGGCTCTCAAGACAGAACCTATTGGCCATCCAAGATTTGGCCCACTTCCCAGCCCTCCTTCCACCATCCCTTTTAACAGACAAGCATCTGGCCAAAGGCTGGAAGGCACGTGCTTCAAGACTCCAGCCAGAGGCCCCAGTGTCCAGCTGGTCAGGCTCCCAGCTCAGGGTTGTGTATACCGTTTGTGACTGTTGGGTGCATGATGTGCCGTCAGGAGAGCCGGCTCCCAAGTAATAGCATCTGTGACTGTTGCTAATCTGATCTGAATTTGTTGTGTTCTGTTCTGAAGCTCCTTCTCAGAGGTGCAACCTGTTGAGGGCACTACAAGCTGTAATTTCTGTTCCTTTAAGGCTCCGATAGGAAAGTGGCTCTTTGTTTTCATGAGTTATTTCTTGAGGAAAATATATGTTTTGTGGAGAGTTTGAGGACAGTCTTAAACTGAGGACATCACCACAAAGGCCTAGTCTCTCATTTTCCTTCCCATATGCTTAAATGGGTGAGTCAAAAAGAGGTGTTTCCTGCTTGACTGGGACAAAGCTTCCCGAAAGAGAGAGAGAAAGGGTAGCTCTCCTTTCAGAGGCCTGTCAAGTCCGGCAGTTTGTGCAGGACTGAACCTTGGTATTTATTTTTCAGTTCATCAAACATTTGTAATCCTCAGGGCCCCCCGTGCATTTCATATGACAAGCTGTGATTCAACACAAATGCTTTCCTAAGGAAACATGCATTTATCATTCCCTTAATGTTCACGTCTCCAAGGTTTCTTTTCCGTCATATGAAAAAATGTTTAATATTTCAGAGACTTTACTTGAAGTGATTCCTCATTTTCAGCTTAATTTCTCACCACTTGATACCTATTTTCTGAACCCCTAAGAAACACTGGAGGAACTCACGAGCTTCCTTTTTCAATAGCAGTCACCATAACCAGGAGGAAAGAATCAAAAAAGCATGCTTATGCTATTCCTGTTTTCTTAAATTGGGAGACCTTTGGGGATAAAATTACTTGAAAAATGAGTGTTGGAGAGTTATGGACATTTTCCAAGTCACTCTGGAGATGTCTCTGAGACACAAGGCATCTTGTTGGTATGGGTCTATCCCTCTGTCCTTTGCTGGGTTCCATCCGCTGGCACAGGGCCGTAGGAAGCCCTCGTCTTAGTGCATATGAAGAGAAAGCATTCTTTCCAGGGAAGAATGAATGGAAAGGACAAAAGGTTCAAATGGGACCCTAGGATGTGTGGTTTAGTTATCTTGAATCTTCTAGCACTTCCAATGTTATAAACTCTGTAGAGACAGAGAAAAGTTGGCCATCTCATTTCCTAGCGAGTGTGGCCTTTACTGTGTGCATTGGGTTACACATTCTAAAGTTAGCACAGCTCTACAATTTATTATCTGTGGGACAGTGTATTATGACTTACCCTCTATTTTCCATTTTGTTTTTATCTGTAAAATGGGGATAATAAGGGTACCTAGTATTGGGACACTTTGATTTGTGGGATAATGCAAATAAAATGTTTAACACAGTGCCTGGTGACAAGTTCACACACAATAAATGTTAGGCTCTATGATGAGAAGGAAGTCTTGAAAACGATGTAACTCCTAGATTCAATATTTAATACATGGATAATGTTATTTCCATTTCAGATTAGAAAAATGCTTTTCAAAACACTGCATACTCTAATGGCAGTCACAAATCTGGTGGCATTAAACCACAGCCTAATGGTCTCAATGTTGAAAAGTAGACAAGTATGTCTTGTAAATGTTCATCTTTTTCCACATATCTATAATTTCAGTTTCTTGCCTGTACCATTGGGAAAGCTATTATGTCTTATTTTATGGGTTGACTGACTGCCTTTTCGTTGTTCTTAGAATATTAGCTTTACTTCAAATGCACAAATCCTTGTGCCTGCTTCCTTAACCACCAATAAAGGGAACAGTTAATGTGTTACAAAGCAAGAAAAATTGACTTTAAAAACAGAACATACTTCTAGCTGTCTTACCTTTACATGGAGAAGGGTTTCTCAACTTTGGCACAATTGACATGTGGGCTGGATAATTCTTTGTTGTGGGGACTGCCCTGTGCATTGTAAGATGTTTAACAGCATCCCTGGTCTCTACCCACTAGAGGCCAATAGCTCTGGCTCCCTCCCCTCTCCCTGGCTTTGACAATCACAAATGTCTCCAAACAGTCCTTCACCACTAGGGAACCACTGGTGCACAGGAAGAAGGAACTGGGTCTTAGAAATGTGTGTTTGGGGCCACTGAACAGAAGAACCTCAGTTCTAGCGTTGCAGGAAGTTGCCAAACTCACTTCCTGAGTATGATGACTCCCAAAGCTTGTGCTCACAGATTATCTGTTGATACTACAGATTCAGATAGCAGGTCAAATAATCAGCACCGTAGCTTAATTTGGGAAAATGACTTGGTTTTAGTTTTATTTCCCTATTTTTCTCCCAATATTCGTTTTTCCATTTTCCAATGGCAACCAAATGAAGTTTTACAGTTAATCTTGACTTTGTATGTAATGATTGCTTTTTTCTTGTTTTTCTTTTTGTTTTGTTCTCCCGTTATTTTTCAGCTCCCTCAGGCACAAAAGGTAAACTCTTTTCCATCACATTGCAGTCATCCCCAGAACTCGCGAACTGTGCATGTCTTCATGATTTTGTGCATTCGGTTCTGTTCATGACCAGTGAAATGGTTTTCCTCTTCCAACTTCAAAAGCCTGAAGCTGGGCAGGAGCAGAAAGGCCGACAGACTCATCAGTCCACTGTCTCCCTGCCAAGTTAGTCCCATCAGAGAACCCTCTCGTGGCCAGTGGTTTGGGGGCAACTCTATGCCCAACCATTTTGCTAAGAATTCTCAAATAATAGGTCAAGAGTAAGTTTAGCACACTCCTCCAAACATAGTATTCCAGTTCTTCCCTGAGGTACTTTCCTAGGGATACAGCTAATGTGAAAATTTGTAAGGCCCAGTAACTAAGTTTAGATTCTGGGCTCTTAAGGCAAATCTCTGAAAACTCCTCTTGGGTTTCATTAATTGCAAAATCAGTAGCTCCTTTGCTTGTGTCATTGCCTGTACCACATGTAGAGCATTAGAACAAAGTTCTTGCCAATGTCAGACCCTTTCACTGGTCCTCATTGTCTGTCTGAGATGATCTGGTTCCACCATCTAGAATATTCTCTGTCTACTAAGATTCCATGTGATTGCCATGCTGGCTTTGCTATGTCGTCCCCATGGTATGTCATCATATCCTAAGGACAGTTGTGGAAGAGAACATGACACATGATGCCTGCTGCATTGTTTTGGGACATTTCACAAACACAAGCAGGATTTCCAGAAGACACAGTGATTTCTGGGGGCCAGATGTGGGTTGGTTTTGTTTCAAGAGTTGAGGTAAGACGCCTCCCCGAACTGTAAGCAGTACCTCCCAAGCTTTCCAGTTTGGAGCAAAGATGATCTGATTCCTTCCTGTTGAGAGAGATAGCACAACTGCTCTACAAAAGGCAGTCTGTTCAGACCATATGGACAACCAGGGGCCTAGAAATCATTACACAATTACTCAAATATATTTGAGATATTTAAACAAGGCGAGACATACTAGTGTGTGACTTGGCTTGTGGTAATGTTTGATTACACTTCAGTGCCATCACAAAAAGACTGAACACTTCATTAAAAGTTAAAGTATTTGAGTAGAAAAACAGCTTCCAGGGTAAATATATGGTCAGAATTCCACATTATCTGGAAGGATTGGCATCTTTAATAGGTCATGCTTTCTTAATTGCCCACATTTGAAATTTCTTTGTAAAGAGACTTACCAAATTCAGTGCCTAAAGCTGGACTGGCCTCAATTTACTGGCATTTATTCATCAAATTTAATCTGATCTATATACAGAAGCATTTTGTTGTAGAAGATTCCTCATGAATATGAGGTGCCATCAGCCATGGAATTTTAAAACAAGGTTCAAAACAAACCAACACAGAATATGGTAAGAATAAAGGTTGTTGGGACATATGGTTCTTCAATAGCACTTAGCTCCCTGACCTCTTTCCTTCTGTCACTCACGTCACATGCCCTGCAAATAGAAACTTCGAATTGAGGAGGATGCCCCAGTGCCTTTCCAAAAGATGCTGGACTTGCCCAAGAACTTGCTCTGCAGCCCTGTGTCACAAGGAATAGCTCTTCCTCCCCCTGTTCCTCACCATTGCTACAAATTGTCTTTTTATTAAAATTAAGAAAGGTACTTACCTTAAAATTTATTAAGAGCCCTGTGTGAAATGGTTTCAGAACTCCTTGGAGTCATTTTGGGCAATTCAGCTCTTTGGAGAAGGAGTTTCAGTGTAAACCTCTGGTATCTGGGCTGGAAGGTGAGGGCAGTTGAGGAAAGTCACACTGCAGATGGAAGGCATCCTCCCTCAGGGCTTCTAGTCTCAGTTGCTGATATAGAAGTATCCGCGCCCCTCATGTTCTTCCTCTCCCTTCCCCAGTGTTACTTCAGTGACACGTACAGAGGACTTTGCGAGAAGGATGGGGTTCTTATGAGCACCAGCAACCCCCCTTCAAAATATTGTCTTGCTGCTTGAGCAGCAAAGGAATATGGTGGGTTCCATTCCAGCCTTCATCCATTTGTGACCATGGGCAAGTTAATTAACTTATCTAAGCTTAGGTTTGTTTTATTTAGCAAGAATGATAGACTGGCTTTCCAGTTTTGTTATGAGAGTTATTTCTCTTACTTGTGCCTAGTATAGAACTTGACATATGCTAGACACTCACAAACTTAGAATTTCTATTACCATTTGCATGTCTTGGCCTTCAACAACTTAGAATTTCTATTACCATTTTGTATGATTTGGAGCAGCAGATCATATGTGATGTGGTGGTCTTGGGCCTCTGCAGTGATTTGTGGTTCTGATTCAAGCCTGATGAATAATCAGGAGATGACAAAAGAGCCCGGGAGATATGTGACGTTCTTCTTATTTCATTAAAATCTCTGCATTACCTGACTTCACCTTTTACATGGAGTCAGCAGAAAATGCGGATAGGGCTTGAAACCTCAACAAAGCAAAGGCTTCCAGGGACAATTGTTTTGAGAGATTCCTTCCCAAAGTCTTTGACATTATCCATAGATTTCACCCATCCATGGCCATGATTATAATGAGCCTCTTCCAAACCCAAGAGTTTGTTGTTCTGGGGGTAAAGGGGAGACATCTCCAGCTGTTACATCTTTGGCCTGCTTTTCACATGAGGTCATGGGTGCATACGTTGGACCATATGGTGTCTGCATTTGTGCTGTGTTTTTGTTGGAATCTCTCGGTATCATCTGCAACTGTTTTCTCCATAAATATTTTAAATGATTATGTCTCTGTAAACATGCTTACTTTAATCTCTTAGCTGATCTATCACTAAAAATGTCCCATTTGGGTGTCCCTCATATGTGTAGTAGTCATTAATGATTATTGTCTGTATGTTATGGTTTTCATAATTCTGATATTTGGAGGACCTTTCAAGACTTATCTTCTAGTTTATGACTATTTTCTAGAAGAGTGGCTTGCAAAAAAGAATTTTTTTTTTGTTTTTCCTGTGATTCTTAAGTACCTCTGAGATAATTTCTAGACTCTATCCATAAATTTCAATCCCTGATACCACATTGGGATAGTAGCAACTGGTGAAATGCCTGATCAATATTAAATATTTTCACCAAATGCAGTGAAGTGTCCTGAAGTCTTGGTTAAAAACGATGTAGCAATACAGACCTGACACCCTCAAGCCATCACAAATCTGTTCTTTTTAGTGGAAGTTGAACCACTTTCTAAACCAGTTGATTGATTGTTCTTGAACAATGAAGAAAGGTCCATATGTAAGAAAGGTTTGCCTTTTTTTTTTCTTTACATGGTACTTCTTGACTTCTACCAAAATATCTGGGAGGTCCTATTTTATAATAATAGCATAGCAGAATTACCCAAAACCATTTGCAAATGTACATTCAGTAGTCATTCATAGCAAAAATAGTCCATTTTCAAGCTGCATATTCATTCAGGTAGGTTTTATCTATAGGAACGAAACATCGGTTGTTCACTGCATGATTCATCACTGTAGACTGAGACCTTCAATACTTAAAGGCAAAAATACACTTTGGGCAATTCCAAATGTGGCTGTTTACGTGTGTTAACTTTTCCATACATCGGTACCTGCTTCCCTTCATTTTGTGCTACTTTCACACCACTTTGGAGTTTGCCAGAGACAGTTTCTTGAAGGTTTCCAAAGTGCTCTGTCTTGCCCGGCACTATATTAGTTAATATCCGTCTGAGAATTCTGAGCAGGCATAAGCATTTTTCTCAAAACCATAGTTAAAGAAAACCACATCTCTAATCCTGTTTGGAACAGCAATTGATGCATTCAGGGCTGCACAGTATGGCAAAACGATCCCTGTTTAATAGCCTGACTGCATATTTTGTTTCCTGTTAGGAATAGCTTAACTTGCCTTCTTGAACAAACACAGCAGGGTTCAAGATCTGTTGTTCTAGGCCTGCTGTGATATTCTGTGCTGCTTAACTTGTATGAGGACTCAGGAGTGCATAAATTAGCTTCTTAAATGGAGGTCGATTTTTGGGTTTTCTTTCAGGATGGAACTGGTTTATTAATATCCCCCTCTGCGTGTCAATGGGATCCTGAATCCATTTGCATTTTCTTTGTGTCCTTGTTTATATTCTATTTAGGAAGGATAAATGGAAGCATTCATTTCTGCCAAGTTTTTCTTCCCCTTTTACTTTTTTCCCTTCTTTCTCTCATTTGTCTCGTTCTTTAGGTACAAACTTGTGCAAGTAGAATCTGGCCTGTTCTTATCTCTGTGTAATCAGATTTCAGCAATCGGGGGCATCATTTATCATTCTTCGCCTCATTTAACTTCTGTACTTTGAAAATGTTGAATTAACTGTCATTGAAAATAGAAAATTGAAAGTTTGCAAGGCTGCTGTTTTTATAGAACTGTAGGTCTAGTGATTTTAGTGTTTCATTATAGTTATATAACCGGCAAAATCCATGCAAATGAAGTGCAAAACTGAGAGGTGGTAACAGTTTACGGTTGGTTCTGGTTTATGACTCATTTGCTTTTACCTTTACTTGCTTTGTGTGTAAATTATTATATCTTGTTTTGATAACCCTCTTTTCCCCCCTTATCATTTACTGTTTTAGAGGAACATGTGCAGGCGTCTTTTATATGTATTCCCAAGCTGGGGCTGGCAAGATGTAGACTCAGCCTGTAGCTGAGTCTGAAAGATGTAGCACGGTGGGCTACCACTCACATTGGTAGATCCATTCTGTGACTAAGGAAAGGGAAGCAGAAACCACAGTAAGTCTTGCCACTTCCCGTATCCAGTGTGATGGAACTCTGTGGAGATCAGAGTCACAGCATATTGCTGAACCAGAAGGGTGATCACAGAACCCAGTAGTTTGTTCCCTACTGTAGTTCTGTGTGGGTTTATCTGTGGCAGTCCAGACCAGCTGAGGAAGGAGATGTACTCTGCCAGTTTCATACCCATGGGAGTCTTGGCCAACCACTCTCCTGTGGTCCTCTCCAACTCTGTGTTTGCGACTATAAATACAGGAATCCAAGATGCTCAGATTCAAAGTGCATGGCTTCCCAATGGTTGGGATGGCCAGCGGAGCAGCATACAAGAGCTCCTCCAATTGAAGTCCCATGTGGGCCAATGGGGGACCATGGGGTCCCCCGTTCAGAAGCAAGGGGCTTATTTGCATTTCTTGTTTTAAAAAGCTAATTGGCTCATTTTAAACAACCTCATAATGTGTTTAGTTATGTATCTGGAAAAAATATTCAGGTTTCATCCCATGTTCATGTATATTAGAACTTTCATGGGAAAGTTATAGTTTATAATAAGGATAAAAGCAAGGTAAGAACCAGAATTCAGTATGAAAAAATAGTTTTTTTAGTTTTTAACTTTTACACTGTTAGGCATAAAAATTGGTTAGAAACAAAAAAGCAAAACAAAACAAAAAACCTCCAAGAATACATTGCTAGTACATATAAAGAACTTTCACACTTGTAGTCTTGGACCCAGTAATCCTCTTCTGTAGAAAGAATCTAACCTAAAGTGGTCAGTGACTTGCAATTTTATCTATATTGAGGCAAAGAAGAGCCAAAATACCCAGCAATAGGAAAGTGGTGACAAAAGTTACTGAGGTTCCAAAGGATAGGTAGCCATTATAAAATTGTGCTCAAAATGAAATTTAATAATGTAAGAAACAAATTAATTTTAAAATCAGAATATAACATTTTATGTACATTATGCTGTGTGTGTGTGTGTGTGTGTGTGTGTGTGTGTGTGTAAACATACAGATGTACAAAACATCCTTGGAAGGGTGCCTGGGTGGTTCAGTCAGTTAAGTGTCTGACTTCAGCTCAGGTCATGATCTCATGGTTTGTGAGTTGGAGTCCCGTGTCGGGCTCTGTGCTGACAGCTCAGAACCTGGAGCCTGCTTCAGATTCTGTGTCTCCATCTCTCTCTCTGCCCCTCCCCTGCTCACTCGCTCTCTCTCTCTCTCTGTCAAAAATAAATAAACATTAACAAAATAAAAAAAAAACATAATTGGAAAGAAATGCATAGGCATGTCTAATAGGGGATATTCTCTCTTGGGAGAAGAACAAGTATTTATTTTGCTTTATTCTTGATACATTTCTGAACTTTTCAAACTCTGTGCGGTGAGCATGTATTTTTATAAGTAATTAGCTATATTTATAATAACAGTGAACTAAATGCATTACTCATAAATACATTAAATGGATGAATAAGGCTTAGCCTAATAATTGTTTGGTAAACCTAACTCACTCCAGAAACATATAAAAAACTGGGAAATCCAAACTCGGTTTTAAAAACACACATACAATTACATTGATTCTTGGTACAAACAGCTCTAAACAGAAGACGGACAGTTTATCAATGATGTGTTGTCTTACATGGGACAATCTAAAAAGTGCCTTTGTTTATCAAAAACCTTCATTTTCTAACAGAAAGAAGTCATTTTTGATCTTTAGTCAAAGGCCCAGTCCATATCAGATACTTAGAGCAACACTGATCTGAGTCTGGGCAATCCAAGGAAATGCAGGTGCATGGTTGAACCCTGGGGGTTACCTACCCTCTACAAACCTCATTTGGAGGTGTTGCCTGTCCTACTCATGCTTCAGTCAGGGCTGATTCAAAGGAAAGACTCCCTTGGCTTTCAAAAGCGAAAAATGGAGCAGGTAAGGGTGACTTCTGCCCCGGTTGCTATTTGGAGAGTGCTGTTACTGCACAGTGCAGGCCTTAGTGGTGTGTGTGCACGACAGAATGGGGCCATTGCACGGTTATGGTAGAGGGAAGAGAGCCCAATTGTCCAAAGACCAGCTTCAGTGTCAGCTGAAGATGGAGGTGAGGCCCAGCCCTGTCAGTTCTGCCTGGGAACCTTGGGACCAGGACACCATCATCCTGAGCCTTGGTTTTCTCCTTGTCATGATGGGGTGAAAACATCCCCTTTGCAGGACTCTCCTGAGAAGCACATGAACGGTGCTTGCCAGGGGTATCCACACTGACTACCCAACCAGAGGGCGGGCTGACCATGGCAGAAGCAATACTACCCATTATGCTAGTAGTATACATTGTTTAAGAGAGACAAATTTGATGCAAATAAAGCAGAAATGGCTTTGAAACCCCGATGTAATCTGGTGTTCTAAAAACGAGCAAAAAAGTAGATATTTTTGTAAAGCCAGGAACCAAGAGTTGATTCGAAAATCCCTACTATCTCAGTGTTTTCTAGCCCCAGACTTCATGTTTAGTGTCTTAGGAATTCAAATTCTTCTTTAAAAACATTCTCATGTATTTAAGGTATGTGAATGTTTTCTACTATTTATTTAAATCAAGCACAACTATAAAATAGGACTGTCTTGAGATGTGGAAAAATACAAAGTCTACTGATAGCATTACTAAGATGAAACAGCCTTTTCTTTCGAAAATTGAAGAAACATCTGAGTAAAAACAATGTAATTTAAAAAATTGTTTTCATTAGAGTTGTTCTCACCTCCTCAAGTACAGACACTCTTTTTCCTTCTACATAGAAAGGAAGGCAGATGATTGAGAAGAGCTATTTAAAAAAGCCAATGAAGTGGGCTATGGTGGCATTAATGTCACCATAACTGACATTATGCTTCCTCTTCAAGAGAGGATATCACAGGACACCTGATGTTCTGATTTCCTTGCTTCTAGATGCCATCCCACAGGGCATAGTTATTGACCCAAAGGTGATAATGAGCTCAAAGAATTGCTGTTGTGAGGTCTCCTCTGTATTTATTGGTAGATTTAGGACAACTGTATCTATCACTTGACATACTAGATGTGTTTCTTGAAAGCAGCATATGAATGTACACTTTATAGGTCAAGGCCCTGGAAGAGAGAGTATCATTTAGGGGGCAGCTTCATGGAATACCTGAATGAAGGAAAGAATCAGCAGCCCAGAGAGTATGGACTAGATCAGAAAATCATTTATTTTCTGGTTGTGTTACTATGTTTCCATTAGTTCTATAGGAAAGAGGAAGTGAGAGAGAAGGCCCAGTAAAGAACACCATTCCAACACAGGGTTAATGAAAGTCAATACAATCCAATTATTCATCTGGAAACCAAATCTATATCAAAATGTAAATCTAAGCCAAGTCTATATGAAATCAATGCCAAGTCACTGATGCTAACTTTCCTTGGTGGGTCCTCACAGGTAAGGATTTCCTGTGTGGCAGGTGTGGTACAAAAATGCCATGTATCACTCAAGAGAAAAGACACACACACACATACACACTATACACTCATAGGCATAGCCTTCACTTTCTTTACTTTTTAGGGGCATAATGTTTTGATACCAACCATTACAATTTTTGCCTGTGGAATTTATCTACCTGTATTGTTTCTGCCCATAAAAATTGATTTTAATTTTAATTTTAATTTTAATGAAACAACTGTCTTTTCAGTTTGTCTTTCTAAACTGAGTCACTTAGTTGGTCTGGTCATAGTTCAACTGCCTGATCCCTTTTCCACATTATTGGCCGGTCAGACCCCAGATTAGTGGATGTATATTCATTACAAACCCAAATGTAGCCCGGTTCCCTGAGAACTGCAGGGATGGCTCTGTGCGAGCTTTCAGACAACTCATGCCAAAGGAGTCGACTGAAATGCCCTCTGGGGTAAACTGGAGCAGTTGTGCAATCCTGCACAGCAACACAACTAGCAAGTTCACAAACAGAAACTTAGATGTTTATCCCTTCAAATTAACTGGAAGGATTTTGGAAAACCCAACCTAGTTTCATAAAGTAGAAAAATGTCAGGCAAAGGACTAATGCCATGGTATGGATTTTCTTTTTCCAGAAATGACTCACAGAATTGAACCACTTGCTGAATCATGAACCCTTGTGCTTGGATTGGCCCCATCCATGTTTGCCCAGGCCTGGGGCGCAGTAGATCATTTGGAGGCTGGGTGCTTATGAAGCATCTGTCTCCTTCTTCCCCAACCCCTTCCTCCTGACAGTTTCCTTCCCAGTATGCTTCCTTCCTAACCTCCTTCAATGTTTACAATTACAATAACCGCCATCCCCAACAGCGTTCTGAGGCATTTTGTTTAGCTATGAAAGTCGTGATGTTCTGTCATGGGACAAAGGAGTAATATTTTTCTATTGTGTTTATGCAATTGAAATGGAGAGATGGATGGAGTTCTAATTTAGTAGAGCAGTGGCTGAATTCTGAAGAAGCTAATGAACTTCTCTCCCCTAGCCAAGAATGGTCCTTAGGAGAGCATTTGTTGGATGTGCCAGGCACTGTACTGGGTGCTTTAAATCTATAATTGCACTTATTCCTCCCAAGAACTATGGAGGGTATTCCTGCTTTAGTGATGATTAGTGTGGTTGCCTCTTTTATTGCACTCCAGTCTCCTTAAGGCAAAATACAACCTTTGTCTTTGTCCTTTACAGAAAGGAAGTTGAGGGCACAGTGATTGGGACAGGGCCTCTAGCATCACCTGGGCCAAAGCCTGAATCCCCATCCTGTTGCGCTCTGTGAACTGGTGCAAGGTACTTTGTGCCTTTATTTCTTCAGCTACAAAATGGGCATGGACACTTTGCAAGGTCTATGTCAGGGTTAAATTTAAGGCTATGTAAATATAAAAACATTTAAAGCAATGTTTGGTAATGGCAATCTGTGCTTGGCTATAGATATTGATGGATGGATGGATGAATGGATGGATGGATGGATGGATGGTTGGATGGAAGGATGTATAAATAAAAATGACTCCATAAGTTTAGGTAACCTGCTCTGGGATTTAATTCCAGGTGCATCTATAGCTCATTACTCCTCTCTGTGCTGCTTTCCAAGGAAGTCATAGTGTTCAACTAAGCTGTTACCAAAAAAAAAAAAAAAAAAAAAAAAGAAAGAAAGAAAAAAAGAAAACAAAAAAATATTTTCTTTTATCTCTGTGGCATTGGCTGGACATCACGAACATTCTGTCCCTACCAGTAGCAGCAGCAGCATGTAAGCAGCAGCTTCTCAGAACCTTCTCATAGTCTGTCACCACACTAGCACAGGCACAGTGCACAAGGATACTGAGTGAAGGAGCCATGAGCGAGCAGTGGCCACAGAATATAAAAGGACTGTCTTGTCCACATTCTGGTACCAATTCTCTGTGACTTCTTTTCCCCCTTGGACCTCGCTTATAAAATAAATAAAAGGGCAGGGTTGAAATAAATTCATTCTGGGATCATGTACGGAGCGCTTCTTATATACCATATCTGTGCTGAATGCTGTGGATAAAAAGAGGAATCATTCCCAACTTCTGCCCTTGGAGTTTACAAGCTCTACCGAATTTTCAGTTTTTCTTCTAGCTACAGTGTTCAGTAACTGCTGTATTAACAGTTTGCACAAATTTGGTCCTAGATGGTATCTTAGGTTGTAGAATAAATATGATTATCTTTGTAGTGAAGTTTGAGAACATCTGGTTCCCATTTCCACTTCGTTAGGGAAGGTTTTATGGAGGAAGCGACGTTTCAGGGGGTCTTTAAACAAGAGGAAGGTTTTATCCCAGGGGCCCAAAGCTCCAAGAGTTGACTGTATTTTCAGGCATCTATTTGGGAGGTGTCTAAACCACGTTTGTGAAAATATAAATGCTCAGCTATGGGGGGGCGGGGTCAGATATGTGTCAAAGCCTATCATGAATATTAGCCAAAACCCAGTGCCCTATGGTAATATTTATTGTCATTATTGAAATAAACATTCTTGAAATAAACGTGTTGTACCCTAATAAACAAACAAAGTGGTTTCATAAAATAGCTTTCAGATACGTTGATGTGTAATATTCTCTTGCCCATGGGTTTACTTATATATGTGTCCCTGGCCAAAGACCACATCTTCCTTCTGTTTAGATATTTACTCATAAAACATATTCCTTGCTTAATGACATATCTCAGAAATGTTGGGAAAAGAAGAAACAACATAAAAATTTTCCCAAATAATAACAACTTTATTAGAAGACCATTATTTTGAGATTATCATACAGATGTTCCATCATTATCCAGCACTATCTCTCACAAAGTTGTCTTCAGGTTGTTAAAACAAGAAAGAGAGGACAAACAAATTCAACAATTGAGTTCATACAAGATGCAAAGTTTAAAGAGGGAAATCTGTTGAATTTTGTATTGAGACAACTTAAAGTGCAATAAATCTCATAAGAACTCAGGGTCTCCAAATCTCAGATGCAAGGAATAATGATTCAGTAAGAAGCAGAAATGTCTCGGCTAAAAGGAAGATGTCATTGGTGGAGCATTCTTGAGGACTGAGTGACTGCACTTTACCAAGACAATCGAATGCAAAGCAAGGGGAAATGTGACTTGGAAGATTGACTTATTTCTTTTTATTTTCCACTGCTACTTTTTTAATGCCTTATGTTATTTAGGATTCAGGCATCTTACAAAAATGTTGAAAGATGCCAGTGCAAAATGAGAATCTAAACAATGATTGGTGTTCTTAAAATTGTCTAGATTTTAAAAAGGAAGCAGTTCATATGCATAGTATCATAAAAGGCAGACAGTTCATATCGCTTACATTGAAAGAACTATTCCTTCAATTAAAAATAGGAATGCCTGCTTTTTGTAAACATTTTACTATAAAGAACATCTAAAATACTTATAATCAAGCATAATATGTTTAACCCAGAATATAAAAACTTTATTTTCATAGGATTTTCATGTCAGAGTGTTACCATGGTTTGTTTAATGGAGTATTTTGATCTTTATAAAAAAGATTTGTTTGAATAGGATTATTACTATTGTTATTATTATTATTATTTTAAGGCACTAATGTTCATTGCAAACATGCTGTTGAGTGATTTTATTTATAAAATTCTTTATGTATATGAAAATTCATGGGAATGTTCCTTTTATTAAAATTTTCAACCATACAAAGAAGATATTTACAGAAAAAAAGATCAAAGATACATAGGTACAGCAAGGTGATTTAAAAATCTTGGCTTTATCACAGAAACAAGCTATTCTTTCTCTCTCTTCTCATTTCAAAATGGCATTTTAGATTATTGAGCAATTGTAGTTTTAAATATGTATACATGTGTAAAGCCTCTCATTTAAAACTGGTCACTATTGAAACAGCCAGTAAATTTAATGACTATCACTAACAGCTGTGGAAATCTAAATAAGAGTAACATTCACGGAGTCAGATGATGTTAACATCAGCCAAACAGGTAATGCTGATACCGTGCACCCTTTTCAGGCATAAGATGCACCGATAGGGTTTAGTTTTCATGTTTCAGTGGGTTTCACTCATTCTTCCTCTGTAAAGTGTCTGCATCTCCAGCAGGAGGTGTGTATCCAGGACAGTAGTTAAGACCCATCATTGAGTGTGGCTCATACTAGATTTTTTCCCCCAATCTCAGTTCAATATTAGAGATAAGGGATGCTGGGATGAGGGAAGGAGTGGGAGAATTGGGGGAGGGGCCATAGGCAGGCATTGAAAGGGTAGGTATAGAGGACTTTTTGGTCTTGGAATAAAAAGGAAGGCCCAAGGATTTGTTTCTGTGGAGGGTCTCTACATGGCCACATATTCTGCTCACACATCCTTTTCCGGATCTGTGTTTCCCCGATTTCCTCCCTGGTGCTCTCACTAATTTGTACAAAGTGTTTTTCTGGTGGTTTTCTACTATCTACCCTCCCCTTGCTATGGAGTGTAAAAACTGAGGACATAGCTGCTGTCTGTTCCCATCTTGTTCCCATTGCCCCCCATCATGTGCTACTGAAAGAGTGGCCCTTGGGGATTCCTAGGTCATTGGTAAACTTAAGCTCATGGAGAGAGGAGAGAGAAGACCTCCCCCTTCCTTCACTCCCTTGGCACATTATCAGACCCTATACACCTTAAAGAATCAATAGTTTGTCTTTTATTTTTTTATTTTTATTTAAAAAAATTTTTTTTTCAACGTTTATTTATTTTTGGGACAGAGAGAGACAGAGCATGAACGGGGGAGGGGCAGAGAGAGAGGGAGACACAGAATCTGAAACAGGCTCCAGGCTCTGAGCCATCAGCCCAGAGCCTGACACGGGGCTCGAACTCACGGACCGCGAGATCGTGACCTGGCTGAAGTCGGACGCTTAACCGACTGCGCCACCCAGGCGCCCCAATAGTTTGTCTTTTAAAATGTTTCATCTTCTATTTAAAGATGTACAAAGCTTTGTTTTTCCACCTTGGTACTATTTTTTTCCCTGTCAAGGTGGAGGTTATTAACAGAACCATGAGTTGAGACAGGCTATCTTTGCTTCCACTGGGTGGGGAACTAAGTGACATTGCCTGCCTTTTAAATACATTTTTATTGAAAGACTACACTCTGGAAATGGCTCATCTCCCAGGACGTTGTGCCTGTAATTCACCCTGACTGCCACTAGATGGTGGCAGTGTCCCTTCATGGAGTGCAAGTTGGTGTTCATCCCAGGTGTTGGAAGGAAGACACAGCAGAAATGCAGCTGTGTACTCACAAATT
Organism: Acinonyx jubatus; assembly: GCF_027475565.1. NCBI lineage: Eukaryota > Metazoa > Chordata > Mammalia > Carnivora > Felidae > Acinonyx > Acinonyx jubatus. Next base: position 142,948,191 of record NC_069383.1, on the reverse strand, counting down.
ATGTACACATATATAAAATGTCTATTATTAGGGTATACGTTTATATCAGGTACTCCATTAACATAGTCAATATGTTGATTGGCTTTAATGAAAAAGAAAAACACAAACATAAGAAGGGCAAAGTATAGAAGAAATATAATCTTTGAGAAGAGTTGGTGAGTTGGCCTTTGTTCTTGGCTTAGAGCCATTCTTTTCCTGAGCTGAGCTCCCCATTTCTGCACCAACTTCTGTTTTAGCCCAAGCCTCCAGGGCTGAGCAGCTATGTTAGGAGGCTGTGCTTGAAAACCACCTGGCAGCCCATTTGAAGACTGCCCTTCACTTGTTCAAATGCCTTATAGGGCCCAATGTCCAGGTCTCCTCCTTCCTCTAGGGCTTGGCACTCACCCTCAGGGATCTCTAGCTGCAGGGGACTCAGAGTCCTGCCACTGATCCTGGCAAGCTTCCTGTGAGTGGAGACATGAAGAAGACAGCATAACAGGTGTCTTTCAAATGGATGCCCAGACATTCCTGGAGCCACAACTTGTCCCAATGGAAAGGGCCCTGCCAGGGCCCGGCAGTGCCTGCAACCTGCCTCCCTTCCTGTCCTCTTTCTCAGTGGGTTCTTGCAACTCTGTCAAAGCAGACTCTGGTTCTGCAACTTCTCATGCAGGCTCTTTTCTCAAAGCAGGCAAACGTCTATTTGTTATGAAAGTTTTACACAAAATCCCAATGACAATAGTTTTTATACCATCATAAAGAGTCATCATTTCCCCAGATGGCTACCCATTACTGCCTATTGCCATTCAGTATTTGGGTACTTTAGGGATACCTACATTTCCTCCCTTGTGGAAAGGACACACAGCCACTCATCATATTGGGACTATCTTTCCTTTGGCCATTTCGGCCTCTGCAGTGTCTCCCTGTGTGGGTTGTACAAGGTGCTTGGGACCACTTCACTGAGTATCTGTAGCTACCTAGGTTTTTCTCTAGTCAATATTGGCACTTGTGCAAGTCAGGATTCTTCTGTTATTAGAGTTACAAATCCAATCCATACTCACTTGGGCAAAAACAAAACATTGCCCCAGGGACCCCAGTAATGGAAAATAGCATGAATGGGGTTGAGCTTAGGGATGAAGGCATCCAAGGACTGGTTCCCTCTCTCCTTGTCCCTCTTCCTTGCTCCCTCTCCCTCTGTGCCTCTCCTTCTCCCCCATCACACACACACACACACATACACACACACACACACACACACACACACACACACACACACACACACCTCTCCTCCTGTCTCTAGGTTGACTTTATTTCTTTATTTTCTCAGTCCCTTCTCTATGGGGAAAGGACATGGTTGTCAGTCTTACATTCTTATAACTATCCACGAAGGGAAGTAGAGAGTTTCTCCTATTAGCTCCATGTTGGAGGAAAAAAAAAAACCAGGTGGCCTGGGCGGTGTGTGTGTGTGTGTGTGTGTGTGTGTGTGTGTGTGTGTGTGTGTTGTGTGTGTAGTATCGTGGTTGGCTCAGCCTCGGTTCCATGCCCAGTGACATGTAGGATGGGAGACATTAGTTGCCAAGCGAACCTTGTTGATGAAAGGGATGTAGAGGACTTCTCTAAAGAAAGGGAGTAGTATTTGAGGGGAAAAAAAGAAAAAAAAATACTGGGCAGTTTTGAAAAATGTCTCCCCCTTCATTTTTCCACTGATACATATTTTTACAAAGCAACTGGATGAAACTGCTATGTAGCAGAGATTTGTGCGTGGTTTTGTTAAACTGAATTTCAGGAAGCATTCTGAATCTGTCACATAAACCCTGACAGACATCAGTAAATGCTGGACATTTTTACTTCAGTCCAGGCTAGTCTTGAAGAAGATAGCTTCTCTGCTCACGCAATGAGACCCAGTGTGGCCACCTCAGCCAGCTCTTCTCCCACTGTCCCATTGCTTTTCTGTCTCTTCTGGAACACTTAGGGTCCCTGGAGAGTAAGACCTCTATCTCATGCCTAGGTATCTTCCAGCACATGGCATGGAACTTGGCCCATAAGCCAATGCTCAAGGAATGTTTATCAAGGGAATCAATGAGTAGACCAGCAGCAACAGCAATAGACCAGAACTCTGGTGGTTATTCTATCTGGGGCCACACCCAAGACTTGTCTGCACTGCCAGCTACTGCCACTGGTGGGAAACTAATCAAGCATTAGTCGTAGAAGACTGGCATCACTACATGTACCTCACACATGAATCCAAATGCATATTCATACGAGCCCACATGTATGATTAACTTGGGAAGCTGACAGGAAGCAGTCAATCTGTTGAGCAAGTTTGTGTTTTATAAACCAGATGTTCGGTATTATTATTCATCATTTCCTTTGATACCAGAACGGTCCCCATTATGTAGCATAGGAAATGAAGGATATGGAATAATATACACTTATTATACAACAGAGCACCAAAACCAAGCATTTCAGAGGCCCGTTCAAAGCCTGGGCAAATGTAATTGAATGGGAGTTCATTTTAGGATTCCCACTTGGACTTGAGTTAATGGGATTTTTCCCAGATGGACCATGGTGACCTCTCTCTCCCGTTCCTACCCTTTGGAAAATGAATGTTGACTCTACATCTGCATTTTTCTTGGAAGCCATGTGTATGAATCATAAGCAGCTCTTGCCTCAGCAGCCACTACAGGTTAGGGGGCCACAGAAAAGCAAGGACCCCCTAGTGTGTGGGGACAGAGGGTGTCTGGCTGTGGCTGGCTGCATAACTCCTGCTTGGTGGTCTGGACAAAAAGCACTTGCCAATGGCTGCTATTTCCTATGGCAGGACTATAGAATACCTTTCAATCATAAAGTGCTCACAGCACAAATTAACTTTCTTCTCCATGACAGTTTAAGATTCGCAGACCCCAGATCTGTGGAGACTGGAGAGATTGAGCTGGTGGGTGCAGAGGAACATCTTAGTGTCATGCATGTGATATTTTCAGGCCCCGCCAGCCTTTGTGGCCACACTGGTGAGCTATATACATCAAGTAGACTACAGTTTAGGGTTCTGGCCAAGCCAGTCCAAATCTGGGCCATAAGTACACCGGGGAGAGAGTACATATGCTCACAGATAGTGGCTAGACTGAGATCACTGCATTTCCTTTGTTTACCAGGGTTTGGTTAAAAAATGAATGGTTTTTCACATGCAACATTATGGGGATTTTTTTTAAGGTAATGACAGGCCGTAATTACTTTTAGAATTAGCCTCTGAGTGACGCTGATACTGTATTCTGACTTAATATTTTGAAGTTAGTTTCCCACGATCTTGTATTTGTGCCAGAACAATTACCAGTGATTTATAACTGATTTTTACTGGTTGCAGGAAAAGGCTTCATTTCTCATTATTGTCAATGGTGTGTTTTGATTTCATCCATGATACATGTTGGCATCATTTGAAATTTTGATTTGAATTGCAAAGTGGAAGTTGCCCAGGGTTATGGATCAGCTCAAATCAGTTTTCTGTATAGCATTAAGGATTAATCAAGGAGGAGGAATATGGGAGATCTCTGATTCTAAGAGAGATGTTTATAGTGTGTTGGTTCTGCCTTTGAAAATGGCCTTCCATATCCCCAGTGGTGGCCATAGATACTTTAAGTATTTTTAGCAAGATGTTGGAACCATGTTTTCACAAACTGTCATTACCATCTCATGGTCAATACTATTTAGTTAATAATATTATGATATAGTAGTAAGTTTGTTTTCTTATTCTCACACCCAAATTAGGCTGCCCCAAATAATAGATTACATGATTACCATGTGTATCAGTCAGGGGTTTCCAGAGAAATAGAACCATAGGAGATAGATAGATAGATAGATAGATAGATAGATAGATAGATAGGTATTTTTTCTATATGTAGGATATATATCATCTGTATGGGGCGGGAGAGATTTATTGTAAGGAATTTCCTTGCACGATAGTGGGGGCTGGCATATCTGAAATCTGTAGGATGGTTGGCAGGCTGGAGATTCTGGCAGGAGGGGCTGGTGCAGTCTTGCATCAGAAGGTAGTAGGCAAGCAGAATTCTTCCTTACATGAGGGACTTGTTTTTTCTCCTAAGATCTTGACCTGATGGATGAGACATACCCACAGGATGAAGGGTAATCTGCTTTATCAGAGTTTGCTTAATCGCATCTAAAAAATGTATTCATGGCAACATGTAGACTGGTGTTTGACCAAAATAATGGGCACTGTGGACTAGCCAAGTTGACACATAAAATAAACCATCACGCCAGGAATTCCTAGTCCTTGAGCGAACATGAGATTCTTGCCTCATCTCGCAATGGAGGAATACAGGTCCCACCTTGGAGATGTAAACCCAGAACATGGCCCCATATGTCTCTGTTAGGAGCTCTTCTCTACTCCTACAGGCTTCTCTTTGGCTATCATGAGTATTGATGGTAAAAAGGATTGCCCTATAATAATGCTCCTTGAATTTTCATGTGGATACCAATTATCAAAATAAGGATTCAGATTCAGAGGGTCTGGAGTGGGGCTCAGGATTATTCATTTCTAAGACACTAATTCTGCTGATATTCTGTGAACCACACTGCAAGTACTGAGACCCTAGAGCTCAAGGAATCTATTGGAAGAACAAGACTGGTGGAAGATGGACTGAGTTTAATGACCTTTTCTCCAAAGGCCAGCCAGTCCATGGAGACCTCAGTCCATGGGAACCCCTAGATTTTAGAATCTTCTCCATAAAATGCCTCTTCCCAAGAAGATTGAGGGAATAATACCTGATTTTTCTATGGAACTAAGCTGTGGAGAAGTACACATCAGAAAGCACCGTAAACTGAAGATAGTGGATTCTCATTCACAGATAGCTTCATTTGAGGCTAGAATGGACTGTGAAACCAGAAGGGATCTTTCTCCCACCAGACTTTTCCATCCTAATTTTGGTCCCTGTCAGAAGTGTCACATGCCTTGATCTCACTTTGGACTCTGCTACTTACTAGCCATGTGACCTTCAGACAGGGAAAAGAAACCAGCATCCTTCGAGCATGTCCTTATGCCAGGTACAACGCTGGGAAGTTTCATATTTTATCATCATGGCAACAATGCTGGGGAATAATTGGCATTATTTCATATGAGGACATGGAGGCTTAACAAATACAGTTAATAAAGGTTCAAAGCTGAGAATTAAAACCAGGGTTGTTTTGGACCAATGCCTACTGTGTTCCAGGACTCTGTTTCCCCATCTGTTATTAAGGCAGGGTAAGGGTTTCTGCCTGCCTCCCAACATGATGTGAAAAGCAGATGTGACGGTGGGTCTCAATCATTTGTATGCACTTCAGATGGTCACAGAAGTGTATTGTTTGCCGTATTTCAAGGGTTGTCATTTCAGGAGAAATGTTAGCCTCTTAGCAGTGATTTGAGAGATCAGATGATCAAGTTATTTTTGTGTTTTGGTTTTGTTTTGTTTTCTGTCTGGGACTGGCACACAGAGATGTGTAGAGCTACCAAAAGGCCTTGACTTGGCTACCTTGGGGGGAATAAATGATTCCAGATTTCATTGTTTCCAGCAGGGGCAACTCATAAAACCCTTATGCTCGTGTTTTCTGATCCTCAATTTTCAGATTAAGGAGAAGCATTCATATTGCACATATTGCACATAAACGTCTGCAGTATAAAAGAATAAAATCAATCTGTGATAATAAAATGAAATGAATCACTATGATCCAAACAAGGCTTTATTTGAACCCAAATGGCTGAATACGGTAATAGATATCTGGACTGATCGATGGCGACTGACTTTGTTTCTGCAGCCATGGACTGGGATCCTTATCTCTGAGTCAGAGTAGAGAGATGTTACATTCTCTTCTAGGCTACTGGCTTGAGTGGGCACTGGTCCATTCCCAGTGGCCCCTGGTCAGGAAAGGATGAGACGGTCGAGGGCCATGGCCTCCAGCCATCTGTGGTTTCCAGATCATTCCCAGGTAACTGGCTTTTCTCTCCACCTAGCTTGCCGATGATCAGGGCCTCGTCCTGATGACCACGGTCGCCATGCCTGTGTTTAGTAAGCAGAACGAAACCGTGAGTACAGCGGCTGTGCTCCTGCTTGATGCTAAGAGGGTTGCTATCTCAGATACCCTCTGACTCAAGCCCTGGTGACCTTTCTTTATTTGTGTTAAGGATAGGGGATATATCATTTGTCCTCACTTTTAATCAAGAATAGATGAGAGGAATTCTGGCAGGTGTCATGTTACGGGATGCAACACTTTTCCTGAAGTTAAGTGAACAATGACCAGAGGAAGGAAAAACCCGGAGAGAATCGAATGACCCCTCCCCGATTTATAGTGACCAGCCTTGTGTTGGTTTCCTTGGGCTGTGGTAACAGAGGGCCACAAACGGGTGGCTTATAACAATAGAAATTCATTCTCATCATTCTGGATTCTAGAAGCCCCAAATCAAGGCGTCGCTAGGGCAGCGTTTCCTTGGAAGGCTCTAAAGGAAGATCCTTCCAGCGCCTGGATATTCCTTTGTTTGTGGAAGCTCTGCCTACATCTCCATGTGATCTCCTCTCGTGGGTCTCTCCGTCCTCTTATAAGGACACCAGTCACTGGATACAGGGCTCATCCTAAATCCAGGATGATTTAACCTCAGAGCAATGACACCCTATTTCTAGAAAGGGTCAAATTCTGAGGTTCCAGGTGGACTTGAACTGGGGGGAAAGAATAGACAGTACCAATGTGTCTCTTCTTCCAGAAGGTCTTTCTGACCTGGACAGTTTCAATGCATCACACTGACTTTGGAAACGAGGACCCGTCCTGGGGGCCTGTTCCTTCACCTTGGTCCTTGGTGCCAATACACAGCTACAAATGTGAGGGTTATTATCTCTTTCCTCTGGGCACCAGATGGCAGTGTAAATTGAGAAAGTGGTTAACATGCTAAGTCTTTCCTGTAGAAAGCTCCCCTAAAATAAACTGGTTAATGGTCACAGTCCTTAGTTGCTGAAACTTTTGTGCTACTTCACATTAATTTTGAATTTTCAGGAGCGAGAAGAGATGGCTATTAGGGCATCCTGGTATAGGCGTGTATTGAGAAGTATGGTAATGAGTGTTTGGCCTGAGAAGCTACCATTTCTTGTCTAGCAATATGGAGGGGGGGGGGTAGAAGAGGGGCCTTGTAGAGATCTGGGTTAATCCTTGATTTCTAGAAGCTTACAGAAGGTACTAGACAGTGATCTATGGTGTGTGGCTTCTCACTAGGTTCTATTCCTTCTACCAAAGTAACTTACTATTGTTGTTATTGCTTAATGTTTGCTTTCCAACAGAGATCAAAGGGCATTCTTCTGGGTGTGGTTGGCACAGATGTCCCAGTGAAAGAGCTTCTGAAGACCATCCCCAAATACAAGGTAATGCATCACCTAATTCATAGTCAAGGGCCAAGTGTCCAAGATAATTTCACAACCTGCCATAGTGGTAATGAAACATGAAATAAGAGGCCCCTCTACTCTCTTTCTGGTAGGCTTTTTTTTTTTTTTGTAAGAACAGTAACCGTTCACGCATATCGGATTAGGTCTACACATGCTACCCAGGTTTGTGTGGATCCATGGAAGTCTATATGTTTATATGGGTCTACACGGGTCCTACACCTCTGATGGTCCTCTAAACCAGTTCTAACTCACCCTAATCTGAGACCCCTCTAAAATATGTTACTTCTTAGCAGGAACCCAATGGGGCACGAAGGAAAATGGTCTCTGATGCTTTTGCGTACGCATACCCTCTATCCTGGAAGGCGATGGTGTACATGCAAATTAATGCTCTTAATGCTAACTTAAAATCCATGGCACTAAGAAAATTATAAGTTTCTTTTTCTTGACTCTGGGGGTAACTAAGGGAGTGGAGTAGGTAATTTTGGAGCAAAGAGGACACAGCAAACCTTGGTGAGCCACTGCTTTGGGAGTGCAGACCAGCATAAGAGCATTGTAAGGCATGGGCAGTGGAGAAGGAGCTCAGATGGAAGGGACTCAGGATTGGGGTGGAAATGCCAGAACTCCACTCCACATGAGAGGCCAGCCCTGCATTGGGATGAGGGTGTGGGCCATGCTTGCCCCTTTGTCCGGCCCACACTGCACTTCCCAGCACTCTATTACAGGCACTATTTCTTCAGTTTACTTAGTGCTTCTACATTTGGGAACAGAGGGCCTCTCATGGGCCGTCACAGTGCCACCCTCAGCTAGACCTACCCCTGTCTCCATGACAGGCCTCCCAGCTCCATCCAGAGTGACCTCCCAGCCATCTGCAAACCAGAGTCTGCTCTGTCTGGGGCAGGCCAGCACGGCACAAGCACCCACCCATAGCTGGTGGACGGCACTGCCACCTGGGCTGATTACAGAGGGCGGGCAGTCACCAAGAAGGTGACTAGTGGCAGTAGCCATCTCGGGGTCCCTGAGGATGACACCAACTGTTGCTTATGTTCCCTGGCTGCTCCAGGTATATTGCTGTGGTTAAATCAGCACGTTAGTGAAATCAGAGCAATAGACCTACCAAGGGCCTGGTTTCCAATACAGCCAGGCTCCACACCCCACTTCCTGTACAACAGTGTTTTCCTAATTCAGCCTTTGCTTGCCACTATCAAGTGGCATTGCCCTGTCCTTAAACCTCCTGCATGGGTACTGAGCAACACGGGTACTTTTTCATTAAGTGGACTTGCTGATTTTCTTAATGAGTTCCTCTGACCCCAGCCTGAACAGTCACGTGTGAAGTCATAAGTTGAGATGTGATCATTATATTTTTCTGATACACAAGTGAGCCAGGGACTGACATGACCTTTGAAAAAGATGGCCCAGACAGTCCTTGAACCCCATATAGAAAATTCTCACTTGTTCTCTGGCGGCAGTTCTATAGAGAAGCAAATGTAAAGGTGCTGAGACGAAAGTCCCCTCAAGCCCCACCACAGCCATGCGTTTGGAACTGCCCAAGAGCTATCTCAGTGTGTGCACAGGCGTGGGAGTGCAGGAGGGGACAGAACGGCCCCACTCCCAGTCCTGAGAGGCGTCCCTTGGACCGACACGGTTCCCCTAACTGCACGAGGATGGAAACCACACCCGTCCCCTCTTCCCCAGCACCAAGCAGACTGGCTTGCCTGTCTCTACTTTGGCCCACTCGTAGATTTGCAAGAGCTCCCTTTGCCCCAGTATGGGGGAGGCAAGCTCCTTTGGGCCAGGAGTCTGAGATTGCTAACTGGCTAACAGTCCCCCTTCCTTACCACCTTCTTCTGACATGCTGAGCTTCTCACTAGGGTCCATTCCTAGCCTAGCCACACTTGTGAGGGGCCCAGAGATCTTCTTGGACCTCAGTAGGAGGAAGGCAGTGGTTAGTGCTCTGGAGACAGATACACTGGGGTCCCAGCACCATCCCTGAGGAGTTCTGGGTGGACATGTCTCTCAAATCCTTAGTTCTTCTGTCCAGTGTTAACAATACAACCTGTTCATAGACTTGCGTGAAGCATTGACGATTATTGTTAACTAGGAACAATGGTAACACAGTGGTCAAGGTGATGGGAATGACTCCTGGCCTCCTGGCCCTGTTTCATGTGGGATGCTGCCAGCATAGTGCTGTTCATATCTTTCCCATGCCAGGTTCAGGCAACTATGGGCTTCACATCCATTGGACCTTTGCTAAAATGGAATGCCAACAAAACGATGGTTTAACTGAATGACGAGCTGAGCATACTCTGGGATCCTCTGCCACTTTTAACAGTGGGGTTTTCTAAGAATTTTAAAAGACCTGAGGAAAAGTTTATGATACGAGGTCATGTGCTGTAGGCAGTTGACAACAAGGACAGCCTTACCTTTTGACAGAGGGTCAGGATAAGAGCAAGCCAATGGCTCAGCCAGTCACCAGGCATCGCAGTAAACTCTTGTCCCAGAAAATCAGCTGAGCAGATGACTGCAGCCAAAATGATCATGTCATCCCTCAGAGGGTTGGATGCAAAGTGAGATATGCATAAAATGGCTGTTTAAAACACCATTTGTGGTACCAGGCAGGGAGTCTCATGGTATAATATTAGTAGATAACATTTGCCAAGTACTCAGCACTGTCCAAAGTGCATTACCCACACCAAATGCCCCTCAGATGAGTGCAGTGCTGTTGTATCCATTCTTCTCATAAGGAAACTCGGGTTCATAGGGCTTCTGTTCACAGAGCTCGGGCCACCTGAGCAGGAAGTGGTGAATGTGATTTGAACCAGGTCTGTGTCACTCCTAGACCCATGCGCTTCGGGCAGATCTAAGCCATTCATGTAATACTTCGTGATTTGTTGCCTTGTTCATATACCATCTACACCATTATTTACAGAACAGTCCATTTGTACATCAACTCAAAACTTTCCTCACTTAAGTAAATTGTAAAGGGAAATACCATTTGCAAAGAACAAAGTGTCATTGGCCAATATTAAAGAATTGTAAGAAAAAGAAAATAGGGGCGCCTGGGTGGCTCAATCGGTTGAGTGTCTGACTTTGGCTCAGGTCATGATCTCATGGTTCTTGGGCTCGAGCCCCACATTGGGCTCTGTGCTGACAGCTCAGAGCCTGGAACCTCCTTCGGATTCTGTGTCTCCTCTCTCTACCCCTCCTCTGCCTGTGCTCTGTCTCTCTCTGTCCCTCAAAAATGAATAAATGTTACAAAAATTTTTTTAATTAAAAAATAGTATTAAATGATTGCTTGATAATATAGGGTTCTGAACTTGAGATCTGTTCTTTCTCTTTTAAGATAGTATGAAAGGCAAGTGTTAAAGATATACTAAGTGGCAACTCTCTTTGATAAATTGGAATGATGGAAGAAATTTTGAAAGGGCTGGCTCTCACTAGTGATCCTGGCCTAGTAAGTTCCATACCAGCTCTACATGCCACATAAAATAAATAACCCACACTCTGGGTTTTGTTTTGTTTTTAAGAAAGCAAAGTCGTGCATGGGAAGATGACAGGCAGCTGAGGAGTGAGGACCATGGGTATTGTTCAGTCTGGGACGATGGATGCCCCTGCCTCACTCCTGCCTTCTGGGTTCCTCTCAGCATGGACACCAGCACCATGGCCACCATGCATAAGCCCATGTCCCGTGCTCCCCCAGACTGGAGGGTCTGACTCTTTCCAGCACTTTCTGTCTTGTCCTTGGCACCTGCTCCATTCCTAGAAGAGGAAACTTCTTTGAACAAGGAAGTCATGTCTGTTCCCATATGCTGATGCCATTTAGCTCATAAAATTAGAAAGTCACCTTCATAACAAGAGGAAATGAACTCTGAGATAAAATCAGGTGTTCAGGCTCACAAAAGGGGGCCTCCTTAGCAAAAGAACACTCCTGCTTGGCTTTACTGAGATGACAAAGGCCCTTTGTCCTCCTGCCACCCTGGGCCACTGATGACCAGCTTCATCCACCACCAAAGTTTTTATGGTTGGAGTTAGGTTTCCAGAGGCATGATAGGACGGCTGGTTGATCAAAACCCACATAATCAAGTGTTGAAAACTGTGTAGCTCCCCCAGAGACAGAAAGCCACAGGAATGAGGGAGGGATTTGAGGCGCTGAAAGATAGTGGACCTTACTTTTATTGAAACCCCAAAACCCAGATGCCCAGAATTTATGGCTCAGTGTTTAAGGAAGGGCATCCCACCTTTACAGAATGTTTGCAAACATTTCTTACACCTCTTTTTTTTTATTTTTTAAGGTTTATGTATTTACTTTGAGACAGACAGAAAAAGCACGAGTGGGAGAGGGGCAGAGAAAGGGACAGAGAGAGGATCCCAAGCAGGCTTCATGCTGCCAGTGCAGAGCCTGACACAGCGCTCAAACTCACAAAACCGCGAGATCGTGACCTGAGCCGAAGTCAGATGCTTAACTGACTAAACCACCCAGGTGCCCCCTGACATCTCTTATGTCATATGAGAAGATGTAGAAACTCAAGTACAGGGCCACTGCTTGATAGATGCCCAACAATCAAGACAGTATGAACATAATAGGTAATAATGATGACCCCGTGCCTCAATTTCTCCTCACAGTTTCCTCTACCAGGCAATGTGCTGAGCTCTTTATAGCATCATCTCCCTTCTAATAGGTAGACCTTGCCATTACCCCCCCTTTTATAGCTAAAGAAACTGAGGCACATAAAGCTTAAGTAGCTTGCCAAGTCTCACAGCTAGCAAGCCGTGATTTTAGCCACATTGCCCTAAAACCATTAGGAACAATAAAGGGCAGTAATAATAGCAGTAGTTGAAATGATAGTTAAAATACTAAAAATAATATAATAGTTGGAATAAAATAAGACAATAAAACATTCATTGAGCCTTTCACTGTGTGTTTGGTATGGTAAAAGGGCTTTATATGCACTATTCCCATTGAATCCTTACTATCGTTCCCTGAAGTGGGAACCACTTGGCCCCATTGTTAGTTGAGGATACTTACAATAACTTTCTCAACATAACTCAGCTAATTAAAGATAAATGAAATGAAATAGAACAATAGATTAGAGGAAGATCAGCTACAGAACATTAACCACAGGGCCTGAAATACAGGTACTTCTATTTCACTCCTATTTCCCAGCCTGACCCCTGGGAACGGGAGACACAGGTACGACATGCCTTAACATAGGTTGTCCCTTCTCTGGTTCCCACAAAGAGCCTTGGGAAAAGGAGGTACGTCAGCCAGGGACAGCCACAGCCGAACAGCTTCTCTCATCCAAGAGAGGAGAGCTCCAGGGAGCAGAGTGTGGCTCACACCTTTTCCTCCTGATTAACACCTTGTAAAGATGAGTCAGCTCTTGGCTCTTGGGGTTTTCCCAGAAGATAGAATTCTTTCTTTTCCCTTAGCTTCATAGATTTTCCCACAAGCAATCAGACTTCCTGTAATTTTTATTAAGAATTCCAGACACCCCAGCAATAACTTCCAGACACCACAGCCTCTGTTAACATAATGAGCCATTTTATAATTGGGTTCACTTCATTAGCCCAAAGTCTGTGCACTTGGAAGGGAAGCACCTCGCTCCCTGGGGTGCTGACCCACGAGGCTCCTGGCCTCCAGGAGAGCATGTTTCAGGACGAGGGCCCTTTGGCAGCCCCACGTACTGGAAGGCCTTGTGTCTGATTCGTTCCTACTACTCTCTGGGACTGCACATGAGAACGGACAGGAAGACTAGTTCTATTTCAGAGGAGACAAAAACTAGAGATTTCATCGGGATACTGATGCGTGGCCAGCAACAAAGCTTGGACATTGTCTTAACTATAAGCTTTTGGTTTTCTGAGAAGTTTATCCACAGAATGTGTTTTGAGGCTTACCTAGGATTTCTTTTCTTACATCTCCATTAGGTTATAGCCACATGCCACCCACCTGAGAAGGATTTTCACCAGATAGTTTCTGAATGTCAGGAAGACTTTCTCAGGTACAGCCTTGCAAAGGACTGAACTGCACCTGCCATGGCACATCAGCTTCCCCTTTTCAGCTCATTTTTATTATCTACTTTAGTTCAAACTTTAAAGATGAACTAGACGTTTCGGTAAAGCGCTAAATGTCTTAAATACATGTGAACCTCAACTCGAGCACCTGCCATGTGCCAGATGTTATGCTAGGGGCTGTAGAAGTCCAGGATGAGTGAGATGGTCCATCCCCACAAAGGGCCCATCATAATGGGGGTCGGGGGACTGCCTTTAGAACAAGGCAGAGGAGAGAAAGAACCAGCTAGGGGCTGAGAGGCAAAAAAGGCTGGTGTCCCATATTCATGCATTAGGATGAAGGGAGTAATGGGGAGATTCTCAGGGTTTATGGAAACATGGTATGGAAAGGAGGGTACAATGGGGAGAATCAGGAGAGACTTCTTATAGGACATGATCCTGATGCTGGGCTTACAGCGTGGGTGAGCATTAGCTGGGGGAGATGGGAAGGACAGGTGCTCTGGACAGCTGGCATGTACGAGCAAAGGTGTGGGTGGAAGAGAAAACTGTCAGTGCCATGCGCCCTAAGAGGCAATGAGTAGAAGGAGGTAAAGATGGGTACTTAGGTAGGGGCCCGGCCCCAAGAGGTCCTTAGTGGGTTTTACACAGGGGAGCTACAGGGTCGGCGTTACTTTTGACTTTGAGCAGTCTGGAGCATGGCTTTGTTGGGGCCTCTGTTTGAGGCAGGAAGAACAGTTAGGACCATTGTGGAAGTCTGTCACATTAAACCTACATGGATGGTGGGGTAGGGAAGCAGCCCTGAATATGAGTAATTTCTACAAGAAAAATTAGTGATTACTTGGATCAAGAAGTTGGGGATGAAAGAAATAAAGAAGTCTAAGGCTGATGCTCCAGTTTCTAACTTAGGAGTCCAGGTGGATGGGTGGTGCCCCCACAGAGAGGAGCAGAAAAGAACACCGTGTTGGGCTGGGTGACTCTGAGGTACTTGGGGGATGTCCAGGTAGAGATGCCCAACACACAGTTGGACACTTGGATCTGCCAGTGGGGAGAGAGCTAAAGCAGACAAGGGGCCCTGGGGTTGGAAACTTGTGGCGAAAAGAGTGCTTGAGGGTGGACAGAGGATGAGGATCCTATGAAAAGGAGGATAGCTGGGTGTATGGGGCGAGGAATACAGAGTGTCGGGAGGGAGTGTGGTCAGTTCCTACAACTGGGAAGATTCAAGAGAGCTTTCTCTAGGGCATGGCCAGCAGTCGGGAGGCCACTGGCTACGGTAGAGAAGGGAGTTCTGTTCTGGTGGCATCTCGGTGGGAGGCATGGGCACCGCAAAGGCAGATTCCGGTAAGTGGGCACCCATGGGCGAGGAGGAGGCAGAGAGAGCAGCTGGTTGATGGGGGAGGGCCCTGGGTGAGAAGGTCGGCTCTGTGTGATCTGTGCTCCAGTCGGTTCCCTTCATTGTTTCCTGGTTTCTCCTTTTCCTCTTTCTCCTTTCCCTGCTCCTCATCCCTCCATCCCAACCACCAGTTTGGCCACATGGTTTGACCTTGGCCGTCATGGAACCTGTATTCAGGTAGGGAGGCAGGAGTTAAATAATCAAAGGTCTTGCTTGACGGATGTCTTGATTCCTTACGATCAGCCTCACAAATAATTATTGTAATTTTGATTAATACTATCCGAGAAAAGTAAAGAGCGTTAAGAGAGCACATACAAGGAGTTCTACCTTCTTCTGAGTATCACCTCTTACAAGCAAACCGAGAACTAAAGTAATGTACGTTAGAAGGCACTGAATGTATTAGTGGACTATAAAATACCACTTGTTTGGTCGAATTTTGAATTTGAATTTCCCATCAAATACCACTTTTGCCTTTAAATGGAAAAAGTCAAACTCTCTGAGTCCTTTTTGACCCCTTCAGTCTGTATTACACTGAGACATAATAATGGTAATTAATGCAGTGTTGACTGTGTCTGACATTTTTCCAAGAGACAAGATGAAAGGGACAATATACATCTCAAAGGGTAGGAAATCTCTGGTTTATCTTTCACAGCATAATGAAATATACTTTATCATTAAAGTCTTGTAGAATCTTATTAAGACTTGCTGTGCAAGGTAACTCCAGGAGAAAATGTCTGTTGCCCTTGACTACCACGTGCATATTTGCTTTATGTAATGCAAGGGAAACTTTTAATCGTCGGTGTTAAATTCTCTGAAGTTAATTCCACATCACCTTGACGTTAAGCTAACAAGCAGACAGGGTCATTCCTGGTTTGTAAACTGTGTTGTCTGGATCGTTTAATAGTATCATATTCAAGAATGTGAGCGGCAGAGAATTTGAAAGAAAGGTAACAATGAGTGCTCAGAACTATGAAATAACTTGTTGGAAAAAAAAATAGAGGATATTTTTTCCTCTCTCCTTTCACTGCTCTGGCAAAAGTGGGCTACGTTTTCTTTCTTCAGAGAGAGAGATCAGTATGGGTTTTATGCCAGGGGCCATTTTAATACATGAATGATTTGTAGGTAAATTTATTGTAGCCAATGGGTTCAGTCAACTGTGTAATAGAAATATTGTCAAAAAGCCGGGATTATTATTTAAATAAGTGCAGTGTTAAATTTGATTACATACTTTTTAAAGCTAATAAAACATTTCATTGCTCTCAAACTATTTCTCATAGTCCCATTTGGTCAGAAAACATAAATTAAGTGAGGCTCTGCATAGAAAATTACCCAGGCTTTGTGTCGATGGAAGCATGCATGGAAAAGCTTGGCAGCCTCGAAACTTAAAGACGAAAGGATGTAAAAGGAGTTGGCAGGCTCCTGGATAGGCTGGTGGGGACACTTTCTCCCTGAAGATTTATGGAAGAGGACTCCCTCGGGGCATGCTTGAGGTGGCCCCATGGGTGTTGACTTGTAGCAAGTCGAGATGTGCATCAGATGGGGCCTCCTCTTTCCTTTCCTTATCAAGAGGTGGAAGACACCCAGGCTGATAAAACTCTGTTTGCTTCGACAGAGGGTCCTACCAGAAACGTCAGCTACTTTCTGTACAAAAAAAAAAAAAAAAAAGGAGTTATTTTTGTTTTAAATAAATCAAAGTAAGGCCTTTGGATGCCAACATGAGGATATGACATTTTAAATTGTGCTATTTGCTGAGCTTATCCTGTGACAGGTCTTCATTTCTACCAAATGTCAAGGATCAGCGCCTTGCATTCATTTTAATGAAATATTGTGCTGATAAGGGTTATGAATGCCAAGTTTAAGCTGTAAATTACTAAATGCCGGGCTGCTTTATGCTTTGTGAATTCACCAGGGAGCCAGCTAATGAAGGTTTCTTTCTCACTTCTTACAGTTAGGGATTCACGGTTATGCCTTTGCGATCACAAATAATGGATATATCCTGACGCATCCAGAACTCAGACCACTGGTAAGAGAAGTACCTATTTCTGTGTTTCTCCTCTTATGATTTTAAAAGATTTTCTTCAGTTCTGCAGTGATGACACTTTGCAGTGGTGTTTACCTTAAAAGTTCAATTTATAGCACGGTCTCCTAAAGGTTGTTTTAATAGGTTATAACTAGTTTTTTTTGACGCATAATACATTAGTAATGTAGGATAAATATATTTATGATCATTCTTTTATAAATAAATAAATAAATAAATAAATAAATAAATAAATGCATTTATTTATTTATTTCACACCTGCCAACACATGGAAAAAGTTTTAACTCTGGACAGCCCAAACCCCATCATAATGGATCCCTTTATATAACAAATGTTCCCTCTCACTCCAACCAGATGCACTTACTGCACGTTACATTGGACACAACAAATTAGACCCAGGATCCCTAGAAATTCATTACGGTGGGATTTGCCCCCAAATCACATGGCCTAAGCTCAGTGCCTCCTGTGTTGAAGGTATTCAACAATACCTTTTTTGTTTAATTGGAGCAGTTGAGATTTTCTCCCATTCCCCGCCTAAGCCATATCCAGTAGCATTGTTTGGTGACCTGATGTGTGAACCGTTTGCTTTCTGAAGTGAGTGAGGTCTGACCTCATCCAGCACAGCCCATGGTGTCGTTGTCCACCCTAATCCCCGGGGAGAGGCTGCCTGGAGCATTGTGTTGAGGAGGAGTCCGAAGGGCAGCCAGGCTCATCTGGTGGGAGGCCCCAGTCCATTGGCAGTAGCCCCTGTGGATTCTGGAGGGGCAGTGGCAAAGAGTGTGTTTGTTGTCCCTGGACCAGATGCAACGTGATGAAAGGGCAACCCTTTGGGTTTGAGTGTGTTTAGCTAATTTTACAAAAGATGTAAAATCATAAAAGGCAATATTGTAAACTCTGCTTTTGAAAGATAAGAAGGTGTAGGTGGTTTTCTCCAGCAACATACACATGCATTTGCTCGCACCCAGCCACTGCACACGTCCTTTTTTTCTTTCATTGTGCTCAGCAGATAAGCGGCACTGCCTGCCATGCAAATGTTTGTCAGTGCAGCATCACAGGGATCGGTTTGTTTCTCGCGTGGATCATTGTCTGGAAAGAGCTCATATTTGAACGGCATCATCATCCAACTTTGCTCTAATCTCCCTGGTATTAATGGAGTTCTGGCCATATCATGTGGATCCCATATGCATGCTTTAAGATGGGATTTATGGTAATAAGTTCAGTAATTAAATATGATTTCAACAAACTTTTTATCAGAAAAGGATTAACTGGTCAGCTAATTCCAAATGGAACTCAGAATTACTGAAAAGTCTGATTGGGAAACTTACTAATTTAAGGATATTTAAAATATAGCTAAGTCTAAAATGCTTTGCCCGTTACCCATTTCCAAGCCACTCAGGGCTGTCTGTTGGGGTGGTAGGAGTTACGTGTTTGTGGTTGAGTATGGGCTCCTCGTGCTTATTTATTCCAATTGGAGTGGGGCAGAGTCAATAAAACAATCAAACCTGGATCCTCTGCCAGTGAATGAATTGGCTTCCTATTTATCAGCTTTCTAAAAAGGGGTGAAATGGAACCAGACGTCAGAAGTCACCAAGGTAACTTCTCTCTCTCTGCAGCAATGGCAATGAGCAGCTCCCATAAGCACAGTTGACTCACAATGCCTTCCTGGTCTTTTATATCCCCTGGTCATGCAGCAAACAGTTTGCCTGCAAATAGTACATCTGATGCACTTTCCAGAGCTGTGGCCACTGAGAAGGCAGCCAAAACGCTCTTAGAAACGCAGGGCAACCAGTCAGCACTGATCAGCCCGTGACAGTGCAAATGCTCACAGATACAAATCATTTCTGTTCTTGTCACTGCTGAGACACTGTATTGAATGGTTTCACCAGAAGTGATAGCCAAGGTCAAGTTCCCATAAGCAGGATGGCCCAAGCAAATGCCCCAGCATCTCACTTGTGAAAATCCAAACCAGATGAATGGTTTTGCAACTGATCCATGATGAGAACATAAGGAATGGCCAAGCCATTTATCTATCTCTGACCCTGAGGCCCTGGGATACTTAGAAGAGGTTTGGAGTAATGCCAGCCGTTGAGGATTATCTGAACTCATCCATCTGAATGTGATCGATTAGTGGATGTTGACTCTGCCTCGAGTTTTGCATTTTCTTCCTGGGCAAAAGACGGCAGTGAAGTGGGAGGAACTCAAATTTAGCAACTCTCAGGTTCCCCTTGACTCTTGTCCTGCTACATCCTAGCTGTGTGTTTTGGACTAAGTCACACAGCCTCTCTGAGCTTCATCTTCTCTTGTAATCCTGCCATAACCATAATGTATGTATCACAGCTTTGTTGTCAGAGTAAATGGGATAATGCATGCAAAAGCCTTGGGTGACAAAGCTGGC
This sequence comes from Acinonyx jubatus, assembly GCF_027475565.1. Lineage (NCBI taxonomy): Eukaryota > Metazoa > Chordata > Mammalia > Carnivora > Felidae > Acinonyx > Acinonyx jubatus. The sequence continues at coordinate 142,928,971 of NC_069383.1, read as the reverse complement.
CCTGGGACATGGTAGGGACAGTGATGGTTATACCCACATCCTATTTATATTATATGGGCTCTGTCGATCTGTGCTCAGCTCCTAGAAAGATTGGGAGAATGCGGTGGTGGTGGTTGCTTAGGAGGATCTAAAGGACCCTTTTTGATTATTCAGTTGTTTCAGACTGTCATGAGAAACATTGGCGAGGGATGGCGCGCGCGCGCACACGCGCACACACACACACACACACACACACACACACACACACACTCTGTTTTCAAGGCCAGCTCCGGAAGGCAGGTAGACAACAATCTTACTATGAGGTTCTCTGTGAGCCCTACCAGGTGAGGAGACTAAAGTTCGTGGTTGTTGTTTGTTTTTAAAGTAGCAGTAAAAATAATACCAGGACCTGTGGTAAGTGCAGAATGAGAGCTAAGCTAGCTGGGCATCCGTCTGCATGGATGGGATGCCACTGGCTCTGGCATGAACAAGTGACCTGTCCGTCTCAGTTTTGTTTACCCCAACAAAGGAAGCAGAAAGCTTTCTCCCACCTTCTCTCTAAGCACCAGCCCACTCAGCACAAAGTAGGGACTCTGGACAGAGCCACTGTTCGTTGCCACTTATTTTGGGTCCTTCTGAAAAACGTAACTTGTGAGCTTGCCTTGGAAACCTGCTATCTGCACCAGGCCATACATCTGCCCTGCTCAGACTGCTCCCGCATGGCCAAGGACAGCCAGCTGCCAGCAGCCACCCTGGCTAGCTGGGGCAGGGAACAGACTCGTCTCTCCCCAGCCCAGCCACATAATCGAATCCTTATTCATTCTCCGTGATTCTGGCCAAGGCTGCCAGATTAGCACGGTGGGTGTGAGCGTGGGGTTGTGGCCAGCACAGGAGGATGGCGCAAGCTCACTTAAAATAACTCCGATTCCCTCTCCATCTGCCACGGGGGCTGTTTCTGCCCCTGTAGCCAGAGGAAAGAAGTGGGTTTCTCTGAAGCACAATACCAATATTTTTCTAATTTGTCCAATAAAATCTTCCCCTTGAACTTAATGCTCGGCTTGATTTTATCCAGTATTTTCTTTAATCTTGTGTGAGTTGGGTGTGAATCATGAAGCGTCTCCAAAAACAGCTCAGATATAGGAGCCTTCACTCAGCAGACTTGCTTTGGTTTAATTGGCAAAACTGCTAAAATAATACTTTCCTGTTGATAACTGGGCTCTCCCTGGTCTTTCTCCAAGTGTTTCTCAGCCACTCTAACCTTGCTACCACCTTGTGATTTCTGATAGCCTGGCATTCACGCAACAGACGTTATCTGCTGCCAGGTGTGCTGGGTCCCGTGTGGCAGTGGGGGCTGCTGTGTCTGTCTTCAGGTCCCTCTGGGTGGGGAGTGGGCCAACACCACAGCAAGACGGACTCAAGTTAGACCTTGGGGAATGCTGTTTGAGTAGTTCTTAGACATCTGGAAGTTTTTTTCTGGATCTTTACCACTCTTTAACATTCAGGTTAAAAATATTTTCAAAGCAGAGTTGCTGTTAGATTTCGTTTTTTTGGGGCACCTGGGTGGGCTCAAATCGGTTGAGCATCTGACTTCGGCGCAGGTCATGATCTCATGGTTTGTGGGTTTATGCCCCTTGTTGGGCTCTGTGCTAACAGCTCAGAGCCTGGAGCCTGCTTCATATTCTGTGTCTCCCTCTCTCTCTGCCCCTCTCCTGCTCTCTGTCTCTCTCCGTCTCTCTCTTTCAAAAATAAATAAACATTAGATTTAGTTTTCTTGTGCTTTATTTTCCAAATATTTGTGGATTTTTTTAAATGTGGAACCCTGACTATATCTCTTTTTCTCTTGCCCAACAGGGCATTGAGGGGAATAAAATTGAGAAGGTGCCGCCTTTGACATGACCTGATTTTTGTTGAGATTTTAGCAATCCATCTGCCCCTACATTTTAGACGAAAGGGTCAACTGAGTTGATTTCCTTCCCCAAGGAGGCCTGGAATGTGGACCTGGTCAAACCACCAAAAGAACACAAATAAGGCTCCTTTCCAGCAGCCACAGCACAGGCAGGGCTCCACAGAGAAGCCTGGGGCACACAAAATTTAGGACTCCTTTCCACGGAGACCATGTTGACATCTGCCAAAAGCTGTTTGCTCTGGGTCTGTGAGCCCAGGAGAAGGGGAAGGATGCTAGAGCGTTTCTATTCTGTAAGAAAATTTGCCAATCGCATCAGCCACTAGGTGTTGTGGTGGGTGGGACGGGAGGTGGGAATGACGGAGAGAAACCCTCAGCCGTTCCTTCGGTGTTTGCAGGCATCCACTAAGTTCTAGGCCCGAGCAAGCTGCTTGGGGTGGTTACAAAGACATGTCCCGCCTCCAGGAACTCAAAAATCTAAAAGGATGGATAAGATTGTATACTCTGGGTGGGTGAGTAACTATAGACACTCCTAGGAAAAAGTGCATTCTTGTGTGTTTGTTATCGTTGTTGTTGGGTTTTAGTGGGTTTTTCTAACATTCGTTGATGTCTATTATTGTTCTAGTAAGTGTTCTATATGTGTTAAAGCTTTCAATCATTAATTAATTTGATAGGAAACTGAGGAGTAGGTGCTGTGGAAAGGCCCAGAGGCTCACAGGGAGGGTGTCTGTGGGGACGATCCTGGGCAGGTGTATAGAGAAGGCAGCCTGGAGTCAGACTGCAGATAACTGTATGTGCCAGGCTGAGGAGCTCCAGTTCTCTGTGGGGAAGGCAGATATCCCCATGTGACAGACAGGAAGCTGAGGCCCCAATGATAAAGTGGTAAGGTGACTAGAAAGTTCCAGAACCAGGAGCCCTAGCCCAGATCAAGTCACATGTGCTGAATTCTCCATTGGTTGGATCTTTAGGAAATGGGAGACGGAGCGGTTGGAAGGTGGCAGTGACCAGGAGGCCACATGGATAAATAACATGTTCATCTTTGGACGATTATAGTTAGAATCTGTCTAGACTGGAACTGTCTAGTAAAAATATAATGCAAGCCACAAACAGAAGCTTCTTATGGAATTTGAAAATTTCCAGTGGCCACATCTAAAAAAAGCACAAGAGAAACAGGTGAAAGTAAGTTTAAGAACATGTTTTAGTCAGCCCGATATATCTGAAATCTTATAGTTTCCATAGATAACCCATAAAAAATTATTAAGGTTTTATTTTCCATTGTTTTTCATGCTAGTGTTTGAAATCTGATGTGTATTGTACACTCTCAGAGCATCTCATGTAGACGAGCCACATTTCAGGTGCTCCAGAGCCACGTGTGACTCGAAGCTACCGTATGGGACAGCACAGGTCTGGAGTATGACCAGGCATTTTGGTCCCTTCTACACAAAATGGATGGTAGATCCTCCCCTTTCCTGCAGGTGGGTTGGAACAAACTCACTACCACCACCATCTCCTATGGCTCTTCCATCCTGGGGGTCTGTGCACACAGTGGATGGCCAGTTAGCCCCCTCCCCTGTGGCCTCAGCCCTTCCCTCACAAGCTGCAGAGTGGAAGCAGGGAGTTGTTCAGAACTCAGGAGCATGAGGTTGGTGGCCAGGGCAGATGGGCTCCTGACTTTGGCCATGCCGCTCTGGCAGTTGCAGCCACGTGAGTTCACTCCTAAGCCACGCAGACTTCCTAAACCGAACTGTGAAGCACAGGCCAGTGGGCGCGAGCCGCATTGGCTGAGCCTGAGCTGTCAGATTTTCTAAATCAGAATACTCAGATGCCCCAACCATTTCTGTTGTTCTGTCACCTTGAAGGAGCCCAAATTGTGCAGATAGCCATGTCATCTTCCGAACCAATGACTGAAGCTTTCCATGCTCTCTGGGATTCAGTGCTGCTGTCCTAGGCACCGGCTGTCCACAGCCCGAGGTCTGTCTGATCTCACCAGCCTTTCCCTTGGGTCACCCCTTGACTGTCCCACTCTCGATGTTGATCCTGCTGCTTTGTTCTTGTGGCCACCTGGGCAGTTCGTTTTTCTTTGTCCTTTTGCCATTGCACAAATAGATGGGCCCTTGCAGAAGGTCATTGAATCCGTGGATCAACATGTGGATGTGCTAATAAATAGAAACATTCTTGTACTGCAGCCCTTTCCTAAAGAATCAAGGGGACATTCCTACAGGCACATGTAAATATATGTGGAATGCTAAGGAGACGGTGCATATTAAACACCAGTTTAAATAGGAGCTTAAAAGTTGGGGGTAATATTAGAACCCCTGTCCAGATCCACCTGATCTAGCGCGAGCAGTGGACCATGTGAAGAGATTCTGTATCATTCCAAAAAACGTTCATGCAGAGTTCAAATGTGATCTCTCTATCTTTGTGTAGATCTTCGGTTATGCAAGGGCTGACTCCCATCCCACACATCTCCTGGTTTAATTGTTGTGGATAATCCTTATACCAGAACACCTCAGTGCATTTTCCTTCATTTCTTCTGCCCAGCCACACCTACTCAGTGCAAATGCTCAGGGTTCTTTTTAGTTCAACGGGTGTGGGTGTGGCCTCCCCACGCCATCTCCCCCTCACATGCTGTCGGATCTGGCTCCAAAATGTGCTCCAAGCCCTCCCCCTTCTCTCTGTCTGTACCCCCTGGTCAGGCCACCGTTCGTTCTGTCTCTCCCAGAGGGCTTCTGTCCCCTTTCTGCTCCACTCTGGGCACCTGGTTTTGCCCGTCCCTACTGCCTGCTTACTGTGGCATTATTCACTCTGCACGTCAGGGGCTGCTTTCAGAGACATCAGTCATGGGAGGGCTTCAGATTGGCATGCAGTGTAAAACCCTAACTCCTGGCTGTGACCGCAGCACCCTGCCAGATCTCACTCCACCTCCCCATGCTGCCTGAGCTTGTGTGGCTTCCCACGGTGCTCACCTGTGTTCTGGCCACACTCTGGCCCTTTTGTCCGTTCCTCCAACACCCCAAGCTCCTTCCTGCTCTGAACCCTTCTTGTTCCCGCTCTTCTCTCTACCTGGAATCTCATCCCAAATACACTCGTGGCTGTTCGGGCTTGTTCTCACCTTCCAGGCCTCATCTAGATGTCACCCCTGCTCCTGGACCAGAGGACCACACCCTTCCTTCATCACCTTTCCATCGTGTCTCCTGCTATAGTTTCTTTAGATCACTAATCACTTGTGGGAAAGGTTGATGTGTTCAGCTTTTCCCCTACTGTCCCTGTGGGTTCCTGGGATTTTTCTGTTGCATGGAAAAGATGGTCAGTAACTATTTGTTGAGTCACTTTGATGGTGTTTGAATGATGTTGGTGATTACATGTGTGGGTACCAGTTTCCCACGATCAATGAAAAGTGCAGATACCACATACTCACCCATCAGACATTTCTCGAGTCCTTCCTGCATCAGGCACAGAAATTGAATTACACGTGATTGGTCAGGCCCTCTGCTCTTTCTGTCCTTCCTTCTGCCTTCCTGCTTGCCCGCAAGCTTTCATCAGATGTTCCTAGAGTCAAGCACCGTGCTAGCTAGTAGGGGCCTAGAAATAGGTAAAAGGGTGTCTCTGCCCACAGAAGCTCACTGCACAAAGCAAGAGTTCCCCGACAGTGAGAAAGCCAAGAAGAGCTATGAGCTCATAGTGGGAGTGTCTGCTTTTCTCAAGGAAAGGTGCCCTGAAATGCAGGAGGGCTTCCCAGAGGAGGTGGCATGCACATCGACTGTATCCACAGTCCACCCGAGGGGACATTTTTACCCCACTCAGCCCGGGACCCCACACCCTCCCCAGGACCGCTGTCCTCAGGCCTGGCCAGACACACGACTTCTCTGGTCTCAGAACCATGCAGTCGCCCGTGAGGGTGTTTGAAGTGGGGGCCTAGCCTAACAAACCTTTCTCCCAAGTGCCGGAATTCCTTCTCAGCCTCCTCGCCCTCCGCTCAGGCAGCAGATGAACTGAAGGAGACTCCCCAGTAGGTGGCGCCCGGGCACCGCCTTGTGCCGGGTCCCCTCGTGGATGGCGTCCCTGCCAGCGGCACATTCTCAGAGCGCAGCCCAGGGACTCCGGCTTCCTGGTCTGAATCTATCCCGTTTAGTTTAAAAGAAAGAATTAAGGGTTGCCTAGTGAGTGTATCTGCTCAGAGGAGTCTGCTCTCTGAGAAAAAACGAACAAGGCTGTGTGACCCCCGTGTAGCAAGCCTGTTCGTTTCGAGATACATCATTTGGCCAAAGAGAAAACAGAGCCCTGCATGGCTTTCCTCTTGATGAAATTGTTGAGGGCACTGTTTGAACTGCCCTGGTCTGGACACTTGAGTGGAAGAAGTGCCGCGAGTGGGGGATGCTTCTACCTGGAAAGAACCTGGGGGTTATCCCAGGTCGTGGGGTGCCAGAATTTCTGTGGGCTGGGAGCTGCCCTCTGCTGTGCAGACCTCAAGGACTCAACAGGCTCTGGGCCCCCAAGTTCTGTGCTGGGTGTGTGTTTGGACACTCAGGGCGTAGATGGGGTTGAGCAGACAGGGACCCGGTGGTAACAATGCAGCTGTTACTTAGCGGGTCAGGACCCAGGCTCTGGGCCGAGCACCTCCGTGTGTTTTGCCTTCTTAAGTCCTCATACTGCCCCGCATGACGGTGGTACCCATCTCAAAGGGAATAACTGATGCCTAGGTCAAGGACCGTCGGTCAGACAGCAAATTTGGGTCAGTCTTCAGGGGAAAACCGAAGGATGACTATGGACAATGACATGTGCCTGGTCATGTTTCGTAAAATTAATCGTGAAGCAGCGTTATAAGGTTCCCTCACGGAATGCAAGTTGGGCTGGAGAGCCTCCTGGCACTCCTGCAGATGCTTTCCCCCTTTGCCTCTGCCCTCCGGCCGGCCCCGGCCCGTACACTGCCCTGAACTGAACTCAGCGGGGGCTCTTTTGCGCTGGGCAGCGGCTGGGGTTTGGCTCCTGGGGGGCACCCACTAGAGGTAGAGACAGGCGGGTGGGGTCAGAGTGCACATTCAGCCCTGTGGCCCCGGGACTGGCCGCACCCAATCTAAAGTCACATTTGCCTCCCTGTCTCTGTGGCTTTCTCTCTCAGGACGTGAACAGTGCCCTTTCCTCTGTCCCTTCAGGAAGAGTGGGAGAAGGGTCCCCGCTACTGCTGGCTTCGGGGGACTGCATCATTTCTTCTAGTTTCCCACACCCTGCCCACACCGTTACAATAGCCTCTTTATTAAACCTTCCTTAATTAGTCAGCGTGACTATGCCATGTGCTTCCTGCTGGGGCCCCACTGATACAAAGGTAAGGGTAGACTGAAGGTTTGTTTGTCTTAAGTCTTTACTCTGCCAAAGAAGGAAGAGAGAAGGAAGAAGGAAGGTTGGAAGGAGAAGGAAAAAGAAGAACAAGAGACTCTGTCAGTTCCTTGTTTATTCATTCATTCATATTCATTTATGTATTTATCTCTCAATGCAGTGGGAACAAAGAGCTTCCCTATACCTTCTGGTAAATTTCCCTTTTACCCAAGTGATTAAGAATTGGTATCTGGTGGGGCTCCTGGGTGCCTCAGTTCGGTGAAGCTTCTGACTTTGGCTCAGGTCATGATCTCACGATCCGTGAGTTCGAGCCCCGCATTGGGCTCTGTGCTGACAGCTCAGAGCCTGGAGCCTTGCTTTAGAGTCTGTGTCTCTCTCCCTCTCTGCCCCTCCCCCGAATCTCTCTCTGTCTTTCTCTCTCTCTCAAAAATAAATGTTAAAAAAAAAAATCAGAAAAAAGAAAAAGAATGGATATCTGTTGCTTACAGCAACAGCAGCCTAGCTGCTACAGCAGTGAAATCCCCAAGTCTGGGAGCCTCTGCTGGGTGTGGCCTGGCCTCAGCTCTCAGGGAACCCACAGTGTGCATCCCTGCCCCCCGCCACCCTCCCCAAAGAGGTCTCTCCCTGTCCAACCAGGCTTCTTGCATAGGCCTTTGAGTTTGGTCTCAGCACTACATTATAGAAATATCTGGACACATCTGCCCCTCGCTGCATCTGCACGGCCAGCAACCGGAATGCTGATCACATTGTGCTTTGTTCATGCTTGTATATGCACGGCCCCGTGAGGTACCTCACAGAAGAGATGCTATGGTAAATAAGTGGGGAGAGAAGACTCACATCTAGGAAACTGATGACACACTATATTATTAGGCACCAGGGTGAAAATACTGACGAGAAGTGGAATTTATAAAAGGACTTGGTGTCTAGCTGTGGAAGGGAAGGGGTGGCTGGAAAAGGCTGCGGGGAGCCGGTTTGCAGCCTATAAGCCCGAGGTCACAGTCTGTGATCCGGTCCAGCACAGCTGGGAGCAGCAAAGGGCCCTTAGACACCAGATGCATAGCAAGCTCATTCTTGCACTGCTGGAGTGGTGAATCTTTCCTCCCGCCCTCCCCCGCTCTTCCCACCCTCCTCCTCCCTCCTCCTTTCCTCTCTCTCTGGGTCCTTCCCTTCCTTCCTTTCTTCTCTCTTTTCTTTTCCTCCCTCCCTCCCTGCCCTCTCTTCTTCCCCCACCTCCTTTCCCTCTCTCCCCCCTCCCTCCCATTCCTCCCTCATCTGGCCTGTATTCATTGGACGCACCCTATTAGAGGCTGGGGATCTAGTGATAAAATGAGACAGAGGTAATTCCCCTTCGTTACCCGTTTACAATCTCATGGACGTTTTTTAAAGTTCATAAGTAAACAAATAAATAAAGTACTATGTATTTCGGATAAACTCTCCGAAAGAAACAAGGATCTGAGAAAACAGAAAGTAGGGAGAGGCACCTCCCTTGGTTGGATGCTCGGGGAGAGCCCTTCCTGGGAATGGCTTGTTACACTGAGCCCCTGAGGGAGGAAAGAGAATCACTGTGCAGAGATGTTGGAGGCTCTCTCAGGCTGAGGGAAGAGTGTCAGCAAAGACGCTGAGGTGTGGCGTGTTGAGTGTGTCGGAGTCTGGAATCTTTGGGTGGATTTAGGACAGACTTCCAAAGCACAAGGAGGAGTGACTGGGTCACTGGGGAGTGATAGGGTCCTACTTGGGAAGAAGCTCAGTGAAGCACTTGCCTTTAATACTCTGCTCATGTCCCCTCAGTTACTGCCATGTCCACACATGCCAGCCTGGCTTCCTGCTGCCAGCACCTGGCTGAAGACTTCCTCTGGCTTTCGGGGTGCACTCCTCTGAGGCAGCAAGCCAGATGTGCCAGGGAGTTAGCATACCCCCCACCAGAGACTGGTGAGCACCCCCCCTCCCCCCGCCCCTCACAGGTGGGCTCTCTCGAGAAGGCTCCTCAACAGCAGCTCCCAGAGCCTGGCCGTGGGATTCGGCTCTGGGTGCCCACAGTGCTCATGTGCTCCATGATGTGCCTTGTGTGGGCTACCTGCCCGTCTCTGTCTCTGGGTCACTTTGCCGCATCCCTACAGGTATTTCCTGAGAACTCCTCCCAAGTAAAAAACCTTGCCCTTGAATCCAGGGCTCTGGGACCGCTTCAGAGAGAACTCAAGCCAGGATACCAGTGGACTGCTATTTCTTGGGAAAAATTGATTTGCTGTAGACTAGAGCTTCGAATGCAGTTTTGCGTGTGCCCCCATGGCCTTTTGCATTAACACGATGCCATCAGACACATTTTCCATTATATTTCAGGCTCCTGCACATGAATTCACATCACACCAGCTTACTTGGAGAATCCACGTTTGTGCTTAGAAGTACCAGAGAGCCTTGGCTTTGTGCTATTACTAATCAAGGGTAGGCGAAAGGAATTTGGTTTAGAGATAACATTCTCAGCTGCTTTATTGTTTGGCAAAAGGATTTGATGAGGACAAAGCCTTTCTTTACACTGGACACACTCTGACCTTTGTTTTACTAGATTAATTTCATATCTAGAGTGCCCCATCTTGGATGATGAATTAGCAATAAAAAGCTCATCAAAATGTAATTACATGCAATGTGTTGAATAATGATCTCTTAAAAATTCCTATAGATTTGTCTGCACCTCCTTCCCCTCGTGGGGGAAATGAGCCTCAGCTGCTAGCTACTAGCCCCCCCCCCGCTCAGGAATGCAAACCCTAGCCATATTGTGAGTCTGAGATGGGAGAGCTGGCTTCTATCATTACCCAGTGTCATCAATTGATCAATTGCTTTTCTGCATGTGATGCACATCTTTATATAATTTAAAGGACCATCTCAACGGGGGTAGGAATACACAGGAAGTGGAAGCTCAAGGCAGAGTGAAGCCCTCACCTCCTCCGTCTGCAGCAGCCTGTTGCCGGGAGGGAGTTATTAATTAAAATGTTAACTGCCCAGACAATAGCAGGCAGACCAGCATGGAGAGCGCCTGCGAAGCAAGCATTAAAGCTTTCATAACTGTAAATTCCCGGAAAGTTTGCTCCTCCTTAAAATAGGAAAACAGAACCATCTGTATCTCAGAGGAGCCTTAACTGAGCTGTTTGAGTGTTGTTAGGCTTTTCCCAAGGAGCCCGGCTGGTTTTCTCTCCAGAGGGCTGGACTTGGACAGGGAGAAAGCCTAGCCTTATTCCCTGCTCTTCGAGGAGTCCCTTAAACCCTACAGCTGGGCCGACAGCAGAATATTCAAATGATTCCAACAGTGAAAATACCCACACTCATTTGAATAACTGAAGAATTCAATCATTTGAATGCCAATGATTATTCCTCCCGGAGTTTACATTTTAGAAAGACAGTGCATCTGAATCCCCATGAGAGCATTAAATTGCTATCTAATTAGCAGTCCCAAATTATATATATTTAAAAGATAATTAAAGGTTTGAAGGCTGTTGGAATAACTGGTTATACATTTAAATGAATCACAAGAAATTTGTTAGTAATGTGCGGAGTTTTCTTTTATTTCTTACTTCCCTCTTTGAAGTTCAGTAGACCCAACCTCTCGGGGTTAAGTTTGGTAGCAGTAAGATAAAGGCAGATGGTTTTAATTATTGCAGCTCCAACCTCCAAATAATTATAAGCAGCTGTCATTTTTACATGATCTTAAATGATAAGACCCAAAGAATGCAAATAAAACAGTTGACACCATGGGCTTTGGGGCACCATAATTTAATAATGCCCACCACCTCTGGACTGACCATCGCACATCATTGTATCTCTGAACACACTTCCGGGGTGCCACTTCCACATCCTTTGTGGGTGTTTGCAGGGTGAGGGGGAACACTAATACAGTTGGGCAAGAAAGTAGTTTGGCCAAGCCAGGTAGGGCCCTTCTCAACCTCACTGCCCCTTTCTCCTTGGGATGGGATCTACCCCTGTTGTTGCCCCAATGAGCCCCCCAGTAGATGATGGCATAGTAGAATGGCACCCAATAGTTGGAATTTCTTTAGCCCATAGCTGGGACTTTCACAAGATTGGGTACTCACGCAGCTTGCCAGAGCCAGAAATCCCAAATGAGTGGCTAGCTTGCCAGCCTCAATCCAGGAAGCTCTGGGTTCAAGTTCGAAATGTGAGGCTTTCTGTGCCTGTCTCTCCTCTCAGAAGGGCAAAGACCCCCTGAGGAACAAGTCAAGGAGACACTGGTCATTTCCACTTACCGTAGCCACAGAGGCTTCTCCCATTTGGACCCCGTGACTAGAAAACCAAAGTCTGACTGACAGACAGAGGCACACAGTTCACCCTAGGCAGACCTGCGGATGTACTTTGCCAGAGTCAAGTCTAGAACATCATCTAGAGGGAAGACACACACACTGAGTACTCCAAATCAAATCAAAAACCCAAGGAGCCAAATGCTTGATTCTCACCAAAAGTCTCACCTGGAGTTTCTGAATTTCTATCTGCATTCCAGGAGGACGGTTTGGGAGTAAGTGGGGCAGGTGCAAGCATTTACCTGACTCCCTAGTACTGGGGCAGGCTTGAGAGTCATACGGCTGGGATGCTCCTTCCATGGAGGCCATTGCATCCAGGTTCAAATACAAATATGAACAGTACATTCATATATATTTAATGGAAAGATTCCTTTGAGTGTTAATAATTTGTTTGAAGCTCAGCTCTGCTCCGTGTAGAATGGCAGGGAGCTGGTTGATTGTGATCCCAGGTCACCTTGCCATCATCGTCCTTCTGTTGTGCCATCACAGGACACATCTCAGGCAGGCACCAGACAGCAGCCTCAGGTACATGTTTGTCCGTGGGGCAGAGCCGTCTCTGAGGCAAGGGTCAGCCTCAGCCTCATCTGCCAGCTGTGTGGCCTTGGACAAGTTGCTCAACCTCCCTGGCCTCCGTTTTCCTGTGCCACAAAATGAGTACAAAAATAGTGCCTGCTATCTGAGAGTGTTTTGAGGATTAAATGAGTTCATGTTCACAAAAGGTCTAGAACTGGCCAGACACGTACTGTGGGTTCTACATGTGTTCATTAAGTATATTCGCTTATATTCACATCCTAATTTGTTCATTGACTCTCTTCACTCATTCAAATATTCAAATATTCATGGTGAATCTCTTCTGCCAGGCACTCTCCTGGGCATTGCAGGTTCAATCTTGAATGAGAAATAGCCTCTTTCCTGGAGATCTTGGGACCTAGTTGGGGAGATGTGATGGGTGTGGACAGAGAGACCACAGGAGGCTCAGGAGAACACAGGAAGGACCTGAACCAACTCTGCACTAGACTTCCCAGATAAGCTGATGTCTCTGTCAAGTCCTGAGGAGCCACTGGATGTTGAGTTGGGGTGAAGGCTGTTGGAAACAGAGTGGTTGATACAGAGCCTGGAGGCAAGGATGATAATGACACAGTTAGCAGTCAGCTCAGTCTAGCTGGGGAGTCATAGAGAGACAGGCAGGAAGTACAGAGAGAGAGAGGTCAGAGCAGCAAACAGAGACAGAGTGATGGGGACTGTGGCATTCCCAAACATTGGGCATCATCCTAGAGGGCATGGGGAGCCATGAGGTTTCTGGGCCAAGTGGTGATTTGGGTTGCAGAAGAATCTTCCCGTCTGGCATCTGGACCCTGGAGCATGGACTAGAGAGGTAAATTCCATGCAGAAAGGCTTAGAAGACACTCACCTTCATCAAGGTGGGTGGGTATCATGGTGGTTGAAACTAAGTTGATGGCAAGAGGGATGGAGAGACATGACTCTATTTCAAAAGACAAGGAAAAGATAGAAGCAATGCATATGGCAGTTTGATGAGCCCTGGTTGCTTTGCCTGGCCCACTGGCCTCTTTCTCTGATTCTACTTGCCGTTTTAGCTTCTGCCCACATCTCCATGATCACAGACAAGTGTAAGACTCAGAGGACTGAGTCAGCCTTGCGGGGGACCTTTGGTTTTCCTATGAGTCACGAGTGACATCAGAAGTCCCTTGGGCTTATTCAGACCAGCATGCATCCAGAATTAAAAAAAAAAAAAAAAAAGACTGTATATCAGAATCATCTGCAAAGAAAAAATCAAGCCTAAACATTTTGCTGGGTCACCAATCTAGTGGGATATGGATGGATCAGTGATGGATGAGAACCTGTTCAGTCTGGTGATGAGAATGTGGCTAGGGGCAGAGAGCAGATGGGTTGAAAAGACGGCCATGTGCATGTTTATACCACAAAAACTCTTGTGTCCTCAGGGAGGCGCAAACAAGGGCCACCCCAGGGGAAAAGGGAGACAGACTCTAGCTGAAGGATCAGAGAAACTTCCATGGAAGATGTGGGCACAGAGGTGGATCCCTTTATGTCTTCTCCTCCTTCACAAGTATCTTTAAAACTTCTGGCAGAAAAAGAGAAAACTATCACGCCACACAGCCCTGTAATAAAATCATATACACACACACGTTTGGTGAAGGCTCAGCTATCTGATGTAGGTTGATGTCATCACAGGCATAAACCAGAGTCAAGGGTAATGGTAGCTGGCTTGCAAGAAAGGACTCCTTTCCCTAGTTTCTTCCTCCCTCCATTTCCTTCACTTGCAAATCATTGCCAGCTTCCTGCACTTCATGCCAGTTAGCACAGAAACCTTAACATTGAGAGAAGCCTCTCTGTTCCAAACATCATCCCTCCAAGTGGAGCCAATGGGACTGGAATATTTCTTCCAGGGACTGAGCCAGGAGAGGTGATGGGAACAGGGGTGACAGGCAAGGAAGGCCCATGTCCCTGACCACAGGCAGAAACCCCGCAGCAGAGAGCTCTCTCTGTGTGAATGGGCAGCTGCAGCACCTCTGGAAGGCAAATGTGCCACAGTTTTGTGGCACTGTTGGTTGAGGCTGGTTTTTTATTTCACTTGGGTGAATAAGAAAATGCATCGTCTCTGCAGTTTTTGGTGCCCAATTATAGTACATGTTCAAAACAGTCTGACACATTTCAATACCCAAGGGTATTTTGATGCAGTTAAGTGCTCAGGGGAATAATGCCAAATAAAGTTCTGTAAATGCATAAAAAATTCTTTGCTTGTCAACTGTCACAGACGTACTTTCAAATTATAGAGGTCCTCTTGTTATCCTAGATAGTATTTCCTAACTACCCAGCTATTTGAAAGCTTTATATGAAATCAGCTTTGGAATATGGCACTGTCTGTGCTCGAGAACTCGAAGCAACTCTGTTTGGAACTTGGGCATTCGTTCTGAAGGTTGTCCTGCATCTAACCTTTGCCCAGAAGACTGTAGTGTGGGTTTTTGTCCAGAGTGTTCTAACCAATCGGTGGGGCGGTCTTCCAGGTACCCACACTCACCTTTCCTCTGCAGGTAGCATCGTGGTCTTTCTTCTGTGCTCAGGGCCGGTATTTTCTTAGCAAGAGCCCTTCACCTGACTCAGACGCCTGCAGACAGCTCCCCTCTCTCTGGGTCAGAGTCCCCGCTTCCCAGTCCCTGTGCTGGCACCAAATCTCCTCCTGCCCCAACTACTCAGCACGATTTTCATTTTCATGACTCGCTTGCTATTACAATGCAGACTGGCTTTCTGAGAATGGGAATTTAGATCCAGCCGCCATGTATCAGCCACACCGAAGCCTACAAAACCGCTGGTGGAGTGAGGCCACTTCCTCCCCACACACCATGGGGGTGACTCACCACGACTCAGAGGACACTGATTAAGATAAAGGTCATTGGGGTTTTCAAAGCAGCCTGTTAATTGTTGTTTTTTAAAAAAATACCAAGGCTGTTTTAGTTTTACAGCGATCAAAAGGATTTTGTAATCACACTAGGAGAGCACGTAGAACTTTTCATCTTTGAGACACTTAAAAACATTAATTAATAAGAGCAGGGTACCTGGTAGAAAAAGGAAAAGGTTTGTTGTCTTGACATGCCCTGCTGCCTCTCTCCCACCTTCCGGCTGCTTTTGGACACGCCCTCCCTGCTTCCCTCCAGTGTATCTGGGCTTCTCATCTACCCATGAACACGGAGGATTTCATCCCTACGTACAAACTCCTTGGTATTTGTCCCCTGGCATGTCTATGTCATCCGGTCATCAAACTTATCTAGAAAGGTCTGAGCCGCATGGGGTGGTGCAACCAAAGGGCCAGCACCATTTTGAGGGAAATCCTAGATACCATGGTACCATCAGATGCTACAAGGCTTCTCTGAGGCTCTGAGTCAGGTGTTGGCTATTGGGCCTTGTATTGTGTGCACTGGGCATGCACCATGATCCTGGTTCCATGCACTCAGTATATCGTAGTTGTTCTCAATCTAAAACTGAATCGGTGTACCCCTGGCCGCGAAGGCCAGTTTCAGGGTAGCCTGAATGAGTTGGAGTCCAGTGGAGGCACAAGGGACTGGTGGGATTTGGCTTCCGGCATGGTTCTGCACCCATTAATACACCTACTGCATGCTGTGGGTGGTCGCCACCTGAGCTGAGACACCCTCGAGGGAGGCCTAGTGCAAAATATGGTGAAGACCCGAGGCTGGGCAACCAGGCAAAGATGGGGTGGAATCCCAGTTCCACTGCCAGTTAGCCATGCCACCACGTGGCCTGCATCCCTGGGCTCTGCGTTTGCGCGTCTGTGAAGTGGTTATCCTTCCATGGAGATAGGCACACCATTTAGCACGGCTCCTGGAAGAAGGGCATTCACTCTTCCTGAGGAATGCTAGGAGGTGAGGGGGAAGGTAGCCGTCAGAAAACATTTGCTTTTTTTTTTTCTTTTTTGCTAAAGGCAGTCACTTGGAAAGCAGAACAGATTGGTTGCTACATTTTATGAATTCCTTGTTGGAGAAACAATGAACTTAGAAGACTGAAAGCTGTAACTACTTCAAAGTACTTTCCCTTTGGAACAGATAGCAGAATGGTGGGTGGGGATCCCTGCATGGCCTGTATCGTGATAGTGAACACAATATTTTTTTTTTCAATTCCTTCACTTTTCAGTATTTTCCAAATTTTCTACAGTGAGCAGTTGTTACATGGATAATCAAGGGAGAGAGAGAAAAAAACAAAACACCTTAAAAAACAGCCAAATTTAAACCATTTGGATTGTAGACAGGAGTCACTGATATTCTGTTCCCACTGAGACTCCCCTTCCTTGGGCCACCTCCTCTAAGGCTATGTGCCATGGCAACCGGAGACCTTGTGTTTGAGACCCTTGCTTTGACCTTGAGAAGAATGGACCACGATGTCAGGTTGAACTGCCTCTTTAAAAGGACTGTACTATTAAGAAACCTTTGATCCCATGAGCATACTTTCCAGGGCTGAGGCAGGTGCTGCCACATCTCAGGTGTCAGTAATGACCTTGGCAGTTATTGGTGTTTGCCGAGTAGGCATTTCTTGAGACTGTTTGTCAAGACATACCCCTACTCAACCATGTGTGTGCCCATTTGCTTCTCATCCCAGCCCTGTGAGCTGAATGCTATTACCTGCATCCTACAGATGAGCAACGTGGGCTCAGAGAAACGCACACCAGCCCTGGAGCACACAGTGTGTGTGTGACTAGAACCGGAGTCTGACTCTAGGGCCCTGCTCTCTACTGCTCTTCTGACCACCCTGATTGATGAGCAGTGAACCACCGTCTACAACCTGAGTGCAGGAAATGACCGTTCTCAGACAGCTTCTCCATGCTTTCCCCAGGCTCACCTGGGCCTGGCTCAGGACCTGATAAATGTTCAGTATCCAACAGTATTTTGGGGTATGTGGGTGTGTAAATGAGCAAATAAGGGAACGAATGGCTGAGGGAGTGAAGGAATGACATGCCTGGTGGCCATCAGGCCCTGCTGTCTTGTGCATGGAGTAGAGAAGATGTGCCTCCTTTCCTTCTCCTTGAAAGGACCACTTCGGCCTCTCAGACAAGAGGAGACGCGGGCCTCGGAGGAGATGGCAAAGGTGTTCACCAGCTGAGGACCGTGCTTTCCTTGGGAGAGAACATCTGCCCAGACAATGGCTGGCTCCCTGCCCTTGGCCACACCCCTGCACCAGATGGCATTAGCTTTGGGCAAGGTTTCTTCCTCTCCAGTTGTGGGCCTCCCACCCCATCTCCTTCCTTCCTGTTGGCAGTGTGGAGCAGCACGTACAATTTATCAATTATTAGCATACACAATATTTGTTTCGCAGAGGCTGTGTGGATGTGTGTAGCTGATCTCCTCTGGCCCTTCCCCGCCCCCCCCCCCCAACACACACACACAGAAAAAAAAGCAAAGGCATTTTTTTTTTCAAACTCACATGAACATGGCCATCACCTCAGCCCGTCCCGTTATGCTTCCAAAGTCCATCTCTAGATAACCCATGAGAACACTCAGGAGCACCCAGCTAACCCCCACCTGGCAGGTTCAGGCACATAAGGCAGCTCCTGTATGGCTCCTGCTTGCCCCTCAGATGGGTGCCCATCTTGTCCCATCCTCCTAGGCCACGGGCTGGTTTGTGTGTTCACCACATCTGGCCTTTATTTGAAACTCCACCTCAAAGTATTTCATAGCACAGAATATCTTTCCTTATTAAATTCTCCCCCACATATTTTTTTCATAAAACAGGCACCAAAAACTACAAACCTACCCGTGGCTCTCAAAGTATCTGTTTATAAACCTTTGGAAACCGTTCGCAATTCGTTAATCACATTTTCAAAGGAAGTTACAGTTTATAGATACACTAACAAATGCCATATCCGATGCCTCAGCCCCAGTAACGAGATCCTCACGCAGGGAAGCAGGGAGTGGGGCTGGTGGATCCGGGATGTGTCACAGGCTGAATCCCACGGGATAGGGGAGAGCTGGCCTGGGAGTCAGATTTACTTCTCGTTCTGTCACTCTTACACTGTGGCCTCCCACGTGTCCTCTTGGGGAGAAAGTAGGGGATCAGCCGTGCTCAAACACAGTAGTCTATCTTGATTAACAGTGAGGTATTTTGCAAATCACATGTTCCTAAAGAACCGTTAGGAACACTTCACTTAAAATGTACTTTAAAAGTGGTTCATTTACAAGGAAAATAATAAAGGCATTAAATATATACAAATCACAACTCCAGTGACCACTTACGTTTGAAACCCAAACCAGCTTTAAAACAACATCTTTAGAAAGGGAAGGGGGTAATGTGGAGAGAATGTGTTGGTACCTGAAACATCTCAGGGCATAAAGATTTCAGTCACAGCTTGATCCAGGCACACACGCCATGTTTTCAGGACTCTCTTCCTGTCTCTTCTCTGCTTTCTCTGCACTGGCTTCATTCTCAGGAAGGCTCTCTCCAAGCAGAAGCAGAGATGTTTATGAGGAGCTCAAGTTCACGTCCTACCACCTTAATGATGCTAGTGGATGCACAGCTCTTTTATCCGGATAAATCCAAGAAAGCATCCCAGATTGGGTCTAATCTGGGTTGGCATGAGTTATATACCCAGCTCTGAACGAATCTCTGTGTCCTGGAGAGATGTGGGTCTCCTTACATGCTCAGGTCACTTGCCCACCTCTGAACCACGATGGTCTTGCTTTCCCAAGAACTATATTTATGGAGCATAGGGCCCAAGGTCTTCCCCTGGAAGAAAGCAAGGTGATTGCCCTGGAAAATGTGAGGGATGGGTGGGGGCAGTGCACAGCACAGGTGTCTTCCTCGTAGAAGTCTAATCTCTAGCCTTCCAATGTGCTTTCTAAATGGGAGAAAAAATAAAGGTGGATCTAGGGTCATTATGCTTGAGTTTACTTACCACCCTCAATCTGTTTTGTCTTATGCAACAGCCACTGACTTTTCCTTCTCTCGCTCAGAGTAATCACTCTGCTACATTACTGCTTGATCTCTAATGGGAGACCATTAACAAAGACCCAAATGGGAAGTCTTTCAGACTGGTTTCACATACCTGGTTAAGCAGACATTGTGGTGGGGCATTCCTTTTTTTTTTTTTCTTTTTTTTCCTTCTTTTTTTTTCTTTTATTTTTTCCTTCTTTTTTTCTTTTTTAGTGTTTATTGATTTTTGAGAGAGGAGAGAGTCATTCCTAAAATGGAGTTCCAGAGCAAGTATCCCCAGTCCTGCCTGTTTCCTTCAATGAAACTAACTTATTTAGACTCACTGGCTTGTGGACCAATACACTGGGAGTGCTTCTTCACCTCACGCTCTAAACTCTCCAGGTTCTCTGAATATCAAAAGTGCAATGTACTGAATTTCTTGAGTGTTTGACAGCTGGGAGTGGTCAGAAGGCCAGGCTTCTCTAAGCATTAGAAAATTGCCAAATACCATCTAAAAGGACTTGGGTTCTTTAGCACAGGTATGGATTTTTCTGCTGTGAGAGTCTCAAGTCCCAGCTGGGGTATATAGTATGCAAGTCTTGGTGCTTAAGATACACACCAGGAGGAGGTGCGTGACTGTAACTCTCTGATACAACCATCTTCAACAAACACCTCCTTCCTGCCTATGGTTTGCAGAGCAGAATCACTGACTGGGTCTCCTTCATTTCAAGGAAATGACGTAGAAGCCAACTGTATACAACGAGACCCATGATCTTGTTGGCCAAGATGATGGGTCTCAGGAATCATGCTAGCATATTAAGGATTTATTCTGTGCCAGAAATGTGTTTGTCAATTTATACACACTATCTAGTTCATTCTCTCAATCTACCGTTGCCACAGAGGTACTATTGTTTCTCTTATTTTGCAAGTGAGAAAAGGGGAACAGGAAGCCACTGGGCCCCTTGTGCAAGATCATGTGCCCAGTAAATGGCAGAAACACTTTGTCTAACAAAAGACAAGTGGATACTTTTGGTGCTTAGGACCTCGGCAGTCTTCCTGAGTTTCTTTAGGAGTGGCTGAAATAATATGATGCTCAGACACGAAAATTTGGTCGGGGGCTGGTGGTGAGTGGGGATGTCCTGCACACTCTGGTTATATCATGTCATCTAATGTGTCATGGAATTTGTTATTGAACTTATGATGGGCTCTTTTCCAATACGCATGGTGGGCAATACATTGACCTTCGGGGGGGTGGAGCAGAATTAAGAGTGATGAACTGCAAGCGAGTCCTTGGAAAAGAAAGAAAGGCTATTTAGCTGGCTTTATTTATATCCTTAGTACCTGGTCCTTACTAGGGGTCCAATAAATGTATTTGAGTAAATAAATAAAGGAGAATTTTGTAATGACCAAAGGAAGTGCTTCTCACAAAAATGTGGTGTAGACCTAGTGTTACATGGCCCAAGAAACTGTAAAGGCTTTGCCCTTAGTGGCCAGAGGCTGGGCTGCATGAGCTTCTGGCGTTCCTCCTGGCTCTTAGGAGTAGGGTTCTTACTGAAATGGAACATGGGGGCCGTTAGACAGTTAACAGAGGCCCAAGAGTGTCTGACTCTTGCTGCTCGAAGGGACATGTGGAGTCTTACTTAGCATCATGTGCCCCCTTCCCCATCACACCTCCTCACTGAAAGCTGTGGGTGACAACCCCATGGACCTCGTTCCTGTTCCTCCCACTTGGCCCCAGCCTGGCACTTGCCAGGGCCAGAGCTTCTGTGAGCACACGAACTTTCCGTAACAGGATCCAGCCATGAATCTGCTGTCATTTACAGCAGCTTTGCAGGGAACCACTTCCCTCCCTCTTCATCTGCAGTGGATCCGATGTCGTAAACTGGCCATGAACAGCTGCTCATTGGAAAGCCTGAGAGCCGGGAGAGGAAGGGTGGTTGACCTGGGTGATCTGAGCCCACTGCCCCTTGGAGCCAATGCAGCCTTCCTGAGTGGTGCAGTGGGCACTTTCCAGAGAGGTCTCAGCACTCCTGAAATACACTTGACAGGGAAAACAAGAGAGGAGGAAAGCCACTGGGCCCTGTTTGGCTCTACAGTGACTACCCTGTCTGGCCTCTGTTCCCTGGGTTCCACTTGGGGCCCATTTAGACCTGTTTGGTTCAACACACTGGCAGTGAGTCTCTCCTTCACACCCATGTGCCTTCAGCACCTTCTCTCAGCAGTAGCCAAGCAGTGTCCAAAATGGTAACCTGTGGTTTTATGGTCTTAACACACTTACAGTGACACTGCATCTCATTTAAAATCTTACCAATTCAATCCAAAGATGACCAGTTTAGAGATAAAATCAAAAAAGAAAAAGGCTATACATACATACATATTTTTTTCTAGTATGCCATCAGCCACATCTTATGAACTTGTAAAGGGGCTGCTTATCTTTAGCCTGCAGTAGAGGGCAGACTTTCCTACATTATAAACATCCCAACAACCAGCATTAAAGGCCCTGAGGCACAGGACCATCCAGACACAGGAAGATCCAGTTGGTAAAATGGTAGGCTTGCAGGGTGACTAACACCAGTGATCTAGGGAGAAAAAATGAAAACCACTTCCCCAGTTATTAATGCACTCATCAGCTTTTCCAGAGAAATGCCCTAATGGCCGTTAAATCTGACAGGGATTCCCAGTACCCACATCTACTCCAGGTAAAGGAGCTGCGCTTAGCTCAGTACTGCTATAGACAGCATGATAGCAAGTAGAAGGTTCTGTGTGTCTACAAAATGGTACCAGGATGTTGAGCCCAACTGTGGAGATCAGTACTTTTGTTTCCTAGCCAAGGAATTAGGGGGTAGCTTTGGGACAGGAGGTAGGGGTGGGAGAACTATAAAACAAAGGGTTATGACTAGATGTTTGGTAAACTGTCTACAAAGCCCTTTTCTATGTCATGAAGGGGTGGTCTTTGAAACTTAGGAGTAGAGAAGGATCTCCCCCATTCCACACACATACCATCCAGGCAGAGGGGAAATTTTGCTTGGTTTCTGGCGTGTTTGGAGCCAATGAGTCCAGTAGGTAAATTCATATCAAGTAGAGTTGACTTGTTATTCCCCAGCTCAGAGCAACTGGCCTCGGCTTCCCTGCTATTAAAACCCCTAGGACTGTGCCCTGCTGGGCTTCTCACCAATATCTCTCTACTCATGGTTCCTGTCAGAGAAACGGGGCTTGGGGAGATAAAGGCTGACCTGGCTGCTGATCTCATGGAAATATTTTGTTTTCTTTTCCTTTTCTCCTTGCCAGTACGAGGAAGGAAAAAAGCGAAGGAAACCTAACTACAGTAGCGTTGACCTCTCGGAGGTAGAGTGGGAAGACCGGGATGATGTGGTAAGTGACTGATGAGGAGGGAGCTCCACTGTACCCACTTCTGTACCTGGAGACCATCCTAGGAGGTGGCCACCGCAGGGACATGGAGACAATGGGCCCTTTTGATGGCATTTGGGGTTTATAACTCTCCTGCTGGTTGGAAAAACTGCAGATAGGCCTGCTTTGTGCATTTGGCCAAAACCAGCTCCTGTCTGGTCCCTTCTGCTGTGGATTAATCCAGACCCTTCCTCAGTGCCATTTATGGGGTGTTGCTGCCCTCAGGGGAGCCTGGCCAGACAGCAGAAGGCTCTGCCCACCACAAAGTCAGGGCCACAGTGCACTTGTAGGGACACCATGGGCCAGCCCTTTTTTTTAAAGAGCAGCCCAGGGCTTAGCAGGCCCACCTCCCATTTGCACGGCTGGCGGTGCATTTCCTGGGCCGTCTCAGCCTTCCCCATCCTGGCCACACTGCCAGCAGCACGCACGCTTCTTTCCCACGCAGATTCAGCCTTCGGCACTGTATCAAAAGCTTTCCTTATGCCCAAGACTTAACCCCGTCTGTCTTCTTGTTACTTCCTCAATAAATCAGATTTGTTCGACATGGCTGCCTTTGCATGAATGTAGGCAGACTGTCCTTAATTAAATTGTCACTTCCCATGAGTTCCTGCCTTGATCCTTGTTCTTTCCTTTCTCTGTGGTATCTCCGTGCAGGGCCATGGTTCTCTGCCCTCACCCTCCCTGATTTGTCCAGGGTTCTTTCTGCAGTTTCACCATTGAGACACAAATGTTTCTGTCCCTCAGTCCGTCCTATTTCCCAAAGGGTTGTTGAGGGGAATCACCTGGACTCCCCAGCTGGGTTCCCGGGCCTTTCAGAAACATGGCCAGCATCACTGTTCTCTGGCTGTCATTTTTCTTCTCATCAAGTCCTCTACTCCCTGGACATCTCAGCTAGCATAAATCTT
Source organism: Acinonyx jubatus (assembly GCF_027475565.1). Lineage (NCBI taxonomy): Eukaryota > Metazoa > Chordata > Mammalia > Carnivora > Felidae > Acinonyx > Acinonyx jubatus. The sequence goes on along the minus strand of NC_069383.1, from coordinate 142,905,689 downwards.
GGATTCTCTTCCTTGCCTATAAATTGTAAGAGGTGTATCTGTTTTAGAAATTTAGCCGATTTCCTTCTTCATCTGTACTAAGACTCTTTAAGCTCAAGTTAAAACAAAATAATGGCTGGTTGGTTAAAAGCTACTTCCTAACCTGCTCTCTTTTCCCAGGGGCTGGTGGCCTAATGTCAAGTCAGCTCAATGACCTGATACGGTTTACATCTCCTTGTTCTTTTAAACGTGGTCATTGGGGTCTTTACATTGTACTGTGCCTGATGCCCATGCCCTCCCTTTTCAACCTGCTCTTCCCAAGAAGCAGGCTAGCGCAGTTGTGAGGGGCACCCCTCCAGGCATTAGCCTACCTGGGTTCAGATCCCACGTTAGTTATTTGCTGGCTATTGGTCCCAAGCATGCAATTATCCTCTCCGTGCCTCAATTTTGTTGTTTGGTTCTTTTTTCCCAATAAAACGAGTATGATGATAATAGTACCTACATCAGTTGTGAATCTTAAATGTGTAAATATGCCAAGTGATGAAAAGGTATTTATACCACTGTGCAGACATGGTGAGGCCCGTGAGTGGTGGCTATTCTTCATACCATTCTCATCATCATTAATCCTCAGGGAACCTTCTCGTTAATGAAGGTCCCGTGGACTTACAGCTGCTAAATTGTCTCGTGAGTGTCTGAAGGGTGCATTCCATTGTTTTCCTTCCTCTTCCATCTTTACTTTATCGGTTGCTTTATTTTGACCTCTCTGGACCTTTTTGTTTCCTTTCCCAGAAGGCTGGAACCTTGTTGTCAACATGCTTCTCCATCAATTTCCTCTCATCCATTTTGATTAACGTGGGAGGCAAACTGGAGTATGCTTGCTCTTACTTCAGAGTCCTCCCATCCAGGGAGCAGGTCCTCTGCTCCTAAGCACAGAGCTGATGATGCTCTCACTTCTCCTTTGTGTGGAAGCGATTTATTACTTGGCTCACTTTATCTATCACCTATGCTCCAGTTAATTTTCAATGAGCTAATATCTCCTCTTATTAATAGTGGTTTCCCTGCCCTATCATCTTTTTCCCAGATTCCCAGACTCCTGAGCATGTTCTTCACCTCCATCTGACTCATAGGACTGGGCAAGGGGGGGGGGGGTGGTCCACCTTCAGAATTCCCACATCTCCTACACGTTCAGTGTTCTTACTCTGCTCACAGTGGTCTCTCATCTCTCTGATTCGGGTCCCTTGCCTTGTCTCTTTGAGGAACATGGCATACTCAAAGTGTCAATTCCTTCATCACCAGCATGTCTGGGGAAACCCAGGTCACCATTTGTCTCCTAGAGATTTGCACTTCATTGATTGGAGAATGCTGGAACCCATACAAAGCATCTTTGTGACGTCTACACAGGATCCACCCTGCCCATATGTCCACCACTGGGGTTTACGTGTGAGTAGCAGAGGGCAGGCTTTTGGTCAAGATCTGGGAAAGCACCTTGCAAGCAGGGCCAACTGAGGAAGAAGCAGCTTGAGTCTGCCCAGCTGCAGAGAACGTTTTGGAAAGTGCATCCTACTTCTCTTGGCAGCTCGGCTCTAGTTGAATAAAATAACGGTATTTATAACATAGACCCTGTGTCCTTCCAAAAAAAGATGTGAGGTCACATAAACTATTAAAACACGTGCAAAATAGACTGGCTAAATTTAAATTTTTTTAAAGAGAAAGAAATTAGAAACCATTTAGAGGAGGATGAGCAGAACCGCTGGCCCAGGCTCCAGGTGACTTAGGCATCACATCAACAACACAGTGAGTAGAACAGACCTTCAGGGCCCTGTGAGCCAAGAAGCGAGGCTGAGCCATCCGTAGCCCAGCCTGAATCCCTGGTGTTGATCACCTCTGGGAAGGAAAAAATAGCTTTTAAAATGGTATTTATTCTTTGGTTATGAATTCCCAGAGAAGGTTGAAGAAGTGAGGATATTTTTCTTACTTCTGTTACCTGTTAGTCATTCCCAAACTCTCCACAGGGAACATGATTATTCCTATAAAGAGGAAAAAAACTAATATAAATAATAGTAACTGACATATATTTGAATTCTTCCTACAAGCCAGCTCTCCTATAAGTGCTATATGTGGATGACCTGGTTTATTCTACACAATGGTCCTTTGAAGTAGGTGTTATTGCTATCCTCATTTTGCAGGTGAAGAAACTGAGACAGAGAACTGATTGGTCCACGGGCTCACAATATGGATTCCAGCCCAGTCAGTCTGGCCCCAAAGCTCTTGACCACATTGGTATGCCTTAGAGAGAGCCTTTGCGTCCAAGAGTCCTTAAAGACTGTATCAGTGCCTCAGTATTCTCATAGTATCCTCCCCTGAGTGGTGCAGCAAAGATGGGGGTCCTTGCACCCAGATGCTAAACAAAAGCTTGCCATGGGGTGTTGTTGCAATTACCAGCCTGTCAGATCCTGCCTCTGGTCCAACTGACATCCCTTTGTTGCAGTGTGAGCCTTGTCTACAGCCCTGCAATCAACTCATGTTTCTCCTTACCTAGGATGATTCTGGAGGAAATGTCCTCTGTGTCTTCTTTCTAAAGTCCCATAAACCTCTTCTCCCGGGGTAAATTTCTGAGAACTGTGCCCATTTAGGTTGTTCTTTTTTATACCTACTCCAGTGTCTCTGCAGTTCATGCTTGAGCCCAGGACCCCAAACCAAGCACAGCCCACCTGAAAGAGAGAGAGAGAAAGAGAGAGAGAGAGAGAGAGAGAGAGAGAGAGAGGATTTTGATTTTGTTGTACAGATGCTCTGTGCCTGAGTCTGTTTTCATATTCTGGGTAAATGCTTACTGGAAATGATAGACCTATTTATCTCCTGCTTCTCCTTTCCCCTTTAATCTGTTGGAGTGGCCCAGATTGCATGTCTTTGGGGGCCTGGATGTGCGTGCCACTTGTGCACCAGGAAAGGTGAGGCTCGTGTTCTGATGTGGATAACAAACCACCATTAGCAGGATAAGGTATCATTATATACTTACGCATAAAACCTAAGGTGATCAACAAATATCTGAGGGAAACTTCCTTTTTTTTAAATATAATTTATTGTCAAACTGGCTTCCATATAATACTCAGTGCTCATCCCAACAAGTGCCCTCCTCAGTGCCCATCACCTACTTTCCCCTCTCCCCCACACCCCGACAACCCTTAGTTTGTGCTCTGTACTTAAGAGTCTCTTATGGTTTGCCTCCCTCCCTTTCCATTTGTAATTTTTGTCCCCCTCCCCCATAGTCTTCTGTTAAGTTTCTCAAGATCCACATATGAGTGAAAACATACAATATCTGTCCTTCTCTGACTGACTTACTTCACTGGACATAATACCCTCCAGTTCCGTCCACGTTGCTGCAAATGGCCCGATTTCATTCTTTCTCATTACCAAGTAGTATTCCATTGTATATATAAACCACATCTTCTTTATCCATTCATCAATCGTTGGACATTTAGGCTCTTTCCATAATTTGGCTCTTGAAAGTGCTGCTGTAAACATTGGGGTACAAATGCCCCTATGCATCAGCACTCCTGTATCCCTTGGGTAAATTCCTAGTAGCGCTATTGCTGGGTCATAGGGTAGATCTATTTTTAATTTTTTGAGGAACCTCCACACTGTTTTCCAGAGCAGGGAAACTTGAGGGAAACTTCCTTTGTAAGCTTTAACACAGGAGGAAGAACCGTAGGCTCCCAATGGGACCAGAAGCATGACCACTAGCTTGAGCATGGTGCTTTGAATGGTCAGCAAAGCTGCCTCAGCTTCAGGGTGCAGGCGAGAGAGACAGACTCACTGGGGGCTCTGGGAAACACATGTGACCTGGATAACGCAGGGGCCAGGGGAAGGAGGATGGCTCTCATCGACCGGGGAGCCTGATCACCATCACCAGAAAACGATTTTCAGCTCGGAGAGGTTTGACCTTTATTTTATCAGCTACACTATGATGAAAGCTGCTTTCATGTCCACTGCATTATCACACTTGCATCAGATAGGAAAAAAGAAAGGTATATCATTGATGCTTTAATTTGCTCTTCTTTGACACCATTAAGTGGAACATCTGCACGGGTGATTTTTTTAATGACTACATAATATGCTAACATATGGGCACACCCAGACTTGTTGGGGAACTTTCCTCCACCAGGCCATGTTCATTTCTCCAGTTGCTCATCGCTGTCATCCAGGTAGTGGCAAATTCAAGGGCTATTTGGACAGCTCTGAGCAGCACCGTCGATCACGCCCTTCCTGGCCTGGTTGGGGTGTATAGCTTCCTTACCGCCCCACCACTCTGGTCTCTGCTCCGCGTATGCCTCTGCCATCCTGTCTTGTACGCTAGCTGTACTTACTGTAGGATGTGTGGGGTCAAACCTCCGTCTCCTCAGATGGAAAAGTGACATTTCTAGACCGTTTCAGTCTTCCAGTGCTGTTCCCATCACTCAGTCCATTGAAAAAGTATAAAACCCCCTTTCCTCTTGTGGCAACAAGGACAGAAACCACCTTCCTGTCAGCCCTAGTTCACAGTACCAAATGGGAGAGCCTACTGGAAAATTAAAACCTCAGACTGGTGGGGCACCTGAATGGCTTGGTTAGTTAAGCATCTGACTCTTGATTTCAGCTCAGGTCATGATCATGATCTCACTATTTGTGGGATCAAGCCCCACTGTCATCGGAGAGCCCATTTGAGATTCTCCCTCTTCTTCTCTCTGCCCTTCCCTGACTCACGTGCGCTCTCTCTCTCTCTAAATAATAATCTTTTAAAAAGCCACCTCAGACATTTCATGGTCAAGTTTAAATTAAAACTTTTCTTTGATTTAAAAAAAAATCCAGAAATAACATACATTATTTTTATATTCATGCTCTACAGTTGTATATGAATGCTTTACATTTGTCCAAATGCTTTCTCTCCTGATTTGAGAAACAAAAATAATGACATGGGTTTAAGGGGCAGAGAGCCTGTATGACCGTAGACAAGTTTTTTCATTTTGTGCCTCAGTTTCCCCACCTGTAAAACAGGGATAATAATTGTGCCTTATTTTGAGGGTTTTAAAACCTGTACCTGACACATAGGAAGAGCTTAGTAGACAGTGTCTGTAAGTATTGTCTGGGCTTTATAAGACTGATCAACACCGTTATGCAGCACCTGATGGGATCCTGGGGTCTGGGAGGCCTCACTTAGAACACTTTTGATGGGATGAATGAAAGAGGAGTAAACGTAGCCACAGAGAGGTCACAGAACAGTGTTCTGTGTCACCAGTAAGACTTGAGTCTTGATATCCTGGGTTATTTCTCTTTACCATGGGCTGACCCTTTTTCATTCTGGGCTGACCTGCAGGTTGTAAAGAGCCACGATTTTAACACAGGAACTGGGGAGGGGGGCGCGGTGCAGGGGGGGTTCCCATAATCCGTTATTTGTTCATGAGCAGCACTCCAAGCAATGTAAACCTATTAAGAGACATCAGAGTGCATCACAGAGTAAGGTGTATTTCTTATGTGGCTCACAGTCAAAGTCGGAAAGACATCGGTTTGGAGCATGGGCATCTGTGGTCAAGCAAACTCAAGCTTGAATTCTGATTCCTTAAGCTCTTGACCGGGGTCTGACATCAAAGGGAAGGGGGAGGATGGTAATGACAGTGATTGGAGGTGATGACGGTGGACAACAAACATGTGCTCGGTGCTTAGGGTGGACGAGGCTGTCTTCTAAATATCAGTGCATCTACTTCCCATGACAACTCCGTGAGTTGGGTGCTGTCGTTAGTTCCATTTTGCAGGAAAGGAAACTGAGACACAGAGAGGGTAAGCGAGTTGTCCAAGATCGTAAGCTCTGGCTCTGGAGTCCACTTCCTAACTATAGTGCTATTCTGCCTACAAGTAGGTGTTCAATAAGTGTAATCTGTTTTTGTTAAAATTGAAGAAAAGAGAAAGACCAGACTAATCATCCAACCATTTGCCTCCAGAGAGTATCAGTGACCTTGGCCTTGGAGCTGCCTGGGGATGATGCTGATTGTTCAGTGCTACTGGGGGTTGGGGGCGGGGTGGTAGGGACTCATGGAGAAGCTTACCTAATCTCAGACTTGCCTGGGGAATGTGAGAGGGGAGGGTCCCAAATGGCTTTAGGCAGGCACCAGAAAGAGGAAAAATGAAAACCATGTTAAAGATAAATCGAGCCGTTCTTAAAAGTTAGAAAGTAGACTTAATTAGGACCAGCTCTCCCCATCCAAAACCACAAAAGTTAAAATGGGAAAATATTTCCAGAAATGCCCATTATGTGTTGTTAAAAAATATCTAGAGTAAAATATATGTTTTATTTTATACATGCCTCCAGCTAAAAATTATGCTTTTGACTCTCTCTCACAGAAGACGGGAATGTGAACCCAAATCTAGACAGCCCCGAATCAAATTTAGGTTGCTTGCAAACATTACAGTTTTCTATCGGCCAGATCTTAGTCAAGCTCCTCAGAGGAGAGAAGAGGGGAGAGAATTAAAAAAAAAAAAAAAACAAAACAAAAACAAAACCAAGCACAAGGCCAGGAAAGAGTCTCTCCTGACAGGCTGTGGCATGTTAGCATCTGCTCCTGTTCCATTAAATGGCATACCCTTCGTCTCCCATTGGTGCCCATGTCTGTCATCACTGCATCTGCTGTCCTTCTGTGAACCCACAGAAGGGCTACACATAATTAGAAGAGGTCAGCCAGGGGCGGGAGGAGAGCATGAGGCTCACTGTCCCTAGATGGGACCTCCAGAACTCGGATACCGGGTTGCCCTGTCACTGCCCGTGAACCGTAAGCGAGACCATTAACTGGCTCAGATTTCTCCAAGAGCATTTGAAGATGCTTCGTGCCATAGAAAGCAAATCCCTGTCTTCCAAATGGTTGGCTTAAAAAAATACCATGTAGGAAAATATCTTTAACTTGATTATGTTTTGAAAAACGATTTCTTCATGACAAACTATTACCCTTTTTGAAAACGCAACTTGTCCCCAGAGACATTCTTGCCCTCATGAGTGTTTTCGCGGTCGTTGGGGCGTTGTTCTCTGACTCTCAGGCGTCGTCCACATAGCCCAGGCTTTTTCATCGGGGCTGCCCTGAGGTTTACACGAGCACCCCAAACTGAAGTCGAAAGTCATTTGTCGCTGTTAGCCTCTCTCCCCTCGTATAGCGGCTGTTGGATGTGTACTCTGGAGAAGCCCTGTTCTAGAGCGCGGGTGCTTGGCATGCACCACCGAATGTGCTCCCTAGCTGCAGGACGCAAGCTGCCCAGAGGGCATGCAACCTAGGAAAGGACTAATACCAGCTTCCTTCTGTCGTTTCAGTTAAGAAACGCCATGGTGAACCGAAAGACTGGGAAGTTCTCTATGGAGGTGAAGAAGACAGTGGACAAAGGGGTACATTTTTCTCAAACATTCTAGCCGTTTTACTTTAAAACAAACCACTGTGAAAAATTAGCTTTGAAAGCTCTATCTGGAATAAATATCTTTCGCTGAGATCATTTTTCTCTTGTCTTTACTTATCTCAAACAAGATTCATGTAGTACTGTTAACGTGATCATAGCGTGTCCATTTATTTTTATTTATTTCTGAAAACGTCACCTAGCAGACTAACCATGTTTTCTTCTCTCTACGACTTTTTTTTTTCAATCTAGAAACGGGTTTTGGTGATGACAAATGACTACTATTATACAGACATCAAGGGTACCCCTTTCAGGTAGAGCTGACCATAATACATGGACATTCCATCAGATCCATCACTTGTGTTTGTACAAAACCTGCTGACGCTCTCAGAGCTCGTCATCTGAAGATAACCAAACACCCTGCCGAAAGGCTGGAAAGAGTGAGGAAGGGGCTTTTCCCAGGCTGCTTTTGTTTCTGTTTTCCAGAAGGGGGAAGATGGTTCAGGCTCACCTAGGAAGACTCACTCAATTTGTCATGGCTTTGCATCTCATTATCGAGCAAATAAGCTTTGGGGGTTCCAACTAAGGGTGGAGAGACCAGTTCAGAGGGTTACCAGGTTCCTTAACCATCTATCTAACTTGCTGCCCAGTGAGTTCCATTTCACCTTTTATTTCCATGATCAAAAAACAGGCCTTCAAACTAGGAAATAGCATATCCATCCTTACGTGTTGTGCTTCCATTTTAATTTCTCTGAAGTGTACTTCTGTGCTTGTCTACCTTTGAATCCTGTTATTTCTCTGTAACAGTCCTGAAAAATGGCTTTGCCCCATTGCCTGCTCTCAGACATGCATGTGGCATTCTATAGTCTCCTGCTCCTGTGACCTTACTGCTGTAACACTTTTGTAGGAAGTTATTTCAGTGGGGCTGCTTCACATTCCCGAGCTGGTGCCTCACAGAGCTAAGGAGAGAAAGAATTTACTGACTATAGATTAACCTGAAAAATAAATGATGGCATCGCTGTCATAGACTGCCAGGGATCCCAAGTTTAATTGCAGTTGGAAGCAGAGCAATCGAGGGAACACGGGACCGTTAAGTGGGTTTGCCAAATGAAGAGACTGTGTTTTCAAAATAGATTCTCTTACTTTAGAAAGGAGCTTAAATCACACTCGTGAGAGTGGGAAAAATCTACTAGACCAGGGAGAGGGTTGGGCACAGATGCCCACAATGCAATAATGTGGCTACATGCTAGTGGTAGTGGAAATTTTTATGTTCACCCTTGGAAGGTTCCCTAGTCCTAAGCTCTAGGGTCTGGAAAGACCCATCTGTGGCTGAATGTAGGGCAGGAGTATGTAAGGTAGTGGTGAGGACCAGGGCGCATGGCTCTCGCGAGGGCATCCAAAAGAAGGGCCAGCAGTTTGCCACGCCTCTTTCAAGATGCGCAAGAGCAGCCAATGGCTGCTGGCACTTCCAATCAGAAATTGCTTTGAAGCGGCTGATTGAACCTAAGAAAAACGAACACCAACTATAATCAGTGGGGTTTTGAAAGTAAACTGTTGGAAAAATTGTTTACAGAACATGAAGTGGAAATGTGAAAATGGAAAATAAAAAGTTAACCCACAAGTCTATTCCAGTCAATGCCATGGATTTCAAGGTCTGCTTTGTTTCTCTGCACAGCTTAGGTGTGGCGCTCTCCAGAGGCCATGGGAAATATTTCTTCAGAGGGAATGTAACCATTGAAGAAGGTAAGATGATGCTTTGACCCGTTTTATCTTTTAGGATGGGGGAAAGGCCCCAGACCCAGCCATTGGGTTCATGAAAGATCTTGCTCATCTGTTCAACCCTGTCTCCAATCCCTGGGCATTTGACTCAACTGATTGCTCACTTGATGTGAGCTTGCTTTCTCAACGGTGGGAATCCCCCCACTAGGGGTGGCTTTCTTTATGGTTTCATTTGTTTATATTCTGCTTTAATCCACAAACCTGTTGAGCCAACTCATAGGATCATCCACCAACTATCTTCTTCTCATGCAAAAAAAATCACGACCAAGAAAAATACAAAGTAGTGTAAAAATTCAAGCCCAGGAGGAATAAAATGAAAACAATGGTATGCAAGCCTTAGTCTTCTACAGTTGAGCCACAGATTTCATTTGTGCTTCAAGGCAGCCCAGGTCCAAAGGGGAAAATATGATCATTTAAATGATATAGCTAGGTCAGAAAGAATAAGGAGCACCTTGAGATTCCCAGGTCCTCTTAAAGCATAGGTCTTCATAAAGCATAGGCGTACTCAAACTCCCAACGAACAGTAGCGGTTGTTACAGCCCTTGAAACTTTTAAACCACTGCCACACCCGTACTGCCCTTTACAACAATCCGGTAGCTCAGAGAAGTTGCCTTCCCCAGTATCACCAGTTCACAGGGAGGGGTGAGGCTGAGCTCTGAAAGTCTCCACTCCCCAAGTGGCCCTGAGTAAGTCACTCACCCAATCTGGGTGTTAGATTTTGCATCTCCACAGAGAAGGAGCAGGACCAGACCAGTGCTCTTTCTGGGTGTCCCCAGAAAGTATGGCGAAGAGCAGGAAGGTTGATTACAAGCCAGTTCTAATTGGTTCGAGCTGCTTACAAGTGCATGTGGTGAACTTCCAGAAGCTGGACCACTTTGGGGCTCTCTCCAATGATGTAGTGGAGAGTGAAGAGATTGGTGGTCCCGAGATGCCAAGTTCCATAGCCAGCCTCTGGTCTACTGACAACTAGCATGCATTGTTTTACAGGTGTGAGTCTTTGTCTCACAAGTCATTGTGAGATCTTAAGGACTAGAAAGAAGATCGAAAGCTTTCGTTGTGCCCATTTCAGAGCTAATCAATCATATGGCCTCTTTTCCCAGAGACACATAAGACAGAGCAGGCAACTTTGTTACTTGGGCGAGATACTTAAAAGGATGTGTTCTCAGAAATTGCTTTTTTTTAACTTCTAGAATTTTCTGGTTGTATGAGCCATGTGTGGCTCTGTGGATATCACTGTCCATGAAGCCAGAAAATACATGTCTAAACTATCTGAGGTGAAGCTGAGGGAACAGCTCATGGTCAGAACAATAGAGAGAGAGATTATTAATGGGTTATTTGCACCTCATGTGTCCCATTTCCTTAGCCAATCCTCAGTACATGGGCTTACCTCTTTCTCTGTCTCTCTGTCTTTCTGTCTCTCTCTCTCTGTCTCTCTCTCTGTCTCCCTCTGTCTCTGTCTCTCTCTCTCTCTCTCTCTCTCTCTCTCTCTCTCTCTCTCACACACACACACACACACACACACACACACACACACACAGTTGTTTTGCATTGTCTTTTGGGTCATTTCTTTAGCCATCACCTCTCCCTGTATGTTCCACAGCTGTGAGGCTGAGAGGTCATAGAATTTCAGAGCTAACTATAATCACCATGCAAGAAATTAGTTTGAACCCAAGCAAGGGGGAGACTATCTGGTTATCCACACAAATGAGGTCAGATCTTGCTTTCTCTGTTGGTTCTCTATAAATAAGAGGGCTTGCAATCCTGCCAACTTGGAGTACCCGAGCCTGAGAAAGCTACTTCCACTTGGGCCAAGTAGTAGAGGGTCCTGATCTTAAGGGCCATGGCACAATTATTGTTCTGTTCTGTTCTTGGAGAAGGTAGGAGTTTCTTGGGGATGGCAACCACACTTCTGTGGGGTCTTCCATAAGGAATGCTGCCCCACAGAATGTGGGAATTTTCAACATTGGGAATTTCCCATTGTCATATGTTACAAAGGTGGTCAACATGTAGACATTGTTCAAAATGTAAGGAGTTGCTACTGAGGCTGAAGGTATGGGTTATAGTTCCACTTGCTGAAATTGTTTCTCTTCTGAATCTCCTTGGCATGCATATATATATATATATATATATATATATATATATGCCATTATATACATACACAGAGAAAGAGAACATAGTAGTTGTTCAATAAATTAGAGCTTATGTCATTATTGTCCATGTTATCAGTCACCAGTAGATGTGGTTGTGTCAGAAGGACCCAAATCAGAGGTGAGCAACTTAGAGAAAAATTCAGTTTCCTTGGTGGCCTGGGAACTCATAGAGGAAACAATCAGAACAATCTTCCCATCAGAGACTTATCTATAGGTCCTATGAAATAGAGGCAGAGTGGGCTTTGTGGATGAAGGTTGATGAGAACAGAAACTATAAAAATAGAATTGACATCATTAACCCAATATTCCAGGAAGGTGAGAGCCCATCCCAGGGCTGTTGTAATGGTTATTCCTTCTGCCAGAGCACACGCTCCATTAGCTACAGGCTCGGTCCCTCACCTCCTTCAGGTCTTTGCTTAAAAGTCACTTTCTCAGTGAAGCCTTCCCTGCCTATCCTACTCAAAATTGGAAGTCTTTCTTTTTTACTTCTCATCTCTTGGTGCTGCCTATCCTATTCCAGTCTCTTTCATAGCCCTTATCACTAACTGATATGTTATGTCTTTTAATTTTATTCTCTTTCCACCACTAGAAAACAAATACTGTGAGGGCAGTGATTTTGTTTTGTTCACTGCTATAGTCTCAGGGCCTAGAATAGTATCTGGCACAGAGCTGATGCTCAGTACATATACGGAAAGAAGGAAGGAAGGGAGCAGGGGAGGGAGAAAGGGAAGACAGGATGGATAGATGCATGCATGGCTGCATGGATTGTCCTAGGGACTCATCCCCGCCCCCACTTAACCCTCTCCTGGAGTCTATGAGGTAGATTCTGTCATATACATCTTCTGACTAATAGAACTCAAAGAGTTGAAGTGACATCCCCAAGATCATTCAACCAGTTGGTGTTGGAGCCAGGAAATGACACTTTAGTTCTGTCTGATGATATTCTGTCCAATGTATTCCCTACTTCCTGTAAAATCAAGCAGGGTGGGCAATAGTTAGATCTAGTGTTTGGCTATTTACGTTCTACATTTGTATTTGAGGAAGAAGCTGGAATCCTGAGTGCAGTAAGATACTGCTGGCCATTTGGGAAACTCTGACATCCTCAAACAGACTATAAGCATCATCTGAGTTCCTGAGGTCATCACTCACAAGTGTGTGTCTGCTGATGAGCCTTCAAAATGAACTCACATGAAGATACAATGAAAGAGTTATTTCACAGACCTAGAGTGATGTGGAGCATTCTGTAAAAACTCCCCAATTCCCTGCAAGCCCTGGTTGTCCCAGCTACCTTTCTGGACTGATGGCACATTTTTACTTAGGATCCTGTAACAACTGGCAACTTTTGCTGGTCAAAAACAGTTGAGTATTGGGGCACCCGGGTGGCTCAGTCGGTTGAACGTACGATGATTCAGGTCATGATCTCGTGGTTTGTGAGTTCGAGCCTTGCGTCAGGCTCTGTGCTAACAGCTCAGAGCCTGGAGCCTGCTCTGGATTCTGTGTCTCCCTCTCTCTCTGCCCCTACCCCGCTCATTCTGTCTCTCTCTCTCTCTCAAAAATAAACATTAAAAAAATAAAAAAAAACAGTTGACTATTGACAATTGCATATCATTCAACCTATCATCTCACCCTCACAACCAACCATCAGTTAAAGACTATTATTATTCCTGGTTTGCACAGGAAGAAACCGTCATTTGGAAAAGTAAAGTAACCTGCTAATATCACGCACGAGTTAAGTGGTCCAGCCCAGCTCCCTGCTCAGGCCGTGCAGGGCTCCATTGCCAGTGTTTCCACCGTCATACTAAACCTGTCCCCCGGAACTCACTGGTGTGTCATTTATCTTCATGGAGTTCAGGCTTTCCTGGGGCACTCAGCCTGGGAAGGCGGCAGTGGTGGCCTAGGGAGATGGAAGTGGGGAGAGAGTTCTGCCTGGTTTCCTTTGTCCAGTGTCCCTTTTCGTGGGCAGATATCTTTGGCATTGGTGCCTACCCATCACAACTCAATGGCCCTGTCCTCAAGCATTTAGAGCACATGAAAGCTGAGGGGTGTCCGTGCCCCACGCAGGTGATCCTTACTCATTAACTCCTTCTCCTTGATCTCCAGGCCTGCATGACTTAGAGCACCCTGACGTATCCCTGGCAGATGAATGGTAAGAATTAAACCATCCTTCATCAGCATGGGTATTTGCTGCCATCTTTGATTTCAAATCCTCTATACTCCCTCCCTACCTCTCCTGGTTCAAAGGCAAAGGAAGGTGATGCCACAAATACTCACGCGTTCCTGTTTTGGCCCATGTCATGTTCTTAGGTCCTACTGCAACACTGACCTACACCCGGAGCACCGTCATCTATCTCAGCTAGAAGCCATCAAGCTCTACCTCAAAGGCAAAGAACCTCTGCTCCAATGTGAGTGTGCTGTGTGTGCATGTCACCAGAGTACACAATGAACCGAAAAACCGTACTTCCCCTCAGCTTTCAAGGGAAGCTTTGCTCCAGTAGAGATGATCAGTCAAATGTCTGCTTCCTAGAGGAGCAGGAGGAAGAATGTGGGCCACTGGAAACCATGCAGAAACCCCAGTCTCATTCTAGCCTTTTGCACTGGATTTGCCCCCCTACCAGACCATTTAAGTCAAGCACCTGAGTAAGATGGAAACTACCACTAGGAGGGGACTGTGAATATCTGTTCCCTTATTTTACATGAGAAACAAGGGCAGGAAACAGAACTGGTGGCATCTCAGGGCCTACTTGAGGTCTGCTTCCCTCCAGAGTGGAATCATCACCGACACATGTTGCCTCATGAGGTATATGTGCTGTTGCCCCTCCTCTTACCACGGGGCCTCTGAGGGAGCTCAGTGAGTCAGAAATGACCCGTGGCCAGTGCAGAGGGGGCAGGGAGAGAGCAGCAGACCTGATGCTCACCAAGTACAAGAGCAGCCCCTGGACTGGGGTCTAAGTTAGTTACAGCGACTAGTTTGGGCGAGGAGAGATTTGCCAGCAGTGAGCACAGCACCTGCCCCTACCCCCGACAGATAGCACTTGTTCATTGATGTGAACGGTTCTTTACCTATATTATTTCCTAGACTAACCACAGCAGCCCTGTGAGAGCTGGAAGGACGTTTATCTAGCTTCTAAAGTGCATCCTCATGGAATGGATTTACTTTTGGGGACATGCTCTAGTAGAGAAAAGATCAGATGGACATCATATAAGCCTACCTTGTTTCATTTTCTTTGACTTTCTGAAGGACATATTTAAAAAACAAAGGGATAGAGATATGTTTTAAAATTTACATCTACCATCCAGCTTAATCAAATCTTAATATTTTGCCCTATTTCCTTCAGGTGCTTTCTAAGGAATGAAACATTACAGATAATATTGAAGCTGCTGAGTCCCCTGTGTGGTCCCGTTTCTCTCCCAGAAAAAGCTACCCTCCTGTATTTGTCACTCCTAGGCAATTATACTATCATATTATCTATATTATTATTACATTATTATATTATACTATTACTGTATATAGTAACATATACAGATGTATATATGTGTGCATATATATGTATATATGTATATATAGGTATCCATGAATAGTATTGCCATTATTTTCATTATTCTGTATATTAAAATTTATATATGGTATATTATATTATCTACGATATAACATATGTATTGTTCTATAACTTGTGTTTCACTCGTTGCATTGTTGAGATTTACTTATGTTGATCATTTACCTGTGATGCATTTGTTTGAATTACTATATGGTATCCCAAGACGTAACTATATCTCACTGTGTCCATTGTCTTTTTGGTGATGAGTTATTTTTAGTTTTTGCTTTTAGAGCAAAGTGCCATTGTCTTGTTGGCCAGCATCAGGGTGAGGACTGGCCGGCTGTAGGTGACAGTTAGCCCCTCTGCAGAGTGATTGGAGGGCTCTGGGATGCCTCTGCTGCACTCATGATATCCCCCTGACTCCTTAGCCTCTTCCACAGAGCCCCAGCAAGATTCCCTCTTTGGATAGGGGCAGGTTTCCTGCTTTAAATCGGAAAAAACAAACAGTCCTACCAGATGGAAGGTGTCACAAAATAGAGGAGTCCCAGGAGTGTTTAGTTATCACATCCCTCTCTCTTCTTACAAACGACCGGGAGCAGGGCCCTGAAGAACCACAGGTAGAGGACAGAAGTGCGGATGGACCGGGCAAACTTTCTAAGACATGCCGGTCCATGGCATCAACTCCTAGATGGGAAGAGAAAGCAGAAAACCGAAGTGTGACACACCCGAGACTCTCTGTTTACTATCGTTTCATCCAGATGCTCTGGGGGGCCCTGTATTGCGGGCATATCAGTTGTCAGAACTGACCCATATTTTCAGCCGGTGGGAGGTTAATGCCTAATGCGACACATCACAGGAGAGAGTGGCCTGCAGACACTGCAAATGAGCGCGGCGAGACCTCTCGTGCCCCCGTTTGGGGCCCAGCCACAGCCATCTTCTCAAGTCTGTCCCTCCCAATAGGTGATAAAGAATTGATACAAGAAGTCCTTTTTGATGCTGTGGTGAGCGCTCCCATTGAAGCATATTGGACCAGTCTTGCCCTCAACAAATCTGAGTAAGTGGTTGCACGTGTCCCCCTTTCCTGGCCATTTCCCCACAAGCCGTCCGAAATATGGTTATGGTTTAAAGAACTAAAGTGTTTGGGGAGCTTGGTGTTAAAGTGCTTTAATTTTTCCCAAAGCTCCAAACCACAAGAGCTAGAGCAGATTAGCGGCTCGGGCTTGGGTGGCAAGCTCCCGGGTTTGACATATAATTTGAGTGTTAGCGTTACATGAAATTTGGTGTGCCGGGGTGGGGGCACTGGCGAGGGAGAGGGAGGCAGAAGGAGCACTTAGCGTCTTGCCCTGCATGGCCCCCTGTACTTCACAGTCTGGAAGGGACTTGGGATCTGGGCCAGGCCGGGTTATAAGTCGGACGGGGAAGTGAGAGCTCTGTTTCATGAGGGTGTCAGGATATAACCCTGTGGTTTTCTTTCTGTGGCAGAGGACGCAGGGAGAGGGGGCTGGGCAGTGGTAGCTGTTGTCAAAGTCTTCAGCAGCTTATCAATGTTATTATTATTTTACTAATTGAAGTGGGTTATTAAAGATTGAAAATAGAAAGAAAAAGCATTCCTTTTTCCTTATACCTTCATGTCAGACATTATTTAGTTCTCTCTCCTTTTTTGTTCTTCATTAGCTCCATTCATTCATTTACCTTGCCTTTTGTATATCCTCTTCTCTATCCTATCATTCATTCTGTTCTCATTGTCATTCCTTTATCATTTGTTCATCCATGCATCACCGATTGCATATCTGTTGTGTGCCAGGCGCTGGACTAGGTGTTGGTGAAATGGAGTAACTCAATCAAACACAGTCCTTGCCATCATGGTACCTGTGGTGTGTAGCATCCCAGATTATTAAGAATTTGATAACTGCTTTGAAAGAAGTGTAAGGACGTGCAGACTGTGACAAGACCTAGAGTGGAGATGAAAGACAGAAGGCCTTTCTGAGCAGAAACTAGTTCAAGGGTTAGGGAGCATTCTAAGGAAAATGGAACAACGTGTGCAAACGTCCTGAGGTACAATAGTATTTGACACATTTGAGGAATTTAAAGAAGGCCAATGGAACTGAAATATAGAAGGTAAGCTCGAAGATGTTGGCAGATGAGGGTACAGAGGGGCTAGATGGCTCAGGACCTTGGGAGTCAGGTGAAGGATTTTGGCTACTATACTACAAGTGTTGGAAAGCCACTGAACGATTTTAAGAACATTTTAAGATGTTAAGAAGGACATGATCGTATTTGCATTTTTAAAGAATATCCTCCTCCTGCTATGTGAAGAATAGTTTAATGGGATAAGAGCAATAAGAAAGGCTTCTACAGCATTCCAAGGGATTTGCCACTCAGACCAAGGCAGTGGCTGTGGCACAGAGAGGAAAGATCCACTTGTGGCATGCTTCAGAACCACCACCACCACTGCCGCCGAGGATTTGATGGTCCACTGAGTGAAGGGAGGGAGACTGAGCTCTCAAGGGTCATTCTCAGATTTACAACACGAATGCCTGTATAGATAGTGGTACCATTTCCTAGGACAGAAGACAATGAAAGAAGAATTGGTTTGGAACTGAACATGTCCATAGTGCTTTTCTAGATGTTTTAAGCTTAAGTCTCCCAAGTAGACAGTTTAATACAGGAGTCTGGAGCCCCAAAGAGAGATCACCGTTCTCATTATACTTGGAAGTGTCCTTAGACTGCTTACTAACATGGTTCCTATTCCCTGGGAGGTTGGGAAAGAGTCAAAACCTTTCCAGTGATTGCTTTCTCTGGTGGATGTGGAAATGTTTCTTTTAAGCTCTCATGAAACTCAAAATCCCGTGCAAAGATTGCTGGTTCACTCCTAACACATGCTAAAGATTTCCAAAATGGTAGCTTTGCTTTGTAGTCCACATCTGTAACTGATTGGGCAGCCTGGCTTTCCAATTTGGGTAGGCTGCAAGCAGAAACAAATGCATAGTGTTGGTTTTTATTCACCCCTTAAATACTTAAAGGTAGTACCAGCCACTTTGACTACCATCAAAGATCAAGTAACCAAATTATCTTATATTGAAGATGACATGGATAGTGCTTCGCATCAAATGGCTACTAGCATTTAGGGAAGGGAAGCAAACTCAAGAGACAGTATTCTCTTCATACTTTTATCACAGAAGTAAATTATGTATCTGTGGAGAAAGACCACTCACTTTTTGTGAAGAGGTAGGCATTGCGAAAATCCTCAGCACGCTCAAACGTATACAATATTTGCCTTGAAAGTTGAAAAAAAATTCCTTCAGTGGATTTTAAAATAAGTCTCCTTTGCCAAGGCCATTCTTAGGGGTCCTATGTGTGGTATCCTGCAGGGATCTGAAGAAGCCATTTCTTTACTCATCTCTTTGGGGATGGTGGTAAGAAGAAGGCCTGTGCTCTGGAAGAAGTTACAAGTCAGTGACTTCAAACAGCATAGAATTCAGGTCCTAGACATTTCCAGGCTGCAGGTCGCTGCAGACTTGACCCAGTGGCCCAGCTGGTACTTTCACTGATGGCAGATTCCACTAATGGTTTCAGGACCAAGAATGGACTTGGTAGATCAATGCAAAGTTCCCTGTGATGATTTTCTTCCTCTCCATAAAGCCGTTCCCATTCCGGTCTGCTCTTCTGACTTTACACTCAGAACCCTGAGATAAAGATGTACCTATTTAGTGTGGGGGTGCATTTGTTCATGGTGCTTTGGAGTTCTCAGAACTCAATGGAGTTCTTAGTTTTCCTTGTGAGAATTACCAAAAATGCTTTTGTAAGGGGTGAGTTTGCATTCCATGCTTGGTGCGGGTGTGCATACGTGTGTGTGTATTTCTATAATTTCTTTTAAAATTTCAGGTTTCAAAACTGCTTTTTCATAAAGCAGTCCATGAGTCTTAAAATGCAAAAGCCATTCTCTCCTTACTGTCTGGACGCAACCCCCTGTTGTCTGCTGCTGTGTTTCAGGAACTCTGACAAGGGCGTGGAGGTTGCCTTCCTCGGCACTCGTACGGGCCTCTCGAGGATCAACCTGTTTGTTGGGGCTGAGCAGCTCACCAATCAGTAAGTAGGAAGGCTCCCCTGCAGGGGCCCAGGGAGCTCCTGAAATGGGAAATTCAAGGGATGCTTAAGCTTCTCGGTTCTACCAGCAGTAGAAACAGAATTCAGGCCACCCCAGGCCTGCTGACATGGTTCCTTTCTGTTCTACCGCGGAGGCCCCGGCGTGTGTGCTCGCCTGCCTGTTGGCCTTTCCGCAACCCTTTCTTCTTCATGCTTGCTGGCTTTCGCCCACTGTCCTGGAGTCCTCTCCCGCGCTGGTGAGTCACTGCAGAATCTGGCGACCCAGGGGTTGCTGGGGGAGCGGCCAGAAGGAGGACTCCTGATGGATGGCTCCAGGGCATTCAGCTGCTCCGCAGCTCTGTGGAGGGATTCCTGCCTGTCCAAGAATCAGGGTTTCAAGTCTGTTGTTTATTTGTTTGTGTGCGCTTTAATAAACCTCGGTGCCTCTGCACTGTGCCTGAGGGCCTGCAGAGCCCCACACCCAGGAGTGGGCAGTCCAGTGGGACACGGGTTGGACAGTGTTTCCTTGTGTTGCCAAACAGACCCAGATGGACAATGGGGAGAGCGTCCAGTACCCAGATGTCCTTGAAATCACTGCGCAGCCTTTGTATCTTCAGAGAGCAACAGGGTCTTAACTCTTCAAACTAGTGTTGGACCAGAGCTAGTGTGGGCCTGGGAAGTCCTTTCTGGCCCGATTACTGTTTCTCAGTTTGTTTGTTTGCTTGCTTGTTTTTTTCTCTGAAGTAAGAGGCATTATTAGGCGAGGGACAAATGGAGTCCGAGATTCAGACAGTTTGCCAAGTGCGTGTGAGGAGGGTTCAGACGTTACTGTGGGCCCTCAGACACCCTGATGTATGGATACCTGGGGGTGAATGACAAGGCCACAGGCTGGCCACCAATCTGAAAGGGGGCGGCCCCACAGAGACCCGAGGAGGGGACACTCCTGTCCCAGCAAGCCCCGGTCAGCAGCGTTCTTGCCTCTTAGGTGAGGCCCTGACCCAACCATATGATCTTATAACACCAAGTCTGGTAAGTGGGAAATCAATAGATTTTTAGATGGTTCATGAACTGGCTTTTACGGCCCATTTGAGGACTCTTTCTCAGCATCTCAAATTTGTCATTTAGGAAGTTGACTACAGTTGTGACTTGATTGTTCCAAGCCCTCTTCAGCCCTTTAGCCCTGTTCAATTGTCTTTCCGGAGGGCAAGTTCCTAGAAGGACTAGAAATTACAAGATACACATCACCTTCTCCTTCTGGAACCTAGAGAGAGGCAGAAGGAGATGTAGGCACTGACTTTCTCCTGCTCAAGAGGAAGGCTGTTGTTTGTATTGAGATAAAACAGACAAACCAGAAGAGCAATCACAACAACAAGACAATGCACCTTGCTAGTCTGTCCTGTAGGTCATGCTCAGGATGGCTGGGATGAGCATCTGGCCCATCCCACTGGTTGCCTTTGCTCTGTGCCCCTGGAAAGTGGCAGTGATGATCTCCCTGGGTTCTTGTGAGGATCAAAAAAACTGTGGATGTAAAACCAGTTTAAGAAACTAAAAATATCTGCAAGTAAGGGTTAGCTCTGCTCCCTGTGACACTACTGTGACCCAGAGTGAGTAGACCCTGGCTATCTGGATGATTCTTCGGTTTTCAAGAAACTCATCCCATTGACTCATATAGAACTCAGAACCTTGAGTTCTATTTTTTTTAATGTTTTTAATTTATTTTTGAGAGAGAGAGCGTGTGGGGGATGGGCAGAGAGAGAAAGAGAGAGAGAGAGAGAGAGGGAGGGAGACAGAGGATCCAAAGCAGGCTCTGTGCTGACAGCAGAGAGTCTGATGAACCTGTGAGATCATGACCTAAGCCAAAGTCAGACACTTAACTGATAAAGCCACCTAGGCACTCCAAAAGTTCCATTGTCTTAGGGTCTTGTACCTGCCTACCCTGTCCAAGAAGATGGCATTTGTTAAGGTCCAACTGTCCAGATATACTCTTGGATAGGGCTAGAAAGCTTTTCGAATTTCTGTTTTTAAATAAGGCATACAGAGAAAAGTGCCAAGCTGTGGGGAGAGTGCTAGAGAATATAAAGTCCCTGCTGCAGAACTAACTGGTACTAGCATCAGCCTGCTACACTGAGGTGCCACCTCCTGTCACCACCATCTGCTTTGGAAGCACGTGGATTCTAGTCCGAGGACTCTGTCCCTGCCTCTACACCCGTCAGTGTCAGCAGTGAATCTTGTGCATTCCGTGTGGCCTCTTGGAACACCCGTAGCACACAAAGGCAGTCTAAGCGATGGCTGCTTCACAGCTTCCATGTGACCCACAGAGAACAAAAGAAGCTCCCGAGATTTAAAAATCCCATATACTTGATGGAGCCATTTTCAGTTTACATACTGTATACATAACTCTGATAGAATCGCGGTGAGTATAAGTTTATAGATGAGTAAATGGGGCTCAGAGATTCAGTGATTGACCCAAGTAATTCACCCAAGGTCATTCATCTGCGCCTAAAACCTAAACTGGTCTCACACAACACCACAACAGCCCCTAGTATCTACAGGTAGGCTTTCATCTTACCTAGAAAGATCTATCTTCCTGAAGAACATTTTCGGAGATTCTGTAGAACCAACTCTCTCCTTCTACTTCCTTCTGAATCACTACTTGGTAGTTATCAGGGACCTACAGGGTTTCCTGGCAACCAGACCCTCTCATGTGAACACCAAAGCCAATGGAGATCATGCCCTGCAGGCTCCTGCTCGCTGCCCTGGTGCCAGCGTGGTCTGGTCCTGGGCAGCAGCCACTGGGCACTCAGTAATGCCGTGTTCCAAGCCTGTCGCCTGCCTTCCTCAAATGTCTCCGTCAGTCTAAGTGAAAACCACCTCACACCTCCTAACCAAGCTATTAGCCTCACCTTCCAGGACTGGAAAGGGGCCCCCGGTACCATTAACTGCTGCATGAGAAGGGCACCTTCCTCCCCATAGTTATATGCATCCCACCACCAAATAGGACTGCCACAAGTGAAAATGCTTGGTTGTGCCATGGCCCAGTGTGGAATACAGCTATTCATCCCACCAAGGACTAGATAGCAGAGTCTCCTTCACACACCTATCGCAGTCAGGTTTATGAAAAATCTCGTGTCTGATGGGGAAAAAAAAAAAAAGCAAAAGGTCACATTTCAATGTTTGTGAGTCCTATTGATTTTAGGGTCAGGAAACATTACCACTGAATATATCGGTGCCAGGAGGAGCTTGTCTGTGACCTCAAGCCTGGAACTCCCTACGCCCAGCACTGAATAACTCAGAGGTCCATGCATCATCAGTTGGCCTTTTGAATGACAGCAGAGAGCCTTTACATAGGAACGTGGCCATACTGATGTGGCAATTTGAAAGAATTGAGAAATACTGTTTAGAAAAGTTTTAGCAAATTGCTTTTAATACTTGAGGAGCTCTTATCTGAATATGAGATTTGATTTATCATGTGATCATTAAGCACACGCTGAGTGCCTGATGAGTGCCAGGCCCTGGAAATGTCAAGAAAAATAATGTCTCTGCCCTTAGAGAGGAATTAGAACATACTCGTGTAAGTTAGAAGGAGGTGTATTTCTATGCTGAGAACTTCAAGGGTGGCCTCCAATGGCATGGGCTTCCTCTAGGAGGGAGCTTTGCATCTTAGAAAGAGATCAAGATATCAGTGCCTGGCCATACCCTAAAACTACAGAATGCTTTCCTGAGTTAGAAGACAATTCAAGTAGTTTCTAATAACCCAACTTGTTACAACTTAGCATATGAATTCAACCCTGCTATAACAATGGAGAATATTTGAGTATTTCTCTCCATGGTCTGTGTGATCCAACTTCACACTGCAAACTGATGGATAGAACATGGTGTCATTTCTGGTTCAATCAGTGGCCTTTTCCCTGCATACACATTGTCCCCTGATTGCTGTCCTTTCCATCCCTTGATTGCTCTCCCTTCCTGCAAGATCTCTGAAGACTGTGGACTAGCCAGGCAGTCATTTCCTCCCCCAAGTTATACTGTCTCAGCCAAGATGAGGCACTTGGGAGAGTAAACATGAGTCTTTGGAGATAAGTGAAGCAAACAAACATTCGCTGGAACTTGGGGATGTGTAAGTCTCTGTGAAGGGAGCCAAAATGGGAACCAAAGCTTCTTTCTTCAGAGACTTCAGGAGGTTTGGGATGGGGACATGACAGAGCAGATAAGACCAAGGAAGGAGAAGGCCATGTGAGAGACCAAGGCTGTGGGGCAGGAACTTGCTAATGTCTCTGTGGATTTGTGTGGTGGGTGGGATTTGAGGCACACTGTGAAGGGAATATGATTTTGAAAGGAAGAAACGGGGAAGAGAGTGCAGGTAGGCCTCAGGAGAGAGAGAAGCACTGTGGGCAGTGGGCCCAGGAGGCTGGGCAAGGTAAGGTATTTACAGACAGCTGGAGCAGTCCTGTTGGCTGGAGAGCAGGTGGTGGAGGGAGGGAGGGGGCAAGGATATCCACAGGGCCCTCTGCTACCTCTGTTATACTTTTTCTCAGAAGAGTGAAATCTACTTAATTTGATCTTTCCAAGGATATGTGATCATGTATGGATTGTAAGGCAAGACAGCTTTCCGACTACCCTTTCTTTGGTCTTGTGATACGATTTCTGGAGGTTTTGCTTGCTTGCATTAGATGCTAAGATGATTCGTTCACTGGATATACGAGGAAAAATTATTTCACCCACGGACAGTCTGACTGCTGGAGTTCTACAGGGTAATTCTGAGCCATCTGGGGTGCATGATGCTACACAGATTCTCTCTGCACTGAGAAAGCCAACACTGTTTTCACCTGACAAAGGTGGTTGGGACATACCCACATCCGGCTTTTCCTTGCTGAGTGGTGCCATGATCCTTCTCCTCCCCCACCTCCTCCCTCCTCCTCCCCGTCCCCCTCTTTCTTCTTCCTTTCGAGTTTTATTGAGAAATAATTGGCGTATAATTGTATATGTTTCAGACGTACAGCATGATGATTTGGTTTACATATATTGTGAAATGATTACTGCAGTAGGTTTACTTCACATCTCTCATCTCATATAGATACAATAAAAAGAAAAGAATAAAAATCCTCCTGGTGATGAGAACCCTTAGGAAATATTCTCTTCACAGCTTGATTGTAGGTCACACGGCAGTGTTAGCTGTAGTCCCCAGGTTGTCTTATAACCTTTTTGTCATTCCCCATCCCCCAACCCCTGCCCCTTGTAACCACAAATCTGATCTCTTTTTTTGAGTTTGGTGGTTTTTTGGTTTTTGCTTGTTTGTCTTTGTTTCTTTGTTTTTAGCTTCCACATGTGAGATCCTACAGTGTTTGTCTTTTTCTGTCTGACTTATTTCCCTTAGCTTAATGCTTTCAAGTTCCATCCATGTTGTGGCCAATGGTAGGATTTTCTCATTTTTGTGGCTGAATAATATTCCATTGTGTGGAATGTGTGGTATATATGCCACCACTTCTTTATCCATTCATCCTTTGATAGACACTCAGGTTGTTTCCATATCTCGGCTGTTGTAAATAATGCTGCAGTGAATGGAAAATATCTTTTTGAGTTAGGGTTTTTGTTTCCATTGTATATATTCCCAGTAGAATTGCTGGATCAGATGGTAGTCTTATTTTTAATTTTTTGAGGAACCGCCATATTGTTTTCCATGGTGGCTGGCTGTACCAATTTACGAAGTGCACCAGCGTTCTCTTTTTTCCATACCCTCACCAACATTTGTTATCTCTTGTCTTCTTGGTGATAGCCACCCTAACATGTGTGAGGTGATATCTCATTTTGGTTTTGATTTGCATTTCCCTAATGACGAGTGATGCTGAGCATCTTTTCATGTTCCTGTTGGCCATTTGTATATCTTCTTTGGAAAAATGAAAAGGTATGTTGCTCACTTTTTAATTGGATTATTTGTGGTTTTTTGACATGTTCTTATTCCTTTCCATTTCCAGGGATTTCCTGAAAGCTGGAGACAAGGAGAACATTTTTAACGCAGACCATTTCCCTCTCTGGTACCGAAGAGCTGCGGAGCAGATTCCAGGGAGCTTCGTCTACTCCATCCCGTTCAGCACAGGTGGGGGTCCTTGTTAGAGTTGGGACTCTGTCTGTCTGGTCCTGCTGGCCCGGGCATTGCATGCAGAGTGTAGTGGGGGCCATCTGAATGCTGGAGGGAGCCAAGTTCTGTCTTGAGGACCAATGCTGAATATTGGCCCAGCACTGAACCATTGACCTGTTTCATAAATACAATGGCCCCAAGTAAAATTAAGCTTTTGCTTAACTGAAGTGTGAAAAGAGCATTTCACAAAGCAGGACTGGTACTTTTTACTGTGTGGAATTTGAATACAAACATCTCAGTAGATTTTTTTTTTAATGTTATCATGGCCCCACTTGGAGAAAATTCATGCAGACATACCATCCTTTGCCAGAACTTTTAGTGAATCACATCACTTTGGAGGCCCACAGTCCCCCCATCAGAAACTAAATTGATTCAAATCAACATGCAGGAGTGAGCGCTGAGATTTTTGTGTAGACTTGTGATCTCCTGACAGAGGGCTGCAGTGACCCAGGAAAAGCGCATAACCTGTGATTTTTCTAGTCCTAAGATTTTATATTATAAAAAAACTAAGGTTGCCTCCCTCCAAAAAAGAACTGAACACCATCTTATTTCAACCATGTTTAGAAGCAAAACACACTGAACATACTTTTCGATTGTCCTTGGCTTTTTCTTGTCTCACGCAGCTGATAGTTTTTGGTGCTCATTTTGTGGAAGGCTCTGACTGTGCCTTGTAGCAACTTCAGAGATGAATAAGACCTAGTTCTATAAACTTGGATTGCTTTAGACAGTTCAGTCTATACTTATGTTTTATATTAGAGCCACCGTATTAGTCTTTTTCAAGCATTCCAAAATCAGCCCTAGTGGCGGTTTTCTGGTGCTTAGTGTCAAAGCCCCTTCCTTGGTTCTTAGCACTTGCTCATTTCCATGAATGAAAACGTCTTCAGAAAGAGTGCTTTCAAAATTTGCAGAAGACACGTTGGCAAGAGTTATCTAATAACTAGTTGCATGGACTCGTTAGGAAGAGAGTCTCTCATTCATGAAGATATTCAAGGAAAGGCCAAATGTTACTGTAGAAATTCCCTGAGCAGGTAGAATTTTAGAGGAGATTATCAATTAGTTTCCTTCCAGGAAAAACTGAAATTCTTGGAGTCTGTACTCCTTTGTACCCATGGCCACACACACGTGTGTTCTCAGATACAAATGTCCGGGTGACTAAGACTCTTTCTTTATGTTTGTTTGGATGACACTTTATTGCTGAAAATACCAACCGAGAGAACAGTGAACTTTCTCATTCTGCTGCAAACCTGTCAACGTTTTCTCTTATCATGCAATCTCATGCTCCTTTCTTTGCCTTGGGATTCTAAGAAAAAAAAGAGAAAAAGAACTTAGCTTGCTAGATTTGGACTGGAAGCAAGCATGAAGTTCTTCTTTTCCGGCAGGGTGGATTTTGCTCAAAACTGGACAAAGAAAAGGAGCAGTCAGAAAAAAGAGCAATCCCCGAAGTGTTCTGTGTGTGTGTGCTTATGAATGATGGCCCCTTGTATGGGTTTCTTCTTTTACTCTTCACCATTTTCCCTACAGAGACTTATGTCTGGGAAAAACAAATTCTGGCTAATTGAGGCTGTTGTAGAATTGGTTTTTGGCAAGTGGGGTTGTCAAAGGAATTTACCTTGTTCGTGATAAAGTTAAGGATGACTTCACATCTTAGGAGATTTCATTCTTCCTTTTGGTTCGGAGAATGTAACATCACCAAGTACAAGTGTTATGATGAAGCTGTCTTATTGTTTCTACCATGTGTTGATTACCTGCACACATTGAAAAACAAGCTGGTTTTTATTACTGCTTAGGCTTGAGCCAGGAGAAGGTTCTCAGTTGCTTCAGTCATAAGCGTATTCAAATTCAGGTCTGCCCTCTCCATTTCCCAGTTCATATTGGATTCCATTCATGGAACACCTTTTATAAGGCAAGCAGTGTGCTAACAATTATCAACCAAGGCGGGGGGGGGGGGGGGGGGTTGAAACCTGTGCTCAGGGTCTTTTAATTTATGGATATTGGAGCCATTGTTAGTAATTGCAAATGTCTTCATACTAATGCCTTATTGTTACCACATTAATAAGAGTTTGGAGTAAGGATTGAATTCCAAGTCTATCCCTGATTGGGAATGGTTTTGCTAAGAAAAACTGGTCTTGAAATTAGAATTTTATAAATCAGTAAAGTTGTAACGAACAAACCAAAACTAAAGTTCCCAACTTGTAAAACAGTTTCAAAACTTTATCTCCTGTAGCTCTCCACAGCCGTATTTAGAGAGGCAGTGTAAATATGATCACTAACACAAGTAAACACTGTAATTAGTAACCACAAATCACAAGAGAAATGTGGTCCCTCCAGTGGTGCTTAATAATTTTGATGTGAAGAGGCTGGACACCCCCCCGCCCCCAGTGTGGCACTCATAACTCAGTGCACTGATTCCTTCAGCTGACAGGACTGTCTACACAGCACCTGTGGCCTAACAGAGTTGGCCAACTCTGAGTCTGGGAACCATGCACTAACACAATCTGCAGAATTGGTGGCCATGGGCCAGTATGATTACTCTCTTAACCTGGGCACACAACCATCTCCATTTTTGTTGTGATGGTTTTTCTTCTTTCAGGAATAGTCAACAAAAGCAATGTGGTGACAGCGAGTACCTCCATCCAGCTCCTCGATGAACGGAAATCTCCTGTGGTAGCAGGTAAAGGATGGATTTCAGTCAATTAATAGAAATAAGCATGGCATCCATTTATCTGGCCAATGAACTGCTTCTATGCAGCATGTTTATTCTTCACAAAATAAGTTTTGAAAGGAACCAAAAGCTAACACGTACTTCTTCCTTAGCTTGGTGTTATCTTCACCAATTCAGGATTCTGACTGGTTGTGTTTGTTGTGACAACAAAAATGTTTCCCAGTACTCTTATTCTCAAACCAGTAAGAAATTGTTGGTCCATGCAGAGGAGAATTTCTTGAAAGTTGGCAGTGTGCTCATTTAAAGTAAGCTCCATATCTCCCACTGCTACATCATTAGGATAACAGTGGGCATACTAGGCAATTGTGGGTTTGTTTTAGGCACACACGAGCCGAAATGTGCCTTCTCTGGAAAGCCTGAGATTTTTACCTCTCTCATCCTGCTGAGGAATTGAAGTTAGATGTATCTGTAGGTGCCGGGTTTGGGACGAGGCGAACGCCAAACCATTTCATGATGGAGGGTCTTAAATTGTCAAAGAAACCCTGGCTCTGGCTTTTGCCATCTCTCTCACTCTCAAGAATGTCAGTAGACATCTGTGGCCGGCGATGGGCTTTCATTGGTGGTGTTTGGCCTAAAGGGCTGGAAACTGCCACAGGTGCTCCTTTGGGGACAGCTGCTGACAAAAATGGAGTCTACAGGCTTGTCTGGCATGTGGTCTATTTCTGACATCGTCGTATCCATTGGCGGAGGGTGGATGAGACCCTCCAAATTCCATCCTGATATTGGCTAGGTTTACCAAAGGGAGTTGTTCTGCTTCCAGACAACCTCTCTCAGTAAGTTGTACTGTAGGGGGACTTTGAACATCCAACTGCTGTGTCTGCACACCGTGAATATTTGTGGGGGATTGCAAATGGAGCAGATAGTTTTGAGTGTGGTTGTCTCTGGCTGGAAAACACCAGGCTTCTTTCCCCACTTTATTTCTGACTTAGTCTATGTGTCATCATTGTATTAGCAGGGATTGAAAGACCTGGGGGCAATTTCCCTGGTTATTCCTGGCTTTTGGATATGGCAAGGAAGACTGTCTTCTGTGTCTGACCTGTAGATCATCTTGAACTAGGCAGACCTGTAACTAATCAGCCAGGAGATCAGGGCTCTGAGGATTCACAGCTTCTGTCTTTAAATTTTGTCACTTAGCATCTCATGTTCCTTGAAGAAAGTAGGAGACAGGATCATGTAACTTAGCAGGGTTTATTTTTGCTCAAAGGAAGTTAGCCTTCCTTACCTCTAGGGTGACCCAGCCAGCTAGTTCTGGAGGCATGTTATCTCCCTGGAACAGGGCCACGTGCAGCAGCTGTCAAAGATGTGGCCTGACCAAAGCGACTGTCCAACTGTTTGGAAGTTTCTTAAAACCTTTTCATGGGGTGCCTGGGTGGCTCAGTTGGTTAAGCATCTGACTTTGGCTCGGGTCATGACCGTGGTCTGTGAGTTTGAGCCTCGCATCGGGCTCCGTGCTGTCAGCTCAGAGCCTGGAGCCTGCTTCGGATTCTGTGTCTCCCTCTCTCTCTGCCTTTTCCCCACTCATACTCTGTTTCTCTCTGTCTCTCAAAAATGAATAAATGTTAAAAAAAAATTAAAAAAATAAAAAACCTTTTCCTTAGTTTTCTCATTCAGTCATCATGAAGGATGCTCTGTGTCAGCCCTAAGGTGGTGGTGCCCATCCCCGCCACTTTTGTCTAAGCTTGCAAACTAAGCTCAAATGTTTCCAAATGCCTATTGTTTTGTAAATGTCTGTTTGGCTCAGTATGGATGAAATGTGGACTCAGCCTGGGTACCGTGTATCCAATCTGGAGAAGAACGTGAGTTTTCCAAAATGGTTCATTTGTCTATGCTGGTCTACTGTTGAGTTACACAGATGGCCAGAGAACACAGGCAGCTCACAAGACACGGTTTGTCCAGCTGTGAGTGGGTGGAAGAGACGTCCTCCTGTTTACTGCTACTCAGTGTGTGTCAACTGGTCCCTGTCTTCACAAGATAATTACAGAGCAAGACGAAGAAGCAAGGTTATCGAAGGAGCTGTATTTAGTACTTACCTTTTAAAACTGGTAGTTATTAACCTTTTTTTTAAAAGTGTGTTTGGTAGGTGTAAGATAAAACAGATTTGCTCAGTTTGATCTTGAAGGCTGCCATGGAGGAGGCACCATGAAGGCAATGACCTCAAGAGGACCTTTCTGTCGCCAAAAGCAGAGTGGCCTCCTCAGCACTTCCCACAGATTGCATTGACTCTGACTCACCCATCCTGTCACTGTGTGATTAGTTTCGGTAACTTTCTTCTGTGTGTTTTCCTCAAATTAAGTAGACATTGTTTACTACTCTAAAGCAAAAAAGGTCATTTTAATTGGGGAAGAAGCCTTGTTTTGGCAAGTGAGGATGAATATGTGAGCAGGCCTGCTTCCCCACCAGTGTGCCTCCAACTGCAGATGGAATACGGCCAACTGGCAGTAATTTGGGGTCTCAATGAAATCCTTGTGTTCAATTGAAAAGTATATGGAAGGAAAGGTGTACAACTTTGCAAATCATTATCAAGGATACCTTTGAAAGGCCAGCTCTCAAGCCTGTTCGGGTGTTCTCATGTTCACTGGCTCTCAGTGTCTGTTTGGGACAGAAAGAGTTTCTTGTTTTGTTTTGTTTTTGCTTTATTCTCTTTCTTTCTTTCTTTTGTCGTTTTCTTTTTTAAACAAAACATTTAGATACTCATCTGTCAATGACATCTTTGCAGAAAGGGCAGTCAAACTGGGAAGGATTCCATTTATGCGTCAGCCTGGTGCATAAATGGGCCCCATCCATCTTTTTGGCCCATGACATTGCTTACAGTCCTTCTCTGGAGGGACCTGCCAGCTTTCCAGCTGCCACTAGTGTGCTGAATTTTCTTACTTGCTTTCCCACTGCAAAGGAAGAAATGGTAGGACTTTCTCTTTGGCTTACCAAGTCTCTCCAGAGCCCTGGAGCCTCCTGTGTATGACAAACCTCTCCTCCATTTTTCTGTTCTTATTAGCAATGCAAACCTTGGACTGTAAAGTCCACAAAGGTTTGTCACTCACTCTGTAACTTACTAAATATGTGGTCTTGGGTCTCCGAAGGTCTATCTCAAATAACATTGGGATCATTACCTCTTTCACCTTACTCTGGCTTGATTTGGGGGTAAAATGAGAAAACAAAATACTGGACTATGAAGAAGTATAAATATGCTAGAATTCGGGGGAACCTATTTTTACCTTCAAGCTTATTCATTCATTCACTCACTTATGCACTGAATATTTCCTGACCTCCTTCCTTTACCAAGCACTCTAGATATACATGAATAAGATCCAGGCTCCATAATGACATTCCCTTCTTCCCTCCAAACACATGTAAAATAGCAGTTATTTTTAAAGCCATGTCCACACAGGACAGGTGAAGAGAAAAGCTGGATAATTACCTAGAAGGTCCTGGAGGTAAAAAACTTCGTTCTTTTCACCTCCTGTTCCTCAGAACAGAACCCCTGTTCTGAAGTATAGTAGATTAATCCTCAATAAGAATTCTGTAAATTGAGTTGAACTTGTAGAAACCTGTTTTGCCCTCATTTTGTTATTACTGACTTGAGTTCCATCAATTACTTAGATCATGGTGTTAATTCCCTACACTGTTCTTCGTGGGACACTGGGCCATATCGGCCAACAGTCACAGGCACCGATTCTACCATTAGAGGATGGAAATGACATAGAGAAAGAAACGCACAGAGGGAAGAATTGAGCCATCAGGGAAGGTGTAACTATGCAGGGAACTTCTTCCCTCCTTGGACAGTTTGTCTGATCCCCCCCACCCCCCATTGTCCTTCTGGACTCTAACAATACACAGTACATAATCTCAGTTTTTCTAAGTAAGTTCAGGATTGGGGATTTTTTAAATAACAGAAAATAAATTCTGATTTTTTTTTTGCATTTGCTTTAAAATGTAAATTTTAGCACATCAAAATCTAAAACCTCTTCTACAAATGTGCCAGTTTGATTTCTTAAATGAAATGAAAAACCTCTCCAAAGGCAAGGACTGTCCCAATTACCTTTTTATCCCCAGCGCTGAGCACAAAGGAGGTTGACATGTGGTAAATGTGTCAAAACAGTAGATGAATCAAGGAAAATGGGCTTCATTTTCATCTGTTCTGAGTAGGTCCATAAGTTTACAAGTTTTACCATCTACATGATAGGAACACAGTATTTGACTCTAAGAGAGTCAAACTCTAAGAGAAGTAGGCAGCAGCTAAAACTCCAATCCATGCCCTGGTGATATGATGCAGACTATGTTGGATATTTTAAGAAATAGAAAAACTGTGTAGTACTCCATCCTAATGGCAGCTGTGTTGGCCCAGTAGTTAATCTCTATGTCAGTAAATGTCTTTTCTGAGGTCCGAGCATTAAAGTGATATTTATAATAGCCAATCTGATCATCAACATAAAGAAAAATAGATTAGAGACCATAGAGGCATTGTTTTCCTACAGAAACAGTTTTTAAAACAGATTTTAAGTATAAAATTTGATTATTTTTAGTAAATAAATAATTGAGTGGGAGCAGGGCTCTGACCTCCTGGTCTGCTCCTCTGCAAGAAACACAGGTCATCTTAAATTCATTCATTGGGGGAAATTTGAAAATGTGGGTTATGTGATCTAATGTGCATAATTCTAGACAGTATAATAAGGGGAATGCTTGATATTAGGACAGATGATCTCATTTTAACCAGCTAATTAGGAAAGAGATGAAATTCCCATTGACCACTAGCTATTGTCAGGTATATGATATTTAAACTACACGGACTATTTCATATGTACTCTTCATTAGAACTGGATGAATAATGTTGGCAAAATGTTATAGGCAGATACTTAGTTTAACAACATTCCTTTGATGGGATTTCACATATTTGATATAAATGAGTTATCTAGTGTGGCAGGAATTGAGTCAAGTCTGCGTAGATAAGCCTCTAGTTTGTCAGATCTGAGCAAAGGGAGTGTTTTATCTCCGCAGACATTTAGTACTTACTGATTAAACCAGTAGTTCTCAACCAGGGCACTTCCCTCACACCCATGGGGCAGTTGATTGCATGCAGAGACGTTTTTGTCACAACTGGCTAAAGGGGGGGTGCTACCAGCCTCTAGTGGGTCCAGGTCAGGAATGCTGCTATGTATCCTCTGAGGCTCATGACAGCCCCTCCAAACAACAAGGAATTATCTGGTCCAAAATGTCAGGAGGGGAGAGATTGAGAAATGACAGGCAAATGTCAACTTTTAGTGCTTTCAAATTCACTGCTTTCCCTTCTTGGGCTCCTTTATAAATGATTTTGTTTTATTTTTTTATTGTGTAATTAAATTATTCAGTAAATGTGTATCTAGCATCTACCGTGTATGTTGTGCTGGGGATACAGCTGTGAACAGCCACCCTAGACATCACTGTGGAGTGTATTGAGGGATTGTTGGTTGATACGATAGGAGGGCACCGTCGGCATGCCGTACCCGGAGGCTGGGGGACAGCTGCCCGAGGAAGAATCCTTCCACCCAGATGCCACGGCACTCCCTGAAGATACTGAGACAAACCAAGTTGCTGCCAATGGAGAGCTTCCATATGTGTAGGAGATATAGACCACAGACAAGTATTGCATGAATGGAGGGAGGGAGGGGGGAAGGAGCCAGGCAGACTGGTAGTGGTAAATGCTCTATAGAGAATAGACCAGGATAAAGAGATGAGGTGAGGCTGGCAGTGGCAAAGGCAGGGATGTGTGCCCATCTTCACACATGTACGTTTGGCTGTGTGGTAGGGGCAGTGCTTCTCCAGATCAGGGGATAGGGTGGGTCAGAAAAGGCCCGACATGAGCAGAGTCCTAAATGGTGAGATGCAGCCATCTGCAAAGATCTGTGGGCAGGGCGTTCCAGGCAGACAGAACAAACTTGTCCAGGAATCTTGAATGAGATCCCTCACACATGTTGTAGCCACGTTCCAGGTGGGTACTCTGAGACACGGACAAGCCTCTCGGGTTTCAGGGGTATTTGCTGGGATCTTAAAGCAGGACTGATGGGCAGGTGGGCAGATGACCCAGGGAGAGGTGGGGAACCCAAGGCAGGTCTTCATTCTAAATATTAGCTAGAAGATAGGGCTTTTCTATGTGTTTGGCATTTGGTTCTCTCTCTCTCTTTCTCTCTCTCTCTCTCTCTCTCTCTTTCCTTTTTTAAGCTGACAAACAGGAGTAATGCAGGGGCAAAAAGAGGTCTAAGCCAGTATGACTGACAACAGCAAACCTCATAGAAATGGATTAATGATGTAGCTACTAATTATGCCATAGATCAAGTCTGCCACAGAGAACAGCTGCCCCGCATGCCACGGTAGCCAGGGATGGGGGCGCGGTAAAGACTTCTGCTCCAGGAATAAAAATAGCCCAGAAATTTGAGAAACTGGATCCCATGTGCTAACTCTCCAGGACACTCACTGCCAAGAGTCACCGTCCTTTTATAAACCTTATCAAAAGCACCAACATGTCTTCCACCCAAAACTCAGCAGCAGAACTTTCGGATAACAGGTCCTCACCCCTGCTTGTGTGTGTTCTGAATCAGCAAGCAAAGACCCTTCTTTTTGAGGTCATGGTGTGATTTGGGCATTAAAGCCAATGTGAACCGAGGGTTTGGCAGTGAGCCCAGGGCCGTTTCACCCCTCTTGTAAAATGAGGTTGACTGGTGCTTCAGCCGGATTTCTAACAGCCTAGTTTTTAAAGATGGGGATTTGTTTCATCATCACAGAAAAGGAAAGAACTGACTGATAATGGAGAATTACTTACACCCAGATGCTGTCTTGGGGGACCTCTGGGGTTCTTGTTGAGAGAAATAAATTTGCTTATAAATAAATACACGTACAGTGTTTGGCAAATGCCTCTAGTGAGTGCTCAATCACGAGTAGCTGCTAAACTGTCATTACTATTGCTTCTGTTGTTAGAATGATGGTTGGCTACACCCGCCACTACTCACTAGCCAGTGCTTATTGTCATGTGCTGTTCTCTGTGAGAACTTTCATAGGAAATACCATTACAGTATCTTGACATGTTTCACAAAACTTTGAAACTCACACTTTCATGTCCCCATGTACCCAGAGGTTGGCCAGCTGCAGCCCATGGGACCAAATCTAGGCTGCAGTCTATTTTGTTTGGTTTTCTTATAGCTTCATTGAGATATATTTCACATACTGTAAAAACTCACCCACATAAAGTATACAGTCTATTGGATTTTAGTGTATTGACAGAGTTGTGCAACCATCGCCACAATCTAATTTTAGAACAATTTCAACATCCCACAAAGAACCCCTTGTACACACACAGTCTCATTCTTGATATCTTATTCCCTACCCCAGCCACAGGATACCACAAATCTACTTTATGTCTCTATGGATTTGCCTTTTCTGGACTTTGCAGATAAATGGAATCACAACAGTACGTGGCCTTGTGTGATCAGCTTCTTTTACTTAGCTTAATGTTTTCAAGGTCAATCCATATTGTAGCATGTGTCAATACTTTGGGTTTTTTTTTTTTGTATTGCCAAATGATATTCTATTGTTTGTACATACACCATTTTATTTATCCATTCATCAGTTTATGGACATTTGGGCTCCCACCTTTTAGCTATTCATAATGTTGATATGAACACTCATGGACAGTGGACATGGACAAGTTTTTGTGTTGACACATATTTCCGTTTGCCTTGTGTAGACACCTAAGAGTGGAATTTTGGCATCATATGGTAATTCTATGTTTGATATTTTGAAGAGCTATCAAGCTGTTTTCCAGAGTGGCTCCACCATTTTACGGTCTCACCAGCAACGTATGAGGGTTCCAATTTTTCCACAACTTGATCAACACTTGCTATTGTCTGTCTTCTTTATTTTAGCCATCTGGTGGGTGTGAAACTATTTGCATTTCCCTAATAACTAATTATGCTGAGCATCTTTTCATGTGCTACCTGAATTTGATCATAAGAGAAATTTATTTTCAGATCCTTTGCCCATATTTAAGTTACATTATGTGTCTTTTTATTATTGAGATATGAGTTCCTTACATATGCTGGATATAAGTACTTTGTCTGATGTCTACCAGCTGTTTTTGTAAATGACATTTTGTTGAAATACAGCCATGCCCTTATTGTCTATGGATACCTTTCTGCTAAAATGGCAGACCTCAGTAGTTGGATAGAGACCATATGGACTATAAAGCCAAGAATATTTAAAAATTTTTTAATGTGTATTTATTCATTTTTTGAGAGACAGAGTGTGAGTGGGAAGGGGCAGAGAGAGGGAAACAGAGAATCCGAAACAGGCGCCAGGCTCTGAGCTGTCAGAACAGAGCCAGACGCGGGGCTCGAACTCACAAACCATGAGATCATGACCTGAGCCGAAGTCAGACGCTTAACCAACCGAGCCACCCTTTTTTTTTTTTAATGTGTATTTTAAAGCCAAGAATATTTAATACCTGGCTCTTTATAGACAAAAGTTGCCAACTCTTGCTTTGGAAAAAAATATGTCACAATCTATTTTTTTTTTAAAAAAACACAAAACACTGATTTGTTCCTTCATTTATTTAACATCTTTTTATTTTATAAAAATGAAGTGGATATTTAAATCAGAGGCTATGTAAGTAAATGTTGAAGACCGAGCTTCATGTATCAGAAGGTGCCCATCAGTTGTGCCTAATGTTTTTGTATATGTGGTTACACAGAAATCCCAATCAAAGATCCTAAGCGTTCTAAAAATATATGCTCTCATTGTCAGTCAAGACAGTGATTTACTTAATCTTCGCTCTAGTTTATAAACCTCTGAACAGTGTAATCAGCATAATGCTCGGTAGAGCATTGGAAATGCCCTCACATGCTTTGGTGGAAAACAGTTTATGGGATTTTTCCCCCCCAGCATGGATCATGAGAGATTTGGGGATTTATTTAGTTGCCTTTATCCAGGCAAATCTCCTAGTGACCTTGTTGGGATCTTGATCTTATTTAAGACTAGAATATGTGACTCATGCTAAGTCAAGTGCCCACAGAGGAAAAGTGAGCTGACCTGAATCTCCCCTCCTGGAGAAGAAGGATGGACATCAGCAGAGTCTGCAGTAGGAGCATAAATGCTCTGCCAGTCAGTCCATGGAAAATGCTTTGGCTGGTTGGTGGTGGGAAAGGGGGACAGTGCGGATCAGAGACTTGCACCCACCAAGAGCTCCTGGGTTCTATTCTGGATGAAAATTTCTACATGAGACCAGGATAAGTGTCTAATTGTCATTCCTACTTTAAGAACAAATTATATGTGAACAGGGTGAGGCCGATGGGAGTGTATGATTGTCTTTAAACAAAAAAAGAAAATTTTGGAATGAAACCATAGTTTATGGTCATTTTCCATGCTTTTGCTTCACTAGCCTACTCCTACCAACTTCCAGATTTGTGCTGGTATAGTCAGGTTTTTAAGCCAAAATTATTTTTGTTATTGAATTATTTTGTGTCATGCATTTCTCGGTCTCTTATGCCATAGGATTTTTCCACATGTCCCCTCCTTCATTCTCTCCAGAACCCACCCCAGACAAGTTTCATCCACAGTGAAGCACTTCTCAAGGTCACCTATAACCTCCACATTATGGAATCCAGCTACAAACATTTATTATCTAATAGTTTCCACGAGTCAGGGATCTGGGTGAAGCTTACCTGGGTCATCAGGCTCAGGGTCTCTCACAAAGGCTGCAGTCAAGGTACTGGCCCAGGGTCTTTCATGAGGGTGCAGCGAAAATGTTGTTGGGGCTGTGGTCTTATCTGAAGGCTCAGCAAACAGGAAATGCTTCCACAGTCACTCATGAGAAGCTTAGCAGCTGGTTGTTGGTCAGCCACTGTCCTGACATCCTCACCATGTGACTGTCTCCACAGGTGTTGACTTTCCTCAGAACAAGCAGGAGAGAATGAACACAATGGGAGCCAGAGTTTTTTTGTTACTTAGTCCTGGAAGTGATATTCTATGATGTGTACCTCATATTCTTTTTGCTAGAACAAGTCACTGGTTCCAGCCCACCCTCAAGGGGAGGCAGTTCAAAAAGGGCATGAGTACCTTCAAGAATCATCTGAAAAGCTGCCACAACCCACAGGGTCCTACATGATTGGACTCCTCGTTACCCTCTAACCTCAGCTCCTTCTGCCTCTACTTTTGTTCACTTGGCCACATTACCTTTACATTGTTCTTCAAACACATTAAATGTGCTCGTATGTCAGGGCCTTTGGACCTGCTGTGCCTTCTCCCTGGGACTGTTTCCCTCCAGATATCTTCACCACTGGTTCTATCTTCTCCTTCCGGTTTCTGCTCAACTATTTTCTGAGGGGATTTCGTGATCACCAAGTATAAAACAGAAACTCTTCCTCTCCCATATCCCCAGTACTCTGTGCCCGTCATACCTACTTCTCCACCACTTGATGTACATAGATTTTATGTCATTATCTTCTCCTTCTGGGAGATGTTAAGTTCCATGGGGCATATGCTTTATATCTCTTATTCCCTCCTTCATCTCTGATACTTAGAAAATTGCCTGGCATGCAGAAGGTGCTTAGAAATTTATCAGATTATTTGACTTTGCATTGTTTTGTAACCATATTAACTAAACCAGACATACCCCTGACTTTAACTGATTTGGTGCTTATTGCTCGCACTTGAATGGCAGGACTCCACATTTTTCAGTTCTTCTCACATTTCTCCTCCCCCTTCCCCTTCCCCTTGTTTTTATAATTCATCCCTTGATCAATTAAAGTAGGTCTTGAGTCATTTTTCTTCAAAAACAATGCATGGATGGCATGCTCCCTAAACGGTTGCGTATCTGAGAATTGCAAGCTCAGTCTGGTTCCTTGTTAAGTGTCGTTTTTTTGTTTGGTTTCTAGACTTTGGAATATTTAATTTTTTCTTTAAAGTTTGAAAATTTTACCAGAATCCATTTGTTTCGTTTATGTGTTTTTTCTCTAATTTATACTGATTGAGACTTTCATGTACCAGGCAATAAGCTAGACTAACTTTTAATATTTTTTCCATTGATCTCTCTTATAGGAAGCCCTTCTCAATCTATATAATTGGAGTTTTTCTTTAGCTCAGGAAAGATGTCTTCTCAGATTTTCTTTCCTTCTGTTTGGCAGGTTCTAATCTGTTTATTGGGAAAACCAAGTATCCATATTTTAGTTCTTTACCATTTCTCCTTCATTTCTATCATCTTCTGGTGCTTTCATCTCTATTTTTTCTTTTGAATTCCAGGAGTGAATATGCCTGTAATAGTGTTCTATATCACTGATTCAATATGTCCTAATGTTTCTTCTGTACCTCTGATGGTGACTATGGAAGATTTTATTCATTTATTATTTACTATTATTAGCCATTATTATTTTATTATTTGTCATTATTTTATGATTGTTTGCAATTATTTACTCCTTTCTTTTTTTAAAAGTTTATTTATTTTGAGAGAGAGTACATATGCGCACACAGACAGGGGAGGGGCAGAGAGAGAGGGGGAGAGAAAGAATCCCAAGCAGGCTTCTGTCAGCAAGGAACCCGACATGGAGCTTGAACCCACAAACTGTGAAATCATGACCTGAGCTGAAATGAAGAGTCAGACGCTTAACCGACAGAGCCACCCAAGAGCCCCTCCTTCTTTTCTTATAAGGGGACTGAATATCCTTGCCTATTGCTAGGTCACTCACTCCCTGTGCCATCCTACTGGACACTGTATGATTCTGTGCTCCTTAAGTCTGAACTTAGCCATACGACATCTTGTTGCCAATGGAATGTGAGTGGGTATAATGTACGCCAAATCCAACCAGAAACTTTAAAAATTGTGCTAGGATATTTTTTGAAATAGATCTTTCATGCTTCTTCTGCATCTTGTGGGCAATGCTGCCTTTGTTCCTTTTTAAAAATATCTTTCAGGAGGTTCTGTTTAGGTTTCTTTCTTAGTTTTAATCACCATTAAAATAT
Source organism: Acinonyx jubatus (assembly GCF_027475565.1). NCBI lineage: Eukaryota > Metazoa > Chordata > Mammalia > Carnivora > Felidae > Acinonyx > Acinonyx jubatus. Next base: position 142,865,921 of record NC_069383.1, on the reverse strand, counting down.
GGGATGTTTGCGGGATGCCTGGTTGGCTCAGTCAGTTGAGCATCCAACTTTGGCTCAGGTCATGATCTCACGGTTTGTGAGTTTAAGCCCTGCATCGGGCTCTATGCTGACAGCTTGGAGCCTGGAGTCTGCTTCAGATTCTGTGTCTCCCTGTCTCTCTTCCCCTTCTAGGCTCACACTCTGTCTCTCTCTCCCAAGAATGAATAAACATTTAAAAAAAATTTTTTTTAAATATGGGATGTTTGCTGATGGACAGAGTGAATGACTTCCCCTCAGGGATCACTTATTGTTGACTTCAAATCACACCTTGGAGACTAAGATAGAAGGCTAGTTGATAGGCACAGCCCCTAAACAAATGTCCAGTGTCTAGGTGTCCTCCATCTAGAGTGGCATTGCAGGACCAGTGAGAGACGCCATGTCCTACTGCCTGGTGATCTGACTACTTAGGTAAACCAAAGTCATCTGTAATTTTCATTCCTTGTAAGAAACAATAGATAAAAGCTACAGCCCCTACATTGTGCTTATCTTATTGTACTCTCTTCATTTTATCATCCTATTATATGCTACACTGTTGAGATTCTTCATCTCTAGTGGAGGAAGACAGCAAGGTCTTAATGGCAGGTGTTGTAGGACTTAAATGTTCTCAGACATCTTATATGGGAGGAAGTGGTTTCCGTCTGGTTTGTGAAGTCCATGTCTCAGAGGAAAGATACCAGAATAAGGATAGGTGGTACATAGACTGTCTTCCTTTGCATCCCACTCATCTATCTGATGGGCCATATCTCTGCTTTGGATGTTGGGCATCCCTCCTGGAGGCTTGGATCTCATTGACCTGTATTCTCAGTTTCTAGATTCTCATAACTTTTTTTCATCTTTGTATTCATGAGTATTTCAATGGGCAACACTTCTTATTAGGCAGCCTCTAATTTCATCATTTTCTCAAGTAGCTGTGAGAGAGTGTGGCTGAATTTCTACATTCCCATTCTAAGAACATCTTTTCCAGCTCAGCAGAGTCATGGGTGATATAAGGACCTTCATTTTCCTCGGCCTTTTCATCTGATTTACTGGGTCTTGGTGAGACCAGAGTTCTGGCAGTGACATACTGGCTGGTGGATTGGTTTCTTTTCTCTGCCATATTTTAAGGTCAGTGCTAGCAGTGCCAGGAAAGCATATCAACTGTGACTTCTTCAAACCAGTCACATCCCAGAAAGTGTCCAGATCCTGCATCCAAATTCCTGCTCCACTACTTACTAATGGTGTGAACTTGAACAAATAATCCAAATCCAGTGATTTTGTTTATCTGTAATGTAGCAGTAAAATGTCCACATTTTTTAAGTTTATTTATTTTTGAGAGAGAGAGAGAGAGAGAAGTTACAGAGAGAGGGGGAAACAGAGGCTCCAAAGTAGGCTCTGCACTGAGAGAGAGCAGAGATCTCAATGCAGGGCTCAAACTCACGAACCATGAGATCATGACCTGAACCTAAGTCAGATGCTCAACTGACTGAGCCACCCAGGCGCCCCAAATGCCTACATGTTTTGGTCAATACGAGGCTTAGAGAAAATGAAAGCATTACACTTGGGAAACAACTGGCACAAATTGGGTGCTCAATAAAGGTTGAGTGCAGGACTATAATTAATATCATAATGCCATAGTCTGTTATTGTGGTTCACACTGATATTTGATATCAGTTCATATTGATATTGTGGTTCACACAGAATGCATGAAGAATAATGGGGGTTTGGTTGTATAATCCATGTTAACCCCATGCTCCTGCACCTGCATTTGTCAAGCCAATAATTAATTATCTGTGTGACTTTGGAAAAGTCCCATTCCTTTTCCATGCTTCTAGTTCCCATTTGTAAACTAAGGACACAGAACTATATCAGGGTAGAAAACAGGTTTAATCTTTATTGTTAACTCTAGGTAATCAGTACTGGGGACTGAAAATACAGATTTAAAAGGATTCTGAGGCAGTGGCTGGGCTCAGGAGATGAATTTCCCGTGATCTATTCTCAATGCTTAACATGGGTAGGGAGGCTGATCACAGCTATCCCAAATTTGTCAGGTCTAAACTAAATGTTCTCTAGGGATTGTCTCAACTCCCAATCTTCTAGTTCCTTTTCTGGGTCTTCTTGATGGGCCTTTGTAATTGGTGACATCCTGATAATAAATGGATATTTACTACCAGTGGAGTGAAAAGTTAAGAATCTGAAAGGAGAGTGGTAGACAATTAAGCCGCTTCTCCAAATGGAAATAGAGTTTCTTTGAGACTTCATTGCAATTAGAGCAATAAGAAAGAAAGAAAGAAAGAAAGAAAGAAAGAAAGAAAGAAAGAAAGAAAGCAAGCAAGCAAGCAAGCAAGCTTGCCTGGGATTCTCACTCTCCCTCTCCCTCTGCCCCTTCCCTGCTCATGAGCATGCACCCTCTCTTGACAGTTCCCTAAAGTTATGCATATAAACCACATCCCAGTGATGCCATGTAGGGTTTGGAACATCATTTGCTGGTAGGTTTCTGTCCATTAACATTTAGCAATGGATACACTAGTGGGTTTAACCAAACCAGAAGGGGTTATTTCCTGATTTCCAGTTAAAAGTTATAGGTTTCTAGCAGTCATAGTTATATTAATGTGTACTACACATAGATTATTTTAGAAATTGATTTATCTACTTCCTTTGATATTTAGGATCTAAGACAAGAGTGTCTTATTTCTGAGGTAACTTGGTTAACTCAGGTAATGGGACTGGACTTTTATGAATCTTCAGGAGGAAATCATGTGAATCACTTTTCAGTCTTGGAATTTTGTGAGGAAGAATAAAACACCCAGTTGTCCATTGGGCAGTTTATCCATCATAAGCACAACATTCTCCCTGCAAGTCAGGGGTATTTGCCTTAATTGTAAAAGCTTTTCAGGTATCAGTTTCCCGCGAGGTCTTCTCTCTCTACAGTTTCTATTTGCAGGCAGGGTCTATTCTTTACACTTCCTTTTTATATGCCTCACTTCAGACAGCTATAGCATCCGTTGGGTCCTGCTATTGTAAATTTGTGATCTCAGGCAAGACCAAAATCACCAGTCTGTAGTCATACTGTTCCACTCAGTATGATGAAAAACAATATTTTAGACAGTTTTCTCAGAATCCATCCATACCATGCATGAATTTTGTCCACAGCGTGCCTTTATCAAGGCTCTATGATAGAAGGGCATTTGTATAGGGGGATTTATGAATATGACAGCAGCAATAAGCAGCTGAAAATAATCTATGAGGCGTTTTCAAATTACCCCTCATGAGCTGTAGTCATTGTAAAAGATAATTTGTGGTTCTCACAGAATACCCTGCAAATAGGGTCTTTCATCTGCGATGTTTTTTGTAGTTGAAACATTTCATTTCTCATATTAGCAAGTGATAACTCTGCATTTGTTAATCTAAACAATTTGATTTATATTTTTCTGTGCTGAGAGGCTGTTGACATTTCAGGGTAAGTAATTATTTTCATTGCCAACTGCTGTTTGTGGTGACTGTAGGCAAAAGATCGAAATCTGAATATACATAGGCATTGTTTTAATCATTTGCCTTAAAGACTATTCATAAAACAGGAATCTGTTTGCCTGAGTTATCGTCTGTACTTAGAAATCTAGTAGGACATGGGTGTTGATGAGTGAGGATTCTAGCCACATTCAGGGTTTTCTGCGGCATATTGGAAGCTCTCTCATGTAACCACTGTGGGTAGGGGATCGGGGTTGACCTGCAGTGTCACCAAACCTCCGGCAGAACACTGTGCACTCGCGATCTTAAGTCACAGTGGTGAGAGGAAGCACGTGTTATTGGCCTGGGTACCACCCAGCTTTTGTAACACTTGTTCAAGTATCTCGGAGCTGGTTGCCAGGATTACATGACCGATGCTCACAAAAACACCTCTCACCGTGCCTGGTACCTAGTGCAAGCTCTGGAAAGGTTTGGTGAAATTGGGACGACATATGAAAAGATCTTCTAAATTTCCTTTCTTGTGTTGCCTTCTTGGCCAAGGACTTACAGCCCAGGACAAGGGCAAGAATGAGTTTTTTCACCTGGAAATAACCACTGTGTCCTTAGACTGGATGCTTAGCCTTGCCCACTGAAGTGCCTCCCAAGGCAGAGCAGAAAAGAGGCCCCAGGGCTTGGGATGGAGTTGTTGGAACAGCCAGCTTTCTCTGGGGTCTGTTTTTGATCTTAAAATCCATGATGAGTTTTCAATCTACTTTCAACATATCGAGGTTTATTTTAACATTCAGAAAAAAATTAACATCAAAGTTGATACATGCCCCCCCCCCACCGCTGCCCCCAGAAAATCATTTAGCAAAATTGCTGCTCTAAGAAGATGGTCCATCTTTAGCTTGTGGTATGTGGGGCCCACACTAGTTGTGAGTCTCTGTGGGCAGGTGTAGATGGCCTCTGTGATGATTAAGGGTGCATAGGTGTGTGTCCTGCAAGGTGGGCTGTGGCAGGTTCATCCGTATTTCCCTTGGCCTCTTTATACTATTGGCCAAGGCTCTGGCTGCATCAGACAGGGAGAAAATAACTCCTGCCTGTGTGGACCTCCCATTCACATTCCAGGTTAGGGAATGGACTACTAATTTAGGATCCAAACTGAGTTTTACATGGCCTGAAGGAGTGAATGTAGAGCCAGTGCCCTGAATGGCAAATGTGTTTTATCCTTTGAACCAATTCCAATTGATTAGTTCTGGTTGCCTACAGTGCTGTCTTAAGAAGGCATCTGTGTTGCATCAAGGCTCAGCTGGGAGGAGTGCTGGGATTGATTAGCGATGTCTGTCAAGGCCTCTGGAGGGACAGCTGACCCTATATTTGCCAGTCTCTGCTTTTGACATGTCCTTAACTCCTCTCTGTAAAATGATTTTAATACTAACAGGTGACTCTAAGTGTGAGATACGGATTCATGAGAGAGAGCAAGTAGATGACATTTTAAGAAAACCTAACATGAGAAAATGCAAATTTACAAAATACATAAATCTGGAGCCAATTATTGCCATTACAGAAAGATTCCATGAAAGGTTCCTTTAAATAACGAGCTCCCCTACTGCATTACAATGATGATTTAATTTACAAAAATTCACTTTGCATGCAACTCTTCAGGACTGTGTCCATGGAGTAAAGCAGGCCACACCTGATTTTTTTAAACCTCGGCCCAAACAATATTCAGGATGGCTGCTGCCACCTAACTTGAGTCTCTTGATGATTTCCACTCTCCCCAGACTTCCTTCCTACTTCCTACCCCAGAGTGTTGAGTAGACAATCTGGGTGGTGGTCAACAGCTGCTGGCTTCCACCCTGCCACGGCTGCATTTCATTAGTGGGTAAACTGATTGCTCCGAGTATGTTTATGTGTGGGTGTGGTTGTACAAGTCTGTGCACTCGGTGCACTATGTATGTAGATACAGATACACACAAGCCATTATCTTGCTCTCAGCCCACCCTAAATTTGTTCCTGCTGTAAGAGTTATAAATGGAAGGTTCCAATTGCCTGGTGGATACAGCCTTCTGGTAACATGTGCCCTGGATTCCAGCTCCCCATCCTCTTAGTGTTTGTTTATATGTTATTTACCCTTGCATCAGAAAACTTCCCCAGACCCTGAGCCTGAGTCCCATTATCCAGACATGGAACCCTCCTCTTCCTCTGTGGCCTCGAAAGCCCCAAATGGTTTTCTGATTTAGAAAATTAAATATAATCTGACTCTTGTGGCAAGCTATGCAATTCCCAACCAACAGACTCTCCCATTAAATATATAACATGCAGAACATCTAAAAGTATCACTGATCTCACATGAATTTGAATTATAGAGGCATTCAGTGCCCCTCGGGTAAGATAGCCAGCTTCTTCCCAGGCACTCAAAATTGGGTAGTTTTCCAGTGGACCATAAAGCTCCCGGGAATGCTGACTAGTGCGTGTGTTTGAATTTCTGATGCTCTTTAAAGCCACGTAAGTCAGGGAAGAGTACCTGAGAGGTAGATCTTCCCTTTCGTGGGGTATGGCCTTCCCCCACACAGAGTAACTGCAGTAACTTCTCAGACGCAGAGCACCAGTATTGTCTCTGTTTCAACATGGTATTTTTTAAATCTCAACATAATTTTTCCCTGGGGATGTTTTTTGTTTTCCTTTTGAAAAAAGCAAAATGAGACAGTCACAGTGAACGCATCAGCCCGACTCCACACTTTCTTCTGGCCTAACGTGATTCTTCCTCTTTGAGGTGGAGGCTTTCAGGCTTGTGCGAGGTCATGCTGCCCTTTCCCTTCCATCTTCCCAGGCTCGTCCGTCTGAGCCAAGCGCCCCCCATTGTACTGCGCTGTGACAGCCGCATAGGTACAGCCGTAGATGGCGGCCGCCAGCATCATGAGACACACGATCCCACACACAACCCCGGTGATGACGACGGTGGCCACCGCGTGACGCAGGTTAACCGGCCTCGGCTTGGGTTTGAGCTCACATTCCGAGTGGTCTCGCTGCCCCGTGCTGGGGCTCTCAGGAGACCCGGGGCCCGGCCGGTGGGCAGAACCCAGCTGCTGCACCCCCCATGTCCCCACACCCAGAGAAGGGAAAGGGCAGGGCTGGTACAGCTCATGAGGGATCTTCAGGAGGTCCTTCCCCTTCCAGGTGTCGGGTGATGCACAGGTGACACTGTCTGTTATTCCCCCTTTAAAAAACAAAAGCAAAGGCTGACAACAGAGCCTGGTAGGACTGGATTCCAAAATCCTCAGCCTGCAAAAGCTTAGGTAGATATGATATATAAAGCACCTTTTCCCCCATCTTTGGAGTCAAAGGACTTTATGATTTTAGGATTTCTAAGTTGGCTAAATGCTAGAAACGTTACACACTAAATGGGCAATTATGTATGACCAAGAATTCGTTAGAATCCAAGTCACTGCTACCTGATAAATGCTGAGGGAAAAGCCCTGTAGAAGCTGACAAAAAGGGGAACTGGAGGCCAACCTGAGGCACAACATGCCTGCCACTCATCACCACCACCCCCCAAAGAACCCCGCCCCACGAGACAGGTACTGTACCAAATTCCCACCAGAAATCTGAAACAACAGGTAAATGAAATAAATGTCCTTTGCTGTGATGTTATGTGTTAATTACAAAGACCCCATGTGTCTACCACCTGTCTTCAGTGATGCCAAAAGGGAAGGTCAATGGCCTTTTGAGTGTTTGTGTGTCTTTGACAGTAATATTAGTTTAATTCATGGGATTAAGTACAATTAATGTGTCTCCTCGGGCCTTGGAACATTCAGTAATTTGAGTACCAAACTTTCCAGCACGTTATTAGAGCCAGTTTCCATTCTCTGTAAGGTGATTGATTTCCTCAGGTATGTAGACTAGTGTTGTTCAGGGGTGGGGGGTGGATTTGGGTGCCCAGTAATTGTTTTCTAGAAAGAGCACTGAGCTAACAGATTTCATTCTGGCCACATATGACCACTGATTTACTGTTTGACCTCTGGCAAATTGATTTCTCTGGTTAGATCTTTTGCCATTAAAACACCATATTTGTATCTGATTTGATAGTTTACAAAGTGGTGCTAGAGAAGTCCTCACAACTGTACTCTAATGGGTAATTCTTGTCCAAGGTCACCCAGGCCATAAGTGGGTGGATCAGCATTCAAACCCTGCCCTTCCTCTTGATCCCAGTTTTCCCACTGCACTCACAGCCTCTCTCCACCTCCTCCTCCCTTTTCTCCCTCTCCTCTGGAGCCTCTTGAGGTCAGTGGAGTAAACACAATGACCTTCAGTTAGGCCCTTTGACCAGTCAGAACTTGGCTTGCATGACCTCAGCTCCCCCAGCTTAGCTCCCCCAGCTGCCATGAACTCCTCCCCCAGGATGGCTGTGAAGCCTGGCACCACTCTTGGCCAAGTTAGGTTCTTTGTACACACCACAGGTGGATTATGGAATTATGCGAGAAAAATCACATGCAGGAGATGGTCACTTCAATGTAATTATAACCTGTTGCACAGCTTCCATCCATTGTCTGGGTCTCATAAGCAGAGTCCTACAAGGCCCTGTGAGTAGATGGAGCCATTTTGTAGTGCAAGCATTATCATGGCCCAGGTCACACTGGGATTAGTGGCTATGGCAAAATTCAACCCATACTTTTTGGTCACCACTGCTTGAAACTGAATGGCCTATGACTAATGTCTCTTAGGTCCCTCCTGGCTTCTTCAGTAATCCCCTGAGGCAAGAGCCCCAACTCTAAAGCAAAAAGGTATCAGAAGTATTTCTTCCTTTCCTGAGCTCATATGCAGGAGGCCAGAGGTACAGGGTGGTTGCTCCTGATGAGCCCTAGGTGCCCTTAGGCTATGCTGAGACTATAGATCCCTGCCTCATGGACCATTTCATGCCTCTGCCCAGCAACTTGTTATAAGACAGAAGGCCACAGAGACTGAAATGAAGTCTGAGAAGAAGTAATGACATTTAAACTGGCCAAAGAACACTGAGACACCCCCCAGGGAAAGAAAGGCTGCCAGCCATGGGACCAAAAATTCTACCAGCTGACCCATTCTTAGACTGGGGTGGTCCACCCCATCACTCCAGGCTTACACAGTATCTTCTCCAGTTTAAAGCTTCCTTATGATCAGTATTAGGGTGGGACTCGTGGCCTTGGGACCCAGAGTGCTGAGGAAATACACAGGCTGGAGCCAGGGACATCCTGGAAGTCAGAGGCTATGGCCACCAAGAGCTCCCTGGCCACCTGTGCAGCTGTGTCCTTGGGATTCACCTCCCAGCCTTCCACTACCATCTCCTCAGCCATGACCCCAAAAGGCAAATCTGCTGATGACAGCTTGAGCGTCATCAAGGGAAAGGCCCCCTCCCTTCTAGATTCATAGCAGCTGATAATGCAAGAAGCTGCAGCTTGCCGAGCCCTCATTATCCCCTATCTGGCCACCGGTAGCTCTTAACCAGTGTCTTGGAAGAAATTGGATTCAGATTTTGAGTCTGTGACTTAGCTGTGCCACCGTAAGCAAGTACTTGGTCATTCTTTGCCTCTGCTTGCTCATCTGGAAAGTGGGAGGGGAGGGTAATGGTGAAATTCATCTCACAAGATCACTCTGAGGTTCAGTTGGGTGAAGTATGTCAAGTATTTAACACAATACCTAACTGTAAATGTTACAGTTAGCTATTGACAAGAAGATGATTTGAATACTCTTGAATAGAGAGAGAGGAATACAGATTACAAAATCTATGTGCCTCCTTTTGTGAAGGAGATGTTTAGTAGGTATTCATGAAAGCACATTTTTTGGCTCTTGAGCCCACAGGAAGGCAAAATTTCTCTGCCCATTGTCGTCAGGTTGGGGACTTAGTTCTGGCCCATGGAAATAATGAATGCCACTTTCAGGCCACAAAACCATCTGCTTAATCCTCCATGTGATCTATTCCCACTTGATGGTGACCTTAGAGGCCACGTGGTAAAGTGGCACCATCAGAAGCTGGAAGGGGCTTATGTCCATGAACGACTGCATGGGACCCAGCCCCACCTCGCCCCTTGGTTCTAACGAGAGTAAGCAACAGACTTTAATTGTGCTCATCACTGACACGGGTGTCATATCCACCAGGCTGTCCTGACTCATACTGTTAGTGTTTGTATTTATTTATGTAGCCTTTAAAAAATAAGGTCTTGACCAGTATCTGTTTTGCCTTATTCAGTATCTATTGTTCATGATGCAATCTAAGAATCAGAATGTGCTCCAGGAACTTTCTGGCTTAACTCTGTCAGCTTCCACCTGGTGATGCTGAGAGGTTGGGAGGGACATTAACGTGCCCAGAGGTCAAAGTTTGTGAGTTTGTGGCAGAGTAGGGGAGCTTTCTTCTAGCCCATGCTGCTTCTAGTATCCTGGACCTGGCAACTATCTTTTGTCAAGAAATGTTCTTTGATGAAAACTTTCTTTCTGTGATGGTTTAGTGTATGCTTAGAATTTAGTCAGAACACAATTGCTAAAGCCACTTTGCCTCTAGGTGTGAAAAGTTTTAATTGCAGCCTTTTATTAGAACGACTTTTGCCACATTGCATGCCCCCTGTTGTAGGTCAACTTGAAGATTATTTGGCTAGTGATAGGCTATTTGCTGTTATATTGTTGAGAGGGATTCTTAGTTCAGTATTGTATGTCTGAACTCACATTGTGTTCTATCCGCCTTCCCTCTATGTGACAGCTACAACCATCCAGACTTTTCTGATCCCCTAATTCATGTCTATAGCTCTGATAGCTTCCTGAGTTAGAGGCTCAAACATACAACCACCAACTCCACAGCACCCATAATATATATGGGTATATATTGGATATATAATGGGCATCCTGAACTTGACTCGCCCCCAATTCAACTCTCGATTTATGGTCTCCCCCATATACTAGCCCACTTGCCAAAGAAGGCAGCATCAAGACCTGCACTGCAACCTGTTCTAACTCAATGCTAGCCTATAATCAATGGGAAGTGGAGGTCTGTCCCTTATCAGCCCCTGGCGTCACTAGTTATGTGGTTAATCTCACAGGACAATACAAATTGAATTTCCCATAATCTCTCTTTTCTTCATTTCCCATTCCAGTCCATTTGCAATTTCTATCTGTTCAGTATTCCAAGTATCTCCCAAAGTTGGTCATTTCTCATAACACTGGTCTGAGCTACCATCTTCTTTTCCCTGGGTGACTGAAATCAGTTTCTCCCCTAATCCCCTTGCTGCTGCTTCGGCAGCCTGTTGTCTGTTCTCCCTAGAGTCACCAGAGTCACCTTTTGACATGTAATTAGATATTGTTCCCTTGACTAGAATTCTTTAAGGGATTTCCATTTCATCTAAAATAAAATCCAAATGACTCAGCCCGCTCTGCACATTCCTACCTGACCTGGCCCCTGAGTACTTGTGTTGCCTCATCTCTCTGCTCTCTCCGCCCCTTCCTCTGTTCTAGCCACTTTTCGTCGTCCCTCTTTTGTCTCTCACTCAAGCCAAGCTTACTCCCCTGTCAGACCTTTTGCACTTTCTATCCTTTTTCCCAATTATCTCATGGCTCATTTCTCTTCCTTGTTCAGGTTCTGCTCACCCATGTCACCTCCTTGGAGAGGTCTTTCCTGTCCTTCCTGTCTGCAGTGGGACCCCCATCCTATCACTGTCTCTCCCCTCACCCTGCCTCATTGTTTTCCCAGTGCCAAGTGCTGTCTGAACTTAGATATTTATTGGCCATCTTATTTAACATCTGTTTCTGTTATCAGCTTTAACCTCCATGATAGTAGAGATTTTCTTGTTCACATTTTCTCATTGCCTAGAAAAGTGCCTGGCACATAAGTGGCACTCAAGTATAGGAATGAAGGAATGAATGAATGAATGAATGATGCTTGAAAATTAAGAGGAAAGAAGCATTGTGCTATAGAGGAAAGAATGTACGGCCAAGACCCAACAGTCATTCATGCTATTCTTATCTGTGCTTCTACTCTGTCATTTTGGAGAAGTCACTGATCATCTCTGGGCCTCCATTTCCCATTGATTATAGGCTAGCATTGAGTTAGAAGGGATTGGAAAACTTTTCTATAAAGAGCCAAATAGTTAATATTTTAAGCTTTGCCAAATAGTCTCTGTCACAACTATTCAGCTTTGCCTTTATAGTGCAAAACAGCTAAGGACATGATAAATCAGCCTGGATGTCTCCCAATAAATATTTACAAAAACAGGAGTGGGGCTGGATTTTGCCCTTGGGCTGTAGTTTGGTGACCCTCTGGGTGATTTCCAGAGCCCCCATCTTTAATATTCTAGATTCTTTTTCTTTGATTTTATCATCTGGTGAAGAAATAGTAAACAACTTTAGAGAGGGGTCCCTATTGCATCCAATTTCAATAACAGTGGTATTTGCTAAAGCAGAAGGGATAATCTTAGGGAAGATTTGTAGCTATCAAATTGGTAGATGCATACACAGGGGGAAACTCCCAAGGAGAGATACCGGGCTGGATCACACTTGAAAATTAGAGTTTGGTGCCACTTTGGAGCTGAGCAGTTATTGAGGGGGTGACTGAATTTCCCTCCTTCTTAGGGGCCTGCAGCTCTCAGATAAGTAATGTTGTTAGTCAAAAAGTGGAAAGTTGTCTCTGTGAATCATGTTTGTAGATGCATTTAAATCCTGAATTTAAACAGTCTCTAATGACTCACTGCCTCTCTTGCCATACCATGAAATGACATCAGTGTGAAAAAGCTTACACTGGCCCCTCACACACTCCTCGATGTTCCTTCTAATGCAGACAACAGATGAGGTTCATCCTAGGCCAGTAACACACAGATGAGAGGTTTCAGATAGACGTTACTGACCTTTATAGATAAATTTCTCCAGCCAGAGTTTAAGACTGAGCAGGTGGCAATTGCATTTCCAGAGGTTGTCCTTGAGAAATAAAAGCCTCACGTTGGGCATGGATTCTAGGAGCTCTCGATCAAGCTGCTGAAGCTGGTTTTGTTGAATTGCAAATACCGTCAGGTTCTCCCAAGGCTTACCCAGGGATATGGGAAGGTGGCTTATGTTGTTTGATGACAAATCAAGCTCCCGCAGCTGTGGGAGGGAATGAAAAAGTCTGCTTTCCAGAGAATGCAGGGAGTTCTGGGTTAGGTTTAAGACCTGCAAGTGCTGAAGTCCATGGAAGACTCCAGGGGCCAGATCTGAAAGGGAATTGTTGTACAAGTTCAGGGTCCTGAGGTGTGGCACCGACCTGAATGCAAAAGCAGGGAGCTGGTGTATCTGGTTATCTTGCAAGTGCAGCGTTAGGGTCTGAGGAGGCAAATCGGGAGGGATTTCAGCCAGACCCTGCCGGCTGCAGTCTACAGACCGTGAGGGTGAGTGACAGTGGCACCTCGTGGGGCAGCCACACACCACCCGGAGCAGGAAGATCACACTGGAAAGCAGAAGCAGTTCACCTGCAAGCAACGAAAAGAAATTGAGATCAGAACCAATCTGTAAGTGATGTCAGCGTTTGTCCCCCCTTTGAAATCACAAGTACGGTGACTCGGAGCCAGCTAACATCTACATCTACCTGTACGAGACATTCTGTCACTCCCCATACTTAGGAAAGTCAGGCTGGGCTGGGTTCCTCCCCAGCGTGGTCAGCTGTTGCACACTCTGTGCTAACTATGGTCAGAGGCCTCGGGAAAAACACTTTCTTGGTGGCTCAGTAATAGGGAGATGGAAGACTGTCAAATAGAAAGGTGAAAAAAATCTTGGGGGGCACATGCCTGTTGTAGGGTGCAGCAGAATTATATGAGGACAGAAGTTTAGAAAAATAGCAGGTCAGTCAGATATTCATATTTCCAAAAGGTATGCTCCAGATCGGTGCCGGCCAATGGAACTTTCTGTGGTGATGGAAATGCTCTGTATTTGCTGTCTAGTATGGTAGTTGTTAGCTGCATGTGGCTACTGAGCTCTTGAAACACGACTACTGCAACCAAGGAACTGAATTTTTATTCGTATTTGATTTTAACTAATTTAAATTTATTTAAAAAATTTTTTTTACATTTATTCATTTTTGAGAAAAAGAGACAGAGCATGAACAGGGGAGGGTCAGAGAGAGAGAGAGAGAGAGAGAGAGAGAGAGAGAGAGAGAGAATCCAAAGCAGGCTCCAGGCTCCAAGCTGTGAGCACAGAGCCTGGCGCAGGGCTGGAACTTAGAAACCGTGAGATCATGACCTGAGCCGAAGTTGGACGCTTAACCAACTGAGCCACCCAGGCGCCCCATTAGTTAATTAAAATTTAAATAGCCACATGGTGGCAGTGGTTACCATATTGGATAGGGTAGGTTTACAGTATTCCTATATATTGATGTCGTGTTTGCAGGTATAATTCCATGAATGATTATCATCTCTACTTTTTATTCAAGAGATTTTAAAAATGCAGAAAAGCATGTAACAAACACCCATATTCCTATAACAAAGTTCTGTCAATCATTCATAGTTTGTCATATTTTTCACCTCTTTTTTCTTTTAACTTAAAGAAACAAAGCATTACTGAAATCCCTTTGATTAGCACCCAAGTGATGTTTTCCAGCATGAACCCTCCTCACCCCTACCATCACCAATATATCCCTCTAGGCCTTTAACAAACAATACTTCATAACAACAACAATAGCAAACAGTCATGTATCCCATGTTTTGAGCCAGGCACCATTATAAGTGCATTATATATATAATCTTATACATTTAATCCTCATGACCTTGTAAATCTGGTTTCATTATTATCCCCATTATAAAGGTGAGGAAACTGAGGCACAGAGAAGCTAAATCATTTGTCCAAGGTCACATAGACAATGAGTAGCAGAATCGTGATTTGAACCCAGTCTGCTTCCAGAGTCTGCCAGGATCCTTATCTGCTATGTTTTACCACCTGTAAAACTTTTATACCCCCCACCCACATGCTACATGATGTTTTATATAGTGTGTTTTAAGACTACATAAATATAGTCCTTGGCACATCTCATTCTGCAATTTACTCTGTTCACTCAAAGCTGACCTATCCATGCAGATATCTAGAGGGTTTGTTCATTCCTTTTAAGCGCTATAGGCAATTCCGCGGTGACACCATGCCAGATTTAATATTTAGCCATTCCCTTACTGGTGGGCATTTGAGTTGCTGCTGCTTGCCTTCACTACAGATGATGCTGCAGAGAGCGGCCTTGCACGGGACAACCTGACCATGCAGAAATTACGAAGAGGGTCTCTGGAATCAACAGGAGCTTCCTCACAAAGTTCAGAGAGGATGCTGGGTTGACATTTTTTTAGATACTGCTAGATCATTGTCCAGAGTAGCTATAATTCTTCCTGTTTTGTTCCAGAGATTTGAATTTCAAAATGTGGCAAGGACATTTTGTTAAATTGGCAGAGGAATTCACAAGGCCACACAATAATATTTAAAACTCAAGATGTTGTCTACGTATAGAGAGAGCTCTTAGAAGAGGTCGTTTGTTTGTTTGCTCTGGGCCTTGAGTAGGGAAATAGACAATGTGGCTGTCCAATGCACTGGGCCTCTGAATTCTCTACTGATATGAACAGTGCCTAGGGCAACAGGGAAGATATGTGGAGAGTCTTCTGAAAATTCTGCTTCATTTAGTTTAGCTCAAGGGATATAGAACATCAGAGTCCCCTTCCCTGTTCCAAAATATAAAAGAGCAAAATCCTTGTTTCCCTTTCTGTAATTTTGCAAATAATCTAAATGACTCTTTTCAAAGCCAACACATCTTCCTGGGAGAGAAGAGTCAATGCCTCCACTTTAACTATGGGGCTCAGGCATCAATTAGTTGCACAAAATCTAATCTGAAGCCAGAGAACAAGTTTTCCACAGAGTCCACTAATCTATTAATGAAAGCCTTGTCCTTCTGAGCTTATATCCAGCTTGTTCCTTCTTCCTTAGGTCCCACTCCCCCACCTGCCCAAGGGGACGATATATGAGCTCCAACTTGAAGCGCTGTATTTTCTATGAAATGGCCTGCAGCAGGCCGACTGCATATCCAACGATAGCTGAGCACATTTGTCCCCACACCCTTCTTTGGACCCAATGTGGCACAAATATACATTCCCCACTAGAGACATTTTCTCAATCTGTTTGGTCTTTAGAGAGATGCAACCGGGAAGTAGGCTTCCCACAGATACCTTGCAGAAGGGACCCCTTTCCTCTCACGGACAGAGAACTTTTCTAAAGCAGGAGGGGATTCATCATGGCTCACCTTTCATGACTGAATCTCCGCAAGCTTCCTTGCTGAACCCGTGGCCCACCTCTATTAATCTGCAGATCAACAAACCGAGGGCATGGCAAACCCAGAGCCCAGCTTGTCATTCACTTTTTCTGAATCCCGCTTGTGCTTTTTCTTCAATGCAGCAAAGGGTTGTGGCTTCCAGGAGACTGCTTATTGAAGCAATGCTTCCACCGTCTCCATCTGGCTGGGATTGTTTTCCATAAGAGGATCTTTTGATTGGGCCCCTCTTCTTTCTTAAAGTGTCGGCCTCCCCAAGATCACCCTTGCTTTTCCCATTCAGATGGCGAGCCCCAGAGAGAATGTTTGTCAAACCTCAGTGAACAGCTGTAGCATTCAAACATGACCTCGATGGCTCAGCCTTTTTGATTATTTAATCTGCTTGAAGTGCAGGGCACCGAAATAAAACTGCCTTCTTAATCCGGTGGTGGCTTCTGAATTCTGTTGACTTATTAACCATGCTGTGTCAACCCCCGTCGGGTTGGGGGACGCTCGCCGTGGCTCCTCGATCTGGGGGTCTAGCAACAGAGCCAGCAGAGTGTGTAATATGAGGACAAATTGGCCTGCTGGAGGCTGACACGGTCTCCACAGTACACTCGTTTCGTCTTATTCAGCCAACGTCCGTAGGGATTAGCTTGTGTTGACAGGGTCTTGATGCTCTGAAATTCATAGTCATGGCTTCCTTTAGTGGACATCACAGTCTCTTCTCACTGGTGCCACAAATACTTCTCAGCTGCTCCTTTGCTTTCTCCCCCCGAACTGACCTTTCGGTTCGCCTGACTTTGGAAATACTTCTCAGTCTTTCATCATTTCCCTGATGCTGAGGTTCTGGCCCTTCCCTCATTTTTCACGTCTGAAACAATAAAGCTGCCCCATGAGCACCAGGTGTCCATGAACTGTGGCTGTTCCCTAGTTGGAGCTGCTGGGAGCTTTCCCACTGGGGACTGGAACATTCTTTGAATGTGCAAATCCCCCTGTCATTTGCTGAGGTGGGGTTTCAGTGTCTGAGGCTTCTCCTCAGCGAGGCCAAAATGCTCCCATGCGCAAGGCGACTGCAAGGAAGGTGAAAACCGTGCTTTTACTGATGTAGCATGAAGTGGCAGTGTAATAGAGCAGTTGAGTGTGGGATTTGGAATTAGATGGGTCTGGATTTGGATTCAGCTTCACCATTCACCAGCCCGATGTCTCTGGGCGAGTGAGTCTCCCTCTGGGATCCTAATAGCCTCATCTTTAACACAGGGATAGTGATATTTTTGGCTTCACAAGATTGCTCCAAGGATTCAATTAAAGCAAGCAATGCGTGTCATGGCCCTGAATGCTTTAGTAAATGTTCACGGTTACCCATGAGAATGCCTGGCAGGACCTCTATGCTGCTAGCGTCCAAAGCACAGCCTTGACTCGACAGGAAGGAGGAAGACGCTGACCAAAGACCAGGATACCTGGGCCCTCATGCCACTCTGGTGGGACCGAGGGAGGAGGACCCTTGTGAATGAAGTTGGAAAACTGGATTGTGACCATCCTTAAGAGCCTGAACTTTGGGATCCCTTGCCTCCTTTGGCCATGCCCCTTCCAGTCTCACAGAACCCAATATAACCATCCTGCCTCCTCCCTGAAAAGTCCCCTTTACCCAGCCTGCTATCTTTTGTCCTTTTCTACAACGTTCTTGGAACACCTGTGATACCATGGAGGAAAGTCAGGTGTAGGTAACAGAGAGCCATTTAAATCTTAATAAGGGCTAAATCCTTCCTTCCTCCCTCCTTCCCCTCCTTCCTATGTATTTTCAGGTGCACAGAATTTAGTAATAATCATTCCTAGATGATCTGTGACCAGCGTAGCATTCAGTCATTGATGCATCATCATATAACACACACCTATGAACCTAACTCTCACTCTAAGAACTAGAAAGTTACCAGTAATTTGCATCAACCTGTATGTCTCTGTCTTTCCCTGGAGTCAGCAAACATTTTTGTGTAAAGGGCCAGATAGTAAACATTTTAGACATTGAGGGCCATACAGTCTCCATACAGTCTCTGTCACAACTGCTCAACCCTGATGTAGTGCAGAGCCAGCCATGGACAGTCTGAAAAAAAAAAAAAAAAAAAAAGATGTGCCTGTGCTCCAATAAAACTTTATTTACAAAACCAGGTGGAGCACTAGATTGGCACACAGGTCATAGTTTGCAAGCCCTGCTCGAACCCATCCCCTAGCCACTGCCATCAGTCTCCTCCACCACCAAGGTTACCCACTCAGCTGCACATATCCGCCAGCCTGTCTCCTCATCTACAAACTGAGAGGGCTGGAAAGGATGATCTTTAGGGCATTCTCATGTCTGAAACCTTGTCATTCTCATCAGAATGCTTGAGTGGACTTGAAAGAGTCTGTACTTAAAGACGTTAGGGGTCCTGGACAGACAAAGAATTTGACTGACTCTTTGGGTTACAGCAGAGCTGTTAGCTGTGTCTTGCAGGGTCCAACTAGGGTCCCAGTCTCGTGGACTCCAGGGGCCTGGGAAAGATGAATCCACTGCCAGCACAGCTGAGCATAGGGGGCCAGGACACCTGCAGAGAAACTGGAGACAGTCCTGAAACCTGCAGGTAAAGCCAGGGTGTGTGGCTAAGCGAGGAAGCACAGTTTCATGCTGCTTCTACTCTGGAGCTGGGTGACCTTGGGCAAACCACAGGTTCTCTCTGAGCCTGAGCTTCCTCATCTGTAGAAGGCAGATAGTGGCTACCTCATATGACACAAGAAGGATCGAGTGATACATGTTAAGTGCACAGCACGGGTCTGGCAGAGCAAAATGAGCAAAAGTGGCATCTCCTACTAGCCCCACAGAGTCTGGACTGGCTGCTCTCACCTAAAATGTCAATACCCTGGGAACACACAGAGAACCCACACAGCTGATGGGTTCTTAGGAGCAGAGGCTGACCACCCAAAGGGGCTCCTTGGTTCTTTTTTGCTCCTGCTGACTCTAACAGGCGGTTAAAAGATGGGCAGGGCACACTTCGAGGGGAAGCCTCTCGGACATTGAAGGACTTGGATGCGGAGTCTGATTGATTTATTCCGTCTGACCTCAGCCCAGAGAACAAAGGGAGGGAGGGTGACTGTCATGCTAATGCCTGCAGCGCCTTCTCTCCCTTGGGGAGCCAGATCTGAGAGGTGGCAAGACAACTGTGCGTGCAGAAGACTAACAGAGATGCCAGATGTCAGGTCAGGCCAGGCTGCTCTGCAGAGGGGAGGGCTCCACCAGCAGGGTTCCTGGTACCAAGACCCAGTCGAGAGCCCAGTTTCCTACGCAGGAACTTGCTTCAGACACACCCTCGGAATAATATTCTCATTACTGCTGCACTGAGATGTCAAGAATTTCTTAGCTTTATATAAATAAAAATATATAAATGTAAATATAAATTTATACATTATACATTATATATAAATTTATACATTCACATTTATATAAAGCTAAGATATACATATATTTATATTTATATGCTTAGCCCGTTGTAAGTCAGAACATTTCCTAATATAGTTAGGAATTTAATGATTTAAAGACCATATGATATAAATTGGTCTTTTTAACATTTCACCTTCCTCCAAGAAAAAACAACAACAATTATTAACATTTGGAATCAGTGATGTCTTGAAATCCAGCAAATGGGTAACAGCTCTTTCTCCCAGGTAATATACAACTATTTGTTAGAAATAAGTTAAAGCTAAATATACTCACCCAGGAGGGTATTCGTAATAAATTGTTAAGTTAAATAAAGCAATTTGAATAGGAATATACATTATGTAATGCTATTTATGTTGCAAAAAAAAAAGAAAAAAAAAGTCAGAGGTGCAGAGGTGGAAAGATTAACCCTAAAGATGTGCATTGATTGTCTGAAGAAAGAATAAGTGGGGAAGGACAGACACCAAACTAATAGTATGAATTGCCCAGAAGGTGGGGATAATTAAGAGAGGAGAATTAACTTTTTCTGTTTATACCTCTGCATATTCAACTTGCTACAACAAACACGTGTTATATCTGTGATTTTAAAAATACAAAGGAGAAGGGCTGACTTTTGTTAAGCAGAAAGTACAGGGGCATCTTGTTTCCTGGAATATTTGAGATGGCTGTTCTCAGTGACCAGCTGAGTTCTGTGTGCTAGTGAGGTGTCCCTAGATCTCCCTTTGCCTCACTCCATGAGAATTAGCCCCAAAAGTGATACGTGGCTTTCTCTGCTAAGTGATTGCCACAAGCGAACAGACCTTATAACACAAGGAATATTTCTCGCAGTTTTAATGTCTGCTTTGGTACAAGTTGTGGCAAATTACTCCCCTGTCCCCATCAGTGGGCCCCCATCCAAAGCAGGTGCTGCAGTGATCTGGCGCAGGGGAGGCCCCCGGGCCAGTGACAGCTGCTTCCCAGTATAGCTCAGAGAAAGACCTTGGCACCGTAAATTCACACAGAAATTTCATTTGGTTGTGGAAGAAATTTGGCATTTGGAAATATTTCCCTAGGGTTGTAGATGACCAAATGGCACCCATGTATAAAATTTATACAGACCTATATAAAAGACCTCAGTATTATTTCCTTCCTTCCTCGTTTCTTTCTTTTTTTTCTTTTTCTCTTTGGTCTTATAAAACACTTAGCAAGTGAACTAGGAATATATTTTTAAACGGCTATCATATTATTTATTTAGTGCTTACAATGGGCCAGATGTTGCTGAAGATTTGCACTGATTAAATACAAATCCTTAATGTAATGTAGCTACTATAATGAGTAAACTTCTAGATCTCAGTGGCTTAACACGACTCATTTATTGCTCTTATCACAGTCTAGTGCTGAGGTTACCAGGGGGCCAGGCTTTATGCAGTTATGCAGCCTCCTTCTGTCTTGGTCTTGTCACTGTGCTTTCCTTTTAGTTGTCAGTACCCTCTCCATCAGCTGGCTGACCATGGAAAAAGAAAAGAATCAGGCATGGGCCCTGCCTAGAAATGGTACTGCTCACCAGGCTTGCCCTCCATTGGCCAGAATGAAATCACATGACCATATCTAACAGCAAGGGAGACTGGGAAATGTAGTCTCACTGTGTGCCTTGGAAGAAGAGGCATCCTAGAGCATTAGCAATCTCTGCCTCTACACTTTATTTGCAATATCTCACTTAAAGGTGACAACAAGTCACTAGCCTGTAAGCTTAAGATGGTTTCTTTTATTTCTTCCCATAGTTTCTACAATACCATTCATTAAATATAATGAATTCATTAAATAAATGTTGAATGTTGAAGGAACAAATGATAAAACTAGGGCACAGAAAAGTAGGGGCACCTGAGTGGCTCAGTCAGTTAAGCGTCCAGCTTTGGTTCAGGTCATGATCTCATGGTTTGTGGGTTTGAACCCTACATCGGGCTCCGCACTAACATTGCAGAGCCTGCGTGGAATTCGCTCTCTCCCTCTCTCTGCCCTTCCCCGACTAGCACTTTCACTCTCTCTCAAAGTAAATAAATAAAAGAAAAAAAACAACGAAGGCTCATAAAAGTAACTTGCTCAAGGTGTCCAACATATTTATTGCAAATATGCAGATTGTGAGTGGCCGTGTTAAATAAAATAATCAGGGAACTTACACTTTTATTTATTTAGTGCCTTGAGTTAATTTTCATACAGTCCATTTTTTCTGACAGTAAGCTACAAATTTAATTATCTGGAAGCCCTACCTAACTCAGAAAATAAGAACAAAATCAAGGCTGTTACATGGTTTCTCTAGTGTAAAGGTGGGAAGGATACATATACCTCTTCATTCTGTCTTGCCTTTTGATAAAGTAAAAATTCCTACATAGGGCTACCTAGGGTCATTCAGCATATGTGCCTATCCATAGAGTTTAAACTCTCTTTACCTGGCCTTGACATATTTGATAAAATTGGTGGAGTAGTAGACATGAAATGTGTACCTTCAACCTCTCTAAAACTAAGGAAGACAACGGCCAAGTGTATGAGACTGCTTTCCAGTGTCCACTTGTCCACAGAACCCAGGTCTGAGCTAAGGTGCCATGGGAACTAGAAAAGACATAGCACGTTGACCCTTGGCCTTCAAAGAACTTACCTGTTTGTGGGGTGCTATTGAGCAATCTTTATTATATCAGAGTCAACGCTAATCATCTCATCACCTTGAATCTGTTACCCTTGAGAAGAGTGCACATGACTTTATTGGACCCTAACACCGTCTAGGTCTCCAGGAACCACATCTCAGAAGTCCTTTGGCTAGTAGCAGAGGCAGACCTAGATGGTGTTTTGGTTTAGTTTGGTTTGGCTTGATTTGGTTTTGGCCCATCAACTCTGCATTGCCAAGGTTAGAGGAAGATCAGACTTCACATTTCAGTGTCTTGCAAACCTCAGCCTTCCAGCACTCAGTTTGCCTGCATTTGGGACGTATGCGAAGATAAAGATGCATCTGAGATAAGTATGATTAAAGGTAATTAGTGAGCTCATGCGGCTGGTGGAATAAACACAGACAGATGCTGGTTGATAGAAAGCTAACAAAGAAACAAAAAGACCAAGAAACATGGCAGCTTAGGAAGCTTGGCCAAAGCCTCGCACTGACACACTGTTTTACTTAGATCTTTTGATGGGCCGCTTTTGTCTCTGCCCCAGGAATATAAATTGGAATCAAATTTATGTTCATGTTAGATTGTTTACTCACGTTATACACATAAAATGAGTGTTCTGTGCAGTTCTTCTTGGTGAATTTATATTTGCTTTTGTACTTCTATGATAACATGATAGTCCAGGTTCTGAAATAGATGGCAATGTGTTTTCATATTTTCAAGTTACAGTTTAGTGTGTGTACATTATGACACAATAATGAATCTGTGTTTTGCCTTTTTCTAAGATTCGCTCTATGTTAACTGTTGGATACCTGTTGCTTGGAAATGTTCTAGAAAACACAATTGTCTCAGGCAGGACTTACATCGTAACCCACTAGTTCTAGATCCGGGACTGTTCAGAACTCCTTTTCCTTATTCCAGACTTCACCTGCCCCATTATTTCATTTTAGAACAGTGTCCCTATTAAAAGCATGGACTATGGAATGAAACCATCCAGGTTCAAAGGCTGCCTCCAACATTTACTGGCTCTGAGAACTTAAAGAAGTCCTATACCCTCTCTGATCTTCAATTTCATCATCTGTACAAAGGAACCCAACTGGCAGGTTCGCAGGGAAGGTTAAATAATATTTTTATGTAAGAATGTGAGAAAAAAAAAGGCTTTGCACATAGCAATAAACATTAGGTATTATCTTCTCTATTATTCTGTGTGTATGGCATGTACCAACTAGACACTCAGGCTGCAAGCGCTTAACACTATCTATTTGGAACAAAAATGAGGAAGTTAAGGCAAAGGAGCATTTTGTTTGTGTGACAGAGTTCACCATCTTCTTGGATTATGAAGCACGCATATGTATGTGTTATCTGACTAGAATCAGTTCAATCTAAATGAGTTTGTGCTGGACATATCTCATTGTCCTCAATATAGCCCCACAGACAAAAGGAAGTTGGTTCTTGATGTCACGTGACCGCACCTTCGGGACGGACGTTCGTTTGCAAAATAAAGGTCCTGTGTTGACATCCGTGCAGCTTCCAACCACATTTATAATGGGCAGGGCAACTCCCCATTCTGGTGCGGGAGTGATGTTCTTCTTTCACTTTATCCAAGAAGCCCACTTGGGCCACCTGCTATATGCTTGTGCTGTTGCTTTTTCAGGGGTTTGTCCACTGATCTCTCCTCTAGCCAGCGCCCCTCCACCCCGCCCTGTAGGAGGCCCCTTACCCCATCCCTGCATAATTAGAGAAAGCATGCAGTCAGCTCCCCAGAGCCGCTTAGCTTTCATCAGGAAGCAGGACTATCGGAGTTTCGAGGTCGATAGGAGTGGAAACATTTGTGTTCAACAAGCAGGCTCCTTCATGTGTTGTCAACATTTCATTTGTGATTCTAATGAGGGCGGAGGAGAAAATAAACTCCGCATACCGCTCTCCACTGCTACAGCTGATGTTTGTAAGTTTCTAGCCATGGCCTTGAGTTGCGTCTATCAGGAAGGCATTTGGAAAAGCAGCTGTGTGCCACTGCTGAGTGTGAGCGAGAGCTAAGATGGTTAAATCGACTGAGGCACTTCTGAGAATGGGAAGTGTACACGTTTACTTCTCAGAGACTGGAATTTCTATTCCTATTGGTGCTTTAAATGTCTCCAAAAGGTGAAAGCACTCACGTTAAAAGCAGGGTGTATTAGAGGTACTCTCATTCTTGACCCCTGGCTCCTCTCATCTCTGAAAGTCTGCCACCGATTTCGTGTCCAGCGTATCTGCTGAGTGCTCCTTACCTATTAAATTCTGCATTGAGGGATTTTCTAGGCCTGAAGATAAGACACAAGAAAATAAGTGGACCTGCAACCCAATGCCCCTCTGGTCCAGCGAGGAGACAGACATCCGTGACACAGCCACACAAATATCCGAGAAAGCACAGCCCTGCAAAGGGCCGGGAAGAGGAGATACATGGTGCTGTCATAGAACAGAGTCAGGGGATCTGATTGGGGACCGGGGGCACCACCCTTTGTATGTTATAACCCGGCTGCAATCTGAAGGGTGGAGAAGGGAAGGGACCAGGGCCGTTCCGGGTAAAGACACGGCCTCAGGCCGACAGACCAGAGAGAAGGCCCAGAGCCTGAGGAGATCCTGGAAGCCAGTGTGGCCACAGCAGAGAGGGGGAGGGGAGGGCCTCCATCGAACAAACGCTGGAGGAGGGGTGAAGAGCTGGTGTTGAGCTCCTCGCCTCACCTTCCACTGGGTTTTTAATAAGACTGAAAAGCTGTGCCTCAGACACACGTGCCTCTGTGGGAACGCTGCTGCCCGGGGTCGGGGGCGAGATTAGGGCCCTGCACTACACACTGTAATGACTTGGGGAGGCGCTGTCCCCTCCCACGCAGGGGTCCTTTGACAGCTGTACCACTTTACCGAAACTCGAAACTCGACAGACGCATCCCGCCGTCCTCAGAACGCTTCTTGGAGGAGTCTGAGAGGGCCTGGGTTTTGTAAGCATTACGAAATCTCAGTACAAGTTCATCAAATCCTGAGCCGTTACTTACAGTTTGGGATCGTGGCAAGTCTGTTCCACATGTGCCAGAGAGGCGGCAGAATGGAACTGCCATCCCCCACCCAGGTGCCTGAGTCCAGGGTGATCGAGGACGAGCCAGCCCTGCTGACACTCACAGGCTACATTTGGTGCAACAGAACTTTCTCTCCTGAGCTTCATATGTATGTCACTGTGGATGTAATACCCAACAGACCAGGGGTGGTAAATAAGTGCCACAGTTACCTGCTTTGTAGGCCCCAGTGGCCCCACCAGCAGCCCCATGGGGCCCAGCATCGCCTCAGAATCCTTTTCAGCCCAGGGTCAAAGGCGGACAGCAGCAGGCAGTGGGTGGCATCATGCTAACATAATCCTAGCTGCCGTTCCTGAAGTAGAGCCTTGCCCTCTGCAAACTTGGCTAATAAGTCTGGCACACAATGCCAAGGGCCACTTTGCTGAGGAGAACACTTAAAGCGTGTCCTAGGAAGCTACGGACCCAGCCCACTACCCCCAGACTTCTACATCCTGTGTAAACTTGCTGCTTTCTCCTTGTCCTTGTGAACATGGTAATTTTTCTACAGTGATAAAAATAAGTGATTTTATTATTATTTTTTTAATGGTCTTGCAAAAACAGAAACCCAATTTTAGGAAGTATCGGGAAGGAGTTAAGTTGTGGCCTGTGCATTTGCACAGGAAAACGATGGTGTGCACTAGAAATGGGATTTCAGAAAAGTCGGGGGCCAGGGTGGCGGGGTGGCACAGACCTTTTGTGTTCCTGCATTTGGACACGAGTAAACCCCGGGTAAAGTTCCCTGTGACTGCAGGGCGGGGGGGGGGGGGGGGGTTGTGGGAGCGGCAGGCCAGCAGTGGCCTCATACAGGGCGTCTCATGAAACGCTCTAGCAGAGCATGCCCACAGGCTCAAGAAGACGATACCTGGTCCAGAGGAAGTCCATCAGAAAGAGTAACAAATGTGGACGGCAGTCTGGGATTAGCAGGAAGCTGACTCTGCCTCCCCATTTTGTCCTTCCGCTTCTGTCACATGGGCAGTGACGGGCGCTATTACTTAGCAGCTTATTCTTTGTTTAGTTCTTTCTCTGTCTAGAAGTTGCTTGCTCTGACAGACATAGGAAGTCCCTAAAAAGAAAGAGTCTCCAACTCAGGGTACTTACCTGGAGACGATCATGAGTTCCTCCACCAATCCAGGAGTGGAACTGTGATCTTCTACATCTGACTGTGGAAAAACTCGAGTCTTAGGAGGGGTGAGTCACTTGCCAGAGATGAGTTTATGTGTTGTAGAGCTGGGACTTGAACCCCCAACATGCCCGCTTTCAAAGCCTTTCAACTCCTGTGCCCTTTGATCTGGACTTATTTTTCCCAGACCCCTCCCTTCACCAGGGGACAAGCCAAGGAAAAGCCCTAGAAGAGACAGCCCATGCAAAACAGACTGGGTAGAAAGAATGCATCCACCCCGCCAGGGAAGATGGCCTCCCTTGTAGTTCCCCACTGCCCCATGCTTCTCAAGGCCACTGAAAGAAAGGGCGAGCCTGCCGCCTCTCTGCTGTGACCATGGGTTGGGGAAAGCATTCTGGGGCAGAGGTGAGGAAAGCAGGCTACTTTGTGCATGGAGTTAGCACTAATCTGGTCCATCCCCAGAACACTGCTATCAGTCAGATCTCGGGCATATTCGTCATGGCTGCTCCCCTGTTCAGAAGCCGCCCCCACAGGCCCACCCTCTGTTCATCCTGGGCAGGAAGGGGAGAGTTTCCTTTGATCTGTAGACCGGTAGCAGGAGAAGCATGGTAGTTCATGGACCCCCCTTGCCCCTCCACCCAGGCGAGTGTTTGGACAGCCATGCAAACAAAGCCCCTTGGCCATGCTTGCTTTAGAACAGCTAGACTGAAGACAGAGCATGGAACAAAGTGGAAGGTGGAATAGCAGCCCCCTTCATACTGAGGACTTGTAGGTCACAGTGCAGAGGAGAGGATGCTGGGACTCAGATAAACAGCTCAGAAAGAGGGCAGAAGACAGATGGGAGGGACCCAACCCACTGGGCGGCTGGACTCCTGTGATCGGGAAGGAAACACACACTCACCATGCTGGTTTCTGGTCTGTCTGAAACCGCATGCCCTGAATAAAAGGCATCAGCCTGGAAACAGATCAGCTAGCTTTGGAGATATATCCATAGTTTAAAAAGTAAGACAGGTAGCTCTTGGGAGACCGTAACTGTTTTCTACTTATCCTCCTTTAGAAAGCAAAGTTTTTGAGTCAAGTAATTCTGAGTAGGGAATGTATGTCTTTTAAAAATATATTCAGCTTCCCTATAGTATAGTATACTTTGATGTATTGAAATAGAGCTTGCCCCACTCAAATTACTGCCTCGGTGCCTAATGCTGTAAAATTAAACTATTCCTTGCTGATATTTTATTAAGCTTCACCAGCATTTCAGACTCAGACATCTCATGGAGCTTCGGGCCATATGTTTTATATGCTGTCAGGGTGAACTCTGACTTCGGTCCACAAAGCTCCCTTCCCCCATGTCTTTATATAGTACAGGATTTCCAAAAACTTTCATACAGGCCATTTCCAAATTGTGGACTGTTGGAAGTAAATGTCTCTGGTCATATGGGTGTCAATGTCTAAAAAGACAAGAAAAAAAGAAAGAAGGAAAGGAAAATAAGTTGTATTATGAAAAGTTCTTGCTTCCTGGACATTATTTTTGCATTTCTTCTGTGCGTGATACTCTTATTTTTCTCACCATTGTGGGTGTGGGGGGCGGGGTGGGGGAGGATTCGGGGAGTGTAGCATGTTTCTGAAATCCATATGCAGAAAAGGGTATGCGTTCATACACAATGAGTTCACCTGTCTAGCAGGGAGCCAAAGGTACCTGTATGTTTGCATTTGGGGAAATAAATGGATATCGCCATAAATGGCGATCCTCTTAACAAGACTAACTTTGTCACTTAATAAGGGAGATTATTTCATAGATTTAAAACCAGTTAACACATTTAAAACTTGATAAGACAAGGCAATCCTGGTATGTTTCCTGTTCTCCAGTGATTAAAGCAAATCGAACGCTGGACCAGAAGAGGTTTTCCATGGTACAAGTAATGCTGTGAATGTTTCTCCTGGTAATGCAATTAGGAAATATTGGCCCCAGTTAATGAAACTTAAACAAAACATGTTGCCCTCGTCAAACTTGTTCAAGTTGTTAAACAGGCAAAGCCTTGTCCAAAAAGTTAAAAAACAGGGGCATATAGTGTTTCCATGGAAACTCTGTTAAAATACTGATTTGTGGATATGATCATAATCAGCCCCATAATCTAATATGACTGAATTAAATGAAAAAGAATCTCAGTTATGAAGTAAGCCCCCTGTGTAAGAGTATTCTTACACATGCAGAAAACATATGGATCCTGACGGACACTATTTTCAAACTACTTATTGGCACAGAGATGGAGCTTTAAGACTTGGTTTCTGTCTGTCTGTTTTTTCCCCCCTCCATTCATTGTTCATCGGTTTTATAATGCTTGGATTATGTGGGTGAGCAGTAAATAAAGTCTCGATGACATTTGGATTTTTCAATATGTATCATTGCTCCCCACACAACACCCCATATTGTTCTCATTGTCTTTTGTGACAAGAGAAGGTAACCCATAATATTTAACGGTTTGTGGGACGTTACAAGATTAAGTTTTATTAAGGTCATAATTTCTTCCTGCTAATGGGATCTTGGTAGAATTCTAACTATGAGGTTTCCCATGGATGCCTTTGACCTCTTGAGGGAAGGACACAAAGGCGAGGCTGGGTCGAGCGTTCCCGGGACCCTGGGCAGGAGCTTCAGGGCCATGCACCAGTCTCCCCACCCCACAGTTCCACAGCTCAGCTTGCAGCTGCTTGGGCGGTGGTAAAAATGGAAACTGCTCACCATGGTATACACTTCAGCCTGGTGGGACAGCAAGGACAGCTAGCTGTGTGTCAGCAAACTTCTTGATTCATTTGGAAACCATTGCACCCAAAAAAGAGCAGAGGTGCTCTTCATGGGCTCAGTTTCCTTCTCGCAAGAATATGTCGTCAGTCGTGTACGAACATCAGATGGGGGTTACCGCATAGTTCTTAGCAAGAGTCTGGCAATTACTCACACCTTAGTCATGGCATCCCAGAGCATCTGTAGAAAGACTTGTGTGACGGGACAGTGATAGGCGGACATGCCCCTGCCCAGGTGCATCTACACATCTCCTGCCAGCATGGTCCCTGGATACGTGGTCCGTGGGTCCTAATGTCACAGAGTGTCTGTGACTCACTTTCCAGACAGAGATATGCTACGTGGGGTCAGGCAAAGCTCAGAGATTGGACCCTGGCCCAAAGAGGGAGCAGGACTTGACTTCTCCCTGTCTTCTTCCATCCAGCTCCCAGAGCGGCTATGCCTTCCGGCTACACACGCTTTATTTGGGCACAGAGAGGAATACACTCAAGAGACAGAGGTTCAGGCCTGAGTCTGGCGCCAGGAGCTTAAATCTGCTGGATTATTTACTCCCCTTAACACTTCACTTTCTAATCAACTTGGTTTTATATCCAAGTAATCTATGAACACAAATTTTAAAAATTAAATAGTATTATAAAAGTTTGCAAAGAATAAAAAGAGGCCCCGACCCTCCACCACCCCCTACTCCCAGCCCCTAGTCCCGCTACCTAGAAGCAAAAGCTTCTGCCTCTCTTAGCATCTCTATTTCTCATTAGCAAGTTGAGATCGCTGGGTTTTATTGAATTTCAGACATTACTTATTTACTTCCTTTCATACGTGGTACTTTGGACTTTTTACATCATCTCCTCTTGCCTTGTCCATAGTCCACAGCTGCATACCTATCTCATAGCTTTTTATCAATTAGATAGTGATTATATCATGAGGACTACCTGGGTGTATCCCCTACTGTGATAAATAGTGTGCTACTGTGTGTTTCCTTTTTTACAGTATTTTTTCCCTGGATCAAAAAATCCCCATGTCCTTTTGTTTGCTTTGTTTTCCTTTTGCCCATGTATTTTTTTTTTCCTCTTTGTATTTCATCAACCATCTTAGGTGCCTGTTACTACTATTTGCTAACTCTCCACCAGTATTTGGGGAGAATTTGCTCCTGGCACCCTCCACCGTCCTGTTCCAATCCGGAGGGTCCTGTTCCAGTCCAGCTGCTGGGCTCCTGTGATTTCTCCTCTCCACGTTCCTCTGTTGTAGTCCTCTTTCTTTCTCCTAGACCCATGCCTTCCTTTCCCTGGACTGAATGCCTCCTTTTGCTCACAAACATTCTCAGCTCATTTTCTAAGAAAGGGAGGTAAAATGTTTTCAGTCCTCATAGCTCTGAAAATGCCTTAATTCTGCTCCTACACGTAACAATCGTCTGGCTGGATATAGAATTCCAGGGTGGGATCGTTTACCCTCAGAATGGCCAAGGCATTGCTGTCTTTTTTTCTGCCTTCCAGTGTTAACCTGTTAAAAACTCCAATGCCGGGGCGCCTTGGTGGCGCAGTCGGTTAAGCGTCCGACTTCAGCCAGGTCACGATCTCGCGGTCCGTGGGTTCAAGCCCCGCGTCAGGCTCTGGGCTGATGGCTCAGAGCCCGGAGCCTGTTTCCGATTCTGTGTCTCCCTCTCTCTCTGCCCCTCCCCCGTTCATGCTCTGTCTCTCTCTGTCCCAAAAATAAATAAACGTTGAAACAAAAAAAAAAAAATTTTTTTTTAAATAAATAAATAAAAACTCCGATGCCATTCTAATTCCAGACCTTTTGCTATGATCAGGCTTGCCCAGCCTTCATCCCAGAAGCTTTTAGAACGTACGTTTTGTCTCTAGTGTCCTGAGACTCCTTGATTCAGTTTCTTCTCCTCCTCATTTATTGTGCAGGAAATTTTACAAGCGCTTTTGTATTAGAAATGCATACCCTTCAGTTCTAGGAAATCTTCCCATGTTGTTTTTCCAAGTCTTTTTGTTTTATTTCCTGAGAGATTTTCTCCTTCTAACTTGTTTCTACTCTTAAATTTATATGTTTATTTTGATGCTTTTTTTTTTTTTTTTCAAATTTCCAACAGTTCTTTTTTAGAGCAGCATGGTCTTTTTCCAAGGATACACTGTGGTCTTTGGTCTTTGATCTCTCTGAATATATTGGTTGTAGTTAAAGTTATTGTTTTTTTCTTGCTGTCTGTGCTGCTAACTCTAAGTCATTTAATTTTTCTGACGGCTTTTTGTCTTTTTCATGGCGAAGGCCCCTCACACATAGGTGTGCCTTAGTTCTTATTTAAAAGTGAGGCTCTTAATTATCTAAAGCTAAAATCCTATTGGAAAATTTCCCCACAAATGGGTTTTACTGTTGGGTGAATCAGTGGGATTCAGTGCAGGTTTTCATTTTTCCGGTTCAGCTCCTCACCCCTCCGTCATCTGGACACTAGCAGTTTTCAGGACCATATAAGACCATACTAGTGACGTGTGAAATAGAATATGTATGTTGGTAACTACTAGCATTGTGCCCTCCCGCCTATCCGTGGCAGTGCATGGATTAAAACTGCTAGTGCATCTGGCTCTCTAGGTGTTACTGCACAGTCTTGGCCTTGAAAGTGACCAAGTGGGGCCAGTTACCCATGCTCAGATGCCATCCTTTCTCTGGGCCCCTCTCTTCTGCACCCAGTTCAGGAGTATATGTCTCTTTCTCCCAGGAGCCTGTGAACATCTACAGAACGTGGACAATGACATGGGTATATAGTGATAGAGAACAGAGGCCACTCCATGCTCTTCCATTTATTAGCACCGTGACCTGGGGCAATTTATCTATCATTTCCAAACTTTGGTGCCATTAACTTGTAGCCCAGTCCAGTGGATCTCAAGCATGTCCAGCTTAGCCGCTCCCTCCTCCTCAAGTATAGTTGTGAAAAGCTTCCTTGTCACTTCTCCATCAGACATCTGTCTAGAGCCTCTCTTCCCTTTTCTCAAGATTTTAGGTGCCCTAGTGTATTGTGAGGATGTGAGGAAGCAGATGAGGACCAGGGGAGGTTTGCAGCATGGAGAGAAGTTGCCCCTTAGCAGTCAGTGGGCAGTGCAGCAAGCTAGGGTGTCCTTGGGAGGTGGTCCTCCTTATTGGAATGAAGGAATGGCCAGACCCCATGTTCCAGCTCTTCCTCTTCCCAGAGGTCCCGCCCCACTCCCTTTCACCGGCTCTTTCCAAATAACAGGAGAATTTGTACCCTGCCTCATTATCACATTCCCTTGATTCTAATTTGCCATGAATAGAAGTGGGAGCCTCTACACGAGTAAAAAGTGATACGCATTGATGAGCATGTACTGAGAGTCTCTCACTTCTTCAGACTTCCACCTCGGGATCTCAGCCTCAAATGTTCCTCCCTTTCACTTCCCTTTGCCTGTTATTGCCTACCCCCCACCCACTCCAGGCTGCAGACTGAAAGTCCTCTCTCCCATGACCCCCAGGACTTGGTGGGGCACCCACCCCCTTTTATCCTCCTGTATCATTCCACACGTGTCTTTCAAACCACCCACAATGGTCACTGGTTGTGTGATAATCGTATAGCTTTGGAAGTTACTGTAAACCCTGAGAACACAAGGGCTGAACAAGTCATACCCTTCACTCTATTCCCCCAGCACAGGGGATGCTCAGTTAGTATTTATTGAAGGAAAAGAGGTACAGAAGGGGGAGAAGGTGTAAGGTAGAGGCGACGTGAGCTACCATTAACAGCGGGAAAGATGAAGCCTTTTACAAATAAGCTTTCCAGTGCATATGAAAAATTTAAAGTCTGATCTAACAAAGAGGCCAAGCAGGTTCACCTGCCCTGATGCCTTTTCCAGAACACCAAGGACAGGGGCCACAAACTTTCATGGGAACCCGCTCCAAACCTAGGGGGAGTAAGGGTTCTTCCCAATACTGGAAAAGCATGTTACTTTTTGCCTCTGCTCCACCGAATGAAAAAGGTCCAATTCTTTCCTAAATGTGAAACAAAGAGATAAAAGGTAAGAAATGCAACTTTGGAAGCAGGCACAGTTTATAAAAAAAAAGAAAAAAAAAAAGTCCCTGGGACCAGTTAGTCCCCAGTTGAGATTACTGTTAAGGCACGGAGCTCTGGTGTGAGTGATCTTTAGCTGTAATTGTAATACTCTGTTGATAAAAATAGCCAAGCGTTGTGAGAAATCCATCTGCCTGTGACCATGGGGCATTTAAGATTACCTGGAGAGCCTTAGGCAGAGAATCGGCGGCTCTCTGCTGCTACTGGCTTTAAGCGGCATCAGTTCGAGGAGGATTTCACTGTTTTGTTCTGGAAGCAGTTGGTGAAAGAGAAGTGAGGTAGTGAGACGGTTCCGAGGGGACTTTGTGGGTCTGATAGCCTGTTGCTGGGGAGAGGACAGTAAATTGCCAACTCTGGCTGGGAGGAGGGTCATGATTAACCCTTTCTGGAACCCCATAAGGAAAATGGTCTTCTTTTTAGGGAAATAGTATAAGCTAGCAATTACTGAGCTCTCACTGTGTGCCGGATGCCATGCTAGATCGAACTTTACATCACAGCTTTTATGACTGAGCCGAGAGAAGTTAGGTGCCGGATTCCAATCCTGAGCCCACCATTACTCTGTGTTGCCTCTCAACTTTTCCACTGGACTAAGGAACAGAAAATGGGTGGAGTAATCTTCCAAGCAGTGCTAAGAAACAGAAAAACAATGGACACCAGAGACTCTAGCTAGGACTGGCTGGACAGGGAGGAAGGAAGGAGTCCCAGAGTCAGGCTGGGGATACCAGTGCAGGACAGAGCTTTGCAGGAGTCGCTGGGGCATTTCCTCAAAGACCTGCAGGATGCCATCGTGTTTGTGGGAGAGCAGCGTGGATCCAAGGCATCCTGAGTGCTGGCTGGCCCCCCAGGGCACCTGGAGCCTGCTGACAATGTAGAGGTGGCAGACATTTAGCAGTGTGCACAAGGAGTCTCTCTGCTGGCTATCCCCCTGAAAATAGGACGTCTGACTCTATCAGCCAGGACGTGGTCCTGCGAACAAACCCAAGCTAGTCGAGGTTTTGCAAGTATTAAGGGCTTGAATACAGGGAACCAGAAGCTTTCACAGTCACTGAAGGGTGAGGAGATGCGGGTCACGAAGCACTGATGCGGATGTTTCCCAAGAGCTCATGTTGTGAGCTGCCCACTGCACATCTTGTCTGTGGCTGCCTCCAGGTCATCGTGGCCTCCGTCTCGTTGCTGCCTCCTGCATCTGGCTCTGGCCCTCTCTTGGCAAACTCTCACCTGGAACCGAGCGTGGGGGACGTTCTGGGAAATGCAGTTCTAGCGTCTCTTCCTGGATGCAGGACAGGCCTCCCAAGGAGGAAGTGGTGATGTCCGGTTGAGGATCACCCATCAGCGCCCTGGAACTTCCTGTGACATTGGCACACTGTCATCCGGTCTGCTGTCCCCGCTCCCACTTTTCCCTTGTCGTTTGGATGAGGGGGTGAGACAGGGCAGCTTTTTACCTGGTAAAGTTTCAGAACGGTGTGAGGTGAAGGGCCATTTCAGGCGACTCAGTGTCTCATTGTCCCACCCTGCCTCAGGAGAAACTGCAAGATTCTTGATAAACTGTCAATGGGAAGAAATGAAAATACTCCCCCCAAATTGGCAATGAGGCCCTTCATGGAGACACATGTGTTTGCCTTCTTCATCGCCTACAGTGTGGTTACTAAGAGCCGTTAAAGGGCCCACGTGTGTCCACCTGGTCTGGGAAAAGGTACCACGTCTCCCGCAAGGAATCTGTCATGAGCACCATTGTGGTCATGCCGACCTGGCTGCGCTGAATGGTGGCCGTGGTTGCCTGGGGAGCTGCGTGGGGTGTATTGTGAGCGTCCTTAGGAAGGAGTTAGCAGGATTCATTAGTGATGCCTGACATGAAATCAGGAAGGACAGCAGGATGATACAGGTTTGCTCTCCACACCAGTGCTGCTGTCAGCTGTGGGAGTTGACAGTCTGTGTGGAAGTGCTCATGGGATAGATCTCTGTACCTAAAGATTGGTTGCCCACCTCCTATCAGAAGGAGCCACCAACCTGGACTACAGCTGCATTCGTCAGGATGCCATCCATGGCAAGCAAAACAAGAAACAAAACTCAAGGCGGCTTAAGCAAAATCAGTTAGTTAAAGGAAGTTAATTATTTGGTTGGTTGGGATAGGTAGAAATTCATGGGCTCGTAACTAAAATGTCTAGAGCTATATCTGGCTTCAGGTGCAGTTGGATCTAGGGCTCAGTTGAACTCACCAGGGTTCTCAGTCTCTCGTTTCCCTTGTCTTTGTGTCAGCCCTGTTCTCAAGCAGACCCTCCTCACATGGTGCCCCTAACACTCTCATTTGCGCCGCTTGGCAAACTCAGTGGAAAGAAGCCTCCTTTTTCCTGAAAGTGTCCTTTCAAAGTCCTGGGGAGCTGGCTGTCATTGGCAAAGCTTGGATCGGGACCCACCTGACTATGGAAGAGGAGGGGAGGATGCGTTCCTGTGCTCGTGCACTAGGGGGCAAACCCTACACAAATCCCATGGACTGACACTGGAGGCAGGACAGCTCCCTAAAGAAAATGGTGTGGGTGTGGGGGGAGGGGAGGGTTCTGCCAGCCATCAGAGGGGACGTGGATGCTCAGCTGACAAAAGCAACAGCTGTTATTCCAGCCCAGCTGGAGTCGGGATCAGTCTGGGCCATCTCTGAATCATCTCAGGCAAGTTGCTAACTTCTTTGGACCTCTAGTTACTCATTTGTGTAATGAGTAGGTTTGGTTCAATGGTTCACTCTGCCATTCCAGCTCTAAACTTGTACAAATCTACCCATAATCCACAACCAGATGGACCACACTGGGAGCAGGGTCCATTAGCAACAGTCCCAACAAGTGGATCAGTTACTTATTTCAGGCCTAATTGTGCTGTAAAGCACCGACAGGCAGCCTGAGAAATCTCCCAGCACTGTTAGGGTCTCAATCAGAAAAAGGCAGAACTGGTTTTGAAGGGACGTACTCCACAGAAGTGACTGTGGTCTCTGACCCAGACAAAGACCCTGTTGGATCCTCAATGGAAGATCCCTTCTGCCTGCAATTCTCTTGGAAACGGGGCCTCCGCCAAGCTCATCTGGTGCACTCTGCTCTGGGTAGAGGTAATTATTTTTACGAGGCATTATTCACGTCTAGTCTACCTGAGGGCCACCCCAAATAACGCTTCTCTAGCTATTAAAGGCTTTATCAGGCATGCAGAGTCTCTGGTAGTTTCCTTCAGGGGAAAAGAGAAAGATTCCTCTTGAAGTTTACCACCTCCCGCAGCAATTTGCTGCCCATTTCAGGGCCACATGACGTGGTTGGCACCTGAAAAAAGTACAGTCTTTCTCTTTTAAGTGCAGCCGGAAAATGGGAGTCATAAGTGAAAGTAGGGAACCGGGAGAAGCATTTCCATGCAGCCAAGGTAGCTTTCTTGTTTTGTTGTGAGCTGGCAGACTCCGACATGCTGAAGCAATGTTTTGTCAAATTTCTTAAATGCTGAATGTGGCACTGGCCCAAATGAATGTAGATGTTATTTTAGTGCTAGGAGAGATTTATTTTAATGTACAGTTGTAGCCACTACAAAGGCCCCTTTTTCATCTACTGGGGGCTCGATTCCTTGCTCATTCACTCTGCAACCCCCTCCTCGTTCTAGGGTACTGGTGTATGCCGTGAAATTGCCGAGTATTCCCTCCTTCCCTCTTCATCTCCTAAGGCAGTGACATAAGTGCTGACAATAATTATAATTAAGATGCCTTGTGCACGAAAAAGCAGCATGCAGGGCTCCGTTCCTTTGCACGGCCTGCCTGGAATTCACAGACAGTGCTCCTTGATACAGAGGATGAACCAGCAGCAGAGCTGACCTGCCCAGCTCCAGACTCTGGCAAAGCGGCCCCCAGAGAAGCTTTCCCTTGTCTAGGACCTCGATTCTCTAAGCACAGAAGGAGCTATTCCTTCACGGCTCGCCTCAGAGGTGGGAAATCCATCTGAACTGAGCCTCAGATACCAGTATCTTGCACCTTGATGGAGGCCAAAATAAAGGGAAGGGAAACCATAGAGGAAGCTCTGGCGACATGTGAGGTTTAGCCCAGCCAAGTCTGTGCTTTCAAGGCAAGATGAGGGGAGGGGAGCCACAGACAGAATGGTCGTGGGGGCCTGGGGTGAGCAGGAGGAAGGGGGAATCATCACCAGACCCAGTGGTAGGAGGGAAACTGAAGCCAGGACAGCTCTCAAATCTATCCCATCCATCCAAGGCCCCCTTTTACTAATAATCTGTAATATCCCTTTTACTATCCCAAAATGAGATGCATAGAAAATAGAACCTGTTTCCCCACATGCTGCCGAATGAAACAAACAAAAATTAAAGCACGCTCCAACACTAGAATCAAGAAATGAAAGAACCGTAGTTTATAATATGATAGTATATACTTTAGTATGTAAATGTTTGGGCATAATTACAGGAAGAGACAGAACGAAGTAGTCAAGAGCTTGCATGGGATCTTTGTAGGTAAATGCAAGGGCTGCTGTAGGGACATCTCAGCCCCAAACCCTGCCTCACTGGTGATGGGGAGGGGGGGTGGTCTCTGAAATAGTAAAGTCGTAGGCAAAACAAAATGCACTCATCTCTCTGTTTCACAGAACTGTAGTTACCTTTCTAGAAAATTCCACATGGAAGACAGCCTTCGTATTTAGATGTAAAGCGGAATCCAGTTCAAGGCCCAGATATGGATTATGCTTTCCAAGCGCATCAATCACAGTACAGCACTTGCAAGCACTGGGGTGGGGGGTGGAGGCCTGTCCCGTGAATTGTGGGCCTTCCAGTTATGGACAAACTACAACCCTCCGAAACAGACCCCTCGGGGCAGGGAGGGGTGGGTGCAGCCCAATTGAGAACTAAGAGGAAAGGCTGAAGGCTTCAGGTCAGGTGTGTGGGCTTGAATCCTGGGTCCACCCAGTCCTAGCAGTTGTGTAGCCCTGGTTAAGTCACTTAACTGCCTGCATCTTATCTTTAAAATGGACAGAACAGCCCGTCCCTTAAGAAATTGCTGGAAAAGTTAAGACGGATAATGCTAGCGGGGTTTCAAGTCATTTCAGGCAATTCTCTCCGGTTCATTCATTTTAGGGATTTGTCTTCTACCTTGAAGTCAGGAAGATGGGAGTTCAAATCCAAGTTCCCCCACAGAGTCCCTCCCAGCTTCCAAAGTGGAACTGTCTATTATGAATCATTCCGTTTGGCTACTCAGAAACCTCTGTGCCCTCAGCTATAAAACAGAAGGTGACAAGGACAGTATCTTCCTGGGAGGATTTTATCAAATCTTCAGATGTTAGAGGCTCTCAGCAGAGTTGGAAATGTTCTAGGTAGTTGTGATTATACCAGGTCCACTTAACTTACTTTTAGCAGTAAAGATAAAACATCACATGGGGAGTTGAAGCTCTGTGTCCCTGTACGTAACATGGGACCTGCAAGGGGTCCAGGCCAGCAAATGGGATGAACGGGGGCCTCTGCTAGAGCGGCCAGAACTCCTCGACGTATTGTCGAGTGACAGCAGTGTGTCAGTCCTGGAAGACCTATGGGGAGGCTGAGCTCCAGGGCAATAATGCAGGATATTTACTATATTAAATATCACGCATATTGAATCTACACCACTCTTACTGTATGTCATGTAGTTACATGACACTGAGTAGTCACTATGTGCCTGGCATTGTGCTAGGCTCATGACACGCATGAACACATGTAAGTCTTACAACAATCCTGTGAAGGGTGTATGACTGCTGTCCCATTGTGCAGACTGGAGGAGGGAGCACCCCACCAGGCAGGACTCAGACCCAAGTTCATCTGACATTTTCCAACCCAGATATGAGTATAAGGAAACAGACACAGATGGCAACTAAGAAATCAGTTGGAACTACTAGAATGATGGGCCGAATCACATTGCTGAGGCTTCTCCCCTGCAGAGGTGGGACTCATGAGCTACCCCAGCGCTAATCTACACAGGAGGGGACCGGGGCCCTGCAGCAGCGCTGAGCCCCCAGCACACAGTGGGCACATGGCCCACACTGTGGAGAGAGAAGAGGTACTGGCCATTACTGTGGGGCCCTCAGAGGACCCTGTTCCCCCAAAGCCACTTCTTATAGAAGGAACATCCATAATCCCTTCAGTTAAAGACTGGGGTCCACGTTGAAAGGTCCAGTATCCACGGAGCAGGGGAGGAGGTAAGCAGGAAGCTGCTATGTCTGTTGCTCCCCTTGCCCGTGGGGGAAGCAGCTGGGAAGTTCGGGGTGGCCCGCACACCTGCCCAGGCCACCATTACAGGTGAGGGGCCCTGTGAGAGGGGGCACGGAGCCCAGCCCTGAGCAGGTATGGGGAGAGGCCTCAGACCTGCATCAGATCGCACTCCTGAGGTCCCCCGCTTTCTGAGGTCCCCAGCTTTTGTTACGTTGCTTGTGCTTTTGAGTCATGAACAAGAAAGGACTGTGAATTCTAGCCCGTGTATTTCAGGTGAGCCATCAGTGCAGCTTTATCTGGACAGAAGCCTCAATTACCCTCATGAGAGAGATTCCAGTGGCTCCAGCTTCTCTCTCCACTTTCCCCCAGGGCTCATCTGAGATTGAAGGCTGGGGGAGGCTTAATCATGAATCACGCGGCCATTTCATTCTGGTCCTCTGTCATCGGCCTGTGCACAGGTCAGTGCCACGGCGGCCGCCTCATTCCACGCGAGGGTCATCCCAGAGTCAGGCAGCTCCCTGGGCCCTGTGGGGAGCCTTGGGCTTGGCCGTCTGTGGCCTCCGTGAGGCCCTCCCATTCCCAGCAGCAGCAAGGCTACAAGAGGCCAAGCTCCAGTGTCCTGCCTCTTCCCAGGCCTCCTCGAGAGAGGAGTGTGTGCTGGGGAGTACTTGTCTGTGCTCCAGGAGTCCCCTTGGCTTCAGAACTAGGGTGGAGGAGGGGAAGGCAGACACCTGCGGGACATCATAGCGTGAGTCTTTCCTTCAGGCCGCGGGCACCTTGGATTCTCTTCCCTTTTCTGGTCAGGTCATCTTTCCTGAGACGTCTGTTTGGGGAGCTGGAGGCAGGGTGGAAGGGAGAGGCACCAGCCCAGGCAATTCCCAAGCCACCCCTCCCACCCTGAGATTCCCTGAGGCCTCCATTTTTGAGACTCAAAATCCAGAATTTACTCCTTTGTTCTCTGAGTTTCTCTGTGCCCTCCCTTCCCTGAGGCCCTAAGCATGGAATGCTTTAGCTGAGGGAATGAGAAGAGCCAGGGGGTGCCAGGAAACTGGGAAGAATGTTGGTAACAACTGTGTTTCAAACTGTTATCCCTCAAAGAAAGCATGAAAGGCAAATGATTAACTGCCTAGTGCCTGGAACACAGTGCATTTGCTTGTTCATTCATTCATTTATTCATTCACTCAGTTTTTACTAAAAGCGTAGCAGGCACCATGGAACCTTCGTGGAAAGGATAAGGTCTGTGTCGAGGGATCCGGCTCACCACCGAGACCCCCGTCTACACAGAGGGCTCTACAGAGAGGGCTCTGGGGTGTGGGTCTTGCTGAGAAGGATTTGCATTTTTCTACCAAAGCAGAAAAGGAGGTGCCTGCCCCCCACCCCCACTCCCTACAGCCCCCCTTTGACGCATACAGGGATCTGACCTGTGCACCCTATTCTGAAAACCTGTCCAGGAACCCAGATGAGAGACTCAGGTGTAGCCAGCCACGTGTTTGGGAGCAATCACTTTATGACAGAAGATGGCCTTTCCATCCTCAACATCCACCTGATTAACTTACAGTACAAAACTGGTATCCTTCACTCCGAGGCTGATTTCCAAATATTCTAAGATCCTGAGATTCCAAGTGGTTGAAGAAAAATAGTGCTTCATTACTCCAGAATGCTGTCTGCCTTCTCGTTCTCTTCTCCCTCCCTGCTCATAATCACCTTGTGTACAGCTGTTCTGGAAGCATATCTGCC
This sequence comes from Acinonyx jubatus, assembly GCF_027475565.1. Classification (NCBI taxonomy): domain Eukaryota; kingdom Metazoa; phylum Chordata; class Mammalia; order Carnivora; family Felidae; genus Acinonyx; species Acinonyx jubatus. The sequence goes on along the minus strand of NC_069383.1, from coordinate 142,825,103 downwards.
TTGGGCCAGGTCTGATACAGCCAGACACATCTGCTACCCAGGTGTTTGACTTTGGAATTGGTACCTAGATGGCTGGAGGGAAGGAGGCCCAGTGGCATGCTGGCCTTGTTTCCCAGGCTGCCTTGCTGCAGGAGCTCACTCAATAAGTACATGGTTTTCCTTTGACTGTTTCCATTATTGTCCTTTTTATGTCAGATGAACTGGAGACACTGGGTACAGATGGAGAATGATGGTCTTGTTGATGCACAACTCTGAGGGCGTCATGAAGTGTGCAAGTCTGCTTATGATGAGATATCCCCAGGATAATTACCAGGTTTTGTTTGAACATCATCGAGTCCTGGTCATTGCCCCTGTTAGAAAGACCAGAGGCGTTCAGCTTCTTCACCTGCATTGGCCTTGCAGATGGTCTCTTGCAGCTCTCGGATGCCATAAACTCATCCCCAGCTGGGATTTTGCAGGTGGTCCAAAATGCTCCCTCCACACTCCCTCTTCACCCGGTCCCTGGGTCCTCATAAATTTCTACTCATCCTTGGGTCCTGCCTCTTTACTGAATACTTGCCCTAACTGTACCTGCAGAGAAGGCAGTGTGTTCTCAGAGGCTTTTAAGGTAATGGGCCAATCACCTAAACAAATCGGTCATCAATATCTGGAAAAGACAGAACCAATGTGAACATTCTGATAATTGTGCAAATATTCCGGATTGTTTAAATAGAGAATGATGGGTGACTTCTCTTGAAACCTCCAGTCTGCATTTTGTCTGAAAAACAAATAAACACCCACAAAAACACACAGAGAGAAGGTGCTAGAACTCACGGTTGTGGAAACCTCTTTGGCTTTGCTCCGTGAGGCGAAAACAAAGTTGACGATCACTTCCTGACAGGGATGCTTAGGCCTGTAACTTACCTCTCTGATTCTCGGTCTTCTTACATGTAAAGTGTGGCTGGGAGTACTGTTCACCTTGTACAGTGCCGTGAGGATTGGCTGTGCAGTATCTAAAGCTTCAGTTACTGGTATTATTTTTTAAAAGTTTATTTATTTACTTAGAAAGAGAGAGCATGAACAGGGGAAGGGCAGGGAGGTGGAGGGAGAGAGAAAGAATCCCAAACAGGCTCCGCACTATCAGTGCAGAGCCCAACGCAGGGTTCGAACTCATGACCTATAAGATCATGACCTGAGCTGAAATCGGGAGTGAGTGGGACACTTAACCCACTGAGCCATCCAGGTGCCCCTACGGTTATTATGTGATATAATTCCTATGATTCGATTTATAAACTAATTTCCATCATGGAATATACTGTGTGTAATTCCAAGACATGTCTGGTGAGCAGGGGAACATGTTTCATGAAATAATTCACATGCAAGCAAAATCACAACGTGCTGACACTAAGGTAAAATGACAGAGCCTTCAGGTTGAGGGTATCTGGCAAGATGTAGATGAGATTGACGTGCCGATGGCAAAACTCGGGTTCTAGACTTCCCTGGGTCAGGAGCAGCCAGCAACAAGACCAAACCTCTGTGTCCCATCCCCGGTGCCCCTGGCTCCACGAAAGTCCATCATCCCTCACCTCCTCACAGAAACCAGGCGGTCCCCACCTTCACCTGCCAGCATTTGCAAGATCTGTTCACATCTCACACCTGTCCCTTGCTGAGAACCTTTCCGTGGCTCTCCATTTCCCTCAGGACAGTGTGCAAACCACCTGAATAGCAAAGGTGGGTCTCCTGAGAGAGTAAACTGTCTGAGAGTAGCTGACGTCACCATCAGCACCGCATCCAACTGTCCAATCACTCACTGATGCATATTCACAAGGCCTGCCTGGGCTGGGCATGTTTCCTAGATACAGGGAATACAGGTATAAACATCCTCTGCCCTCGAGGGGCTTACCCCTCATCAGGTAGGAACGAAACACAATAAATAGCACAGAATATAACTTACTGCCAAGAATTGATAAATCCTTTGAAGAAAAATAAAGCAGGTTTGCCTGTGTAGACAAAAAAAACCACTGGAATATCCTGTAGACCAAGAAAAGTCAGTGCTGTTCCCTCCTGCAGTAAAGGAGAACACCACCCTGCCAGGGTCTTAATATGACCCCATAAGGGAAGGTGAAAAGGTATTTCTAGGGTTCTGGGGTCTGGAGGGTCTCTCAGTGTGGGATCGGATTGGGAATGGGCTGCTTTAAGGATGGTGGACTTCTCAAGTCTTGGTTTGATAAATGAGCACTTTCCCTATGGTCAGGAGCGGTCTGTTGCTCAGATAAATTGCTTTGGGGGAAGTTTCTCAAGCAAATCATGAGGTATTTTTTACTTGTTTACGGCCTTACATTTCTGGGCAAGAATTTTCTGGAACAAAGAGCAAAGTCACGAAAGTCATGTTGATGGAGGCGGCCTTGGTTCCCAGACCTGATGTTTCGCTGCAGGACACAAGTACCTCAGTGCTCTCAGGGCTCAGCCTGCAACAGAGGTCACCCCAGGTCTTTGACTGGGATGCGCCGCGTGACCCTCAGTGTAGGGTTGCCAGATGTCGCAAATCAGAAGTATTTTATCTGGCGACCCTATGAGAGACTGTTGTGAATTTTTCAGTGAATTGTCTGCATATGAAATCTAGATTTTCAGCTTCTCCTTCAGCATCAGAATAGCCTATAGCATCCAGACTATATTCCCACAAGGCGTCAGCTGAGCTGAGCTGCTCCCTTCATACCAGCACAGGGCTGTTTCTCATTCACCGCCCTTCCCACCCAGTCCTGGAAAGATCTGAGGTGGGGAGCTCTGGGATGGACTCAGGCTCGCTCAAATGAGCTGGGTGTGCTTACCCAAGTCCCCTTCCTTCCCTGTGCCCTGGAACATGAGCCGAAGGCTCAGAGGAGCTGGATGTGTCCCTCCAGCCCTGTGAGCCACCCACGTGGATATTTTAGCACTGCTTTGCATTAAATACAGTCACAAACATCCAACTCAGAGGTGTTTGGCAAATAAATGTGACCATTCTATTATGGGTTTTGAAATGTTTGGAAATCTGACCCTTGATTTTGTTATAATCTCTTTGGTAACTGTTATTAGGTGGTGACCTAATAAGAAATTATTAACTGGGGAGCTATAATTTGGAAGCTTATAATTTTCTTAATGGACATTGATTTGTGTAACCTGATTAAAATACAATGAAGCCTGAGGCTTAAATGTTTTATTCTGAAAGGCTGAAAAGATGGGAATTGACTCTAGAAATGTATTGGCTCCAAAACTTTATTGAAATAATATTATTTGAAGAGTTTTGTGAGCATAAAACAATGTGACAAAAAATAGTCAATGCCAGCTCCCGTGGCCTCAGAAAGCTGAGGGAATATAGGTTTCTTCAGATGGAGTCTGGAAAAATGCTTCCAGATTACCTCAGGAGTGGAAAGGAAGTTATGATTCCATCCCACGGCCCCGCTAATTCTTTTCAGCATTGATTCTGTCAAGCAATTAGAATCAAAATGGAGGAAACATTCATAATTGTCACTTATTACGCTTTCCCTGAGGTGACTACTCCCGAGAAGCTTCGGCAGGACGAAAACAAAGCGATTACCAAAGAAATCTGCAGGCAACTGATGAGGCCTTCCTACACACATTCCCAGAAGCCAGTCACAGACAGGGTGGGGATGGTTCCAGATTAAAAGAGGCTTCCACAGCTATGAGTCTTCAAAGAAAATCTTTTGCTATCACGTTGTCAATCGAGTGATAATGAATCTTGTTTCCACTCCCTCTCTCTTACCACAGGCGTACATCATGGGGCTCTTGGTTACTTAAAAGCATGTACAAGACAGTCTACCCCTCCCCCCTCCCGCACTGTACCACACAGAACACTTCAGAAGTGAAATATGTACTCGGTTTGGGGATGTATTTAAAACACCTCCTCCCCTTTTATCATTGTATTTCTTCAGTTGGTATAGGTTAAAATATGAGGTGTGTCTACTGCTCTGAGGATGTTGTTTCCCCCCCCCCAGTTTCTGAAATAATACCATACCTTGGAGATTAATGTTCAGGCTTTACCAAGATTATAATAAACAAATATTGCTTTGATCTAAATATTTTTCAAACGGTTGTTGCTGATTGCTCTCTCTCCCCTATAATCTTTTAAGAAAGGCTTTGGACTTGGCTGTCTGACACCCAGGGGGACATGAAATCAGCTGCCTTTCCTTCCCCCTCATGGTGAGGATACTCTGTTCTCAGTTTCACCCAAATTAGTCCCAGGATTTCAGTTGTCTTTTTTGTCCAACATTCCATCATGCAATTCATTAAAATCTTCACATGAAATATTTAACAGATGAGTTATGTCATAATTCACATTACGGCTCTAAATTGTTATTCATGTGGTAAGTCATTTATCCTGGACATTAGCAGACCTCTGGAATGGGCTTGTATTTGATGTAAGGAAGGTTAGAATTCTTTTCCTCAACACCCCAGAACTGTGGCCTTATTCCAAACCCCCCGTTGATCGTGAAATATTCCCCCAAAAGTGACATGCAGATTCATTTGTTAGTTCGGCTTGCAATTAACTATGTTGAAAATAAACAGAAGAAAACATTTAAACAAATGTGGCCTGGCTAACAGCTATTACAGTTGACCGTTAATTAAGGCAAGTTGGAATCCAAATGTGCCAGCCCTTGTTACTGTCACCGCTAGCAATCATTGCCATTGTACACAAAGGAACGAAAAATCAGGGGCTCTGTCAAAGGGGGTTGAGGACAGGATGGGCGATATTAAGCCAGCCGAGTAAAAATAGCCACTACCTTGCTTGAGAAGTGTAACCAGCAGGAGCTCATTTTCTGGAAGAGATAACAAACGTATGGCCAGCATTTATTTGTAGAATGTAGGTTTTGAGAAAACTTGTCCCACTCAGGGTGCCTGGGTGGCTCGGTCGGTTGAGTGTCTTTTCCACTCAGGTCATGATCTCACAGTTTGTGGGTTCGAGCCCCGTGTCAGACTTTGTGCTGACAGTGCAGAACCTGCTTCATATTCTCTCTTCCTCTCTCTCTCTGCCTCTCCCCTGCTCGTGCTCTCTCTGTCTCAAAAATAAACATTTAAAAAAAATTTAGGAGCACCTAGGTGGCTCACTCCGTTAAGCGTCTGACTTCAGCTCAGGTCATGATCTCACAGTTCACGGGTTCAAGCCCCACATTGGGCTCTGTGCTGACAGCTCAGAGCCTGGAGCCCATTCTGGATTCTGTGTTCTCTCTCTCTCTCTCTCTCTCTTTGCCCCTCCCCCTCTCTCTCTCTCTCTCTCTCTCTCTCTCCCCTTCAAAAACAAATAAACATTAAAAAAACTTTAATTTTTTTAAAAAGCAAAATAAAAGTCCCACTCTTAAGTAATGAAATACATGGGGTATTCTTAGCAGATATTTTATTTATTAACTTATTATAGTTTCAATTTTCTCTGATAAAGATGCAGTTGTCTACATATCCCTATCAATGGATTGGATCTATTACAAAAGACTTCTCTTTATGGGCCACACTAACTCAGGGTCACTCTGGAACCTTTCTCTGCCTGAGCACTGGGATGAAATAGTTGTCACATGCTGCCATCAGTGACCACTCGGTTGAGAAGCTTTGTTTGTTAGGTACCCTGTTGGATGAACACATGAAGCTGCCAGACTGGGGACAATAAACTTCTTGGATTCTATATGCAGACCTGTCTAGCCTTGTCCTGAGTGTGCATAAGTGATCACAGTTCCAGAAGGGGTGCGTGAAGGCCTTGAACGATAGAGCACAGCTTTCCTTAATATTAGGGGCCGGGGGCGGGGAATCCACTCTAAAAGCTTGCTCATAGACATTTCTAGCAGTGAACAGGATGGATTTATCCTGGGTGGATTTTTTTTTGTTCAGTCTCAATATATTGGCACAAAAAGTTGTATGTAGTGGTGAAATACAAGAATAACGGGTAAAAACTCTGGGAACAAATCATAGCAGGAATGCTGACAGCACTATCAAGCCTTTAGAGTGTTCGAATACACACCATTTTATTTTGTACCATTTACCCCCATCCCGCAAAAGTTCTGTGCAGAAGCTAAAGCTGGTATGACTGTCTTTTCAGGGACAGAGAGGTGAAGTAATACATCCTTTGCACACAGCAGTCTTAGAAACAGGGTTCACATCCAGTTCTTTCAGTAAAACTTTTCCTGGTTATAATTGGTTGCTGGCGGCTGGATTGTTCTTCTGTCTCCTGGATGAGCTCTCAATGTGTATCTGAATATACGGTATGGCTGGGAGAGTGGGCAAATGGAAGTAGGGGTGTCTGTGTGATCTTGCGTGCCAGGCATGGTGAGCACTATTTTACAAACCGGATTTGTGCTCCTAGGGGTATGTTGCAAGTTGAGGCCAAGCCCACAGAAAATTATTTCTAAATGAATACAATATGAAAAAGTTATTTTATTTCTAATTTTACATGTAACATTGTTCTTTGGCGGGTCTCGGATTACACTTGAATGCATGTCTATTAACCTGATATGAGATGCATGCATGATTTCATCTTGAATGCATTTGAATATAATAGCACTGGAAATGTAATTTGTATTCTCAAATTTTATAAAGCAAAATAAATAAATCTTGGGGGTGGTAGCCACATTGAGCATATTGCATTGATTTCTTTGGGTTTCTCTCAAACTAATTACCAACTTCCCCTTGTAAATCCAGGTCTTCTCACACTGGCAGTTCTAAATGATCTAAATCCTCCATACCTAAGTCATCCTCGTTTCTTGCACCTCCAGGGAGTGGGTAGCATGGACAGCTCTGTGGAGAACTTTACCGTTGATCCTTAAAGAGTGCTAATACCCAGTTCCTCTCTGATGCTCCTGCTATCAGTGATCACTGTCCAATAGAACTCTCTGTGATGATGGAAATGTTGTCGAACCACATGATCCACTATGGGAGCACTAGCCCCATGTGACTATTGAGCCTGAAAATGTGACTAGCACAACTCTGGAAGTAAATTCTTAATTTTATTCTATTTTAATTAAAATAGCCACATGTAGCTGGTAGCGACCAATCTGGACAGCACAGAGCTGGAGCATTTGAGGTGTCTGTCCTGATTCAAGCACACTAGTCACTGACATCCCCACGTGAAATGGCTACGTGTTTAGGTGCATGGATGATGCTCTGTGCTCATCTATATCCACTTGGGAATCCTGAAGTGCCATCCTCTTTTCAGTGATTTGACTGCCCTCTCCAGGTCCCCATCCCTGGCTGTTTTGTCTTCTTATCAGTACACCCACCCCCTCGCACATACTGGGTTTCTGATAAATATGAGGAGGAGAAGGAGGAGGAAGTAGGTAGTAAGGAAGTTACAAAGTTGAGGAAGGAGGAAGCCTGGAAGATACTTCACTGAAGGTATGTGGTCTGCATTGCTGGGATGAAAATCTGTACCGAGGCCCTCCTGGAGTACTGAGGAGAGTTACAGGAAAAGTCACCTGAGTAATTCAAACCAAAAGTGATGTCAGTACTCCAGATGCCTGAATTATCTCCTGTGAAAGGGCCTGGGGCTCTTTGGGATGGCAGTTCTCGCAAAAATGGTTTTGTTGTTTTGCTGATTTCCAAAGACCTTACCAGTATCTGGGCGTCACTGTCCTAGAGGCACACACAATATTGGCACATTGGGAAGGGCCCCAAAGGATACCTTTTTCTGGGTCTATTCCACTCCTGAAGGTGAGTAAGGTACCACCCTATGCTGTCATGGAAAAAGGGGCTCTTGTTCTATGGTCATGGTGAAAGCCCCTGACAGGGGGTCTGGGAGCTTTTGTACTCAAATGGAAGTGAGGAGAACCCATGAGCTCCAGGAGAAATATGTTGATGATTTTCTGGACTGCCTAAAAAATTTCAAACCCCAGGAATGGTGTTTTTATTTTCTGCATTCTCTTTGGGACTTGGGTTTCACTAAAGCATTTTCTGTCCTTGTTTTCCTTATTAAATTAGCAAGATTGACTTGAATCAGAGTATACTGTTATGGCTTAAAATGTTGTTGAAAGAGCAAAATAGACAGGCATGACAAATATCTTGGGTTCCATTTGGGATATGTGAGGGGTGGGGGAAGAGAGTGGGACTTGCTGAAGTAATAATGATTTTCTTCTGATAAGAGTTGAAAAAAAAACCCATGTGAAACAAAGATAAAGGAAAATAGTGAAAGGAATCTAAATTTCTGTTTGTGGAAGCTCCTATTTGTTTTCTTGAATAGAGTCGGGTAGAGGATGCTCCTTAAGCATTTTTGTCTGTTTGGCGGGGAAGTGGCCGTTGGTGAGGGGTGGTATTAGGTTTTTTGTTTTTCTTGTGGGTTTTTTTGGTGTGTGTTTTTTCTCTCCGCTTTAAATCATTTTCATGCTTAAGAGATCATTAGCCAAATGTACCAAGTGGCTGGAGGTGCCTAACACTTCTTGTCCTCTCCCACTGTCTGGACCGTTTCCCTAGTATTTCCTCTTCAAGGCCTCCATCATGGACTTTCTAAAATATCGATCTGTGGTCCTGCCATATCTCTGCTTAATCTTAAATGGCTCCTCAGACCCCATAGCAAGTGTCAACAAACTTTTTCTGTGGAGGGCCAAATAATGTGAATTTTAGGCTTTGTGGGCCATTCAGTCTCTGTTGCAACGACTCAGCACTGCCGTCACACCATAGACAGTGTGGAAACAGATGCGTGTGGCTGTGTTCCAATAAAACTTTATTTATAAAAAGAGGCTGGATCTGGCCCAAGGCCTGCAGGAGACTCTTTAGATGCGTGGGCCCAACATTCAAGACCTTCAGCTGTTTGACCTCAACCTGCACAAGCATGTCCCCCACTCCCATTCCTTCAGCCTCAGAAGAGACTGTGGTCTTTTAAAAGGCTGCATCCTTTCATCTGTGCTGTTTCCGTGCTTGGATTACCATCTTGCCTCTGCTCTTACTTTTCCTGCCAGTCAGGTCTCCAGGTGTAACCTTGCACAAAGCTCCTGCCAGCTCTCCCAGGCCAAACCCGCTCCATCTATTGTGCTCTTCAGCCCTGTGTGAAGTCTCTGACGTTGCCTTTACCATGTGGCTACACCACAGCTAGACACCATGGGATTATGTGTTCTCCTTCCCCTTAGCACCCAACTGAGAGCTCAGCATAGGGAAGGCCACTGAACAAATGGTCATGGAGTTGACTTGCCAATGAGCTTGTGATTCCCTTAATCACAGAGAAGTATGTTAGCTTGTAGGCGAAAATGCTACGAAACCAGATGTGCTACCGGGAGCCAGGGGCCAGAGTTGCTGACAGGGGCAGGGGGGGTCAGCCAGCAAAAACACAGCCAGGGCAAAACCAAGCAGATGTGGTAGTCAGGACTTCAGACAGCCCTGTGGCATCGACCTCACGGCCCACATGGGGGTGCGAGGAATGAGGAGCAAGGAAAGCGGTGTCTAGTTTAGGGCATCGGGAGCAGGGAAGGGACACAGCATGCTGGAGGGGGATCAGAGAGAAGCAGCCCACATGATTAATGGGATGGAGGGGCTGACTCAGGAGGAAAGATTAAAGCACTCTGAGGAACTGGGGTGCAGGCTGAAAGGGGCAGATGATAGCAGGCTTCAGGAATGTGAGATGGATAAACACCCAGGAGGGAATAGCAAGCTTCATTAGGGAGGTGAAAATTGGGAGGGGGGGGGGCGTCCATCAAAGGATAGAAGGGGTTCTCAGAAAGGGCATGGGCTGCTGATGGGGAACCCAGGTGAGGATGGGTGGGCCAGGGGCAACTCTGGGCTACTGGAACAAGAAACGCCATGGAAAGGCCACTGTGGGGTGACGCTTTCAGGAAGCCCTGTGCTTTATCCTTTAGCATCTAGAAGCCTGCCATGGTTGTTGGCCATGGTCTTCACAAGTGGCCTTAGAATTACTGACTGCCAGCCTGGGAAGAGCTGGCTGGGGACCAATGCCAAGGAGAAGCCGCACAGAGAAGCACATGGAAGATGAGAGAGAAACTCACCTCCACTCTCCTCCTAGACACCAGTGAGTGGATGTCGCAACGTGAGGCCCTCTGTCCTGAAGTCAGCTCTCTGCTGCCCACACCCTCCCTGTCGTTGGTAGAACCAGAGAAACTCCTCCAAGCCGCTTCTTAAGGGCAGGCCCTCACCTCTGCCTGCTGTGGATCTGAGCAAAGCCCAGCCTGCTCTGCAGTGCCCTCGGTTGGCCCCTCCCCAACTAGGATACGGCCTGTCAGGCGTTTGGGAAGGTCAGATTTATTGGAAATAGCAGCACACAGCCTCCAGCCTCCAAAATCACATTCCTTGAGGTGTTCTCTGAAATGTTCTCCAGGGCCAGGAAGAGCAGCTTGTGTTGCAGTCTGACAAAGTGGTCCACGTGGTGGCAGGTCCCCCACAGCCAGTTTACTAAGGCCTATGGAGCGGCCGTGCTCAACCCTGGCTGCACATTAGAATCACTAGAGGCTGTTCTTCAGTTATGCTAGGGCACCTGGGTGGCTCAGTCAGGTAAGCATCCAACTCTTGATTTTGGCTCGGGTCATGATCTCACAGTTCATGAGACTGACCTCCACGTCTGGCTCTATGCTGCCAGTGCAGAGCGTGCTTGGGATTCTCTCTCTCTCCAGTCTCTCTCTCCATCCCTCCCCTTGCTCATGCTCTCTCTCTCTCTTTTAAAATAAATAAATAAATTTTAAACGAAAAAATCTTCATTCAGCTACCCATGCCTAGACATCACTCCGAGGAAATCTAGTTTAAATGGTCTAGGTGTGGAGGGAGAAGGCATCCCAGGGATCAGTCCTTTCTAAAAAAGTTCCCCGGGTTCCAACGTGTGGAGAACTACCACTGCAAAGCCTCTATTTGGATGTGATTATAATTCATATTGATATTACTCTTTTTTCTCAATAACTACTGACTGTAATGTCACCTGAAAGGTTTTTTAAAAGGCAAGCATTTACCGATGGGTCATCTACATGCTCAGCACCTTGCTGGGGGGCAGGGATCCAGTGGGGAGCAAGATCAGGTACCTGTCCTTTGAGAGCTTATGGTCCAGAAGGTGGGGAATGCTTTGAGCAAAGCCACGTGAATCCAGAGTGCTGAGATGGTGCATTCCAGAGACTTCCCATTCTGCGTTTTGCGGCCATGTTCACTCTAGCCTTATCCTAGAGGCTGAGTTTCTAAGTCCAAAGGTAGAAGATGAGTCCCTCCAAATGTGCATACCTCAGTCAACCTTGACTCTCAGGCTTGCTTCAACAATTTTTCTAATAAGTAGGAATGCACTTGACGGTTATAAGAGTAACAGGCCAAGACTTTCATAAATCTTCAGGTTCCTGAAGTTAGTATGGCAACGATTACCTAACTGGGGGATTAAACATGGTGGCATGTGGGATCTTAAGAGTATTGAGTGAACTTCCCCCACACCCCAACCATGTCTTTCCTTTGATGGGTACTGTTATTTAGGTTGAAGTTACTTTAGGTATTTAAGTAAAAGAAAACGTGTGGAAAGATAAATAACAATACTGGTGGTGTGCAGATGTGGCAAAAATGGGGAAGTCGGTGTGCAAAAGACTGAAGTTTGCAGAGTTGCACTGGGACCAGTGGCGTCCCGCGTGGAATCCAGTGTTTCCAGCACAGAATCGCATTCTTTCTTTCCAAACTCCTCTAACATCTTCTTACCATCTGATGAGCCTTCTGCTCTGCCTTGAGCACTTTCCAAAATGGTTTCAAGAGTTACATCATTTTGGCTTCAGGGAGAGAAACAGTGTGAGCTTGTTCCTGTCCTGATTCTAAGGTTCCACCAAATGTTACTTCCCAAAGTTTCAAGTCACTTTCCTAACTTCTCTCTCTGTATGTTTCTCTCACTGGAACTGGCATGCGCTGTTGCTCAAGGGAGCTTTTCATGGCCAAACAGAATTGTGTAATTCCCTCAAAGTTCCTGGGGAGAGAAAATCATCGAGATGTGGATACTGGGGGCCAGTTTAACGAAGTCACATCATAGCAAAGTGACTCCCTTCCAAACACCAGCCTCGTGACAAGTGCTTTCCAAACGTTGTATCTCAAAAACACATGCATAGTATACATTTTACACATGCAAGTTCATACAGTAATAACTGAAACAAGAACCCAGAAGAAGCAATCGTTTTCGAAATAGACTTTATTTTTTTCATTCCTGTTTTTAGCCTGGGTTTGGGAGGGGAGTGACCACAAGTGTATGAATTTTAGAAACACACAGGTAATGTGTCTCCAAAGAGTCATCAACAGCTCTGTGCGTATAATTAGCCTTGAGAATTCCTTACCTGAAAGGTAAAATGTCTTAGTTGTAGGCTTCACTGTAAATTTAGTTTTTAAGTTCTTATCTGGTATGCTTGCATCAACTTTTCCCCGTGACAGATAACTTTCAATGATAATCTTAAGTAATTGTGGGAAGGAATCTCTAATGCCTTGTTTTATTTATAATTTGTCCCAGCTGTAGGCATTCAGATGAAACTTGAATTTTTCCAGAGGAAGTTCTGGACTGCCAGCAGACAGGTAAGTTATAATCAGCGTATTGAAGCATTAGAGACACTGTTATTATACAGGTGTTCACATTTGGGGACCCGGAGCCTAAAGTGCCAGATTTCCGATGAATGTTTGTAGAATGAACTGCTGGCCGCTCAGATTACCTTTCATTTCACTGCAAAATAAAAGGCTGTCAGCATGTTAGACAGCACATGCTGGGAAAGAAGGCAATTTGCTCCTACAAAATGTTTTAATTGTGAAATCAAGATAGTGATCTTCCAAAGGAGCAGTTTTTCTTGTAACTATTGGTGACTTTTATGAATTTCCACAGTGATTTTTTCCTAACTTTGCGGTGCCTGGTTATCTATTTGTGAATTTCCTTATTGCAGTTTTGAAGGCCTTCGCATAACTAGATCTGACTAAGCATGCATCTGACCTCTTTGACCAGAGAGGGCTTCTATGCCTTGGAAAATCTGGAAGGCTTCCTTCTTTGCACTGTGTTCTCTGTATTGAGCAATCTCAGTAGTATTTGTGTAGCGATTCAGTGGAAATGGCAATTTTTCCCCAATTCTAAATGTTGGGGGTAATATATTATTTCTTACATAAATACTTAAATAAACACTTTAGGAAAGTATAGATTAAGACAGGAGTGTTTTTAAAGAGTCACTAGCCTTTATAAATTGTAAATTAAATACTCACACAGTGATATTTTTTGTTACTCAAAGATTTGAGATCTTAAAAAGATATCAATATTGAATGGCAACATAAGTTAAAATAGGCAACATAAATTAAAATGAAAAAGAGTCAGTTCCCCCCAAAATTGTTTTTTATATGACTATTTGGAGTTGGTATTGATCCTAGGGAAAGCAGACAATACTCATCTTGGAGCATTTCCTTTGTTTGTTTGTTTGTTTCTTTTTGAGAGAGAGAGAGAGAGTATGCAGGCGCATGTGGGAGGGGTAGAGTGGGGGTGGGGAGAGAGAGAATCTCAGCCTCAGCCTGGAGCCCAACATGGGGCTTGACCCCACGAACCATGAGATCATGACCTGAGCCGAAATCAAGAGGACGCTTAACCGACTGAGCCACCCAGGTGCCCCATTGGAGCATTCCCTTTGGATGAAATTTGGTTTTTGCATGAAAGGCAAGGAAATAGCTTGTTCTTGAATAATTAAGTGGCAGCCATAGCAAATTCTGGAATGTCCAAGTAACAATACCTTTCCCCTTGCTTTCCCCCCACCGCACAGTGTGCCTCTCTGGATGGCAAATGCTCCATCAGCTGTGATGACGAGGTAAGAGGGCCCCTGGCCCTGTTTCTGCCCTGGTCAAGGGGAGGTGACAGAGGGTGCCTTCTCAAAGAGGAAGTGCCTCTGTAAAAGGAGCCATGTCTGACAGATTGCTTGGACCAAGCTCCAAAAACTCAAGCACATTTGCTTTCTTTTCTTTCTTTTTTTTCTTTCTTCCCCTAATGAAATAGTTTATAAGACTTTGAAAAATGTGCTTAAATGTCCCATGGATGGCACTTTTAGAATTTTGGCATTTTATAGGAAATAATACAAATTGCTGCCATTTGAAGCTCACATGACAAGTCTCACAGCTTTTGCCCCATATGTTATCTCTTCTCATCCTGGTAGTAACCCAATCAAATGGGTAGGAATGATCATCCCATTTGGCAGAGGGGGAAACTGAGGACCAGACAAATGGCTTGCTTAATTTCATGTAACAAATGAGATGAAAATGTAAGGAGTTGAAAACTCAGGATTTTTTATTCTAGCATAGTGTTCTCTCCCACACCTCCTTCCCTCCCTTCCTTTCTTTTTATCTCTCTCTCTGTTGCTCTTTTGGGAAGAGGGATTTGAATCCCACCCGTGAGCAATAAGAGAAAAAAATGTACCACTGCCATAAATCTACCCCTCAGACTTATGTTTTCACAGCATTTAATCCTGTACACTCTCTGCCCCATGATTTGGAGCAAACAGGTATGTAGAGGCCTTCCGTGGTGGCTCAGGTAGCCTTTCTTTCGCTGCAGTAACTAAAACATTAGTCAATACATAAACCGGAACTTATAAATAATCATATTTATATTCCTTCTGGTTACCACAGGGATTCAACAAATCCTAACCAAATATAATGTCAACACAGAAAGCATAGATTAGGAATATATTTCAAAAAAGTAGGCAAAAACAAGGAGAGAAGTATAAAAGGGAAGCCGGGATGAAGTTAAACACAAAAGGCTCAGTCCCCAAAGATCATTGTTATATGAATCACTATCCAAAGACTAAAAGCCAATCAATTAGCTTTTGAGCAGAAGTCCAATTTTCTTTGACCATCAGATCGAAAATAATTTTCCTTTAGGAAAGAACATTTTGTGACACCTTATGATCTATGCCCTCTAGTAAGTTAGAGAATGCCATTCAGAAGACACTCAAGAAGCCTCAAACCTCTCCTCTGCCTTTGAGACATTTATTATCATATTGGGGTACTCAGCTCAAGACAACATGGCTCAATAATAATATTGGTTAATCAGTGCCACGAGACCCTGTGTTAAGCCCTTCACTCATATAGTAGGTACAATTACTAATCCCAATTTATGGCAAGAGAACTAAGGATAGTTTGTTGGTTAGTTGGGTGACTGGATGGATGGTTGGTTGGCTGGTGGGATGGATGGTGTTTTGGAGAGTTGATTGGTTGATTGGTTCCTGGGTAGTTGGATGGATAGATGGATGAACAGTTAAACAATTTGATGAATAAAACCTGAGGCAGTCATTTTCCTATATCCTCACTGCCTCTGTGCATCCTCACATATAAAAGTAAGTGGGAATGGGTGCCACTAACCAGAGTTAGAAACATCTAGTATCTATTTGTTGTTCAATGACTGAATTCACAGGTCATATAGCACAGTGGTTAAACGAGCAGGCTGCAGAGTTAGAACAGCCGGCTTGAAATTGTGGCTCTGACAGTAATGAGCTGTTGTCCTTGAGCAAGTTTCTGAACCTCTCTGTGGGGATAGGAATATCCACCTCACAGGGTAATGGCGAGGAATGAATGAGATAATGTATGGAAAATGCATGGTACAGTTCCTGGCAAATGGTAAACACTCAATAAAGGTCAGCTATAAACCAAAAATGTCAACAGGCTTTTTCTTCCCTTAGAGTTAGTGGCTCCCCTGAATCTAAAACCTCAGACAGCAATGGCATATGCCCTCTAGGAGTATTGGCAGCCTCCCCTGGGCCCAGTGAGCACAGCACACATGCCTTCCTCACCTCTAATGATCTTCTTCAGCGGTCACTGGGATAAGCCCTCCTATGAATGTCATGGAAAGGCCCACATACTTGGAAAATTACACATTGAGTTTGCTCTCATTTCTGAACTTGATCTGATGCTCAAATATCGTCATCCTGCACTGTGAAACTATCATCCCTTCCCCATTTTTGACTCTAAGTTTGGCTTCAGGCAACCAGTTGACATAGTTTCACATGGAAATGCCAATCCTGCTTTCCCACCAAAGTCCCTTCCCACCTTTCAGCACACTCTTTCCATGTGTCATTCTCCTTTCATGACTTTTAATTAAGCCTTTGAGACTATGTCCCTCCCTCTCCCCCAACTGCCCTCGAGTGATGAGGTCCCCATTAAAAACAGCTGTGGGGACTCATTAAGTTCACATGCTCTGGCTTCTCCTCTGCACTGAAGACCTGGCCCAACTCCCTCAGACTTATCAGACACGCTTTGCTTTGGACCCATTCCAGCCCTTCTGTCTCCCTCCATCAGTAGACTCCCTGAGCCCTGGCTGGAGTGCCCTGGGCTGCTGGGTGGAGTCAGTATGGCCAGATATCTTCCCATCTGGAAGAGTAGACATCCTTAGTTGGCCCAGGAGGTGCCTGAGCCATGTGACTTGGAGGGCCTGGCCGTGGGTCTGACTGAAGACTTTTGAGGAGCTCCATTCCATCCTGGGTGAATGTCAACTTTAGAGATCCAGAGGCAGTACTTCACACACTCATTCATTCCCTCCAGACATGTTTACTAAGCCCTTTTATGTCACCCCTGGGGATTCAATGGGAAGTAGAGTCAGAAATGGCCTCTTTCCTACTGGAACTGACTGATTAGCAGGGAAGACAAGTGTACGTGATTATCCACTGTGATAAGTGCTGTGAATTAAACGAAAGGGGTGATCTGGGAAGGTTTCTCTGAGGAGATAACATGTAGGTCAACTGAAGAGGGAGGAGATGACATTGAAGACAGTGCCTGAAGCCAGAGAAGAGCTTCACGGGCAGAGAATACCACGTGCAAGGCACTGGGGTGGCCGAGGTTACTGCACTCTATGCAAGCGTGGTTGGCATTCGGATGGAAATGGAGAAGGAAAGTCCTGCCCACCTCTAATCTCAGCCTGACCTGTGGCACCGTTGTCTCACACTCTCATTTTCTTCTCCCACTCATCTTTCCAACAGCCTCCCTCTCCTAATGAGAGCACCAGAATATTTGCAAGGAGAGTGGAAGATGAGAACGTTCTCCCCTACTGGGGCAATTTGGAGGAGATGTTGGGGGCAGTGAGTGGATCTAAAACTTCGTATTCCAGCGCAGCTGCTACCCTTGCTTGTCCAGAGGAGTCAAGATAATAATCAATGACTGGACTTTGTAAGGCCTTGTAGGCATTTCCTCTGGAATCTGAAGGGTCTCCTCGAAGTAGGACAGACTCGGGAAGGGCTAAATCCAAGCCACCTGGTGCCTCCATGTCTAGAAAGACTCCAGTCAGAAGGGGGTTTGACAGTCAGTGCAGTAGCTATTGAGGGCAAGGGCACAGGGGATCCTACCAAGCACTTCTTTCCAAAATAACCACTTTGCAACAAATTGTTTAAAAGACAGTATCTTGATAAAGATAGTTGGCCAGTGATGAATAGATACATCATGTGGTGTGAAGTAAGGGTCAGACTGCTCTACAGCTGAAATATTAGGGTTGAAATTGTGAGACGTGGAGAAAAGTAGTAAGGAGTGACCCCTTACAGTGCACACCTGGAATGCAGAGACCCAGGCCCTACCCTCAGATGGAAGAACCAGCCCTCCCCCTCTGTCTCTCTTCCTCTCTCTCCCCACAAATGAAAACAACAGGCAGTATGATACTGGGCTTCTAAGTGAGTTGTTTCAAATCATTGCTCAGCCTGCACCAACCAAAACAGGCAGAAGGCATCCCCCAAAAGAAAAAGGTTAAACAGAAAGCAACAAAGTTCAGCCAACCTGCCTGCACAACCTCTTGCTATGAACAATGGAACAGCTTCCCTTTCTGAGGAACTCTAAATTCATAGCATTAGGATACTAATTAGGATAAAGATGGTGCATAGTAGGTGATCAATAAACACTGTTTGCCGAGTGGATGCAAGCACAGGTTTTTGACGACTTACTGTGCCCCGTGCACCTTACACTGTGCTCAACACTTTGCACTCACCCTCTCATTTAATCTTCTCAACAACCTAACAAAGGGTTCTTGCTAGCTCCACCTTTTAGGTAAGAAACCTGAGACCCACAGTGGTAAAGACTTTGCTCAAGGTCAACTGATAGCAATTGCTCAGAGTCTCTGATTCTGAAGTGGATGTGTTAGCCTGGGGGCTAAAACCACCTTCTGGTTAACACAGCCTTGGTGCTGTGTTTCCTACTCCCAAGTACCCTTCCTCACTGCCTTTCCTTACCACCTGTGACTGCCCAATTCCCATGGCCTCTAACCTCAGGTATCTACCTAATCTGCCTTTGGGACAGGAATCAGACCTCTCTGAGCAATCTTGACTTACCCAATCATCATCAAGAAATTTTTTTTTTTTTTAAGGAAATCAAGTTCTCTCTGCCTCTCTTTCTCCCTGTCTGCATTTTTTTTCAAACAGCCTCATCCCTACATGTTTTATCAAAGGTGGCTGTGGAATAGGCACTTACAATATCTGTCAAAATGTAGAGCTCTTTCCTCCAAGCCCTTCTGTCTGACTGTCCACCCTTAGGACAGGGTGATAAGTGGACACCTTCTAAGATGCTTGGCTTAGTTTGTGGGGAAAGTAGCATAGTGACAGAAAACTGAGAAAATATCTCCTCTGTTTTCTTTTATTGGAGGAAAGGGAGTATGGAGAAGACAACTGAATATTAATTATTGTAAAGAGACATAGAGAAAACAGTTGATCAGACTGGAATCTGGCAATTCTGTCCTTACTGCCCCATAACCTGGTACTCTGCTCACCTAAGTCCATGGGCCGACTCACCTACACCACACTTCCCAGTAATCATTTAATCTAAGCACTTGCTGGTAAGGCTGCCTCTTCAGGAAATCATAGTCACATTAATGACACAGCATCCTTGATTTTGACCTTGGTTTTTTTTCAGTGATTTGTATCACAACCTTGGCCATTCTGTTTCTTGCTTAAAAGGGTGACCAAGTATTTTTATAATCAGTGCAAACATGAAATTCAAAGCTACCCATCAATAAGCATGGTCTTCTCTGCCACCAAGTTCCTGTCATGGAATCCTAACTTAAGGGGGAGCCGGGGGTGGGGGGGGAGAAATGAATGAAAAAAAAAATGTTAAATGGAAACATAGCCCGAGAAGTAAATGCCAATTTGTACTTGGTGTAGAAGAAACAAGTGTCATACCTCAGTCCTTACCCAGGAGCCCACCCACTATGTTGGAGCAAAATCTGAGGCACCTGTGAGGAAAGTGGAAGCTGAAATATATAATCCTCCAGGAGCCTTGGCTGGCCCTCTTGTTCCTCTTTCAATTATTTCTGGTAGGATGTAGACTAATGTGACCCACATGACTGGATCAGTAGTGCATGTGTAGACTATAGGCTAGCAGAGCTCTGGGAGATTGCTCTGGGAGAGTCTAACCTGCCAGTGTCTTCCCATGTGATTGGAGCTATCGCCAGCATCACTTTCATGGACTTCATGGAAGCATCCTTCTTTCTCAAGATTTTCAGTTGACTTTTATATCTCTTGGCCTTGTACCTGCTTTGTACTATCCATTATTTACAACATTGGACGGAGAGGTAGTCACCCTGTAATAGCAAGAGTACTCATTGGCTAGGCATGTTTGAGTGGAAACTAATTTTATAATTAGGGGTGGAGGTGGGTATGATGACTTTGATTCTCTATGCAACTGGGAGGATTTAGTCAATACCCACACGTGGAGGCCAATTCTGTTCTTGTATATTTATTAATGAAATGGAGGTTAGCCTCCCTTTGCTTCAGTAAAGGATCATGACATTCAAATAAACAAAGATATGGATTTGTCTAACATGACCCATGGGAGCCTGGCTTAAAACTCATAGGAGTACTAGTGTAATCTACAGCATTGCTGTCCAAGAGAACTTTCTACAGTGATGGAAATGTCCACAGGTATAATCACCAGCCAAGGTAGTGCAAAGCACTTGAAATGTGACTAATGCACCCAAAGAACTAGATATTTAATTTTATTGAGTTTGAATTCACAAAAAAATTAAATTTAAATCTGCATATAGGTAATGGCTGCCATGTTGGATGGCACAGCTCTATGGGATTGCTTTCATAATGCTATCTTCAAAAAATGGAGAAGGTTTGTCAAGATTCCCACCCAGCAGGGCCCAAGTAGTGTCCATACAGCTAAAGAGCTTCTTCAAATAGCAAGAGTGGAACCTGGTTACCCAAGTCATTCATTCAACCTTCTTTGGACAACCGAGAAAAACCCGATTACTCACCAAAGCAGCCAACTCTTTTATAAAAGGTGCCAAATACAGTTGTTTGGGCCTCTTTAAAAAAAAAAAAAAAAGGTGCCAGCATGGCTTTTAAGTTTCTGCTGATTCCCCACCACGACCTAGTAATAAAGGATGAAACTTTTGGACCAACTCATTGCTGGACTTTTGTGCCTGCCTGAAAACAACTCCACAGATAGGCAGATGTCCCAGAAAACACCAGCCCTGTGGTGGCCCGGAGCTAGGGGGAGTTTAGCTCAGGGTAAAGATATGTTACAAATTAAATGTTGCAGTCGGTATGTAAAGCTGCAATAAATAGAAACTGAGTTACATCAAGGATGGAATTAAACCTTAAGTTTAAACCCCACAGCACTGTAATTAAAACTTAGCCTGTAGCAAATCATTCACTTGAGATTAAAGTACTGTGGGGGAAGCAGAGGTTTGGGTTTACCTTGCTGTCTACAATTCATAAGTCTGAGCTACCAAAAGCTAACAGCCCTGCCCCCAAATCCAGCTCCCAATTAAAAACACAGTTTGAAAACCTTTAGGAGGCCTGAGGGGCCCCTTTAACAGAAGTCTGCCCCTTCCCCCCTGCCTAAGTCTATGAACAAATTAAAAAATATTACCTGGTCCCCTGATGGTCTTCTGAGCCGACACAGTGTTTTCATTAATACATCATTAGGGTAATGACATTGTGCTGGCGTTTTGCTTTCAAAACAGCCTGCATTTCAGCCACGACACATGCAGGCTCGGGGCCTGTGAACACTTTGTTCCTGGGAAATAGTCTTCAGGTCATAGAAAGGGGTGGGGGTGGGGGGTGGGGGAAGGAAGATAAACTGTAATTAATTTTTTAACATGTATTCTTTTTATCCTAATCTGGGATGTTCAAGGCTTGCTTAGTGTTTTGTTTTTGTTTGTTAGTTTTGCAAAGTAAACACTGGGGTTAGCTTAACCATGGCCTCAACTCCTAGAGCCAACAGGCATTTCCAATTTCCCCCCCAAACAACCTACAGTAGGTTTCTCTCAGGTTGGAAGTACGTCATTTTGTGTAAAAGCAGTCGGAGGATCCAAAGTTGAAACTGTGGTATTTTTTCTTTTCTAGACTGTGAACTGTTACCTCATAGACAATAATGGGTTTATTCTGGTATCTGAAGACTACACCCAGGTGAGTGAGAAATTTCTACCAACTCAAAGTAAGGAGCTCAGGATGGGCGTAGGTGAGGGGAACAAAGGATAGTGTTAAAACTTTGAGACAATGATCTATATTTAAGAAGTAATAGCAGGAGATTATTAACCCTTATTTCTGTCCCTCTAAAAATATCACAGCCTACTTCTCAGCAGGCCCCAAAGAGTTTTTACCTCCCAGTTGGGGGGTGGGGGTGGGGCAGAGCCCAGGGTCTGCTTTCTCACTCATAAAATGTTCAATTTGTAGAACACTTGGCCTCAAAAGTAGAGGTGCCTTAAAGAGTTTGGACAATTTGAAGGAGGTTTCCTCCTTTTGATATTTAAATACTTTTTCCATATATATATATACACCACACACACACACACACACACACACACACACACACATTCCAGCATAATTATTCCTTATGACTTTCTTTCTGGTTTTAGCTTTTTAAAAATCAGTTATCTGGGTTCAGGGATAAACTTGGGCTGTCAACACTCAACACTGAGGGAAAAGGATCCAGAAAGAGAGAAGAAATTTTCTTCATTTGACTGAGCTGTACACAGTGTGAGGCAAGGGAAAAGATATGGGAAGACACTCAGCAATGGGGCCAAGAACAGAAATCTCCAGAAATCTCCACTGTGTTTGGAAATCAAAATAAGAGTTCAAAACAATAGCATTGTAATGGAGAAAACAGGTTTCTCTGTCTTTTTTAAAGTTTATTTATTCGTTTTGAGGGGGTGGTGGGTGGGGGGAGAGAATCCCAAGCAGGCTGTATGTGGTCAGAGCACAGAGCCAGATGCGGGGCTCGAACTCACGAACCATGAGGTCATGCCCTGAGCCGCAATCAAGAGTCAGATGCTGAACCAGCTGAGCCGCCAGCGTGCCCCAGGTTTCTCCTTTAAAACTATGCACAGAAAAACTTGTTCTGCAATTAGAAATTAAATTAGCCTATTCAGAGATGGTAAAACACAGATGTGTTTAGCAGTGTGGCATGATAAAGGAACACTAGAGAAGGAGGTGCGTGGTCTCTGGGACGTGCTCTCTTCCTTCACTAGTTTGGGGGTGGGGGCGCCTCACATTACCTGCCTGAGCCTCCTGGTGGGCTCTGTAAAAGGATGATTGACAGCCATTTTATAATGAAGTCCCATTTAAATCATTTGAAATTTTTTAGCAGTCAACACTACGATAGGGCTATTAATGCCTAAATAAATTAGTTAATTGTCCTTAAGTTGCTAAGGAGTCTGACCTCAGTGCCTTGTTAATTTATCAGAACTGGCTCTGGGTCACATGTGGAATTGTGCTTGAATTTCCCTTCTTATCCACGAAAATGTTGTGGGAATCTTAAGTGCACCTGTGATGAGAGAAAAGCTACAATGTTAGAAATTAAACTGCCCACAGCCTGTCTCCTCGGATGCTCACCATCACTGGACATTGGACAGTTGGTAAAGATCAGATAGGAGTGAGCCCATGACGTAAAGCCAGTCTGAGAGAGTGCAAGAGCCCAGAGGCCTATGGTAATATGCCTGTTTGGCTGGGAGAAAAAAACCCCAAACTTTCAAGAGTCAGTGGAGCAGGAATCCAAATTAACCACCTTTGAGGAGGAACCCTGTCCTCCCACCAGGATGATGGAGGGCTGAGATAGGAGCCTGGTCCCTGGGTGTTCTCGACTGGCCCACAGTGTGACCCACTCCTACCCAGTCCGGGCCTGCACGTGCGCTCTGCTCCCTGCTGGATCTCTCCCTGGGACAGCCCTGCAGCGTTGCCCAGGGAGCCAGCTGGCCTGCTCTGCCTTTGTTTGATGTTGTCTGGTTTCCTGCACCCCAATTAGGGTGGTTCTTCATCTAACAACCAGTTCCATTGACACTGGCATATTTACACACACAAAATACAAATGTCCTAGCTCCTCGCTACAGCACACACTCATAGAGTTTCCAAAAGATCCCAATTGTCCCTGGAACGAAAGAGGCAATGCTCCATATTTAGTCAGTGAAATGTCATTTCCTTCTTCTTCCTCTTCTCTTTCGTGACTTTCTGACAAAGTCTTGCTATGCCTTTCTGCCTGAAAATTCCCAGGAGCGTGCTTGAGGTCACTCAGTTGTAATTTGAATCAGGATTTAGCTAATACAAAGCCTATGGAATTTATTAATTCGGGCTCTGACGGTAATGCCCTCCACTCACCCCACACAGAAGTTATAAATCCTTAGAGCAC
The DNA here is from genome assembly GCF_027475565.1 of Acinonyx jubatus. Classification (NCBI taxonomy): domain Eukaryota; kingdom Metazoa; phylum Chordata; class Mammalia; order Carnivora; family Felidae; genus Acinonyx; species Acinonyx jubatus. The sequence goes on along the minus strand of NC_069383.1, from coordinate 142,801,598 downwards.
CCACTGTAGACATGGGGGTTCTCTACTGGTCTACACTGGCTCATTCCAGGGTGTTGGCAGAAGAAGGCTGTTGTCCCAAGCTCTTTTCAGCTGTACTGCCTACACCCTCTCCCACGAGACCGGGAGGACTATGGCTCCAAGAGCCTGGAGGGATGGGCAAGGACGTTAATTTTTCATCCCACCATTCAGAGTATGCAAATCTCAGCCAACACCAAGAGCTGGTCTGAGGCAAAAACATCAATCAGGTGGTGGGGAAGGGCTGTTACGCCCTAAATGCCCTGAGGACGTAGGGGTGAGCCATTAGAGGTCTGATTAAGCCTCTTCAAGGGGCTGGGCCCTGGGCTGCCTGATTTGTCCACATGGTAACTGCCCAGGGACACAATCGCGAGTGCTCTTCAGAAAGTGATTTTGAGAATAGATGCATTATCAACAGCAGGAGATTTATAGGGCCGATGAAGAGGACGGCTACATTTCCCTAAACAGGTCATCCAGGAATTATAAACAATTCTTTTTATTACTGCTTGGGAAGCCCTCTCATAGCCTGTTTCTTTCTACGAAGTAGGGTTTTAATCACAAGAGACTGAGCGCAGATGAAGGTTTACTGCATCCGGGTGTGGGGGGGTGGAGGGGTGTGTGCGCGCATGTCTGTGCGCGTGTGCGCGCGCATGCGTGTGCCTTTCAGTTCCAGTGCTCCGCATGCGGTTTGCGAAGCCGGCGCTCTTTGCAAGTGCCGCGTATGGTGGAACCTTCCCGTCAGCTTTGTAGTCTGCTGCGTAATCCCACCACTTCTACTGATTGTGAGGACATACTCCACTTTAATGTGACAGCGCCTTTTGCTCCAGAACACAGAGCTGCGCCCGTTTCTATTCTCTGGTGTTTGGGCACATTGTTTATCTATACTTCCTCCTGGGTCTTCTTTTCTTCCCCGCAGACTGGAGACTTTTTTGGCGAGGTCGAAGGGGCCGTGATGAACAAACTGTTAACAATGGGCTCCTTTAAAAGGTAAGGATTTTATGGTCCCCTGCGCCCCCTGGAAAAGTTTGCCTAAATAAAATAAAACGAACCAAGGTCAAATAAAGCAAGCCCAGACTTGACCCCTGCCTGGTTTGTACGGGTGTTCATACTTCAGAAGATCTTGCTGAAATTCGATGCCTCTTGCATGAGTGTTAAGAGTCACAGAAACTCAGCTCACAATGGGTTTCCTGTTCACCCAGAATAGGGTTTATTGGAGGCCAATACTGGAGTCAGAGCCTTCACTGGGACGCAATGATAGCAGTCTCAAGCAAGTGGCTGCAGAGACATAGGAAATGTTTTCCGCCGGCTAAAAAGGAGGACTGTATTTTGTCTCACATTGGCAAACTGGGGAAGGCTGCTAGAAATCTGGAAATGGGGGGTAAAAAGTGACAGACACCTGCCGATATAATTTTGGAAAATCAAGTGAAAGGTCTCAAAACCTGCCCCCAGATGGAGGGAAGTTAAAATCTGCTGCTAGAAGAAAACCCAGATGGTGCCCAGTTCTACTGGCACCTGGGTCGTGAGCGCTGTCACTGACCCTAAGTGAAGCTTGTGTATGACAGCTTCCGCTTGGCCCCACTCTCTCCTGGGCAGGATGGCCATGCTTTGGGGGACACCAAAGCCTATGGGAAAAGCCATCTCCCCAAGGAGATCAGGATGTCAGTAATGTCCCCCACCCCACCCCAGAGTCAACAGGAAATGACAGTCTTCGAAGCGGTGCTTTCGTGGGCATATTTGATGCCGTTAAATACATAATAGCAGGCACTACAAGGATGGACCTCGGCTCGCCTGTGAGAACCACTGCTGCTGGTGGGAAAGGCAGGCCCCTAGTCATTACTCCGTGCAGCTGAATGGCCAGGAAGTGTTAGCTCAGGAAATCGGACTTTTGAGCCAGTCAACAAGACCAACTGAGCGCTGTGCTGAAAGCAGGGAATTCAAAAATGATGACCCAATTTTTGAGATTCCATAGCTTGTTTGTGCCAGAAGGAGGGGAAAAAAGAAATGATATAAAAAACTGGCATACCTCCAGCACTTCTGCGCTCTCTGACACACTCACTTGCCTGCCCCCAGCCTGCCTGCCGCGGGGTGTTCAATTCCCTTTCTTAAAATTCAAGTGCGGTGTTTTCCTCTTTTGCTACACGTGCTTGAAAACCCTGCTTGGAGCTGGGCTTGGGTTGCTGTGGAGTTTTCCAGTGCTTCTTAAAGCTTCCCAGGGCAGCGTCTGGATTGTCTGCCCTGCAGGGCACCACTGGTTGTTCCTATCTTGACGTGGATGTGTGTACATTTGTGTCCTGTTAGTCTCTTTTCGACTCGGTGGTGGGGGAAGACAAAAGATGAGAATAATCACACACGTGTTTCTCATTCGAAAGCATATTTTTCAACTTCTTTAACAAAATTTTTTTTTTTTTTCCTTTTCCCTCTTGGATATTCCTTTCAAAAAGCTTGGTGGGAGAAAGAGAAAGGTTGTAGTAGGATTGTAAATTCCCAGTCTTCTCCTTCATGTGATTGAAGCATGGTTGGCATGAATCTAGAACTTTCTTTTGCTGTGAGAGTAGCTAACATATTTGAGAAAAGGGAAGGAGTAGGGACTTGACACAAGTGTAACAGTATCTGTTGTCCTCTGGGAGTTAGCTGACAATGATCATGGGCCTCTTTGAAGGGGCCCTCACAGGGGCCACCAGAGCAATGAGAGTTTATGTTTATGTTTTGGAGTCAGATGGATTGGATTCAAATCCAGACTCTGACATTTACTAGCTGCGTGCCTTAGAACTGAGTCAAGTTACCTCTCCAAGCTTTGGTTTCCTTATGTGGAAAATGAAGGTGATAATAATAATTACTTCCATGGGATGCTGTCAGAGTTAATGGGGTAATAATAAGCAGAAGGCTCGTACCCAGTGCCTGGCATATATTAAGGGCTCAGTGATGGCTAGCTGCTGCTGTGATTTGTATCGCTGCAGATCTTTGCTCAGTCTTGGCTTCGCTTTCTGCTTGGCACCAGGTGGTGCTCCTTCTGCATCCACACACCTCACAGCAGGCTTCCCACGCTGCCTGGCGAGGGGGCCTCCAGCGTTGGGGGCGCTGCGGTGCCCCTGCCTTTTACAGCAAGCAGTGTGTCCTCAGAGCATAAGGGTGACAGTCGTTTTGTTCAGGGAAGGCCTGTATTTCAGCAGCACTGAAAAGAGGTAGCCCAAAGTACCTGATGGTGCTCTGGAACAGAAGTTGTGGTCCCCGTGAAAGTGAGCCCCACCCCGGAACACAGGATGCCTGGAGGCTGAATTGCTTTGGGGACGTGATTGAACCCGGGGAAAAGCCCAGGACCCATTCCCTGAATTCACTGACTTCCCATCTTCTCTCCTCTCAGTGTCTTGGACAGTGCCAGGATGGCACAAGGTTTCTTGATTTGATCTGGTTGTATCCAGTCCTAAAACATGAGTTTCACAGACAAGAACCCTACAAACCACCTTCTCCAGAAAGAGCTCATAGGGGAGAACACCATCCCCCTCTGTCACCTTCCCTTTGTCTCTCTCCCCTGGTCCAGATTTGCCGCCTCTCTCTCTAAAGCAAGATGATGCTTGTTTACATGACAGTGGACTCTTGCCTTGATTGTGTAGTCACTTATCTGGTGACCGAATGGCCCTTCTACTTAGCAGCGTCATCAGAGGGAAAGAATATCTGCTTCTGTGTCTGCAGCACCATGGGGATGGGAAGGAAGCCACAGATTTGTGCAAATTACCAACTCAAGGGAGCTTCAAGAAGGTTCCATGGCAGTGTGTGCAGATAATCTAAGAGACAAAATGGTCATTCGTTGTCACTTTAGCTCAGTCTTTGACTTGACTCTGTCTACCCAGCTTACATGTGACATGGTATGATGGGCCAAATAACATACTAATTGCTTCAGCAGTGTGAAAGTAATGGTCACAGTGGCTGCCTTTCCGGAGCACCTACCCCACACCAGACCTGAGCTGCACCTGACAGATCTTACCTCTTGCAGCACTTTCCAGTACTCTGTGGGACAGGTATAAACAGGACCAGCTGCATCATTTGTAGAGTCCAGTGCAAACTGAAAATCCGGGGTCCCTTGTTCAAAACCTATTAAGAATTTCAAGACCGCCAACAGCAGAATATTCAACGAAGCCTGGGGCCCTTCCAAGTACAGGGTTTAGTGCAATGACACAGGCTGTATGCCCATGACCCTGGCCCTGGGTATAAATATACCCATTTTACAGATGGAAATAATGAGGCTTAGAAAGGTTAAGAAGCTGCCCTAAGTCTCTGTGTAACAGAGCTGGATTCAAACAGCCTGCAGTTTGAGCTCAGAGAGAATTTTCTAGTGTCTGCCCTTAACCTGGTTCTGTGTAGAGTAGCATTGAGTTGTGCATGGAGCTTCTTCCTGTTCTGTTTGAGAAGTGAAGGGGAGCTTGAGGAAGATGTTGGCTCAGCAGTGTCTTATCAGGGCAAGCAGGACTTTGAGGATGGGAGGCCAGCTGAGTGATAGCATCACCCAGATTTCTTTTAGCTGAAGTTGATAAATCTTTAAACCAAACCATGTTTCCAGGCTTCATGTATTTTCTCATGAGATCTACCATGTGCCTGGTCAGCTTTTTGCGTTGAAATCCAGACAGAGAACTTCAAATACTTCTTCATTCTTATCACAGAGAGTAAGTAGACTCCCCGGAATGGTGACTCATGTAGGGTTTCCCAGCGTAGCTATTTTTCTCTTGCACTCACGTTCACAGCCAGTAAGAGCCTCGCATTCCTATTTCTCAAAATCCACACCCCATGGTTCTCTCTCTTGTCATTGGCAGTGATGTCACCCCTCTTCGGATTACTAAGAGAACACCTAGTTTCAAAGGATTTTTCTTAGAATTCATGTATCTCCCCCACTTCTTGTCCCCAGTGATTCAAATTCAGTGTCAAATATCCAGGAGAATTGAATATGTATATATGTTTTATATATAAAATGATATTTTATATACGTATAGATAGATAGGAGAGCATCCATGGTTCCTGATGGGGCCTCTTTGACACACTGCACTTGAGCTAAGAGGACTCTAGGTTGAGCACCAGAATCGCTGTGTGTGGCCTTGCACAGACTCCCCGTCTCCCAGCCTCAGTTTCTTCGTCACCCAAATGTGGACCTTAGGGGATTTTGTGAGAATTAGCTAAAACAAAGTATGTGAAATTGCTCGGCAGATTGCAGAGTATTGCGGGGAGGATGTGAGATTAGCTCTTAGATAATAGCTCCAAATGTCTGATCTTTTTCTTTTTTTCATTTTCTTCTTTTTTTTAATCATTAAAACTCCCCAAAGCTGGTTACTATGCAACAGTTAACCTCCACAGCACAGCCTTGGGGATGTGCCTGTGGGCCTGGACTCAATCAGCATCCCTGGAGAGCTTTTGGTTTTATTTATTTATTTATTTATTTATTTATTTATTTATTTATTGTTAATGTTTATTTATTTTGAGAGAGAGAGTGTGCATTGCGTGTGTGTGTGTGCCCATGTGCATGCATGTGCAAATGAACAGGGGAGGGGCAGAGAGAGAGGAAGACAGAATCCCAAGCAGGTTCCACCCTGTCAGCGCAGAGCCCTGTGCAAGGCTCAGTCCCACAAACCCTGAGATCATGACCTGAGCCGAAATCAAGGGTCAGACATGTAACCAACTGAACCACCTGGGTGCCTTCCTTCCTTCCTTCCTTCCTTCCTTCCTTCCTTCCTTCCTTCCTTCCTTCCTTCCTTCCTTTCTTTTTCTTTCTTTCTTTCTTTCTTTCTTTCTTTCTTTCTTTCTTTCTTTCTTTCTTTCTTTCTTTCTTTCTAAAGAGAGAAAAAGCATTCAAGCAGGGAAGGGGGGCAGAAGGGGAGGGGGAGAGAGAGAGAGAGAGAGACAGAATATCCCAAGCAGGCTCCAAGTTCAGTGCAGAGCCCCATGTGGGGCTAGATTCCACAACCCTGGGATCGTGACCTAAGCTGAGATCAAGAGTCAGCTGCTCAACCCACCCAGGTACCCCTCACTGGAGAGCTGTTAAAACACGCCTGTGCTCAGGCTGCACCTCCAAAGATTCATATGAAATTCATCTGGGGAATGGAGCCCAGGCACGTATGCTCTTTGAAAGCATCCACGTGCTTCTCATGTATGGCTAGGGTCAAGACATACTAAGTTAAGAGCACCAGGGTACCATTACAGGTGCTGTCCACTTTGGAGTTGTCTGACATTGGTCAGCATTCACTCACTAACTTTCAGTTTTCTCAGTAGCAAGATAGAACTGAAAGAAGGATGTGTATACCTGCAGGTGGGGGTTAAATGGAGTAATGCGTACTTTTACCAAACTTTATCTTTGTGGTTTCTGCCAAAAGGTCTTCCTTTGTTCTTTGTGTATCAAATTCAGCTTGAGGAAGCAAAGACCAATCAGTCCTGCCTGGCCTTTGGTTTGCAGAGAAACGGACCGCTTGCTAATAATCTGTTTTTGCTTTGGGAGCTACTGATAGGTCCTCTCCGTCTTGGCTGTGTGTGTTTTGCTTTATACGGTTTTGTTTGTGTTATGTGCTTGGTGCAACATGCCTGAGCTCTCACCCCTCCACCACCACATTTTCCCTATGGGGCCTGGTGAATGTCTTCCTCACCTCGCACCACACATTCATTAACATAGTTGGCTTGTGCAGAATTCCCTGTGGTGGCTCATTCTGCTCTCTAAATTGCCTTTCTAGAAAGGTGACATGTCAGGTAGACTTCAGGACTTGGGATGTGTCTTCTCCTGTCTCTACATGATGGAACCGTACAGGCTCCCTGGCCGGTGACTGCAGCTTTCCCTGTCCTTGGTAGTCACGTTGCATTTCAGCCAATGTCCTGGCCTTTCAGTCTAGAGAGTGTGAAAGGAGAAGCCTGTTATGTTTGGATGGCTGCTCTCTCATGCCGACTGCCCCCCCAATGTCTAGTACTCAACACTCATGTGATGAATGTAATGGCTTCCCGGCTTCCTGTTGACCTGACCGTTTCCACAGAAGTATGCTTTGTCAGAGGTGGCATTGAAGGGAACAAGAAGACAGATTGGCTTGAACAAGTGTGTTTCTGAGCCAAACTTTCTGGAAGACAGAGACATGAGAATTCCAGTGCATCACTCTTTAAAATCCTCAAGCTGCTTGCCTGAGCATCCCCAATGACAACGGGAAGAACGCTGCCCTCGTCCTCATCATAATAGCAGCAGGCCTCATTTACTGAATATTAAGTACAGGACGGGCATTATTCCAAGGAGTTTACGTGTATTACCTTAATTAATCCCCATAACAACTCCACGAAGTTACTACTGTCATTATTTCCCTTTGACCATGAAGTCCTGCAAGTGGTGGCTGAGCATGTGAGTAACTTGTCCAAGTTCACCCACAGTAGTGAGTGGGGGACACGGAATGTGAACTGTTGTCTCTCAGATTCCAGATGGCAGACCACGTTTACCTAATCCCCACACGTCTTTTCCCCTAGTTGGAGCAGACTGAAGTATTTCTTATGGAAATATTTGTTCACATTTATGCTTATTCTGCTCTAAGAGGTAGTAAAAGAAAGTTTCTCAAACTTAGAGTCCAATATATCAGTTAGGAGTTAGTTCTAGAAATAATAGGAAATTCTAGAATAACAAGGGGCTAGAGAACATGGGAGCCTTTTTCTCTTTTTCATGAAGGAAGTCTGAAAATACAAATTTGTTGTCATCACGGACCCATGACCATATCTTTTTTCTCTACCTTCCTCCATTGGCATTTAAACTCAAGGTTACTTCATGGTCCAATACAGCTGCTTAGCTCCAGCCATCACATCTGCAATCTCTGCTGGCAGAAAGAGGATCCAGGGAGGTCCAAAAGGCCAAGTAAAATTTCTTGATTAAAATTTATTTTAATAAGGAGTGCCTGGGTGGCTCAGTCAGTTGCAACCAACTCTTGGTTTTGGCTCAGGTCATGACCTCACAGTTTGTGAGTTTGAGCCCCACATCAGGCTCTGTGCTGACAGTGCAGAGTCTGCTTAGGATCCTCTCTCTCTCCTTCTCTTTCTGTCCCTCCTGCTCCCTCTCTTTCCCTCAAAATAAATGAGGGAAGAAATAAATGAGTAAGAAAAACTTACTTTAAGAGGTAAATATTATTTATTAAAGTAAAATAAAGTTTATTTATTAAAGTATTTTATCCCAGGGGCACCTGGGTGGCTCAGTCGGTTCAGCATCCGACTTCGGCCGAGGTCATGATCTCACGGTCCGTGAGTTCGAGCCCCGTGTCAGGCTCTTTGCTGAAAGCTCAGAGCCTGGAGCCCATTTCGGATTCTGTGTCTCCCTCTCTCTCTGCCCCTCTCCTGGTCACACTCTGTCTCTCTCAAAAATAAATAAACATTTAAAAAGTTTCAAAAAAATAAAGTATTTTGTCCCATACAATACTCCCACTCCACACAGCCTCACCTAGCTACAAAGGAACCTAGGAAATGTACATAGCAAAAACCCGGGGTTCTGCTTGGCAAAGCAGGAGAATGGACATTGGGAGACTCTAGTAGTCTCGGCCACATCCAGCGTGCCTGGTTCCTTCAGCCCACATATCCTCTAAATACTGAATCTGGTTTCCGGTGATATCCACTTGGAAAATCTTCCCAAGATGAGGCTTTGTTTACAACTCCCCAGTTTCTCCCCACACCTCACATGCCCAGTGCAGTCCTGAACACAAATGGTCGTAGCCACCAACTGATTCATCTGTCCATGATGCCTGACCCCAAGCGATACAAGCAGCAACACTCAATAACACCCGTGGGGTTTGACCAATGGCAATAATGGCACCAGGAACACCGACTCCCCGAGGTCCTGACATGCTGCGTGCAGTACAGGAATTGTTGTGATGCAGTGCTGTGAAATGTGGACGTGAATTCATGAACTTGGCAGAGGTCAAGGAAGCCCCCCCAGCATCCAGGTTTCTTGCCGCAAATGGGTTTTGCTTCAACTCATTCCCCAAGCAGAATTCAGCTGTTTCCTTCTATTTCTTAAACAAAGAGGCCAAAGAAATTTAATCTTTTCTATGTGGCATTCATCGAGATTCCGTTTTCCCCTTCAGTTGAGCTAATTCTCATGGAAGGAGCAGGTGAATGGACAAACCAGTTGTCAGTTATGTGCTCTTACCACCATGCCTACCCATTATCCTTTGCCTCAGGACCGAATCGGTTCCTCCATTTAGTAGAGCTGTGATAACTTCGGAGCAGTGATTGCACCTTCTGAGCCTGTTCCCTCTCCTATAAAATGTAACCATGCCCCTGACACAAGAGGTAATGCTTCCATGCTGTAGAAAGTAATTGATTATTTCTTATTGTTACTGCTTTTATTACCTAGGTGAGATGCTGGCACGACCACTCTCTGAAACTTTGCTTCCTTTTATGTTATCAGCACCTGTTGATGAAAAGCCTTTGGTGCTGACAGATCGCCTGCTTAATCTATCGGATGAAGGAGGCTCGCTTCTCAGGGTTCTGCCCTGGACTCTGGTGGCCCCAGCGTCCTGTGGGCTGGGCTCCTGGCCAGTGTGGCCACATGGCGCTTATTCTCTGCTAAGGACGGGTGCTCGTTAACTCGATGTGTCAGTGATTTCCAGCCAGGGGCTCAAAAGCGGTAGGGCCAGGGTCATGTAGGTTCCGCGCCTCTGCTGTGTTCCGTGTGCTGGGCTGACTTTGGGGAGCAGTGCAGTCTCTGTAGGAAGTTGCTGTGGGAAGACACGGCCACCAGCATGAAAAGGAGGGGAGGGACAGCACGTTTTGAACCTTCTGTTAACACTCAGATCAACAGATTGAGCTTTCCACTCTCTTGGTTTTCTGAGATGTAAGAACGAGTAAGGCTTCCCATGGTGACAGTGGCCTTGTTCCGTGCCCTGTGTCTCTGCTCCGTGCCCTGTCACTTGCAAGTTGGAAGCTGCCCGAGACCACCCTTTATGGTTCAACAAAGAATACGTATTTTTACATGTTGCCCTAGTGAGTCACTCACTTTGCTTCTTACACTTTTAGATTCAAAATTGCGTAAATACAGTGAACGTCTATGTCGAATGCCTCCCTGTCCTGTTTTTAGGGCTGTATTTGCAAACATTCAGCTGTTTCAGGATTGGTGTTTAGGCAGATAGTGTAGCCAGAGCTAATGCTATGAGCCATCACAGGTAAAGAACCCGGCCTCATGGGCACACAGTAGGTGTTTAATAAATGCTGGTCCCTACAGTTACTAACAAGTCTAAATTAACTGTGCTCATGCCTTTGAAATGGAAACTTTTTTTTTTTTAACGTTTACTCACTTTTTGAGAGACAGAGACAGAGTGTAAGCGGGGCAGGGGCAGAGAGAGAGGGAGACACAGAATCTGAAGCAGGCTCCAGGCTCTGAGCTGTCAGCACAGAGCCTGGTGCAGGGCTTGAACCCACGAACGGTGAGATCATGACCTGAGCTGAAGTCGGACGCTTAACTGACTGAGCCACCTAGGCACCCCTGAAATGGAAACTTCTAATTCTTAGAAGAAATATTTTTCTTGGTTGTGATCTTTGTCTCCTTGGAAAGGAGCAGAATCAGCAAAATAGCTTTCAACAAGTCCCCATGTCACGGGCCTGTCATCCATGGCCCTACAGTGCACAGGGGCACACAGGCTGTCTAGGTTTTCTTTGTATCAGTTTGAGTTTCTTCTTCAGAGACTGCTTCTGCCTTCCGTCAGAGTCTCAGAGAGACCCGTCAGGGGCACAGAGATGCTAATGATAAGCTCCCAGGGCAGCCTGCATGGGGGTGTCGTGGGGACCAAAGCATGCCATCTGTAATAAGAATAAACTGCGAGCGCAGCACTGCAGCACGGTCTCGGCTGGGCACGATGCTCGGGGCTTATTTTAGAGCCGAATGAAAGCAGGCAATTATCATGTTCTTTAGCTCTAATCAGCCAAACAGGATACAGGTAGCCACAAAATGGAGTTATTTAAAACTAACAAAATCACTTCAAAAAGGGTAATAATCTGGAAGTCTCTCTTTCTGCAACATCTAGTTAAAGCTGTCTAAGCGTGGAGAATACAGGGAAGGCTTGTTTTGTAACCTCCTCAATGGCACTCGGATCAGGAAAGCTTCCTTGTGAAATGAAAGGCAGGATCTCTGGCCTGGAGGCCGCCCCACAGCAATTGAGTTTGGCCTCACCGAGTAAACCAGAGCCTTTGAAAATGATCCCAGGAGAATCCCAAGCTTCCTGTGAGGGTGGTTACCAAGGGGGCTCTCGCTAACGCAGCCAGCTGGTCTGCCCTGGCCCGATGACCCCAGACAGTCCCTCAGCTTGACTTGAAAGTTGATTCTGGACTTTGGTCCTGAGACCTTATCTTGGGCAGCATTTTCTGTGACATTCCAGTGAGACTGGGAGAGGGCACCAGGCTGAATTCTAGTCACTGCTACTGAGCAGAAGGCAGAATGAAGGGGACTCAGCCTGACCCCCGTCTAATTCTGGCTCTGCCATTTGTTAGGTGTGTGAACTTGGGCACATTACTTAGGCTAGCAGAGGCTTGGTTTGGCCCTCTGTGAAATGGGGATGATTAGAATCTATCTGGTAGGAACGTGCTTCCAAGAGTACCTTGCTCATGGTTGCTAAGTAGAGTTCCGTAGACATCAGCTGTTGTTATGATGGTCCTCAGCTGTAAAGCCCACAGACAGAAGTTCCCACATCATCCCTCGATAACCCCAGTACGGCACCAGAAGGTGTCTTATACTGCAGTATGAAGTGTGAGTTTTATGCTGCCTCGTGTGTGCCAATGAGCTAAGAAAATCCGGAGGCCTGCCCATCCTCTAACCCACTGGGTAAAGCCTGAGTCAATTCCCATTGCATTAAACACCACCCCCATTAATTAATCATGGCAGTGAAAACCAGACTAATAAATTATAACAGCAGCTGCAGCCCTGCCTTCTGTTGAATGCTTCTTCTGTACCAGACACTGGGCTGATCGCACTGTGTCTGTCTATCATCTCATTTAATTCCACAACCAACCCATAGGGTAGCCATTTTTCTCACCATTTTACAGATGAGACTGAGGCACCGAGAGAGCAAAACAAGATGAAACAACATTGTAATAAGTGACCGAGTTAGGATTTGAACTCAGATGTTGACTTCAAAGCTGATGTTTTAACCATTATGCCACACTGCCAATCGCTTGAGCCCTTGAGAATAACATAGCTTTAAGATCCCAAACTCCAGGGGCCCCTGGGTAGCTCAGTTGGTTAAGTGTCCAGCTTCAGTTCAGGACATGATCTCATGGTTCATGAGTTCAAGCCCCACATCAGGCTCTGTGCTGACAGCTTGGAGCCTGGAGCCTGCTTCAGATTCTGTGTCTCCCTCTCTGTCTGCGCCCACCCCGCTGACGCTCTGTCTCTCTCTCAAAAATAAATAAACATTAAAAAAAATATTTTTAAAGGTCCCAAACTCCAACAAAGAACAAAATAAGGCCTTTTGTCGTAAGGATCATAACAAATCTAGCATACTACATAGTATATTTCAGTATATTTCCACATGTCTGATTATTTAAATCTCAGAACATCTTTGTGAGTCATTTTATAAGTGAGAAAATGAGGCCTCAGAAGAAGGTTAGCATCTTGCTCAGATTACACCCTGGATAATGGCACCTGGAAACTAACCTTGCAAACCAAGGCCATGCTGTGTGTCTGTCTACAAGACTCCACACACAGGCACGTTCCACTCAACCCATGCTGCCTCTCACCATGCTCTGGCCCGAGTTCTAGCTGTAGAGACGGAGTTGAGTGGTATGAAAAGGATGAAGCCAATGATAATTCTTGCCGAGTCCTAGAAAGCCCTTTCAGGGACACCTGCAGAAATCCTGCAGATGAGGTGTGGACTGTGGCATAGTGGGGCAGTCAGGGACTGAATGCAATCGTCCATTGTGGTCTGCAGGTGATTCTGTGGCTGGGGCAGCATCAGGGTTGTTTGGGGACTTCCCTGAGCCAGGTGCTTGGCTGGTTCATGGGCTTCATTCCTGTCTCAATAAACACAGGTTCTTCTGGCATCTGCTGTAAAGAAAATAGCCAGAGGACAGTGAGCAAGACTGCAAGAAATGTTTTGATGAGGGAGAGGCTTTGGGGAGATTGCTGGGAGATTGTGTTGACCACTGGTGCCCTCTTGGACTCTGCTACCCAAGACACCTATGTGATGCTGGTCCGGAGCTGGTTTCCATATTGATTTGATCGCACATGGCCGGTCTTCTACTTGGTGTCCGTAGATGGTTCTTTGTTAATCTGTCTGTGTGATGCTTCCAGCTTATTGTCTAGAGGAGGAAGCTTTTTCCTCTTAGTTTGAACTTGACCTCTTCTATCTAGTTGTGATGGCATCTCTTCAAGATTCATGCAATCAGACAATCATTCATGCATTCACCCTTTTGAAAGTGAATGCCTTCTCCATGCTGGGTGCTGGGCTAGTGCCCTGCGCCAGCAACAGTCCTGCTGCATGAAACTTCTATTCTAGGGCCCGTCCCCAGCCTAGCATTAAGTACGCTCCATGGTTAGCATTGTATTATTCTAGAAAGGAATTCCTGCAGGGAGCATCCCTTGCAGCCATTTAGAAGTTCCTGTATTGCAGTGTTAACATGTCACCTGGCAGCTGTTACGTAATTCAGGCTGGACCTTAAGTGTCTCTTTTTTGGGATACCAGAGTAGTGGGAAGGGGAGCTGGTAGGAGGAGAGAAGGCATGTCGCCTGTGGGATAAGGTGTTTGCTCCATCTAGAACCTTTAACTTGCTACCAGAAAGTGCCATTCTCCTTTCTTTGTAAAGTTATTGATGAGGAATTAAAATGTCTGGAACAATTATAGAGTGAAATATCTTGGCAGTTGAGTTAAGGTCATAACTGGGAATGAGAGCTGTCCTTTCATCACCAATTGAACAAAAAAAAATCCATTTTCTTGTTTCATAAATGGCACTGTTTCCAAAGCAAAAATATAGTCACTGGTATAGTGGTGGCAGTGGAGAGTGGTAGGGATTACAACCAAGGAGCCAACTAGTTTCCAACTAGCTGTCAAAGTGCTGTGCTTATCTTGGTCCAGGGATGTTTCCTAGTGCTTAAGAGAGTCAGAGGATCCTGCCAATTCTGAACTCAAAGTGGTCCTTCCCAGCCTTCCTCAATCCTGGACACATGGCCCAAGTGGGTTCCCTTCAGGGCCCAGAATCCAGTTCAGAACAGCATCGTCCCTCTGGAGTATCCTAGTCCAAGCAGATCAAGCTTGTTTAAACCAAAATGACTGTTTCATCTCATCCCTGTCTCCTCCCCTCAACCCCAGTACCTTTACTCCCTTCCTCTTCAAGTTCCAAGTGTGATGTGCGCGTGTCTCCAGTCCTAGACTTTGCATGTTCCTGATTTGTCATCTGTTTCAGGCCTGTATTTATTTGTGTTTGTCACTGCTGCACTTGATGGTGGTGTGGTGAGTTCACCGCGCTGGTTCACACACAGCTTCCCATTTAGTGACCCTCCTTTCTGTTCTCTCCTACAGAATTACCCTGTATGACTATCAAGCCATGTGCAGGGCCAACAAGGACAGCAGTGACAGTGCCAGCGGGCTACTGGATGTAAGTACAGTGTGGTCGCCCACAAAACATTGGCACGTTTGTATCTGTCTGTGTGTGCGAGCAGGTCTTTATCTTTGGGGTAATCAAGTTCATCTTTTTGCAAAACCATGAATGTTTTAAAGTGCTTCCTGATTTTACTGGTGAAGAAGAACCACTTCCATTCAAACCCAAACCCATTGATTATATGAATGACAAGCAGGTCTGAAGTCACTGATGAATGAATGCAGCAACCCTCTTTTGATGGCTAGTAAAGAGGAGAAGATTTGTGGATTCTCTCCCATATGAAAGAGAATTTAGTTTGGTTTAGCAGAAATCTTCCCTTTGGTCTAGAAGAGACCTAGGAGGAGCCTGTGGATAAATTCACATTCCGATCATAGATCCTCTACCCTAATCAGGATGCTGGTGTGCTTCCTTGTCACTTTTGCTGGAGCTGGTTCCATCAGTGGTGTCACAGTTGAGAACCAATCAATATAGCTGTTGTATCCCTAGAAGCAGGCTTTCACACTGCCAGAAATTAACCGTTATAATTTGCTCCCAGTTAGAAAAGATAATTTACGATGTACAAGCAATGTAAGTTTGGCCACCCATCACCTGAAAACACAGGGGAAAAAAAAAACAAAACAGTTACAGGTACTTCAATATAACCCGACCTATGTGTATAAATAGAAGCTTCACATGTCATTTTGTAAATTCCAAAAATTAACCTAAAATCTGGTTTGAAACACAAAATTTATGAGCCATTTTGGTTTTTAGGATATAAACACACACCTTCTCATTTGCAGCTGTAAGATCTTGCAAGGGGATTATTTAAAAGCCCAGTATTTAACACAGTTCTCCTACACTGAGGGAGTAAGAAATGATTTGGAGCTGGAAAATTTCTGAGAGGCAACTAGGAACTGAAAGTTGAATGCTTTGAAAAAATACCACTTTTTAGTGAGAATCAACATGTCTTTCCAAATCCAACTTCGCTAGCTTTAGCAGGACTATTTCTAGACCTAAAATGTTCCCAAGATATGTTTTCATCATTAGGCTTAAAAGCTCAATGGCTTTACCCTTCTGAATGATAATGTGCCATTTAAATTTTTAATCCTGTATTTACATAATCCCTTTGTGTGCCCATACATAGAGCCAGCGTCTGGCACCGAATGCTTGAGTGCTCTTCCCCCTGGCCCCTGGGGGAGCTGCCCCCCCCCACCCCTCCCCATCTCCAGAGCCTCCCTAATCCCTCTATTCAGTCCCTCCTCCCAGGGACCCAAGGACTGCAGAAATGTCACTACCCATCCCAGCAGGTACAAAGGCACAGAACTATCCCAGGGCCTGACCACCAGGGTCTTTTTGAAAAAAGATGGTTGTTTTTCAAGCAATAAGAAATATAACAAAGCCATAGGACAGCAAGTTGCATTTAGTTTTAGGAAATAGTTAATAGTTTACATCCTTATCTGACCCTAATCCTGAGAGCCCTGTGATTCACCAAATGATGTTGACATGCTCAATTAAATCAGAGCAAGAGATCCAGTCTGAAATCCCTGTGGGCTGAGAATAACCCAGTAGACTGTCATTACTGTTGTTTTGTTCATTTACTTACTGGCTTGAAATAGGGAAGTTTCAAAAAAATGGTTAGAGGTATGCAAGTCGGTTTTTGTTTCACTTAAAGCTGGATAATTCCCCCATTCCTAGTTGTAGTCTTTACTGTCCAAATGCTCAGAGGGTAGGATTAAACAGCCATAGCTTCAGAAAGCAGGATTTGTCATTTCAATTCTCTGACACCTGAATGCAACCACGAAAGGTTCCGAGATTTCTCTGGACCTGCCCTCTGGGGCAAGGGCTTTGCCAGTGTCATTGCCTCTCAAAGTGCACCCACTAATCAAATATCTGGCATATGTAGATTCAGAGAACCAACTGAGACGGGGGCCTGGTATTTTCCAGAATTCAGGAAATTGAATTATCCACATAGAAAATATCACAGAGTAAACAATACAACTGCTTGTTTAAATTAAAATACTCCCAAATAAAGATTGGGCTGTCGTTGCCGTCCTTTAGAGAGTTGCAGGGGATTTTCAGCAAGGATAAAATCACATGTTTATATGGTTGTCATTTTTTTTCAAGTCCAAATATGTATGTGTGAGAAAAGGCAGCTTAAACCCTACATAACTCATGGGCAACATTAAAATGAAGTATATGCAACTTTTGCTGGTTTCAGTGAATGACATCCAGTGATGGAGAACAGGGAATCACCTTTCTGAGAGGCAGATCTGTGAATTACCATTTGAAATTAGTTATATGACTTGAGCCCCTCAGCATCAGGCTGCAAAATATTAGCCCCTGGAGGGTAAAGGTTTAAACATCATTTGCTGAACTTCCTTTTTCCTCCCAGAGATAACCCCTATATTAGATCATGTTTATTTTACTTGTAAATCACATCTCACTACAGGGGAGTTCAAAGTTTTAAAATGTTAGTTTTAGGATACAGTATCCAACCATTTTCTTCTTTTAGCTAGAGCTTCACTGTTTTTTAACATGATATCAATCTCTCTAGAAGAATAACATTGTCTTTATGTAAAGCCTTAAGTTAAACTACACATTTCATATGTGATGCATTGTTTTCAATGTACTGAATTCTTCTCTTCAGCCTTATCATGCCTTCCTTGCTGCAGTAAAATGGATAATGACAGAACTTGTCTTGTAAGTATAACTTGCTGCATTTTTAAAAGTAATATTGCTTGTCTTTTGTATTATAAAGCGAAGTGGAAGACTGTTCCGTGTTTTCAACTAGCATTGGATTCAGAATACTCTGAGATAACCTCATTGAATATCTCCAAGTATTGAAAGCTGAGACCAAAAAATTATCTTTAAGTTATTCATGGTCACTGCTTATGCCCTTATGTCATTGTTTAGCAGACTAACAGCTTGTAATATACAAACCAAATTTATTTATTGTGGTTAGTGTTAAATTTAACATAGATGTCTGGCTGTTTTTAATGCAGCCTGGGTGGGCTGTGGTCAGAAGAACAAATTGCTGGGGCTGTCCACTGTGCTCCTTTGGATGTGCTGGCATGTGCAGAAGAGGGGGGGCTTGTCCCGGACAGGGGTTTTGTGCAGTCATGATCCAGGGGGTGGGGGCTTTGCTCAGGTGTGAATTAATTGTTTACTCTGCCAAACTGTGTTCCTATTTGGAGGATGCTGGATGCATCTGTGACTTAGGTCAGATTGAAATGGCTCAAAGATGAAAGCCGTGACTCCCAGAAGAGGTATTGGACACATGACAGAAGCACTGTGTCCCAGAAAAGGGAAGCATTCCATGGATGAGCATGGAAACCAGATTGTTCAAGCTGTATCCGACCCTCAGATTCTTATTTTCCCCATTAAGGCTCCACTTTCTGAGGATTGGAGGCAGATTTCTTACCATTTGATGAACAGCCATTGTCTTTATCGCTTTATTGTAGCCCATATTAATTTAACAACATTACAAACTCAAATTCACTTCTGTTATGTATCTAAGAGGCAGAGAACAACAGTAACAGAGAATAGTGAGATTTTGATGGACTGTGAGTTGCTGTAGGTAGTAGCCATGAGCCTGAAAAAGAAATGATGGAATTTTGATCTATCTCTATTCACTTGGAGGATGGATGGTTTATATTACTTTTGCATTTCTTTGTACTAGCAGTTGAGAGATTGTGATTTTTTTTCTGAAGTTGTATTGTGTAATTTCATAAAGAGAAGTTTGTTCCATTTATGCCTACACACACTCACACACACACACACACACACACATACACATACACAGGGCTGAACAAGTTTGCATTGCAGTATAAATTTTGAAAGCTTCCTTTATTATGGCAGATCATAGTATCGGTAGAGAATATGCTATTTGTATTTCTGCACCAAGGCAGAGGAAGCCCTTCGGAGTTGATTTTTTACTATAGACTCACACTATAACTGGAAAACTATTTCTGCCTACAAGCGGGATATTTCTCAATGAGTTATTAAGTCTAGGTAAACCCGCTTTCAGTGTTGGGCTAGCATTGGTGATAAAATGGCCTTTCCCAAGGAAGAGAAAGCCCAGTGAAAACTCGATAGTAACAGAACCATCCATACTGATAGCTTCGGGTAATGACGTTCCTCTTTCAAATGAGGGGAGCAATGCCACCGTTCTGTCTGGGGCAGATGACCGAGTAACACTGGGTTTTTGCATTACCTGTTCAGGTTTCTGGTGGAATTTAACCTCTGCAGCTGGTGGCACTCAGATATGACAGCCACAGGTAAGTAGCAGCCCGTTCTTGTTTCTCAGCTCAACTTGATAAGCCTTGGGGTCACTGGCCACTTGTCATCAAGGATGTGCTCACATAAACCACCCGGGACCCAGTGATGATTTTTCAGCTCAGTCAGCGAAAGGCACCCTTTGTGCTGACCGCAGCACCATCTAGTCTGACAAAAATGCCACGGTTTCATTCCTCCCGTGTTGAATGTGCACTCTGACCTGTTTCCTTCACTAAGACTTTGCAATCAAACACTGCATGTGTGAATTCTTCAAAAAGCTTGCGAGCAGTGCTCAGAATCTAAGGGAGACACATTGACTTTTTCAGTCTCAGCGAATGGATAACCACTCTAGTTTTTTGTTTGTTTGCTATAATTAGCCTCGTAAAATACAAATCTAGTCATAGTCTCCCCACTCAAAAGCCTTCAGCGATTTGATAATTCATGGAAACTCTTGTAGAGGTGTGAGTTGTGGAATTAGAACAAGGTGGATTTGAGTCGTGGTTCTGAGGTTAGCCTTTAGCAAGTTAGCTGATGTCTTCAAGACTCAGTTTCCCTACATTAAGCAAAATGGGAGACATAATAAATAATATTTATCTCCTATCACGTATGTGTGTGTGCTTAATGATAAATCATGCTATCTGCTGAGCGTGGTGACTCAAAACAGGTAGCTGTAATTAACTATGAAGACAGTGCAGACAGTGTTGACCACAGGGATAAACAGTCAAGTCCCCGGGCCCTACAAAACCCGTGCTCTTTAATGAGGGCCGTCTCACAGCCATCCGCCCCACCTGCTCAGGCACTTGCTGTTTCCCAGATATGCTCTGCTCTTCCTTTCCTGTGTGCGTTCATTCATGTCTGTTTTCCTCCCTGGGATGCAAGGAACCAGAATTAGGCTAGACTACTGCCATTATTATCATTATTATTATTATTATTTTAATGATCTGTCTTTTTCACAGAGGTAGATTAGTAATGCAGCAGCCTTTCCCAGGTGCTGACATCTCCTCCCCCATCCCCTGAGACACCAGTCGGTGAGGACTCTCTCAGTTCTTCCAGGAAGAGTTAGTAGCATTTCCTTCGTGTTTTCATCCCGGTCAGCTCACACACTTCCCCAGTGTTTCTGCACCATTCTTGTCCCAATTTGTTTCGCACTAAACCAGAGTTTCTGGATGGCATCAGTATCCCTTAGCACCTAACTGGTGCTCAGTACATAGTAGGTGCTCAATGCCACGGGTTACTTACCGAATACCCTGGCAAATCTTTCCTTTGCCGGGTATGACCTGTCTAGCCACTGTCATCGTAGCTTTGTGACTTACAAATAGGACCATGTGTCCTAAATCCAGGACCTCCCTAGTTTCTTGTTAGAGGATGACATGGGGCAACCTCTGCAGAGAGGTGCACGCGTCCGGCTGCACTCAATGGGCTCTGATTACAGTGCACCTGACCCAAACGTGTTTGGGGTTGACCCTGTTCTCAGAAGCTGACAGCCCAGTGGAACAACACCTTTGTGCCCTGTTTTCTCACACACGCATGCACACACTGTCCTGGTGACCCTCAGTGTGTGGGCTCCATACTTGCCCCTTCTTGTTGGGTTGGTACCTGCTTTGCATGTCCATAACCCCGCCTCTAGAGATCTAGCCTAAGGAAATAAACTGGGGTGGGAACAAAGGATGGTATGACAGGATGAGCATCACTAAGAAAGTGATGATTGCAAATACAGTTAACTCTTTAAAGGTGAACAATAAGGACGTTTCAAAATAAATGACAGCCCATCCACAGAGAGGCAGAGAGAACCTTTACCAAGATTCTGCTTCTGAAAACTTTTTAAGAAGATCGAAACTCCTCATGAAATTAAGTAACATACCAAGTGTGTACCCCAGACAAGCATCCAATGATGGGGGGAACGGGGGCATAGGGAGTTAAATAAATAGGGTGAGCAGCCAGTGGGGACTCAGTAAGCACAGAACAAAATATGAATTAGGAAGAGAAGACTATTATGTCCCCCAAAGGAAATGTTACCTATAGCGTGAACCTGCTTTTGTTTAAAATTGCACCAGATTTGAGAATGAGGGCTGGGAAGGGACCTGCTAAATGGGCACTTGCTATCTTTTTTTCTGTTTACTCTTCTTATTCCACTAGTTTTTCCACAATTTTACTATTAGGAGTGAAAAAAGTAAAATGAGATTAAAAGAGAGAAACGGAAGAAGGAAGATCAGTAGAGGCCAAGAGAATGGATCACAAGTGGGTCAAAGGGCTGCCCTCACGGCACCGCCAGTTCCCGGGGACAAGTCCCCTCTGCTTGGCTCCGGGAGGCCAGCACGTGGTGGTTTTGCCCAGGTGAAGTGCTCTGGTCGGGGATCAGGCAGCCTTCCCCTGCTGCCCGCTGCTGCTTAGTTCTGGGCAGGTTGCACAGTCTCTCTGGGTTCCGGTGTCCCGGCAGGTCAGCACAGACAATGATGGGTTGGTTGGTGCACACAAAGCCCACAGGCAGACCTGGCACACAGCAGAGTGCTCCACACATGGTGGGTGGTGCTCCCATGTGGGGCGATGGCGGCTGTTTTGGCTGAGACCGCGGCTCGCTCTCAGGGGTGCGTTCAGTGCTGAGGGCAGTGGCCAGTCGTCTTCGGGGATCGCTTCCTGGCGCCCTCTTCACAACCGGGTGCCTGCCCACCTCCTCTAAGGAGCTTCCACGGTGAGCGTGAGGATGCCCCACTTCTTCATGCCAGCCTGCATCACCATGGCCCCCATTCTGACCGCAGCCTGCTCCCCTTCCCGGTGACCTGCTGCTACAGGCCCTGCCCACGCTCTTGTTCTGGTCCTTCAGATTTGATGGTCAGTTTTAGAATTTCTGTTGTGTGCTAGTCACTGTAATCCTTGCTTAGACCACTGGTTTTCAACCTGGGGAGGGGGAGTTTTTTCTCTCAGGAGTCACTGCAATGTTCGGAGGCATTTTTGGTTGTCACAAGTGGGGTGAGCGGGGATACTGCTAACATGTAGTGGGTAGAAGCCAGGGATAGTGCTGAACATCCTACGATGCATAGTCCCTGGCAACAAAGAATCATCCTATTCAGAGTATCATCAGTGCCACTGCTGCAAAACCCCGGTGTAGACTGAAGGGTAGAGGGTAGGGGATGAAGAATAAGGAAGAGGATATAGTCTTTGCACTCATGATGCTTACAGAAATGTATGCAGTTCATACAGTTCAAATGTATCCCGTTCTGAAATTCCACACCCCCTCTCCCCTGCTCCCCCTGTACCAGGACCAACAGTGGGCAAAATGTTAGCAAACAGGACTAATGTGATGCCTCAGTTCTCCATTTTCTGTTTTAGAAGCTTTTCTACAAGTTCTTTCATAGGTATTTCCAAGTCATGTCACCCTGTGCTGCACCGTGAGACCTTCCCCCAGATACTGGAAAGACCTTGCCACATGATTCTATCGTCACCACACGGTGGGCCCATGTACAGTGTAGTGCTTTTCCATCTCCAGAGTCCTGGCACTAGATGATCTTCAGACCCCTTCAGCATTCCTGAGCGGTGGGGACCTCTGGAATTTGTCACTAAACCTTCCTGAGCTCCTTCAGTCAGACAGCTACTGGGTCACAGAGGGCTCAGACCTAAACCAAGGGCTCAGCTAGGTGGCAGCGAGCAAGGCAGCCCGCCTTCCTTGAACCCCCGTGTGAAGCACATGAACTGTCTCGTCCGGACCTATAGCCCTCTGCTGGACGTGGCTGACGTTTTCCATTTTATAGGTGAAGAAATGGAATCAAAGCGGGTGAATGAACTCGTCCTCAGGGCTGCTGGAGATCTTTGTCAAATGTAAATGTAAATGTGAGACCCAGCATAAGGAGAGAAAAGTTTCAAGCTTCACAGAAATACTGACTTGCAAGGTTTCTTCATTCTAAATTTACCACTCCCTCACTAGACAAAGACCCTGTGCTGAGACATACATCTTTGTTTAGCTAAAAATGGAATCCATAATTACACTGTTTATCTGCTTCATTTCCTTAATGAAGGGGACTGTGGAAGCCCATTTCTGCTTGATTATCACAAAGGTATCATTTTGGCGAAGTTGCACAGAGAGAATGGAGCTTGCTGGCACCGAGTGTGAATGGGGGTGCATTCACAGAGACAAAAGACGAGGAGAGCTTTTCAAATGGCAACTCTATTCATTCCCAGTTGTCTGTCCATAATTACTGTGAACCCAAGTCAGTTATTCTCATCAGGGACATTTGTTGCTAAGGGAAAATTAAAGAAATTCAATTGTGTGGATGCTCCATTGGGTGCTGCATTGTGAGTGAGTGGTAGGTCATGGCTCCAGCTGGAGCCAGCCGGTCCTGGCCAGATGGGACGTCGAGCGGTGTGACAGCACGGAAGGGACGCTCCGGGCCGTGACCATGCAGAAGCAGATCTGGGCTCCCTGACTCACGGCGGTGTGACTTTATTTCTCTGGACTATAGTTTCTTCATTTTGTAGAACAGGAGAGCCCCAGACCTTCCACATTGGTGGTGAGGACCAATTCCACACGAGGGGCCCAGCATGGTGTTTGGGGTGTAGCAAGTGCTTACTGAGTATTGGCTGTGAACGTGCTGGTGGTGATTTTTTTTTTAATTTTTTAATGTTTATTTGTTTTTGAGAGAGAGAGAGAGTACAAACGGGGGAGGAACAGAGAGAGAGGGAGACACAGAATCTGAAGCAAGCTCCAGGCTCCGAGCTGTCAGCACAGAGCCTGACGCGGGGCTCAAACTCATGAACCTTGAGATCATGACCTGAGCTGAAGTCGGACGCTTAACTGAGCCACCCAGGTGCCCCATTGCTGGTGGTGTTTAAGTAAATGATGGTCATGGTGAGTCACTTTCTGTGGGGCTCAAGGCAAGCTATGTCCGCTCTCTGAACCCCGGTTTTCTGCAAAATAAGGAATCAGTCTAGCTGAGCTTCATGACTGCTTCTACCTTTGCCTTTGTAAGCTAATGAGTTTTAAATGCCTAATGGCTAAAACAGCGCCCGTTAGATTACTGGCAGCCTTAGCTATTGGTTCGAAATTCCATAGATAAATGGTAGTGACTGGCAAATATATGTGGTGTCCATAACACTCCAGACAAAGGAAGGTCTTCGTAGTAAACCATCTTATTTAGATTAAATGTGGCCATGGTTTTATATGATCATTCACACGTTTCCCAAAAGCACATCAAGCAACTTCCAGCCAGTCTGTAGTTGTGTTGCACATGGATTCAACAGTTTGTGGCCACATCAGTATGGGTGCCCTACAATTGTCAAGGGAACAAGAATTTCATCTCCAGGAAGGATCAGAGCCAAATGAGCCTCACCATTGAGAGCGCTGGACTCATTCCATTGTAACTGGGCCCAGACAATTACAATTAGAGATGGTGCAATTATTGGGCTTAGTTAAATCATGTGTGCTGCCCATCTCAGCCCGCCCCACAGACCTTCTTCCCTTCTTTCATTGGCCAAACTTCACAGAGCAGTTAAATATATGTGTGCTGGAGGCAGACAGCCCAAGTTCAAATTTTGGCTCATCCACTCACACATTGACTGGATGAATTGGGGCGATTTATGCAATTCTCTCCTCCTTTCACTAACCTGCGAAACAGAGAAAACAATTGTTCCTACCTTATAGTTTATTTTTTTTTGTCATGTTTTACTGTTAAATAGATTAAAACATGTAAAGCAGAACAGCATCTGGCATGGAGTACTTTCTTAATAAACGTGGCCGTTACCGTCATTCAGTGATCGTATGCCATCTGCATATGGGTGCTATTGCCTCTTATCATCTGTGCTGTTTTCTTTTTTTTACTTTCTTTCGTTTTAATGGCCTTACTTTTTGAAATTCAAACAATTTAAGCATTAAAAGGAAGTTTCCCCAAATCAAAAGTTACTATCCTTTGCTATATAAAGGAATCAATTGTAAACATAAGAATCGTGAAATTAAAAAGCGTCAGGAAAGTGTAACCATATCTCTGTGTTTTATGTGTGGCCTTCCTAGGTTAAAAAAAAAAGGGGGGGGGGAGAGCAAATGAAAGAAAATGAAAATGAGAGGAAGGTGGGGAAACCTCCCTACCGTCAAAGATGTTCCCCTGAGGAAATCAGAGAGGCACTGAAAGGGAACTTGGAAGTGAATGACGTTCCCACCAGGTGCCTCTCTGTGTTGTTGCTGTTGGGCACTGGCCACCTAAACTGACCTTGCCTTCCCACCTGAAGGCAGGCAGTTTGTCATGCGGGCCTGAGACGTTACATCTCCTTTGTCTGATTGCCTGAAAAGCACCATTTAGGAGAATTACTCATTTATCCAGCAAGCACGTGATGACACTTGCTATCAGCTAGCACTGCAGGGCACAGGGGACGGACCTACGCCTTTGGGAGCATGACACTTGCCAGTGCTGTACTGGCAGTGGAGCCAGACATCGGGAAGGTAGCCATCGGCCTTTTCTAACCAAAAAGCAATGGTTCAAAAAGGCCATCAGTTTCTGAGGATTCCATCTAGTAACATGCTGTCCTGTGGCAGTCAGCACGTTCACTTAAATAGGCCTCACCTTGTGCCAGCCACTTCCCATGTATTAATTCATCTGATCCCCAAACAACCACACGAGGTTGGTGTTCTTATTCCCATTTTACAGATGAGAACACTAAGGTATAGAGATTAAACTCACCTGATGTCACACAGCAGTGGCAAGATTCACGACCCCTGATTTGTGCCCTTAGTTACTATGTAATTAGTCCAACTCCTGGTATGTAGATAGGAACACTCTCTAGCAGCCAGCATTTCGTGAAGGCTGTGTGTGTGTGTATGTGCGTGCATATTTGTGGAAGTGTGTACATGTATCCCTCGGTTGAGAGCTGTACCTGCTTTAGTCGGTTTATTACTCAGAACAACTCAGTGAGTTATATGGGCATTTTTTCTTCATATCAGTGATCAGTTTCTAGAAATTACATATTTTACATAAACAAGCTGATTTAATCTACTTCGTTTTGTTTTAGATGAGAAAAATTACGGGGTGCCTGGGTGGCTTAGTCGGTTAAACGTCCGACTTTGGCTCAGGTCATGATCTCACAGTCCGTGAATTCGATCCCCGTGTCAGGCTCTATGCTGACAGCTCAGAGCCTGGAGCCTGGTTCAGATTCTGTGTCTCCCTCACTCTCTGCCCCTCTCCTGCTCACGCTCTGCCTCTCTGCCCGTCTCTCTCAAAAATAAACATTTAAAAAAATTAAAGAAAAAAAAAAGAAAAATTACAATGCATTATGCTTCAACCCCAAGCCCCCAGTCAATTTCCTCAAAATAATTAAAGCTCAGTGAAAAGCCTATATAAGAAAAAGAATCACGTTAGGATATACATGCCTGGAATACGGCTTCCTGGTCACCCAACAAATAGCTAGTGGTTACCAAATGCTCATTTAGCATTTAGTAATCCCTTGATGCCTTGCTTAGTGCAGCTGCCTCCACATAGACACTCCACAAAACATGTACCCGTGCTTCTGACATCCAACCGTCGTTGGAATACAACTTGAGACTTTGTCAACCCATCATTTTGTTAAAATCTTACTGAGTTTTGGAGTTGAAAACATAAATTATATATTCTAGATATTTATAAATATGTGTTTATATTTCTGTATAGACATCAGCCAAAAACTTTGCACAAAGTTTGGTTATTGGAAACTTTTGGTTTCTAAACTATTGGTTATTGGAGCATTCTACTGGTAAGATGTTAATGAGTAACAAGAACCTGTACTATCAGCATTTCCATTTTATAGGTGAGGATACAGAGGATTAGCTGGGAGCATTGGGGCAGGCATTTGTACTCCAAACTCCTCTGACTTCAGAGTCTTCACCTTAACTGCTATGTTCTAGTATCTAGCATCCTTATCATTTTAATGTTACAATGGCTTCACTAGAATGCTAGTGTTATTCTTATTACTATTACTGTTGTCACTATTTATTATCATTCACTGATACTTACTCAGCACCCATTAAGTTCCAGGTACTGTACTAAGTACTCAACATATATTGTTTCATGTACTTCTCACATCACTCACTGATGAACTATATTATCCCCAATTTGCACATTGAAAAAAAAAAAAAAGGAAACTTAAAGAGGTTTTGGAACGTGCCCACTGGACATAACTTGTTTATTATTTTACCAACCACGGAGACTTTACCAAGTGCCTACTGTGTGCTCATCTATGTACCAGGCTTATCTAGTGCTATATTACTGGACAAGGAACTTCATAATAGTAGGATTAGGTTCATGGCTGTGGTTCAAAGACATTACGTATTTTACTATTCCATGCTTCAATTTTGTTTCTGTAATAAAACCACACAATTGCATCATGACCTTTGTCTCACCCTGAATAATATGGTGTAACTTGTATTTTATACATTTATTCAGATATACATATGTGTTGTTGCTAAGTTCAAGTACGTCTGAAGGCAGAGACCCGTTGACTGATGTTGTCCCAGAAAGTATTCTAGTGATGCATAAATGATAGTGGATGAAGCCAACACACTGCTTGAGGAATTACAGCTTATAGAGTTGCTTGGCAGATGAAATCACTTGACTAATTAGAAAATAATGCATTATGCTGTGCCTAGAAAAATCACAGCGCAGCAGAAGCGGAACTGTGTTCTGAGTTACTGTAGGCTGCCAGTCACAATAAAGCCTGTGCCTGTGTTCTTCATCTTTTTCTTTTTCCCCCTATCCCTGCAGCCCAGAAATTGAAGCAGACCCTGGAACCTTGTGATACAGAGTATCCAGCGTTTGTCTCTGAGCGCACCATCAAGGAAACCTCAGGGAACATTGCTTGTGAAGACTGCTCTAAGTAAGCCTCCCGCCTCCTTTCTGCTCAGTGTAGAGCTCTCCCAGATGGGCCAGTGTGAATGGCGTGGTCAGGATCACAGCGAGAGATGGAAACATGGCTGCCCTCTTGTGTGAGGAAGCGTTTCCACCAGCTTGGAGGAAACATCATTTGGCTTTGTTAGAGAGATCATTTAGAATCTGGGAAGCATTCAGAGTGCTTGCGAATGCATCCTAGAATATATACAATTTTTAGTCAGGTTTGTCATTGGTTGGAAAAAGTCCTGATGGTGTTTCCCCAGTTGACATTTGTCCATTTCGGCTGTCTATTGGAAAAAGATCCTTAGATGTCTTTCCTGAAGGCACGAAATCTTCAGGATTCACCAGAATCTGATGTATGGGGAATGAAATTTGGTAGCTTACTAGGCATTTCCCTGATTGCTACTGAGTTTGGGCCTTTTTTAATGGTTTTATTGATCATCTGAGTTTCTTACCCCTTCATTCCTGTCGGCAGTTGTCTATTGGGTGGTGAATCTTTTCTTACTGATTTGGGTGTCATATGTTTTGGATACGATTTCTTTGCAGTTGTATGCTTTATATGTGTGTTTTCCTTTTCCTTCATCTGACTCTTCACTTTTTATAATGTCTTTAGATGCATAGACATTTTCTTTTACTTTTATTTTCGTGTCTAATTTATTCTTCTGTTCTATGATGTGTGTTTTGTGCCTTAAGAAATTAGTCACTGCCCTCCTATCATAATGGTGTTCTCATGTATTTTTATTCTGAACACTTCAAGGTGTTGATTTTCACATTTAGGACTTGAATCCCTCTGGAATTTATTTGTGTGTGTGGCATAAGGCAGTGTCTAATTTCATCTTTTTCAATATAGTTGCCCCGTTGACCGGCACTACTTACTGAATGGTCTTTTTTTTTTTTTCCTAATTGATTTATTATGGCACCTGTGTCATAGGATTAGTTCTACACAGATCTGTTTCTAGGTTTTATGATTTGTCAGTAATGATGCCAACACCATATCTCTTTAATTATTATAGCTTATAGTATGACTTGATATTTAAGAGAACAAATACCTTTTCCATATAGTGATCTAAGTTGTCTTGGCTATTCTTGTCTCTTTACTCTTTCATATTAATTTTGTAATCAGCTTGTTAATTTCCATGAATCATGCTATGATTTTGATTAAAATTGCTGTGAGTTATAGATTAATTTGAAGATAATTGCTATCTTTTATAATCTTGGAACTTTTCATTTATAAACTAAGTATGTCTCCTTAGTTACAGGTCTTCTAATACAGTTTTATAATTTTATGTTAGATATATAATTTGAAAGCTTACAGTTTTCCCTTCCAGCAGAAATGGCATACATTTAAAACTACCTTTTCTAATTGGTAATTCCTAGAATATGAGAACATCACTGATTTCTGTATGTTGAATATCTTGTATCCATTTGCTAAATGCTCTTTTAGATTTAATAGTTTGTGTGTGGCTTCTCTTGGACTTTTTTTTCATACACACTAACATCATTTGTGAAAATGTTCCCTTCTAACCTCCATACTTACTGTTTTGTTGCCTAGAAGTAACTAGGATTGTTGACTAGAAGCAGTGAAAGTAGACAACTGTATCTTGTTCCTCAATTAAAGGAATTTCTTCTTGGGGCACCTGGGTGGCTCAGTCGGTTGAGCGTCCAGCTTCAGCTCAGGTCATGATCTTGCAGTGTGAGTTCGAGCCCCGCGTCGGGCTCTGTGCTGACCGCTCAGAGCCTGGAGCCTGTTTCGGATTCTGTGTCTCCCTCTCTCTCTGCCCCTCCCCCGCTCATGCTCTGTCTCTCTGTCAAAAATAAAAATAAACATTAAAAAAATTAAAAGGAATTTCTTCTAATAATTCCATGTTAACTATGATGTTTGCTATGGTTTTTTTTTTTATTGAGGTATAACTCACAATATCATATTAGTTTCAGGTGTACTACCTAGTGATTCAGCATGTGTAAACATTATGAAATAGTCACCACAATAAAGCTAGCCCCCATATGTCACCTTACAAAGTTAATACAATGTCATTGATTGTATTCCCCATGATGTACATTACATCCTCATGACTTACTTCTTTTAGTGCTGAAAGTTCATACTTCTCGATTCCCTGCACCCATTTCATCCCCCTCCACCCCCTTTCCCTCTGGCAACCACCAATCTGTTCTCTTCATCTATGAGTTTTGTTTTGTTTTGTTGATTTATTTTTTGGATTCCACATGTAAGTAATATCATATGGTATGCTATTGGGTTTTCTAGATTGTAGTAAAATATTGATACTATTAAACTTACCATTGTAACTGTTAAAGAGATTTTGATGATGATTTTCTTTTTAAGTTTCTTTGTTTGTTAAGTGATCTCTGTAGCCATGTGGGGATTGAACTCACCAGCCTAAGATGAAGAGTCCCATGCTCCCCTGACTGAGCCAGCCAGGCACCCCCATTGTAACTGTTTTTAAGTGCACAGTCCAAGAGCATTAAATATGTTTGCAATGTTATGCAACCATAACGGTTATCCATTTCCTGAATTGCTTTAGATTTTTGGTAGTTAACCATTTATTAAGTTAAAGAAAACCTCTTCAGGGGTGTTTGTTGCTCTCATTGCTACTGTTTGGAACTTTAATGGAGGTTGGGGCACCTGGGTGGCTCAGTCGATTAAGCATCTGACTTCGGCTCAGGTCATGATCTCATGGTTTGTGGGTTTGAGCCCCGCATCAGGCTCTGTGCTGACAGCTCAGAGCCTGGAGCCTGTTTCAGATTCTGTGTCTCCCTCTCTCTCTCCACATCCCCTGCTCATACTCTGTTTCTCTCTCTCTCAAAAATAAATAAAAAAAAAAAAAGAATGGATGTTAATTTTATCAAAACATTTTTCTACATCCATTACTAAAATAATTTTAAGATGTTGAGTTACAATAATAAAAATGTTTTAAAAAATTAAACTGTGAAATATATCGTATATACTATAAATATCATTTTTATGTTTAGTTATTTATTTTGAGAAAGAGAGCATGAGCGAAGCAGGGAAAGAAAGAAAGGGAGAGAGAGAATTCCAGGTAGACTCCAACATGGGGCTCAATCTCACAATGGTGAAATCATGACCTGAGCAGAAGTCAAAAGTCTGATGCTTAACCAACTGAGCCACCCAGGCACCCCTATAGTATCTTCAATGGTAGATGGCTTATCTAGTGTGAAAACATGCTTTCTTTCCCAGGGTGGTCTTTCATGGTCATGATTACAAAAAACAAAAACAAAAACTATCTTGCTAGGTCCATTTGTTCATGTCATATGAATCTTTTGCATCTGTGCTCAAAAAGATTGGGTTATACTTTTCCTTTCATATACTGTCATTAGGCTTTGCTGTTAAGGTCATCTTATTGTCACAAAATTACTCGGATCTTAAACATTTTGTGTAAGATTAAATTATCTGCTTCTTTTAGGTTTGGTAAAATTTACCCATAAAACTATGAACGACTGATAGGTTTTTTGATTGCTTTTCTGTGTGAGTAAATTTTCAACTACTGAATTAGTTTCTTCAGTGCTTAGCTATCTCTTTGGAATTTCTGTTTCTTCTTGAAACAATTTTGGTAATTATATTTCTTAGAAAATTGCCTATTTCATACCACTCTTCACATTTATTGCATGCATTTGTTAATAGTGTTCTTTTTTGATTAAAAATGCTGCCGTATTTGTGATCTTGCCCTCTTTTAAATCAGTCTCTCTCCCTTCCCTTCTCTTCTCTCTTATACCCCCCCCAACAGCTCCTCTTCTCAACACCCCCTCCTTCCCCCCTCCTTTTCTCTTCCCCTCCTTTCCCCTCCATCCAGCTCCCTCCCTCTCCTTCTCTTTCACTCTCCCTCCCTCTCCTTCCCTTTCTATCTCCCTCTTCCTCTCTCTTTCTTCCACCCTCTCCCTCTGTCTCTCTCCCTCCCTCCCTAACTCCCTCCTGCATCATTTCTTCCTTCCTTTGCTCCCTCCCTCTTCTTACTAATAGAGATATTTGCTTTTTTTCTCTTTTCAAAGAACTATCATCTAGCTTGTTAGATTTTCTCTATTGTTTCTTTGACTTTCTATTTCATTTATTTGCTTCTTATCTGTATTAATATCCTTCTTCTGTGTTTTTGGGATTTATTCTGTTTTTTTTTTATTTTCTTTCATATTGTGTTTGATGTGTAGCTTTTGCAGCTCCATTCATATACATATAATAAATATATATATAATATGTATAATTTCTCTCTGCATTTCAATTTATATAGGGCTTTCATTCAGCTGGGATAATTTTCTAATATTTACCATATTTTTGATCTGTAAATTTGTAAATAGCGTTTTAAGATTTCCTAATATATGGGTTTTGAAACTATCTTTTTTTTATTGATCTCTGATTAAATGACATTGCAGTCTGTATAACACATGGTTTTCAGTCTGTGCAGAGACTTGCTTTGATTTCTAGCACTTGTCCTCGTGTTTTTGAAAGCAAGTTTCATTCTCTGATAGCTCAGTACAGGGATTAATATAGATCCATTGCATCAAGTGTGTTAACTGTGCTTCAAAACTGTTGTTCTATTTTAGATATCAGGCTCTCCCCAGGCTTATGGATTTTTACTCTCCTTCATGTCATTCATTTTACTTTGCTTTTTATATTTGGAGGCTATATTTGGAGGCTATTATCATGGACATCCCTGTTCAAGACTGGTAAATCATTGCTATGATCACTATGTGATCACCCACTCTATGGGAAAGTAATGTCTATTTTGTTTGCTGATAGCACAAGTACAGTGTTTCTTTGTTTGGTAATATTTCCTAGGCATGTTTTCTCCCTTCCCTCCATTTGCAACTTCCCTTCCTTCTTTGCCACCCCTTCTTTCTTTCTTTCTTTCTTTCTTTCTTTCTTTCTTTCTTTCTTTCTTTCTTTCTTTCTTTTTTTGTCATTTTGCATTAGGATGTTGTCCTATAAATAGAATAGAGCTGGATTTGGCATTTTTATTATCTCTACTATTGGAAATTTAATATTATGATTTATTGTACTTCCTGCTAAGTTTGAATTTATTTCTACCATCATTTTATAGGCTTTCTATCCCCATGCATTTTCTTTCTTTCTTTTCTTTTCTTTCTTCCTTCCTTTGTCTTTCTTTCTTTGTCTTTATTCCTTCCTTCCTTTGTTTCTTCCTCTTCCCTCCTTTCTTCCTCTTCCTTTCTTTCTTTATCTTTCTTTCTTTTTTCTCTCTCTTTCTTCTTTCGCCTTTATTTGGATCTATTGAGTTTTCTCTATTCCATTTTTCCCTTACTGGCGTGTAAGTTACACACTCTTCTTGTGATATTTATCCATAACCTTGGTACATATTTCAGGATCTCTTCCCTCCTCCAGAACAAACTCTTAAATCTCTAACTTGGATTAACTCCCATCTCTTTCTTGTGATATTTCCTAACATTTTAACTATGTTGTGTTTTTAACCCACCAAATATGTTGTTATTATTGCCTGTAGTAAATGAGATGTTTACCAATTTGTTTACTCCCTATTTTTTAAAAACCATAGCTTCTTGTTTTACAGTACTTTAGACATTCTTTCAGGAATGATCTAGGAGTGGTAAATTATCTCATTCTTTGTCTGAAATGCTTTATGTGCTGTATATTCTGCAGTGATCATTTAACTCCATGCTATCTAAATTGAAATATTTTAAAGATACTGTTCCATGTGTCCTGAGTGTTAGCTTTGCACCTCTATAGGTGTTCTGGTGTTTCCCCCCTCAGAGGGCTTTTAAAGGGCTTCTCTTTGATATTCCGAAGTTTCGCCACCATGTGTCTAGATAGAAATTTACTTCTGTGTGCTTAAATACTTTATTCTGAGTAATTTCCTTAAACTTTAGTTCACTGATTTCCTTCTGATTGTGTCTAGTTCACCGCTTAGAGTCCATTGAGTTTTTGATGTGGATGTCTTTCTCCTTATTTCTCAATGTTTTATTTGTTTCTTTTAAAAATCTGTGCATTCTCACATGCTTTAAAGTCGCTAAGAAAGTGAACTTTAAAATATCTGTGTATTTTTAATAAGACTTAAGAATCTTATTCTTGAATTTTCTGTACCAATTATAAAGACTTTTTAAGTTTGTTTTTGCACTTTAAATTTGGTGTTGGGGGCGGGGCACCAATTTCCTTGTCGCTTGTGTCTTCTTTCTTTCCTGGTAGAAAATTTGCTCATGTATTCTGTCATCTTTGACCATGGACTGATTTTTACTATTAATTATTTTTGTGGGAATAGAATAGAGCTCGAGTCTCCCTTCACAGTAGATTTACAGTTGGACTTTAATCACGCATCCTGTTAGTATTGACTGCCTGTGAATTCTCGTTACGTAAGTTTTTGTGTTTAGGAGTTTCTGCATCATATAATTACTGTAAATATTTTTCCTAGGCAGCATGTAGTTTCAGCTTAAAGTTTGATTTCTCATGCTAATATTGTTTTTCCTGTTCAGACCTCAGAAGTACCAGATTATCAGCTTTTTTATACTTAGTTATAAATGTACAAGTTGGCCTTTGGTATCTTGTTGTGTAAATTCTTTGTATTTAAACATGCTTGTATTGTTTAACTGTTTCATACAGCATGTCTCTGTGTTTAAAAGAGAATGGCTTCCATATTGGCTTAATCCATCATGTTCCAGTTCACTGTTCGGACTGAGGACTTTCTGGAGCCACCACAAGAAACCCTGGACATATAGCAGTTTAGCACAGGAGCTGTGGAATCAGGGAGCTCAGAGTGTGAGTCCTAACTCCCGTAATCACTTGCTGTGTGACCTTGAGCAAAAACCTAAGCTCTCTGAAACTCAGCTTCTTCCTGGGTAATTTGGGGGATAGTAATAGTAAGCATATCATAGCCTTATAAGAATTAAGTGGGAAGAAGCACCTTGGTGGCTTAGTAATTTGAGCATCTGACTTCGGCTCAGGTCATGATCTCACAGTCAGTGAGTTTGAGCCCTGCGTCGGGCTCTGTGCTGACAGCTCTGAGCCTGGACCCTGTTTCCGATTCTGTGTCTCCCTCTCTGTCTGCTCCTTCCCTACTCACGCTCTGTTTCTGTCTCTCAAGAAAGAATGAACATTACAAAAACATTTTTTTAAAGAATTAAGTGAGAAAATTTATGTTGTAAATTTAGCATGGTGCCTGGGACAGAGTAAGTTCTCAATAAACGGCCACATTTAATATTAGCATAATGCTATACTAACTGTATGCAAAGATTTTAACCCCCGTTAACTATTCTGTTAAAATGTGGGGTTTCCTTTTTATAGTCTAACATCACTTCACTACTGTAGAATTCCTGTAGAAAAAGGTACAACATATATATACCTCTGATGGCCAAAGTTCATGTATGACTTAAGTAAGGATTATTGACAAGTCATGGCACTGTGGCTCTGTGAAGTAGACTCCACTGGCTTTATAATGACTACAAACCTTTTTGACCAGAGGGAAATTATATTCTTAGTAGTTGTTAACTCCAGATTCAGTTGGCGGCCAGCATCTCTTAGTGCATGATAGGCAATCAGATTTAGTGCACTAACTTAGGTTTCTCATTTCCATTCTAAATGAGAAAACAAATAGAACCAAGATAGATGATTGCTAAGGCAAGCAATGTTTTTCCTTACTGACTTGTAATTAAAAGCCAAAAATACAAATGCAGTTTGATTAAGATTAAAGTAGGGGCACCTGGATGGCTCAGTCTGTTAAGCATCTGACTCTTGGTTTTGGCTCAGGTCTTGATCCAGGGTGGTGAGTTCAAGCGCTGTCTTGGGCTCTGTGCTGGGCATGAAGCCTGCTTAAGAAAGATCTCTCTCTCTCTCTCTCTCTCTCTCTCTCTCTCTCTCTCTCTCTCTGAGGGACCAGAATGGGGACTTGTGCTTTCCCTTTCTTTTTTAGTACACTTTTTATTGATGTGTAGCACATACAGAAAAGTGTACAAACCAGATTAATTAACTTAAACAGCACTCAGGCTGAGAAGTGAATGAACATTGCAAGCCCCTTGGAGGACCTCTTCCTGCCCCTGCTGGGCGCAGCCTCCTTTTTACCATATGACAACCACTGTCTGAATTCTAACGTCAGTGATTGCTTTTACTTGTTTCTCACGTCTAACTTGGGAGATGGCAATCAGTTCATAAGATAGGAGGGCTGATGTATTAATGACCTTGAGGGGAGTTTCTAAGGAATCAGCTTAGAGAACAAAATAAGGCCTTAGGGGGAAAAAAATATAGCCCAGGACTTCAGCGTACATTTCTTTATTGTCGGTTCTGTCCTAGATACTGGGCCACATTGTTGGGGACCAGAAGCAAATGAGGCACACACAATTCCTGCCCTCATGGAGTTTACAGATGGGTAACTAGGCAATGTCAACACTCCATGCTTAGGGCTAGGATTATTGAGATATATGTCGCATGGAAGCACAGAAGGGAGGCTTGGGGTGGTCAAGACAGGCTTCCTTAGAAGCAGTGGCATTTATTGTCAGACCACCGGGATACAAAGGAGTCAGTAGGTAAGAACATCCAGGCAGAGGGAAGAGCCATGTGTAGATAAGAGGAATTGTAGTCTGTTCACAGATTGTTAGAAGTTCAGGGAAGCTGGAACAGAGAGCTGAAGGTGAGGAGAGATGGGAAAAATGCCAGCAATAAGAGTGGCAGTGGTGATCTCTTTGGGCAGGAAGTCATGATTCAGAAGGACCATGCTGCCCACCATTCCCCTGCACAGCACACACACCCATACCAACTCTGGTCCTGATAGAGCGAAAAACCCATTTGTATCCCCTCCTCCATCTCCTCCTCTTTTTAAGGGCTAGAAATCGACAGATCAGCTGGGGTAACTAGTTGAGTGAGAAACCAATCTGTGACTATTTTTTTTCTAATCCAAAAATCATCCTATAACTCTCATATCATACAAAACAGGCTCATGACAATAGTCTCAGATGCTCTTGAAGGACCTAGTCTTTTATTATCTTTTGCATATCCCTTTCCCTCTTTCCTTTCCCCATCTTATGAAAGGAAATTTGTTAGAAGATATATCTGAGTATTTCTCAAAGTATGTATGAAGATAACAACTTACATTTTAAATTATCTTCGTCTTCTTGGAATGAAATATGTTAAGGAGAAAAATGATGTTATTTTGTCATCTTTCCCTTGTTGACGGCTGGTAGATATTTCAGGACAATGGCCTACACGTTTGCTGTCAACCAGGAAGCTGAATTCACACGTCTGCTTTACATCTAATTCCTGTAGAAATTTGTCAACCTCTGCCTGGAAAGAGTGAGATTCTACAGGACTGGTTCTCTAAGACAATTACTAATTCTTGACCAACTTTGTAGGTAACTTCAGGTCAGGGGCAGTGACATTCAAAAATAACACAATTCTGCAGCCTTTGGCCAGGAGTGAGTTGGAAACGGAGTTTGGTGAAAATTATAGCATTTCAGAAATTATGCACTAAGATCTTTTTCAAAGAAAAACATCTCGCCTCCCGCAATGGAACATACAAAACTGTGTCCATTACAAACCCTTCTCAAGGCAGCGATTACTTTCCTCCACAAGCAATGGCAAACCATAGAGTAGCGATCCCAGGGAACTGTGCGCTTCCCACGGGAACATGCCTCATGCTGCATGTTGCTGTGGACTGTCACCAACAATCTGCCCATCTCTTAGAAGCAATCAGATGTCCTTGCTGCTTAAACATGTTGCTAGAACTCGGGAAACCATGTCAGGTGGTTCTGGCCGTATCATCCAAGTCTTTCTGGTCTCTGGTAATCTTTGAAGACCGACTGCTCCTAACTCTGTTTTTGTGCCTGTTTCCAGAATCACTCGATGGTTTTATATGGAAAATACATCAAGAGGTGACTCAGTTGCTCTACATAGAAACCTTCAAATTGGCAACTCTAGAAGTGGACATCTAGCTGTCAGTGCCATAGACAGAAGGACAGTATGCAATGTTTAAAAAAGGATTTTCAAAAATATAGGGTTTATTAAGAATGCAGGAGCCTAAAAGAAAATAAGAATTTACATAAGAATGTCATTAGGGTTGGTGGTTTGGCTGCGTTAACCAATAATTTTTGTCATTCAATATCCCACTGATTATTAAATTAATCTGTTATTCAAACAGCAATCGAAAACAACTCAGCCCATATTTTCTGGGCATTTGTGACTGTCAACAAGTTGAACAAAATTGGGGATCTAAAGAGAATGTAATGTTTTACTATTTTCCAATACGTTTCTCTCCTTCTTGATACCCTCCCAGCCTTTGCTGAGACGGGGATCCACTTGGAATGAAAATCAACGCTAAATTAACTACTTCTAGCCTGTTAAGAAAAATAATTAATCAAGAGTAAAGGGGAACATGTGTAACGCATACAACGCCTGAGCTTTAAAAACCTTGTCACGTTACAATGCTGGCAAGATATTCATTTTTTAAGGCAAATTAGATTTTTTTTGTTGTGTGTGTGTGTGTATAAATGTGTGCGGATGTCCTTTTTTTGGGGGGGGGGTCGTATCTCTCATCGCTTTTCATAAAAATTATGTTGCCATCAGTTTCACTTTGGGATCAGAACGCAAGCTTTGCTCATCTTCTTGGAAGCCCCGAAAGCTGTGGCTACACTTTTCCTTCTCTCATCACTTCTCCCCATGAGCCTTTCATTTGTCCACTAAACCGAAAGAAAGTAATTGGTCTCGAAGCTGCGTTGACATGTTTCGTGGGCTCCAGTTCAGAGAACCATCGTTCAGGGATTCCGTTTTCCTGCAAACTTCTCCAATTTCCTGTTGGGGTCTCACACTGGGTGGGCGTTTTACCACAAGTCTTCAGACTGTTCCCAGCGAATGCCCTGCAGGTGTTCTTACCAGTGGGCCTTCTGGAAACGACCTGTAAAATGGATCCGTTGCACAATGGGGACACGGTGCCTTCCTGAGTCAAGGCTAAGAGGCTGGGCTCTGGGGCTGGACTACAGTCTGGGCTATCACACTTAATCATGCAAAGATTTTAATCAGTTATATAAATGTTCTGGGCTCTGCTCATCTCCCCAAGAACCTGCCTCATAGGATCTCTGTGTGGGTTAAAAAAAAAAAAAAAGTATAACCCTAATATTTAGCACAGTGCCCAGCACAGAGTAAATGCTGCATAAATGGGAGATATTTTTATAGAGCACAATCCACAAACCCATCTGTGTTGACAGGGATGTAGGAAAACCACAGAACTCCAGTCAGGCTCTTCTTCCAGATTTCTTAGCCCGGAAGGTAAAACTAATAGTTTCAATCAGGAAAAATAGTTGGTGAGGTTTTTGCTCCAATGAGACTGTCCTAGATAAAGTGGATCTTGGATTTTTGCCACTTCTTGGATCTACTTGAGCTCTTGGTTCGTAAAAAAAAAAAAAAAAAAAAAAAGATTTTTGGAAATCTGAATTAAGGACTACACATATTCAATAGTGATCAGATACTTCATTACACAAATTGGACACAGGCTTTGCCAGTGGGAGTACATTAGTGTCATGAATAATGTAATTTGTAGGCGTTAAAATGTAACAGTTTTAACCACTTAATTTGCAAGCATACACTAATTTGTTGAAATATTTTTGTATCTCCTGCTCTATAGATTCTTGCCAAACTACTGTACTCAATCTTGTTTAAAATGTGTAAATAAATGTGATTCAATTTCCCATGAAATAATCATTGGCCCTTTCCAACGGGCTTAGTTCACTTCTAAACAAGACAACTTTCCATTCTACAATGAGATTAACACCAAAGGTCAAATTCTTCCCTTTGGAGATTGAGAGTGGTGCATTTTTTTTCTCCAAATTTTCCCTTGGTGTCATTTACTCACTTACACCTTGCCATGTTGGCTGGTAATATACAGAGCTGTGTCCCTTTGAATTTTACAGTGTCACACCCCAGCTGTGGTGGAGGAAAGCCAGCCACCTCCTCCTTGCTAGGTTCTTGTTTCCTGTTCTACAGCTCAGAAAGGTGGTAGGAATAACTTCTGGATCCTAAAAGCAATTCCTTTCCAACACAAAAGATTTAAAACATGAATATGCAATCTGGAAGCTTCTCAACACTTGGTCATCTAATGTTGAGAATGTGCCACTCATCCCTTACCCTTAATAAAGGGCCGCCTTCTTTTCATATTATGGGTATGGTGCCAGGTTTGAATAATTCAATACTGGCTCTTACAGTCAACAACCTAGTTAGTGCTGTGTGTGTGTGGTTGCTAAAAACATGCTGGCTTTAAACTTTAAAAAAGGGGAAAGGGAGGTAAATGCTTATCGTGGGAGCTGTATTTTGAATTGTTGAAATAGTGCCGGAAGATGAAAATATGTCCCGGAGGCGTTAGAATAATTGGGATTAAAACCTCTGGTTGAATTTCCTACCAGTTCTTCTGGATCTCAACTCAATGAGGTACTTTAGTGGAGACCGGACTTCACTGATTCTTTCTCAGATGCTCAAAGGAAGAAAGGTGCCCTATTGCAAACACAAGGACGATTACAACTTTGAGGTTCCAGATAGAATGGTGATTGTGTAGATGTTGCTATCTTTACTTGCCCTTTGATAATCAGTATTTGGAGAGGTTTTAGTACAGGAAATGTTGTAAATTACTGTTTTCCCTCGCGAGTCCGTGATGCAAAATGAGAGGGGCGCATGTCTGTAATGAGTAGGCAGGTCTCTACCTGACATGAATGAGTCTCACAATTTCCCATTTGTGCATTTCTTAATGTGTGGGAAAGCGGGGTGGGAGCATATGTAAGTTTGGCTGGGCTCACAACACAGTGAGGCTTTCCTCTTCCATGCCGGAGGGTAGGAGACCAGCATAGCCAAGGAGTATTTTTAGAATGTTTATTTGCATGGGGAATGGAGGAGTGCAGAGCTGTGTCCACACCATTGACGTTTTCGAGCTGCATTTCTGCGGTGCATTGTCTCCATCCCAATGGCTGTTTGTGCTGTGACGCCCACCATCCCCACCTCAAAGAGCAGTCTGTGTTCCTCCCTTGGGCTGCCCGGTGCTGCACCTGAAGTGGCTTAGCAAGTTGCCAAAACCCTATAGATGTGTGTTTATTAACTCTCCAGCTTGCCCTCCATTTGTTTAGCTTGGAAAGAGTTTATATATTCCTATGGGTATTAAAAACCCATCTGATGTATTAAAGGAGCTCAAAGGATCAAAGCAGAAATGCTGCTTGAAATGCAGCATATTGAATATAGACATAAAATTTCTAGACATGAACCACTTTTTCACAGGACATTTTGTATACTCAAGAAGGGAATTCATTTTTTAATGATCAGCTTTTCTTCGAGACTTGGCATTTCTCTCTCTCTCTCTCTCTCTCTCTCTCTTTCAGGTGACCTCCACTTCCACCTTTTTAGGATTGCTTATGATTTTGACAGGAAAACCCCTTGGCAACCTAGGGTGGAGGCAAGCATTAACCTCAGTACCACCTTTCATGCCTAGGAAGATATAGCCCAAGATCCTTAACAAACACATCAGCCACTGGTTAATGACCAAGGTTCTTTGCGCATTGGGAAGAAAAATGGGTGGAGAGGTTATAAGATGAGGATCAGAATCACCCATGGTCCACATAACTAGAGGTGTAAGTGATCAGTCAGAGTGATGTGGGAGAAATTCTCAGGCTAGAATCTTTATAGCAGATGCTTCTCAAACAAACCTCTCTGCTACTGACTTTTAGAAAACAAATTATATTTTTCAGGAATGATTCCATTTCTGTTGAAGTAGGTTGCCCCTGCAGTCCTGCATTATTTGAGTACCTCCCAGCCTGTATGAGAATTTATACATGATTTCTGTTTATTGAATGTCTACTTTTTGCTAAGCGCTTCATATCTGTTTCCATGTATCTTGTTCTTCCCATTTGTTCGTTTCTTCTGCATTTTGCCAAGTAGGAACCTGAGGCTCAGAGGAGTTAAGCCCTTGACCAGTGTTACAGATCTGCTAAATTCTAGATTTGGGTTAGATCAGCATCTTCCTGACACTGAAGCCTGCTAGAGAATTCCTCTGGCATCCAGGAAAAAGCCTCTCCATCATAGTACCAAGTCACCTATGTCAGACCGAGTTCCTCTCACCATGAAGGTTTATTTGGGAAACTGACAGTTCTACCAATTCAT
The DNA here is from genome assembly GCF_027475565.1 of Acinonyx jubatus. Lineage (NCBI taxonomy): Eukaryota > Metazoa > Chordata > Mammalia > Carnivora > Felidae > Acinonyx > Acinonyx jubatus. Next base: position 142,759,811 of record NC_069383.1, on the reverse strand, counting down.
TTGATCTATGGGAAGAAATTACAAACATCCAATTTGACAAGAGCCATATACTTCCTGAATACCAGTTTCATGCAATTCTCCATCTGAGCTACTTGGAGGGTTTCTTGCAGTGCCTGGTGCATTGCTGTTTAAGCATGTGTTTCTTTGTCTTCCTCACACACCAAATCAGGTGAAATAGGCTGGAACAGTGGTAAAAAGTAGTTCAGGCTTTGGTGTCGTCATGCAAACCTGGGTTTGAATTCTTAATCCCATGACTTCCTAACTGGGCGACCTTTGCCTGTGAGTGAGTTACCCATCTTAGTTGCCATCTCTTCATCTGAAAGATGACGATGCTAATAGTGTCTACAGGGGGTCTGGGTTGATGTGACTATTACAAGGTACAATTATTTTTAAAAACCTTCATCCAGCCCCTGGCATGTAGTTGGTATTCAATGGCTCAGTCTTCTACTGAATTCAATATAGATGGGGCATGTCATGTTAATTCCTGTATTCTTAGCACTTAAAATACAGCTTTGCATATAAAGTAGTATTCAGAAAAGTGTTGATTGAGATAGAGTTTCCCAAGAGCCTTGTAAGTGAGCAACAGAGGACAGGGTGTGTTTGTAATTCCAGTAGCTGAGACACCTGTTATTTTGTATGATATTTGAAAACAAATATGTGTGTGTTTTGGAAACAACTAAAAGCTCAGATTACCCAGAGCGAAAAGAGAACTTTGTGATTCTCCTTAGGAAAAGAGAAGATGGTCCAGGGAAGGGAAGATGCTTGCCTAATGTCCCACGGGGAAAAAGCAGCTGATTCCAGATGCAAAGCCCAGGCGACAGCCTATTAAGAATTTTTTTCTGTCACATTGCTTCTTCTCCATAGCTGATAATTTTTTATAATTTTTTTTAACGTTTATTCATTTTTTGAGAGAGAGAGACAGAGCATGAGCCGGGAAGGGGCAGAGAGAGGGAGACACAGAATCTGAAGCAGGCTCCAGGCTCTGAGCTGTCCACACAGAGCCCATTGCGGGGTTCGAACTCACGAACTGCGAGATCATGACCTGAGCTGAAGTTGGAAGCTCAACCGACTCACCAACCCAGGCACCCCAATAGCTGATAATTTTTTAAGTAACTATTAACTAACTGAATGCATAAATAAAATACGATATACGAATATAGTAAGTAATTCAAATAGTATATGAGGATATGCAGTGAGAATTGGATCTCCCCCATAGCTGGTAACTTTTAAAATAACTATTAACTAAACACATAAATAAGCGATTATACAAAGTATGATATACAAATATAGTCAATAATTCAAATAGTGTAAGGATATGCAGTGAGAATGAAATCTCCCACCACCCATTACCCCTGAATCCTGTCTAGAGGACAGCCACTGTTTTTAGGTCCTAGTGCACCTGTCCAAGGATGTCTTATGCAAATAAAAGCACACATTTTTTAATACCACTCATTTTTTTTTACAGGAATGAGAACATAGTATACATACTGTACTTCACTTTTTTCCCACCTGATATATCTGAAACTATCTTTACATCATTACATAGATTTGTTTTTTTATTAAAAAAAGGGGGGGTTACCTGAGATTCCATTGGGAGGGATATTTTCATTTAACCCAAATTAGACCCCAAACATTGGCTACTTGAAGCAGAGTAGAAAGGAATGTTTTCATGCGCTATGTAATTTATTTGTATGGTAAATGATGAGAAGAATTGATGGGTCAAAGTGTATGCATATTTGTGATTTTGATATATCCTGCAGAAATGCACTGTGGTGATGTGAAGCCAATTTGCATTCCTAAATCCTCATAAAGGATTTACGTTAGTTATACTCTTACCGGCATAGCACATTACCAAAATGTTGTGTCCTTTGCCAATCTGGGAGATGAAAAATGGAATATCATTGTTATCTTAACTCTGCTTTTAATGACTGAGGCCAAATATATTTTCTATGTTTTAAAGCCACTTACATTTCTCCCTCTGTGGGTTCTCTAATTATGCCCTTACTTCTCTTTGCCTCTTATTAGTCTGTTGGTATTCTCTTCTTTTAAGATATTCGACTTTTATATTGAACTTATAGAATAACAATATTAACTATTTTTTAGCCCACGTGTTATATGAAAAACAGAGCTCATCATAATGATTTTGTCATTACAAAGTCATACATGGCCTTATGGAAATGGTAGAGAATTACCTGTAGTCTCATCCTCCAGAAGCAAAATCACTGATAGACGTTGGCTGTGTTTGCTTTCATTCATGTTTTCTGTAAATTATTTTTGTTTTATTTTGTTTTTCAAAAATGGCACAATATTATAAATATTATTTTATAACGTGCTTTTTTAAAATTTGAAACATCATGAGCATATGTTATTGCCCTGAAATAAATCTGCAAAATAAATTCTTAAAATAACGACACGGTGTGTAGGTTTACTAGTTTCCTTAACCAGCCCCATTTAGGCTGTTCATAATATTTGCTGTGCAAGCAATGACATCACAAATGAATGTCTTTACTCTTAAAACTCCATGTATCCATGTAATGATACTTTTAGTATCAATTCCTAGAAGTAAAAGAGTCCGGAACCATTCTTTGTGAAGATAAATCTTGATGACAGTTAGTTTTCATGCTACAGATAAATAAATGTTTATTTTTCTTTTGATTCCCTTTTCTGTTGCTTATTTTCAGGGATATGATGTAACTTTTATAAAGAATAGATAATAGAGAGAAGTTACTTTCCAAAACACCGGCTCCAGGAAGATGTGCCAGCTGAGGGTGGAAACTTAATTTGGTTTAAGCTTTTATTTCTTATAAGGTGATAGAGGAGAAGCCTGTTTGCAATTTAGCCTAAGACGTAAGAAAAACAGAAAGTACAGTAGTGATAGACAGGTTTACACAGTTAATACTTTTGTTAGTAATCATTTATAAACCTCCTTAGATGATTTTTTTTAAGGCCACTTTTAACAAAAAGTATCGACTTCTAGTGGGGTGCCAAGTTAATTATTTCAACTTAATAAGCAACACTGAAATGATGTTACACAGGCTGGTGGAGGGGGTCACAGAAAAATGAGCTTCAGAAACACTTTCTGAATGTGTGAGCATGGCTGTAAGTACAACCAATCAGGAAAATTAAAGCAACATGAAAAATTGTTGAGATTAATGAGCCTTGATGAAAACAGGATAAAGTGCTCAGGTGTATAAATTCACACAGTTCTCTGAGCTGGCCTCTGTGGTCCAGAGTGCTTATTTAGCCTACAGTCCGTCTCTCAAATAAATTATGCTAATGCTATTGATTCCAACCATTTCCTGACTAGGCTATTCATCACCTCTTGTGTCTCTGCACAGCCTTCAAATGCATGCCTATCAAGCTTGGAAAACTGAATTGGTTTTTAAGAAAGGAGGCAAAACAAATAATACGCAACCTTGTTTTCTAGGTTTGCAAATTGCATGCCAGGAAAGAAAGATGGATGGTCAGGGTATCTAGGATCAATCTAAAAATGCTCTCCTGCCACGTCTCTACATATTAGGGGAAGCATTGAATGCAGGTAACCATCTTGTAATTCATGGGCTAGGATAGAGTTTGAACTATGTTAGCCCCAGTGATGGAGCTGACTGGGGAGAGAGATCTTCAATGCACATTAGCTAGACTTCTCCACTTAACTTTGCTCTGGAGATGTAACATTGATTTCATCAAGTGTTTTCTGAACAGTGGTCTAAATTTTTTTTTAATTTTTTTTAATGTTTTATTTATTTTTGACAGAGAGAGAGAGAGAGAGAGACAGAGCATGAGCGGGGGAGGGGCAAAGAGTGAGTGAGACACAGAATCCGAAGCAGGCTCCAGGCTCTGAGCTGTCAGCACAGAGCCCGACGCGGGGCTCGAACTCACAGACTACGAGATCATGACCTGAGCCGTAGTCGGATGCTCAACCGACTGAGCCACCCAGGCGCCCCTAAAATTTTTTTTAAAGTAAAATTCGACAGGCTGTTTTTCAGGGGGCCCGACCTGTGGGCACTTTGATTAAACCATTTGGCTTAGGCTATTAACCACATAACAAGCCAATTCTCCTTATTATGATTATCTCCATCTTATGTTCTTAGAACATCCCATATGATTTATTTTTAATAGTTACAGTGAGCAAAGGAATTTTATTTCCCACTTTCTAAAATGATGTCATTGTTCTATTTTTTTTTCTTTTGAAATATTTCGCAGTAGTTTTTAAACATAGGACAAGGCTCATCAGAATCATCTAGGGTGCCTGTGGGAAAGAATGTTCTTGGGTCTCACCCTGACCTGCTGACTCCCAGTGTCCAGGAGGTGGGTCTGAGAATCTGTATTTTGGCTAGGTTCTCCAGGTGATGCTGATGCACAGCCAGGCTGGGAGGCTTCCGGAGCATCTTTGAGGATAAATACAATAGGATGTGACAGCATTTTCCTGACTCCATTGCCGAAAGTTTGACTCCTCTCTCTTTTTTCTTATTGGCAAACACAAAGAAGAAGCCAGAAATAACTAAGACAGAAAAAAGAAGTTACAACCAAGCATGAAGTAGTAACAAAACTTTCATGTGCATTTCACCCTCCCCAAAGATTCAGAGATGGTTTGTAGTGATGTACATACAACTGTTGTGTGCTCAGGGCTACAACCCAGAGGTGTTGTTATCACACAACTGGACTCAGAGAAAGATGGCTAACCTAGTGTTTAAGTTGAATTTTTGGAAGATGACCGACAGTTGAAAAGGGATGAGGAATCATAAGTGAGCTGTGAGCCAAGGGCTTCAGGAAAATCTGCACAGAATCCACCCAGACATCACTGGCATCTTTGAGAGAAGGAATTTTAGAACTTGTATCCTAGGATCTTGGAGAAAGCAGGTAATACCTCCCTGGGAGAGGGTGTGCCCAACTGTAAACAGAAGCCAGGATGCAGGAAGTCAGTCATCGCCGTCAATTTAGAAAGGGAAAAAAGTAAACAGGAATGGATTTCTCCAGATTACCACCACGATGATTTTTAAAGGATGAGAAAATTAACAGCTTAGTGTATCATGGCAGACATTTCCCCTCTCATTTTAGTGTTAGGTTTTATTTCTTTTTCTAAATCATCTGTGATGTCACTTTCCTCCTCTGAAGTAATCTTTTCCCCCCCTCCAGCATTAAACATATATATTTTTTAAAGCCAAAAACTGGAAAGTACAACTCTGCTGCTTCTAGATTAAATATATTTTATTAAATGCGTTCCATTTGTGTAATAATTTGTTCCCTGTGCACCTGTGTGGTGGCAGACATTGTGGTAAGCACCAGGGAATTAAAATCAGGTCAGTTAGGTTCTTGCCCTTGACCTTGTAACCTAGTTGAATGACCTTCCCAAGAAGTCATTGCATCCCTGTAACAATTTATTTTGCCTGATTTTGAAGAATCTCCCACTCACTACCACCTGTGGTAAAGTAGTTGCTTCTAAAAGTTGGGTTGTTTTGTACAAATAGACATAAAAACTTCAAGCAATCAAATTCTGTTAAGGTTGAACAATTTGGTCATGGTGCCTAGAAGAGTCAGAGTAAAATCCATACTAAAGTCTATGAATGTGTCCTATTTTCTTTTAAACCTTTTGTCCACCCCCCACCCACTTTAAGTTATTATGGTGATCATACCAGTTGCCATTTTTCAACCTACAATTTTTTTTTAATCCTTGGGCTTCTTCAGGCCATGTTTGTCCAATGGGTTTGAGAAATACTATATATCCATATATGAACATGTATTGACAAATATGACATGAAATGCTGTATGTACACATGTAAATATTCATCTATAGCATTCAGTAAAATGCTGTACATGGACATAGGAATATTTATCTATAGGCATGAAGCTAAGTGATGTGTGTCCATATAAGAATATTTAGAGATTTGGAATGTGGTATACACATATATTAATACGCATTGACAAGTATGAAATGCTATTATTCCTTATTCCTCATAGAAAGTTAGAATTCATGTTAGCCTGTTAAAAGCTCTGAGAAATCCTGTAGTGAATAAAGCTTTTGAGCTCTTTTTAAATGGGAATTCACCAAGCATTCATCAATATTTGGCAAGATAGTTTCATAAAACCCATCTGGAGAGCCACTGTTTTAGGCTAATAATTTCCATTACAGACTGAATGAGATAGAAGTCCATCATGACTTGGGATTTTATAAGATGATGCCAAGGACATAATGCTGAGAAAAATGAAATAGCTAGGATGCTGAATATATATCCTGAGTTCATAAATATTAATACATTGATGCAGCTATTAAGCCAGGAAGTTTTGTAGGATATAGTAACCTAGAGCTTTGTGTCAAAGAGGAAGGAGTCATCAGGCATCCGACTGGGTTTATAAAGTAGAAGTGCTACTCTTGGCTGTCTAGTTAAAAAAAAAAAAACAACAGGAAGGACACATTGGCTACACTGAAAGATCCTTCTAGCACCTTCCCAAACTACATTTCTTGAAAATAGGACCATAGGGAAACTTAAAAGAGGCATTAAAAGAAACTTAAAACGTAAAAAAAACTTAAGCATTCATCACTCTACCCTTAGAATCCAAAGAACAGTAAGTACCAGGACCTTCTTGACAATGTCCATCTTTAGAAAATGCCCCAGTGCGTGGGACTGTGGTATTCTTTTTATCTGTCACAAATGATAGTTTGTAGATCAACTAAGGGGAAAACATGCAGAAAGTGCTAGAGTTCAGAAAAAACATGGACATATAAATCTTTTTGACATTTTAATGCTCACTGGAAAAGATTAATTTTTAAGCCTTTTTAATAGTAATATGATAATCATGCAAAATGAGGAATTATAGTATAAAGAGCCCATGCACCTAGGACGCAGCTTCAACAACTACCAATGTTTTACCCATCTTGTTCCAGGTAACCCCATCTACATTCTTCTTATGACTATTAAATCATTAGTAGTACTGCTATTATTATTTTGCTGGAGTATTTTAAAGCAAATCCATGACATCATATTTTTTCATCTGTAAATACTTCAGAGTATAGTGTATCTCTTACATAAAAGGACTTAAAAAAACACTTCTTAACCACAATGCCATTATAACACCCTATAAAATTAATAGTAGCTCTTAAATATTATCTTACAACCTGTCTATATTCAAGATTCACCAGTTTTTTAAAGTGGGATCTGTTGTTTTCATGTAAGTGTAAAAGTTTTAAAAAAGTATAAGAGTTATTTTTGTTGGAAGCAAAACCAAATGAATTGCATGCAGTGCCTTTGGCTGTGAGGTCATTTGTCCTGTAGGATGCTCTATATATTCTGGACTTGACCAGTTGCTTCCGGGGGTGTTGTTTAATGGGTCTCTTTTCCTGGTAGTTTCTGTAAATTGGTGGTTAGATATAGACACTGATTAGATTCTGATCAAGTTTCTTTCAGTGGGAATAAATACTCTATAGGAAGTGCCATTTACTTCCTATTACATGGTATCAGGAGGCACACATGGCCCACACCCTCATCACACTAGGGATGCTGAGGTTAATCCTTGGGTTCACATGTGTCAGCCTGACCCTATCAAGTCGCTTTTAGATCCACTGATGATCCATTCCTGGATCCACTGTTTCTCCAGAAGATTGGAAAATAACTTGTAAACGGTGATTCTGCAGTCTTTTCTGAATGATGAATGATTTGCTTGCCTAAAAATGTAATTTGTACTGATAGCAGGATACATTCTTGATTGTGTCTATCAGTTTTCAGAATAATGACTTGGTGCCTTAGCAACTTTAATGATGAACAAGTTAGCTTTTAAAATAACATGACAAACTTAAGGATTTAGATGTACTTATATGTATTTTAATTCTTTGCAGACTTAAAGTCATTTTGATTTATAACTTTCATCTTGGCCCACGGGAGCCCCTTCAGTTTGATCCCTGTGTCCTTTGTGACAAGACCTCATTAGTCTCTGATACTTTCCTTAGCTTCTGCATAAACAAGATATTCTAGACTTATTTTATACATTTTATGCTTCAGATCTGGAATCAGCTATTTTCCAGGGAGCCTTGGTTCTGTTTATTGGGTGATATTATTTAGAGACCACAGTCTAGGCCCAACTATTCATTACCATGGCTTTGCCAAAATCTTCTAAGTCTTTTCAGGAATAAGAGCCAGGAAACATATATTTGTTTAGAAAGAGAAAATAAATCCAGGGCTTCTACCCAGGATAATTCCGATTCCAATTCAAATTTGCATGATTTTTAATTAGCTACTTTGGTTTACTCTTACACTAAAAATCTCAGCCCGTAGCCACATTAACATATTAATCATTTGCTCAAGCTACAATATACATAAAATTACTTTGAAATAGCAATACCAATATTATTGCTAACAATAGCATGACCATGTGTTGTTTAAGAATTCTTTGTGGTCTTTATTTTGTTTTTAGGCTAGATCCCAAGATGGAATTAGTCTGCAAATACTGTGTTTTAAAGTCAATTGAAATGCTTCTTTTCTTTGTGTGGTAATGCCAACAATTTCATATACAATAAGGGATTTTGTTTTAAATTTGAGGAAGTTGTGTTTTTTTTTTTTTTTTTTTTGGTTACGTAAAATGTGCTCATGGTATCAAGGTCATAGCCATGAAATGATGCAATTCAGAGGCACATCACTTCCATCCCCAATTCTCCACCCATTTTCTCCCTTATTTTTATTAGCTCTTGGTTTAGCTTTCCTGTTTTGTTTTGTTTTGTTTTGTTTTGTTTTGTTTTGTTTTAATACAAGAAAAAAAAGAAATGTAGTCAGGTTTTTCCCTTTATTTCACAAAAGGAAGCATAGCATATGCTGTTAGGCACCTAACTTTCTATATTATATGTGCTGTAGATCTTTCTTCATCAGTTTGGGGAGTGAGATCTCCCTTATTCTTTCCCACAGCTACTTAGTGGGACTCTGTTGTGTGGCTATAGATGTCTATTCGCTCTCCTGTTGATTGGCATTTGGGTGGTTTCCAGTCTTTTCTTATTACCATTATCTTGCAATAAGTAGCTTAACACATACATAACCACTTTTTTGGCAGAATATTTGGGGATAGATTCATAGAAGTGGCATTGCTGGATGAAAGGAAAAGGCATATATAATTTTTCTAGATATTGCCAAATTCTCATGGAGGTTGTACCATTTTGTATTTCTCCCGGCAAAGTATGAGAGTGAGAACCTGTTACTTTTTAGCCTTGCCAGTGTGAGTATTGTCAAACTCAGGGTTTTTTCCCCAATCCACATGAAGAGTGTTTTTATTATAGTTTTAATAATAAATTTCAATTTCAATAGTAAAATTCAATTTCTCTTATTAGAAGTGAGATTGCAGATTTTTACACGTATTAGAAATATTACTTGTAGTAAAATATGTTGCAAATAATTTTCCAAGGTTTGTCTTTTGCCTTTTTCAGGGAACCATCTTTTTTTAGTTTTTAGAGATTTTCTTTATTGTTCATTTTCTGTTTCATCGATTATTGTTTTCATCTTTATATTTACTTTTATTTTCTTTGGGTGTATTTGTGCTCTTTTGTGATTTCTTAAGGTAAAAGCCCTACTACATCATTACCTTTAGATCATTTTTCTCCTCTAATATAAATATTTAAACCTGTAAATTTCTCTCTAAGAATGATAACAGTATTCAGATTTTGACACGTTGCTTTTTTACAGTCTTCTAGTTAAAAATATTTTCTGGTCTATAATTTCCTTTTTGCCATATGTGTTGTTTAGAAGTATACTGCTTAATTTTGTAAATGTTTGAAGAGTTTCTAGATTTCTTAATATTTTATGCCTACTTCAGTTCTATTGCATATTCTGTATGATTTCAGTCCTTTTAAATTTATTAAGACTTATTTTATGGCCTATTATATTGCCATCTTGGTGAATATTTTACATGCATTTGAAAAGAATGCGTATTTGGCAATTGGGGGTTGGAGTAGTTTCCCTTCATTCTTTAAATTTTTGTTTCATTATTTTGAGATTCTGTTATCAGCCGCATACACTTAGATTTTTTTTAATATAACTTATTGTCAAATTGGTTTCCATACACTTAGATTTTTTACGTCTTTTTGATGAATTTGGTTGTTTTCACTATTAGTAAATGGCTATCTTTATTGCTGGTGATATTCCCTGTCTTTGATATTAATATAACCAAACTAGCTTTCTTCTGCTTAGTATTTGCATGTTGTATCTTTGACCATCTTTTTACTTCCAACTCTTCTGTGACTTTTTATTTAAATGCACCTCTTGGGGACGCCTAGGTGGCTCAGTCCGTTTAACATCCGACTTCAGCTCGGGTCATGATCTCTTGGCTTGTGGGTTCAAGTCCCACATCAGGCTCTGCACTTGGAGCCTGCTTGGGATTCTTTCTCTCTTCTTCTCTTTCTGCCCTTCCCCCACTCGTTCTCTCTCTCTCTCTCTCTCTCTCTCTCTCTCTCTCTCTCTCTCTCAAAATAAACAAACTTAGAAAAAAATACACTTCTTGGAAACATATACATTTTGGTTTTGCTTTTTAGTTCTTTTGTTGTTGATGTTTAATGATATATTTATTGTATTTTTATTCATTTTTAAATTTACATATGATAAATTCTTCCCTTTTTGGTGTAGAGTCCTGTGAGTTTTGACTAGTATTTATAGTTGTATATCTATCATCACAATGAAGATATAACAGTTCCATCACCCTAGAAAATTCTTCTGAGGTGCCATGTGGTCAACCCATCCCCAAGCATAGCTCCTGGCTCACAGTGATCTGTTTTCTATCCCTATAATTTGGCCTTTTCCAGAATGTCATATAAGTGAAATCATACACAATGTAACTTTTCAGTCTGGTTGCTTTTACTTAGCATAATGTAATTGACATTTATTCATGTTATTGCTTGAATCAGTAGTACCTGTTCATTATTGAACAATATTCCATGGTATGGGTGTGCCATATTTGTTTATCCATTCTCCAATCTAGATATATTTGGGCAGCTTGGAATTTTTAGTGATTATAAATAAATCACTGTAAGCATTCACATTGAGGTGCTCTTATGAACAAAAGTTGTCATTTCACTTGAATAAATACCTTGCAGTCGAATTACTGGATTATATGGTAATTGTATGGAATGTATGTTTCATTTTGTAAAAAAATCACCAAACTGTTTTACAAGGTGCTGTACCATTCTGCCTTCTCACCAACAATGTATGGGAGTTTGCATTCTCCCCATCTTTGCAAGCTCTTGGTTTTCTCATTAATATTTTTTTATCTTTATTTGAGCCATTCTAAGAGTACCATAGTAGCATCTCATTGTGGTTTAGCATTTTTTAAATAATGATTTTAGGCTTCTTTACACGTGCCTTCTTGCCATCCATATATTCAGTGAAATGTGTGTTCAAATGTTTTGCCCATTAAAAAAAATGGGTTATTTTCTTTTTTTACTGATTGTTTTGAATGTTGAGAAGTTTTAAATATATTCTATATGCAAGTCTTTTGTAGAAATACGTGATTTGAAAATATTTTCTTCTAGCCTGTGGCTTGTCCTTTCATATTCTTAACAGTATCTTTCACAGAACAGAAATCACTTGATTTTCTTGACATTCCATTAATTGGTTTTTTAAAATGGAACATGCATTTTTTTTCATGTCTAAGAAATCTTTGCCTAACCCAAGACCACAAAGATTTTCTCTGATCATTTCCTCTAAAATTGTTATGCTCATGGGGTGCATGGGTGTCTCAGTTGGTTGAGCAATCAACTTCAGCTCAAGTCATGATCTCATGGTTTGTGAGTTGAAGCCCCATGTCGGGCTCTGTGCTGACAGTGTGGAGCCTGGTTGGGATTCTCTCTCTCCCTGTCTCTCCCTCTCCTAGCTGCTCTCTCTCTCAAAATAAATAAATAAACTTTAAAAAAAGATGAAAAAAATAAAATTGTTATGCTCTTTAGCTTTACATTTAGGTCTGTAACCCATTTTGAATTAATTTTTATACATGATGAGAGGTACAGAGTGAGGTTCTTTTTTTTTTTTTTGTATATGGATATCCAATTATTACATTACCACTTGTTGAAAAGAATCCTTTCTCCACTGAGTTGCCTTTTTACTTCTTTGAAAATCAAATTACTATATTTCTATATCTGGACTCTATATTATTCAGTTGATGCATGTGTCTATCTCTTCTCCAGTATAAAACTGTCTTGATTATTGTGGCATTATATTAAATCTTGAAATCAGGTAATAAGTATCCTAACCTTTTTTTTTTTTACTTTTTACTTTTTACTTTTTCAAAATACCTGTGTTTATTCTAGTACATTTGCCTTTCCATGTAAATTTTGAAGTAAACTTGTCAATTTCTATTCAAAAATTCTCCTGGGATTTTGTTTAAAATTAGATTGACTATATAACTCAGTTTGGGAGGAGTTAACATCATAATGCCAGTAACTCTTTCAGTCCATAGGCATACATATGTATATCTCTATTTATTTAGGTCTTTGATTTCTTTCATCAGTGTTTTATAGTTTTTAGCTTACAGATTTAACAACTATTTCTTTTAAGTTTACTTATTTATTGTGAGAGAGAGAGAGAGAGCAAGAGCAGGGGAGGGGCAGAGAGGAAGGGAGAGAGAGAATCCCCAGCAGGTTCCATGATGGCAGCATGGAGCCCTATGCAGGGCTTAAACCCACAAACCATGAGATCATGACTTGAGCCAAAATCAAGAGTCAGACAATTAACTGACTGAGCCACCCAGGTGACCCTCAAATATTTTGTTATAGTTATATCAAAATATTTCCTTTTCTTTAGCCGCCATGTTAGATGATACTTTTTTCATTTTGATTCCCAACTCTTCATTGCTAGTATGTAGAAACATGATTGATTTTTCAGATTGAGCTTGTATCCTGCACGTTGCTAATTTGTTAACTTCTACTTACTTTTCCTGGAGTCTTTAGGATTTTCTATGTAGAAAAATGATGTCATAAGTGTATAGAGACAATTGTATGTGTATGCTTTTATTTCTTTTCTTTTTTTTTTTTTTTTTTGCCATACTCTGCTGATTAGGTCCTCCAGAGTGATGTTGAGTGGGAGAATGTGAGCAGACAACCTTCTCATGTCATATCACAGAAAGAAAGTATTTACGATTTTATTATTAGGGCTGGTATTAGCTTCATTAGATGCCCTTCTTTGGGTTAAAGAAGTTCCATTTTATTCCTAATTTGTTATCACAAAACAATACAAAGGTTTGTAAAAAAAAAAAATTGTCATCCTTCTTGATAATCCATCATACAGTTTGCCTAGTTTAGTCTTTTAATATAGTATATTACATTGATTTTTGAATCTTGAACCAGCCTTGTATTCCTGGGGTAAACCATACTTGGTCAAAATGTATTCTTCTTTTCATATATTGCTGGATTCAAACTGCTACTATTGTGCTGAGGCATTTTTGCTCTATGTTATTATGGTCTATTGTTGTGTGATGTCCTTTTCTTATTATTATTGTTGTCTGGTTTTTGTATCAGAATAATTCTGGCCTTATAAAAAGATTTGTGAAATGTTCTCCCTTCTCTTATATTCTAGAAAATTTTGGCAGAGTCTATTTTATTTTTTCTTTAAATGTTTGGTAGAACTTCCCAGTGAAGACTTCTGGGCATGGTGATTTCTTTGTAGGAAAAAAGAAATTAATGTTAATTTATTTTTGAGAGAGAGAGATGGAGGGAGGGGGAGAGAGAGAGAGAGAGAGAGAGAGAGAGAGAGAGAGATCGAGTTGGGAAGGGCAGAGGGAGAGAGGGACAGAGGATCCAAAGCAGAGTTCGTGTGACAGCAGTGATCCTGATGTGGGGCTCAAACTCATGAACCTCGAGATCATGACCTGAGCTGAAGTTGGATCCTTGACCAACTGAGCCACCCAGGTGCCCTGGAAAATTTAACTACAAATTCAGTTTCTTTAATCAATATAGGACTATTGAAGTTAACTACTTCTTTTTGAATGTACTTTGGTAGTTTGCATCTTTCAAGGAATTTGTCTAGTTTATCTATGTTGTCAGTTTTAAGGATGGGCTGTTGTTTTCTGTTTTCTCTTATTATCCTTATAATATCTGTATTATTATAGATCATAATATCTTCCTTTCTCATAACTGATAGTTTCTTTGCTTCCTTTCTCATAACTGATAGTTTTAGTTTGCATCTTCTCTCTTTTTTACTTGATAACAAAAAACAGACTAGAGATTTGCTAGTTTTGTAGATCATTTTTAAAAACTGGCTTTTAGTTTTATTGTTTCCCTGTTGTTTTTTGTTCTCAATTTTATTGTTCTTCTAGTTTTATTACTTTGTCCTTCGTGTTTTGAATTTTCTCTTCCTTGTCTTATGATGGAAATTTAGATTATTGATGTAAGCACTTTCTTCTTTTATAAAATAAGCATCTACTACTAGAAATCTTCCTTGTAGCCCTTGTGTAACTTCATCCCACAGATATTTATTTGTGATAAATATTTATGTGTTATGTATTTTATTGTTCATTAAATTCGGAATATTTTCTCATTTTCCCTGCAGTTTCCTTTCTGACCTTAGGGTTATTTAGGAGTGTGTTATTCAATTTGAGAATATTTGGGGATTTTCCAGAAATGTTTCTGTCATTGATTTTTGATTTAATTTCATTATGGTTTGGGAACATTCTTTGTATAATTTTCGTTCTTTTAAATTTGCAGAGATTTGCTTTTTGACCCATAACGTGATCTAATTTGGTGAATGTTCCATATGGACTTGAAAAAAGATATATATATGGTGTGTGTGTATATATATATGTACATATATGTGTATATATATATATACAGTGAGAGAGAGAGAGGTGTGTGTGTGTGCGGTGCTGTTGTTGAGTGTTCTATACATATCAATAGGTAAAGCTATTTTCTATACCCTTACTGAATTTCTGTCTACTTGCTCTATTGCTATCAAGAATAGGATGTTGCAGTCTCCAACTATCATTCTGGATTAGCATTTTTTTTTTTAGTCCACATTAGATTTTGCTTCATTTACTTTGACATCTGGTTGTTAGGTACATATACATTTAGGATTGTTATGACTTCTGGTGAGTTGACTCCTATCATTTTGTGATGTCCCTCTTTAAGCTTGTACTGTTCCTTGCACTGGAAGTATACTTTGTGTCCTTTGGTGGTTGTTAATATAACTACCCCTCTTCCTTTTCTTTAGCATTTTCATGGTATATCTTTTAAAATCTCTTCACTTTCAGCTTATCTATGTGTTTATAATTAAAGTGGGTTTCTTGTAGACAGGATATAGTTGGATCTGACATTTTTATCTAATATGTCAGCTTTTATCTTTTAATTGCTATGTTTAGGTTATTTATTTATTTTTAAGTCTTTATTTTAATTCCAATTAGTTAACATACAGTATTATATTAGTTTCAGGTGTCCAGTGTAGTAATTCAGCACTTCTATACATCACCCTGTGCTCATCAGGACAGGTGCCCTCCTTAATCCCCATTACCTGTTTCATCCATCCCCCACCCACCTCCTCTCTGGTAACCATCAGTTTGTTCTCTATAGTTAAGAGTCTGTTTCTTGATTTGCCTCTCTCTCTCTTTCCCTTTTTTCGTTTGTTTTGTTTCTTACATTACACATAATGAGTGAAATCATATGGTATTTGTCTTTCTCTGACTTATTTCACTTAACATAATACTCTCTAAATCTATCCATGTCATTGTAAATGGCAAGGTTTCATTCTTATTTATGGCTAATATTCCATTGTATACATAAACCACATCTTCCTTATTCATTCATCAGTCAGGCATTTGGGCTCTTTCCAGAACTTGGCTATTGTTGCTAATGCTACTATAAATATCAGGGTGCATGTATCCCTTTGAATTAGTGTTTTTTTTTGTTCTTTGGGTAAATAGTAGTGCAATTGCTGGATTATAAGGTAATTCTATTTTTAATTTTTGAGGAACCTCCATACTGTCTTCCAGAGCAGCTGCACCAGTTTGCATTCCCACCAACAGTTCATGAAGATTCCTTTTTCTCCATATCTTTGCCAGCACTTGTTTCTTGTGTTTTTCATGTTAGCCATTCTGATA
This sequence comes from Acinonyx jubatus, assembly GCF_027475565.1. Lineage (NCBI taxonomy): Eukaryota > Metazoa > Chordata > Mammalia > Carnivora > Felidae > Acinonyx > Acinonyx jubatus. The sequence goes on along the minus strand of NC_069383.1, from coordinate 142,743,764 downwards.
GGTGTGAGGTAATATATCCTTGTAGTTTTAATTTTCATTCCCCTGATTATGAGTGATGTTGAGCATCTTCTCATGTGTCTTTTGGCCGGCTGTATGTCTTCTTTGGAGAAATGTCTGTTCATGTCTTCTGCCTATTTTTAATTGGATTATTCATTTTGGGGGTGTTGAGTTTTATAAGTTCTTTATATATTTTAGATACTAACGCTTTATCAGATAGGTCATTTGCAACTATCTTCTCACATTTTATAGGTTGCCTTTTAGTTTTGTTGATTGTTTCCTTCACTGTGCAGCTTTTTATTTAGGTATTTATTTTTGATGCAACTATTGATATGTTTGGCTTAAAATCTGCCATCTTCCTGGTTGTTTTCTGTTTGTTCCTCTTATTTGTTTTTTTTTCCTCTTTTTTATTCTACCTTATTTTATATTGTCTTACGATTCCAGTTTTTCCTGCTACTGCCTTATTATTTATACCATTTTTGGATTTCCAGTGGTTGCAGTAAGGTTTACAATATACCCCTTTAATTTCTCATGGTCTGCCTTCACATAATATTAAATGATTTCATGTGTAGTGTCCATGCATTACAACAATATACTCCCTATTCCTCTCTCCCATTTTAAGCCAGTCAATATTTCTTTTATGTATTTTCTGACCCATGTTCTCTTTATTTGACTCCGGGATTCCAAATACACATTTGTTAGACTGTTTGGTACTATGTCATTGCCTTTGGGGTTCTATTCATTTTTGTTTCAATATTTTTTTTCTCTCTTGTTCTACAGTTTGGATGGCTGCTATTGACCTCAAATTCACTGATCTTTTTTTCTAATATGTACAATCTGATTTTAATGCTACTCAAATTGGAATTTTAGATTTCAGATATTTTATTCTTTCTATTTTAGGAATTGTATCTGGTTCTTTCACATAGTTTCTGTGTCTGTACTGAAGTTTCCTCCATCTCTCTGCTCAATATGCCCATGGCTTTAGGCTCATTAACATATAAGAATATAACATATTACCTACACATCTGCAAAGTCTAATACCTGTGTCATATAGTAGTTTGTATTTAGTGAGTAAATTTTCTTTTGACTTTTTTGTCACGTTTTACTGCTTCTTCACATGTATTGCAATTTTTGCACACTTGATAGTGTGGATTGTGTATTATAGATGCCCTGGGTTTTGTTATCTTCTTCTGGAAAATGGTAAGTTTTATTGCACTATGCATTTAAATTACCAGGGATCATTTTGCTTTTTTGGTGCCTTGGTCTTAGGCTTTTATAGGTGAGTCTGTTTCGTTTTGCTCCTGGCTCTGGAATATAGTGTTTACCCTTTAAAACTTTTTACTTTGGTCTTGTGTAGAAGTTGACTGTGCTAGTTAAAAATGGTTTACAGGTGTCACCCTAGATTAACTGAACATTCAGAATTTTTTTTAATTAACTTTTTGAGTCTGAACTGCTTTTTCCTTTTATTTTTTTTATTTATTTTTTTTAATGTTTATTATTGAGAGACAGAGACAGAGCATGAGCATGGGAGGGGCAGAGAGACAGGGAGACACAGAATCCAAAGCAGGCTCCAGGCTCTGAGCTGTCAGCACAGAGCCCGATGCAGGGCTCGAACTCACAGACCACGAGATTATGACCTGAGCTGAAGTCAGACGCTCAACCAACTGAGCCACCCAGGCGCCCCTGCTTTTTCCTTTTTAAAAGAAAGATCTACTTCCCTTTGGCAGAGTAGAAGCTTCCCAGAAAGATCTGCTTCCCTTTGGCAGAGTAGAAGCTAAAGGGAGAGAAAGATGGGGTTACCAATAACCCATGTCTGCTATCTCAGGCTGGAGAAATTAAAGAGTTTTGTGCAAGGTGGAAACAAGGATGTGATTTTAGAATGTGACATTCAGAAGGCAAATCACTTTTGAGATAGGAAAACTAGGACTGAGAGAAGGAGGGAACAATAGGTGACAAGTAGGTGGTTTCACACGGGGAGCTTGATTTTTAACTCCACTGACTTTTGAACCAGTCAGCTTTCTAATCCTTCCTATTATCTCCCACCTCCTCCATTTTATTCCTACCCTGTATTTTGTATTGATATTCTCTGTGTGGATATGGGAGATTAGTTCTGATTTTTGTTCTGAGAGACTTTTTTCCCCTCTGTGTTGGAGTAGATCACCAATCATCACAAAAAATTCTGTGAACATCAATGTTTAAAATCGAGAGCATTGCCTTTCATACAGTGTTTCTGGGATATATCTGTTTCTCTTGAAATTTCCCTATGGCTGTAGGTCCCCACCTCAGTATTTGTACTCTTCAAAATGAAAATCTTGCTATTTTGTGATAAGGGGCTGTTGAATAGACGTGGGAATTATTAGAAGCATTGAATTCAGAAGTTAGATCAGAAAATATAGCACGCTACCTGGTTTGTCTCACTCTGTCCCTGGGACATTGATTCAAAGCCACATGATATAGAATTCAGAAGGCTTAGAATCAGAGTAGATAGACATGGATGCAGCCTTTATTTCAATCAGTAGAAATGAATTCATCTCCACCTATAGACCCAAGTAGTTTTAAAGCTGATATGATAGAGGGACTCAGAGAGGCTTCCTTGATGGGACTCACCCCAAGAATATACATTGGGTACATGGAGGAGAACACAAAGATTATAAACTAAGGAGGTGCTTCCATGTTCTTTCAATGAATGCTTTTGGAGGAATACCACTCTGATTTTTATTATTTCTCGTGGTTCACTGTTGAGATTGTAAAGCAAAGTGCTGATCACAGAGACTTAGTTTTCCAAATATGTGTGTCTGTAGTCTAAAACATAGAAAGTTATTCACAGTTCTTAGTTCTTATTAAAATGCAATTCCTGCTCATTGTAGAAAACTAAACAATAGAGAAATGCATAGAGAATAAAGTAAAATCACACGTAATCTCACCACTCAGAAATAAGCCAGGTGGCCTGGATTGGAATCCCAGCTCCAGATCTGATTAGCCTAATAACTTCAGGGAAGCTACCTAGTTTCCTCATCTGTAAACTGGGGGTAAGGAGATTTAAAGAGTGCTATATTTCCTTCCAGTCTTTCTTTTCCCCTGTGCAAAACTAGCCTCATAGTTAGCCTATTTATTTTCTTGCCCTCAACATAGTATGCTGGACAAAGTGCTTTTTTCATGTAGTGCAAGATGTCCAGTCTTTTAGAAAGCAAGTATTGTTGGTCCAGGTCTGACTTTGTCAGATTACTTAAAATTAGATATTTAATTCCCCAGTGAATGCTTTATTCTTTTGAGTCTGTTTGGGCCTCCTGATGGTTCATGAGGATGATGGTTCATACAGCTGCTGCTGTATTTTGCTAAATGAACATGGCAGTTCACAGGGGGATTGTGGAAGACAGTGTGGAGCTAGGGAATGGAAAATTATAAATGTTGAGTCCGAGGGAATGTTCAGTTGGCCCCTGAAGGTCTAAGGACAAAGTCTCTGCTCTTAGTTTATCGGTGAATTGTGTCCAAACATTTTCCACAGGAAATTTTGATGTTTGGTGGGTGGATGGCAGTCTGTGGAGTCTGACAGCTTAAATCCTGGCCATGGCTCTGAAGCCTATTACCTGTGCTCTCTTAAACTACTATGGGTCCAAACTTCTGAAGGTCTGTAAGCCTCGGGTGCCTTTTTGATATTAGGAATAACATCACCTGGATGGTTCATGGAGTTGTTCTGTAGTTAGTTTTCAGTAAAAGACCTTCACACACTGCACACAGTAGGTATGCAGTAGATGGTGATGACTGGGATGGTAGGAAGGATGATGGTGTTGGTGAGTAGTCATACTGTAGGGTTTAAAACAGAGGTTCGATACTTTGATACTTGCTTGGTTTTATACTTGGAAATGTGTAACGTCTCAAAGCTTGAATAAATGAAGATGGTAACTCTCTGGGTAGGTATTAAGATTAAAGGGGAACCGCTTGAGAAAGTGCTTGGCACAAGGCAAGCCCTCTATACATGTTAGCTCTTACTCTCATTATTTGGAACAAAAGACACTAATAGTTGCAGTGAAGATATTTAATAAATTCCTTACTCTTCTTAAGGGATTAGAAGAAAATGGTTCATGTCATAATTAAGAGGATTTATGGAAGACCTTAGTACAACAAAAAAAAATAGCCAACGTTTGAAAATTTCTCTTGTTGTTAGCTCTTTTGAAATTCTCTTCTAGTATGAGAAAACTGGGTCCCCTCTTTCTTTTTATTCTATGGGGCTCTCTCACCCATTTTTCAGACACAAAATACCCTTCCTTGCCACCTGCCTTGGGCTGATAATGCCAAAGAATTTGCTGCTGAAGTTATTTACAGGCTCTGGGTTGGCACCAAAAATCTCAACGGATCCTTGGTGGTTCTGAGGATGAGTGGAAGTCATTGTCATGGCTCTCTTTGACTCATCTGTCTGCAATATAATAATTATCTCCACGGGACACTGTGCCTTGTAGACAAAGCACCCCTCAGGCTTTTTGTGTGCTGTCCTCATCAGCAAGTCACAAGTGGAATGCCATAATGTGTTCATTGTATACATTTTTGAATAAGTAAGTATAACAAAGACAGCATGCTTGCTCCATTTAATCTCAGCTCTTAACTATGAAAACGTAGCACGTTTCTTTTGCTAGTGAAATGGAGCAAGAGAAGCCTGACCAGTCTGGTTCCTAGAAGGCCATCCAAGGTACATTTGGTGGGAACTAAACTGATGGCTTCTAGGGCTCGACTCCCAAAAGCCTGAATTTTCCAGTTACAGTTTGATCAGGCAGCATGTTGAGCATTGTAAGGAATTTAGGTGTGCATCACCTAGTATTCTTTTACTACAAATAAAAGAAGGCTCAACTCAAGCAAGCTGAAACCATAAAGTGAAAAGTTGAGATGCAGCCTTTGGGTAAGGCTTACTCTAGTTTCCCAAAGGTTAGTCACCAAGACTTGGGTTTTCTCTTTAAAATTTCCAGCAGACACTTGGATCCATGGGCAAAGAAAAGCTATCAGTGGCTCCTTTGTGTATTGGGAATAGAGATAAGCATACTGGGTTTCAGTCTGATTAGAATAACTTAGGTCCAATGCCCATCTCTGAACCAGTCACTTTCTTCAGGGGAAGGAGTTGTACCAATCACCTTAGGCTCAGGTAACATGCCTGGGCAGGGCTAGTTCTTCAGAAGCACCTGGGCTGCCTGAAGGAAGGGTGGATTCCTGAACAGAGTAGGATATTGGTATCAAAAGAAGGGAGATTAGATATCAAAGAAGACTGCTTTAGAGCACTTAGGCAGGGCCCTCTTTTCTGAAATCAATCAGAAGCAAGGAGGCTTGGCTCTTGCAGAATCCTTAGAATAAACCATTCTGGGCTGCTTAAACCTCATACTATATTCTATACAAATCATTTGCCAGGGAACCTGTGCTACTTTGGATTATATTTTTATCTTTGACTATTTTTCCATCATTATTCAGTGAACTTTAATACTGAGCTGATGCATGGAAAGCAAAAGTCTGTGTCTTGTCCTTGGAAGTCTAATAGACAAAATCCCCTGAATTAAAAAATAAGATAGCTCCTTGTCTGGCCATCTAGAGGGACAAAGGAAGGGGATGAGAGAGGGGAGGAGCTAGAGAGAGAGGGAGGAAAGAAGAAAGGAGAAAAGACACTAGTTGGCTTACTCATAGTATTGTATTGTTGAGTAAGTTCATCTCTGCTGCCACCAGCCCTAGAATAAGCTGTATCAAGGGGCCCGAGGGGGAGTAACAGCCAAGTGGCCAATCAACTCCTAACATTTGAAGCGTTTGTCTTTCTGACTTTTGATTTGAGCTCATACTAGAAAAAAGGTTTTTGTTTGTTCCTGGCTTCTTAATGTGTGTGTCCTGTGCCTCCTATCTGATACCCACGCAGGCCTCTTGAACCTCATTTTTAGCTGCTCTAGAGGTTAACTTCCATGTATTTCCCTGGGTTACCAAAAAAGAATTTTCTACAAGTTCCATAGCTTACAGTTTTCAAACCATTCCAAATGTAGCCTAGAGGAAAGCGTCTATCCTTCCCTCCTTTTCCAGTTGGTGGCACCAGGGGGGTTAAAATGGCTCTGAGCTTCTCATTCCACATGTGTGTAGAAGTGTATGTGTCTTACACGGATGCTATAGGTATCTACAGTATGCTATAGGAGCATGGAGGGCGTGCTTCGCTAAGAGAGGAGGTTCTTCATGGAGGAGGCAACATTCAGTAAGCCTTTTAGAACTGAAATGGGGTTCTCCAAGGGTGGGGAAAAGGTGGCTGCAGCACTCAGAGCCTTGCTGGTTCCTGAGCCAGCAGCATCAGCACTACCTGGAAGCAGGTGAGAAAGGGCGAATCATTGACCTGGCTCTAGAGCCCCAGAATAGAATCTGCATTTCAACAAGATCCTCCGGTCATTTGTTAAGTACCTAAGGTTTGAGGAGCACTCCTTTTGATCAGCCTTGGTTTGCCAAGGTCTCAGCCTTGGCAACACACTGGAATCACTTAGGTAGCTTTAAAAATATATACATGCCTTGGCCCTACATCCAGGCTTCTAATAGAATATGTTTTAGGTGTGGCCCAGGCATCAGTTGAAAAAAACAAAACAGGAAGCTCCCTGGGTGATTCTTACGCGCTCCGTCTGGGTCTCAGCCCTGAGGGAGAAGAAGCATGAAGCAGTCAAGGGCCCAGGGTAGGGAGCGTGTCTGGATGTTGGGAAAGAAGGTTGGCTTAGAGCTATCAGGCTGGAGGGAGGGCCAGCCTTGATTATACTGGGTCTTGTTTGCTTCCCTCCTGTGCAGACCATTGGGTAGATGCTAAGGGAGCCGTGGACGGTTGGTATAGACAGGGGGATGGTGTGGTCAGCCTTGCATTTGGGAAGCACTGTCACCTTAAGAATGGAAAGGGGCTGATGGCAGGGAAGCCGGTTAGGAGGTGTGCTAAAATGATGCAGGTTGGGAGGGCCAGCTACAGAATTTGCAGGGCCCAGTACAAAATGAAAATGTGGGCTGCTTCTTCAAAAAGCAGGAAAAAAGTGTCATTAAAGGTACCTACAAGGTAAGACATTTTCCTGCTTCCTGTGTTCTCTCTTGACCTGCCAGGATACTATTTATTTGCTATCTGATCTTGTGCTCCCTTTAGACACATGGATTCTGACTGGTCAAGCGCAGACCCTCATAGGCACCTCCAGGTCCTGACCCTGTTACTCTGGGGTGCGCAGCCCAGTGGCTGGTGGGTTCTCCTTTACACTAATCACTGGACTGAGGTGCTATGTCCTACTTGGAGAAGTAAAGAACATAAATGTAAAGATGAAATAAATTTCAAGATAGTACTGCAGAGTAGTAAACCCTAAGTGACAAGCCCTTCTGAGTATATGTCCTTGCGTGACTACACATGCTCCCCCAGGAGGGCAGCGGGGGGGGGGGGGGGAGAGGGTGGGCTTGAGACGGTCAAATGAGCCCATGGCGATGTTCAAAGAGGAATATGCTGAGAATTATGTCAAGATCTCTGGTTTGAGTGACTCGATAGATGGTGGTACTGTTAAGAGATCCGGGGGGAAAGGGGCAAGAATTACTGGATTTGGGAGCAGAGGTGACATTTAGGTACCTGTGAATCCTCCCCTTGTTCCAACATTGAATCAGCCCTCTTCTGTCTGGTTTAATTGCATAGGCTGGCACTGTCAGAACAAGGATGAATAATGGAGGGACCGTGAGCTTCCATGCCTTCTTCCAACTCTAATTAGACAGCTCCGGGCAGTTTGTCCTGAACCTGATGCTAAATTTGGTTCTCAATCAAGTGCCTATTCCTGTTTTCTTAAAGATTGCTTTCAGGGACAAGATTTTTGTTCAGTGTCTTTTGGGCACCTACAGAACATATCCCACAGCACTGGCTTTTTTCCAACTCCATGCAAGGTGTCTCCCATGAATAAATTTACAGGGGATATGAACAGGATATCAAGTGGGGGTTTCCTTGTAGCCCCAGGTTGAGGTGAGGACGAAGTGACACTAGGCACCGCAGGTTCTAAAGAGAACAGCCTTTTCCCTGGCACTAGAGTTGGAAACCTGCCCCCACTCCCCACCTCCAAGCCCATTTGAGGGCAGACAGCTGGCCTGCCTTGGTCTGCCATGTGAGCACTGATGAGGGGCCTAATAAGAGATCAGGTTCATGGAAAGTGGTGCTCTAGGGGGCGCTGTTTCCTGCTGGGAGTCAGATGGGCAGTGGGGGGTGGGGGATGCTCCAAGAGACTCTTCTATATTTTGGGGGTGCCTGAAGAAGGGCAAGTCCAGCACTGGTTAAATGTCTTCTAGGTGATAGATGTACTAATATATCCTTGTGTCTGTCTGAACAGGGAGAGACCTGTAGGGAAAGGGTGAGGGTTGGCGAAGGGGCAGCTCTGAAGTGGCCTATGTCTGGGCCAGCAAAGATACGTGTTTCCCAAGGGTCAGGTGGGCAGTGTGGAAAGTAGCTGTCATCTTGCTTAAACCCAACAAGACGGTTGCTCTTCAGAGGAGGTCCTCACAAGGCAAGAAGTTTGGCAGTAATTGCTGGTGGTAGGAGCTGCATGGGTGGGCCCATTGGGGCATGTTGAGGAGCTGTTGGTCCTCTGAAGAATCCGTCATAACCTCACAAGAGAGCCAACATTTGGATGCTGGGATGCACAGAGGACACCAAAGTCTAGGCTGTGTTGTAAGAAAACAAGCCGTGGTGAGATGGTTGCCTGGCAGCCTGGTAAATAGAAGATGCTGCCTCTTTACTGCTCTGTTTTCCCACCCCAACTATTGAAGAGGCTAGAACCTAGAAGCTTGAAGGAAGAATAGTGTAGAGCTTCGGACTATGAGTGAAATTAGAGCAGTTAACTAGACTGGCCTAATTGTACTAACCTAAAATGGTCACAGTGTTATGGAGTCTGTACAAGATATCATTTAGAGATGAGAAAGCAGGAATTCAACATAGCAGGGTGGAAAACCAAGCCAACGAAGGAAGGATGGAAGGAGGGAACTGTTTCACATTTCTATTAAGTCCTGACACTTTTGGGGGTGAGCAGGTGAGGCGCTGCTATTCATTGTTTTACCTCCCTCCCTTGGGTTGAGCATGAGCAGGTGCTGGTGCTCCCCCGCCCCTCCCCATGCTGTTCCATAGCAGGGCTCTGGAGTTCTACTGGAACACATCCTCAATATTTAATCTCTGGTTTGAATTTAAACAGTTACCAAATGTTTGCTCTCCACAAGTTATGGGCCTAGGTCACTTAGGGCATTTTGGGGTACATTGGGGGAGGATAGGCATCGTCCTACCCCTAACGAGAGTAAGATCCCGTTGGAGAGCCACAATTGTGTACTCAGGCCATCTGGAGAATAGTACTGTGACTGAGAATCCCCTGTGACTTTTGTCTTTTATTTCATTGTCTTTTATTTCATGTCAGGATAAAATCTGGGAATTGTATCAATGGTGAAAATCTATAAAGAGTGAAAGACTTCAAAATGTTTTTTTAGGTGCACCTGGGTGGCTCATTTAAGCGTCCCAAGTCAGCTCAGGTCATGGTCTTGCAGCCCATGAGTTCGAGCCCCGTGTCGGGTCCTGTGCTGACAGCTCAGAGCCTGGAGCCTGTTTCGCATTCTGTGTCTTCCTCTCTCTCTACCCCTCCCCCACTCACACTCTGTCTCTGTCTCTCAAAAATGAATAAATGTTAAAAAAACTTTTATTAAAAAAATAATAAAATAATTTTTTTTCAAAGAGTCTATCCTGGGGGCACCTGGGTGGCTCAGTCGGTTAAGCGACCAACTTCAGCTCAGGTCATGATCTCGCGGTTCATGAGTTTGAGCCCCACGTCAGGCTCTTTGCTGACAGCTTGGAGCCTGGAATCTGCTTTGGATTCCTCTCTGTGTTCCTCCCCCGCTCATGCTCTGTCTTCTCTCTCTCTCACTCTCTCAAAAATAAATAAACATTTAAAAAATTAAAAAAATAGTCTATCCTGCCCCAATTATTTGTCAAGCTACAGTTTTGTACCCAATTAATAAAAGACAAGCCGACCAAGTTTTCCAAATGTGCATTGTGGGTCCTCCGGGTATTTTATCCCTGAGCCCTTCCCATTACGCGTGTTTGTCCAGGGAGAGCATTAGGGAAGCTGCAAGGTCGCTTTCCTCATGTGGTCAGCAGAGCCCCTCTTAGTGGACAGCATGCAGCTAATAGTCTCTCTTGCCAGGGGAAGCTGTCTTGAAATCACATCATTTTTCCCCGCTAGCCCTTCTCAGTGTATAGCCAGTGGAAAAGGGAGGACTGCGTTATTTCAGTTCCGGCAATGGACACATCAAAATTGCCTCCCTCTCCCCTCCTCTTTCCCTGGAGGACCTAATTTATTTCACGCAGTTTGACCTATCCCTGCTTAGAAACCGCCATTGTGATTCTCTGTTGAGGCATTTCCCTGCTGCCTTTTTTGGCCCCCAAGCAAACCCACCAGGCCACAGTTCCCCTGCACAATGATGTCAGTCTGGCTGCTGGGCCCAGCTGGATGGAGGTGTGTTTTATGAAGTTCAACCCTGCACCCTGGGCCATAAATACACGTTGTGCACATAAATGTACAGCTAACATTGCCCAGACCCCTCTGAAGCACCATGTTAATAAGCAGACAGTAAGTCTTTAAAATATGGAAAAGCAGTTAATCTTTCCGCTGGCAAATCCTTTGTAGGGGGTTGTTTCCCCCGCTTCAGGATAGCTGCATGCAGGGCTTTGAATCATCTAGCATTTGGGGGAAAAAGAGAAGTTTGCCATGGGACTTCATGGAGAATGCTTGGGGAGCCTTTTACTAAGAGGGGAAGTGTGCTAAAACCAGTATCTTACCCTTATCATTAAGTGAGTCGTCACTCGGTCTGCCTTCAAGGAGTTTGAGCACTGAGAGTCCCTATACAAGACAAGAGGTGTGCCGCCTCCTGGGGCCCACCATGGGCCCGGCCCCGAGGCTTGCAGTCTGCCCCTGTTGATCCAGGAAGTTATCCAGCCTTCTGTTCCCCCATCTCCAAATGGGCACAAGCAGGTCTCATTCACATAGCTTCAGTAAGAGTTTGCTTACCCTCTCTGAGTCCCAGTCTTCTCCTTTGTAGAACAAAAGTGTCAATACTCTGCTCTTCACATAATGTCCTGTTTTATAAATGTTTTAAGACTACAGGAACACGGTCTCCTTCTAAAGAACTTTAACGTTAGCGATTAAGTTCATTTGCTTTGACAGTTACCCCTGTTAGTCTCTTCCCCTCCTCCCCTCCTCTCACCACTGCCCTTGCTCTCTCTCCCATAGATGACATGGTAGGAGGGCCAGACTTGAGGGTGAGGATAGGGGCTCAGCAGACAGAAGGTGACTCGGACCGGTACCTGCTCGCTTCATCGGAGAGAGAGTGGGTCTGCAGCTTGCTTCCAACTGCCGAGCCGCCATGACTTTTATCTGCGTGGCTCAGGCAGAGAATGGGAGTTGCCAGTGGGTTGATTTAAGGATGCCATAAATGAGAACTGTCAATTCTGGAGATGACATAGTTTATGTCTTACAAATATTTCATTTCATTTGGTACTTTCATTTCTTCATATTGCTAGGAAGACGCTTCATGTGCACTGTTCTCTTTGCGTTCAACTCACAAGAGTCTACTTGTTTCATCCATTTGTTCTTTCTGTGGCTACCTGGAATCGTGGATTGCTTACTGATCTGCTACCACTGGCACATTGGATACATCTGATCCACCCCACTTATTTTTTCTTGTTCTCTGTAGCAGAATTAAATACTCTTAAATGAATATTTCTAAATATTCTTAAATATCCACACTTTGTTATAGTTTTGCAACATTGTTTCCCCACTTACTGTGTTTGGGGATATTCTTTCACAGCAATAAACAACCTCCTTTTCCCTTTCTTCTGGTGCCAAGTAGACCACAGATCGGACACACTGCTTCTTACTTAATCCTCCCTCTGTTGATGGACTTTGAGGTGGGTTTCATGGTTTTCTCTTCTCAATGAACAATGTTACCAAGAGCATCTTTACACATGACTTGTTGGTTCCGGCACAAGAGTGGCTCTTACTGAGAAGTAAAAGTACTGAAGAAATGAGCTCTACTTCATGTCCACTGCAGTAATAACAAATTTTCTCCTCACGGCTGTAGAAGTTCACTTTCCCACCGGCAGTATAGAAGGATGTTCACTTCTTCAGACTCCGTCATGACATGACCATAGATTCAATTTTTGCCAATCCACTAGTGGAAAGTGCATTCCGTTACTTTAGTCTCACTGTAACTTCTATGCTCGCTCATTTTGAGTGAGATCGAACCCCTTTTTATGTGTCAGTTGTCCAGCTGTGTTGCCAACTGTGTTTCCTCTTCTGTAAATCCTCTCATGGGTTTTGATACTGGTTAGGGCATGCACCTTGGCTTTGCTTCCCTTTTTCTAAAACTCAAGTTTATATGATTGTCCAGACTGTTCTTTATATTTACTCTTCTGAATGAATCTTAGGGTCATTACTTCAAACACCATCGACAGTCCCAATAGGAATCCCTTTGAATTCCTTTGCTTGAATTAAAAGGTCCATTGAAAGAGAAATGACATCTTTCATATATGTGTTCCTTTCCACAACCATTGTACTTCCTTCCAATTCTTAGTTTGTCTTTTTTTTAATGTTTATATTTATATTTTTGAGAGAGTGAGTAGGGGAGGGGCAGAGAGAGGAAGAGAAAGAATCCCAAGCAGGCTCCGTGCTGTCAGCACGGAGCCCAACATGGGGCTCGATCGCACAACGTGTGAGATCATGACCTGAGCCAAAATCAAGAGTTGGATGCTTAGTGGACTGAGCCACCCAGGTGCCCCTCAGTTTGTCTTCTTATGTTCAGTAAAGATGATCATTTTCTTAACAAAGAAGTCATTTACTAGATTTATTCTTAGGCATTTCATAGTCATTATTGATATACTCAATGGTTCTTTATTTCAAAAAAAAAATGTTTTTTTCATTGGTTACTGCCTGTGTCAGGGATAGGCTGTGGTTTTACATGCTAATTATGTAACTGGTCAGCTTGCTGAGTTCTTTTCTTCTACTAGTTGGTCAGTGGGTTCACATGGGTTTTCTATGAACACACTGATATCCGTTCTGTGGGTGATTTGGTCGTATGCACTTGTGGGTAGATTCTCAATGAACATTTCAGGGTTTTTTTCATAGCAGTCGGTCTGCTTATGTTTTTACAGCTTAGCCAAATGTTGATAATTTATACTTTATCCCCAAAGGTGTGTTTGCTCTAAGTTTTCAAATTGTTTACAATGGTATACATAATAGTCACTTAAAATGCTTAAATGCCTCTGGATCTTTTGGGTTTTAATGTGACTTGTGACTTCTTTCTTTTGTGCCAAAGGCTGATTTATGTCAGTGTTCTTTTAAACCAGAATTTGGGTCTTTCAGTTATCTTCACAGTTTTATTTGCATTTATTCTTCTGCTTTTATCTTCACAAATTCCTTTTGTCACTGAGTCAACAAATCTTTGCTGAGAATCTGCTCAGTCCCAGTGCTGGGCACTGGGGGAAGTCTCTAGGGGTGGGGGATGGGCAGATGCAGCCTCCCTACCAAGGAAACTGCAGTCCGTGGTGAGGGGCGGACAGTAAGCAAGGAAGGAGGAAGCAGAGGCACTGGAGCGGGAAAAGAAAGGTGGTGAGGTCATGGGTCCTTCACAAGACCCATTCAGTCGAATGGTAAGGACTACAGAAGAATTGCAGTGAATGGAGGAATTCAGGGGAGTGGCCAGATTCTGGAGAATTCTTTTCAGGACTGTGCTATAAAAGGGGAGGGAGAAAGAGGGCACTGGTGAGGTGAAGGGAGAGTTTTGTTTTTCCTGAGGTGAGAGATGTGACAGCATGTTTGTGAACTGAAGGGAATGGCAGGTAGTCAAAGGTAACTATGCAATGATCACCTCTCTTCCCTTCCATCAGCCCCATCCTTGGAGAAGCCTGAGAGCTGGCTTAGGAGAGAGGCATCCGTATTCAACCCAGGGTACCAGAGGGAAGACCAAGTATAGGGGCACAGGTGCAGGCTTGTGTTCGTATTTTTTCCAGCTTCTCCATCCAAAACCTTAGTTCATTTGTTGGCAAACTTCCTCCCCCCTCCCAATAAACAAAATATCTCTAAGGTCATACTGCACAGATTTGAGTCTGGGCTGTTCTTAAATTCTCAAAGATTAATGGAATGTTGTTTTTAATTTTATTTTTAATTTCCACTGTTTATATATTTTTTGCTATTAATTTCTGATTGTATTTTTACCCTAAGAGAAGAATATGGGGGCTCCTGGGTGGCTCAGTCGGTTAAGCATCCAAGTTCAGTTCAGGTCATGATCTCACGGCTTGTGAGTTCGAGCCCCACGTCGGACTCTGTGCTGACAGCTCAGAGCCTGGAGCCTCTTCAGGTTCTGTGTCTCCCTCTGCCCCTCCCCCACTTGCGTGCACTCTCTCTCTCTTAAAAATAAGTAAACATTAGAAAAAAAATTTTTAAAAAGAGAGAAGAACATGTAATTGGTGCTTTCAGCTCTTTGGACTGTGTTGTAGTTCCCTGTATTTGAAATTAGCTTATATGCTCTGTTGCTTAGATCTGAAGAGTCTTCACTCCATTTTTTAATAGATCATATATTCATCAATCACTTGCGGCCTTTCTATGAATCTGTACACTCTGATCGTAAACGTTCATGTCCTATCTTGTTATACTGTTTTTCAATATGAACTATTTCTTTATTACATCTTAAAGATTTTTCCCTCTGAATATTTGTAGGAGAATCTTACTAAACCTGTCCCTCTATTTTGTCACTAGTGTTTTTCTGGTGTATCCTCACGTCTTCCCGTGTCATTCTGTTTCAGGAATATCTGCTATAGACTGCATAATGCTGATGTTCTGGCAAACTCAGCTTAAGAGTCTCTGCCTTTTTTTTAAATTAATTTTTTTGAGTCTCTGCTTTTTTGATAAGTGAATCTAACCGACAGACATTTATTGTGATTGGTAATAATCTTATACTGGCGGTGGTGTGTGTGTGTGTGTGTGTGTGTGTGTATGCACGTGTGTGTGTTATTTACCATGCTATCTTGGATTAATCAGATTTGCATTCTTTAGTTTCTTTTCAGTAATTATCCCTAAATTTTAAAACACAATTTTCTACCTGTATCTCAAGTTAGTTAGAATCTATTTTCCTCTGGACTCTGACATACCTTTTATTTTTCTTTTTTCCATTCCCTCAAAACTTTAAGTATGTTGCTCTGTTTTGTTCATCTAAAGTCCCCCATTGAGAAGTTGGTGTCATTCTCATTCTTTAAGTAATTTCTTCCCAGAGAAGCTTTTAGGATTGGTCTGTATCTTTGATGATCTAAAGTTTCACTCATGCTTGAATGGCCCCTTTTAATAAAAGAAAAGTCAAATTTTTCTTTAATGGGGAAATATTCTCTTCCTGTGGAGCTTTTTTTAAATCTCTTTTTCCTTTATTTGCCATCTGGTAGATTCATTTGGGTTAGTATTCTAGTCAATCATTCGTTCTTTAAAGAGTTGTATGATCTTGGTTTTGCATTGGTCATTTAGACTCTATTAGCCTGCCCCCAACATGGAAATCTTTGGTTTTCTGATGAGCACCATCTGAGGTAGGTTATATTTATTCTCATAGGCATAATCCATTATAAAGAGGCCACCTGCTAGGGCAGTGTCATTGCAGTGGTGAGAAGGTACCCAGTGCTAAAAGGGGAAGGTAAAGCCAACAATTTTAAAGCCTTAATGAGACAGCAAAGTCAAACTTTTTTCTCAAGCCAGACAGAGTTGTGGAGAGTGTGGGAGGGCAGAGAGTTCATGTTCCAGAGTACGGTGTAGGCATTGAGGAAGCATCTTTGAGGAAAGTCATGTCTTATTCCTTCCCATGGAGAAAGAAAAACAATAACCATAATTTCAGGATATTAGATAAACAGGTGAAGGCATTTGTAGACAAGAAACGGGTTGTGTTATAATCTCCAAGGCATTCTTGGGTAATTCAACATATGAAGTGGTATTGGGTAAAATGAAAAGGTAGTCCTTTCTCCTGATTATAATTTCCCACAAAACAGGATTCTTTTTCATTGCATGATTTTAGTAAACTGTGATGAGAATAGAACAAATTTGTTGAGAGAAAGATGAATGGAGGTAAAAACTTATGGGGAAATTGACTATGTTATTATGTTACAGTCTATTTCATCTGACTGAACTGAATTTAGTGAAATGTCATGAAAAATTATACGATGGGAGTTCTAGGCTTGTAGCTAAATATTTAGCTACTCTGTTTGCTCTGGAAGAATATGGGATTTTGTTTGCTAATTTGTTCCTCCACAGAGCCAGTAGCATTTGTTGTTCCAGGAGTGTTTTTACGGTGGCGTTACTTTGTCATTTCACTGTGTTGGATGATGAGAGAGGAGGTGCCATTGGGCTTACTTCCATTGGAGTAGCTGTACTGATGGACCCAATGTCAAAGCTGCTCCACAGCCTGAGCACTGGCACACGTGGCGCCAGAACTGTGGAACTCCCCAACAACCAGCATCCATCTCATGCCAGTATTGTACCTCTATTTTGGGCAGACATTGTGCAAAGCAGTACAGGAAGGGTCTAGGATATTCTCTTCATCCTTTTGGGAACTTCAGGTGCAAACTGGGAGAAGGAAGCAAGGCTTGGAAAAGCCCAAGCCTTTAGGCCTTGGAAATTGAGATGATTTAGCCAACTCTGACTCTCCTGTTGTGCACACACAACATTCCAGTCTTCCCAGCGAGAGTTTTATGACCTCTGTGTCACCATAGCCATAGGTTGTCTTCTTACACTGCCTGCACTGTTGTCTTCTTAATGAAGCTTGGTATTTAACCGTGAAGAACCTTGTGGAAGGAGGCAACTTTAGTAGTAAGGCAGTCTCTGAAAACTGTTTTCTAAAATATTATAGTAGTTAGCTCCCCAGGGGAGTTTTCCTCAGGATTCTTAATTTGATGGACGGTAAATGACCACCCACTGTCTGTGCTTCATGTTCCAACAGGTCCTTTGTCATCCAGCAAATCCCAAGCAGCAATCTGTTCATGGTGGTGGTGGACAGCAGCTGCCTGTGTGAGTCCGTGACCCCCATCACCATGGCCCCCATTGAAATCAGGTATATCCTTTTGTGTGTAGGTCCAGCTACTGCTGCTGAAGCCAGGGAGGGGGATCTACGGGAAGGAAACCTAGGGGAGAAATATTAGGGGGAAATGACAGCCATTCCACTGTTGGAAAGAGAGGAGTCATGAAGGGAGTGCAGTGCCAAGGTTTGACCTTCAAAATGCAGAGTAAGGGAAAGTGATGACATCTTAGCAATATGCCTTAACTTCAGTCAACATAACGAATCCCTTAAGTGTGAACGATTAAAGGCCCAGAAGATCAGAAGGCGTCCCGAGTCTTGTCATGGCTTCCATCCTGAGGTAAGTCTGAGAGACCTTCCTGTTCTCTTTTTCTACCAGGTTCACCATGAGAATCTCACAATTGACAAAGAACTCTAGTTAAGAAGTTTACTTGTGAAGAAACAATCCTTTCAGGCAAATCAAAGGAAGGCTAAGGGTACTTTACTTTCAGCCCCTCAGTGCCTTCTTATTTAGTCTGTGCTTAAGAGTCTTATTGTATCCGTATACATATTTCAAAGCCTCTTTATTCTCTTCCCTATTACGAACGTACCGTAGTTCTCTCTCTTCACGCTGTTACACGCAACGTGGCTCTGACCATCTTGGTTTACTTATTTCAAATTGCAGTTCAGATTATTTTCCCCTGCTTACTTTTAGACAGCCTTTTATTGATGAGAAATTCATGTAAAGCAGAAATGGCAATACTGATACCAGATTAAGAGTCATGGTTTCTGCGGGGGGATGATAACCACCACACGGAGGCACAACTACAAAGGCCCTCCATTGACACCAGAAGTGACGATCACAAGAAAATCAAACTTAGCACCGAGAAAGGTGAACCTGAAAAAGGAATACCCCCCAAAGTGCCATAGGCAAAAAAAAAAAACCCCTTTCTGGTCTAGCAAAAATAATAGAAATTTAAAAATTAACTCCACCCCATTTTGAGAAATGGAAAGCTAGCCTAGACCAATTATTATTATAGGGATACTGGGAAAATCTCTATTTTTAAAAATGCCACCAAAGCCAATGGACTGGCTTTAAGTCCACCTTTAAATAGCAAATAATTTTCATCTTTCCTAAACTCTCCAAGTCCTAGCAAATGATGTTAAAGTCAATATAGGACCAATAAGAACTTGGAATTGACTGAGAATGTTTGCTTCTATGTTCAAAGGAGAGTTCACTAGCAACATATTATACAGATATATGCTGGAAAGGTCTTTGGTAAAACTCAGTGATAAAATTCAAATAAAAAAATCTTTATATAAAATTCAAATAAAACTAATAGTCCCCAAACACTAAAGTCACTTCAGTTAAAACCAGGACTGTTTATGTAGACAACCAAAATCACTAAAGTAGAAATCTTCTGGGGTTAATGAGATAATTTTCTCCGGTAAATAGATGTAAGTATTCAAAAATTAGTATTTTTTTTCTCTAAGTTTCTAAACCTAATAAGATGAGGTCAGTACGACAGAATACAAATTCTTAGATATAACCAAGGTTCAATTCAAAGCAGAAAATACACATTAGATTTAAATGGTAAAATAATAGTCTCATAAGAAATGTTAGGAATTGGAGAAATCTTCCTATCCAAGACCAGACAGCTGTGAAGGAAAAACAGAATGTATCTAATTATATAAAAATTACAATTTTTCATGGAAAAAGAGAATTTACAGTTAAAAGCCAACTTATACAACTTAGAAAATCATTTATAAGCCAAATCATTAAAGAAATTTTTAAAATTGAAAAGTCAAACAAGTACATATAAAAGGAAGCCAAGGACATGAAAGCTAAAAGTCACTGGGTGATCAGAACGGACAGGTGATGATGAAATATCCAGCTACAGCCATGAAAGGCAAGAATACCCCTCGCCCTGCACTCACACTCCTGGGCATCTTTACCATAGGCAGGGGCCCAGGCCTGGACCATGGACTGGTAGTGACCTGCACTCAGCACTGTTCATACCAACAGAGAACAGAGAAGATAATGAATGCCCATCGATAATAAAATAGAGCTAGAAAAATGGAGTTAGAAGAGTTGCCATCAACCCGTGGATAAAAAGCATGCTGCAGAAAGGATTACGTAATGTGATTTCATTTTTATAAAACGAAGCCCTCCTTTCCCCACATATAAATAAAGAAGGCCCACAAAACCACTTACAGCTGGTGCTGAAATGATCAGGCCTCTTGGATGTCAACCTTTACTTACATTCTGACAGGAAGACATTAGAAGGGCAACATTCGGCTGTTCTAATTCGATCACAACAGACAGCTCCACCACCAGCCCTTTGCCTCTTGAATGTTCTGTGTAATAATACGCACAGAGTAAGTTTGAACATTTAGGCACTGACAACTGAAATCAGAGATTCTTGTCACAAACTTGATGAAATTTAGACAAGTCCATTTCTTTGTGTTATCTACTTTCCAAAAGACTTGATTCCTACATTGGAGAGTGCGGGAAGAGGTCTGGGGACTCGATGTAGCTCAGAAAATTGAAGGCATCTTGGAATCCATCTCGCTCTAATTGACCCTGCCTTTCCCTATAGGAGAATGCAAGGGAGTGTGGGGGTGCACCGAGCCTGCAGGCCAAGATGGTCCTTGTCGTCTTCCCTCTGCTCTTGATGCTCTTTTCAAGGTGACACTGAGATGTTCTCTTGGCATGCTAAATTATGGATAAACTGTGAACCAAAATATGGTGCGACATAGGAGACATGAAATATAGTCCAACCATCAGCATCTCATGATTTTAAACTGTGCGTGATATAAATTCTTAAAGATCTGTTGACCAAAAAAAAAGTTATCTTTTTACTTTGCCAGTCATGCAAATGTGAGTTTGCTACATGATAATCACCCTTCATCAGAAACGGGACTGCAAGTGGGCAGTGTCCCTTCTGCTTGAAACCCATTGAAACCAATTTAAAACTGTGTACTTTTTAAATAAAGTATATTAAAATCATAATCTTCTGAGTTTTGCTTTCTTGCTGAGAATATAGACAGAACCTCATGGAAAAGTCACCCATTCCAGATACCGAGAAAGGGCGGTTGTTGGCAGAGACTTTGCTCTGAAGCAGATTCTAGACAAATATTTAACAATTGTTTAGGTGCTTCACTCGCAGTTATAAAAATGTTTACAGAAGTAAACCAAACTGTCATCTTCATGGGAAGCGTTTATTACAAAGAGCCCTGAATAATTTTTTTTTGAACTAAACTTCAGTAGAAATCATAATTTGGATGGGAACACGAGCTCCCAAGATACTCGAGTGTTGAACTATGTGGGAAGAGGAATAAAGTCATAAATGCGAGGAATTCATTCTGAAAAGATTTGATGGAGGAAGAGAACAATGACTACAAATGACTCTCAAGCTTCTGCTTGAGCATTTGGCTTCTGGCTTTTTCCCCATAAACAAGGGATGAAATTAGATCTCAAATATTACAAGATGTGAAACTACCCAGACGTGTAAGGCATTCCTAAAACACTGGATCCTGAACCAAAGAAAACAGATTCCACCGGATCGTGGTTACCAAATAAAGTGGAATAATTTCCATGCCTCACTAGAATCGAGAATGCCTTATTTTATGAGACAGACATCTAAAAGTCATGGGGAGAATGCCACTTAAGCTTTAAAAAAAAAAAGCCCACATTATTCTGTTGATATTGTAGAAAAACTGATGTGATTATCCTGCCTTCTCCTGAAATGATGCCAGTATTTATAGGAAAAATAATACTACGTTGCTCTATTTCCTGAAACTCTAATGCCTCCCATATTGTTGACAATGTAACAATACTATAACATGTTGACTGTCAAAATGTCCACAACTATGGGGCTATCTAGTATTACAACCACCGTGGTCATTGATATTATTCACTTCTGTGCACTAAGTGTATGAATAAATTCATAGGTTGCCCTCACAAGTATCAAAATGCATTATATGTACACTAAACAACCATAGTGTATTTTTTATAAACAAGAACATGACATGACCCACCATTCTCCTTTATATTTCTAAAGAACTGGCAACAGTAGATCGAATATATAATAATGCCCGTAGCTGAATACTAATGATACAAATTAGTGTCCAATAAACATTTATAATTTCACTCCCTGTGTATTCACTATTCACTATCTATAAATTCACTCCTTGTTCTCAGCAATGGTGTGGCATCATTTTTAGTGACATGAAGATGGCATAGTTGGGTCACACTCTTGGCTTATGTTATCATCAGGCATCACCTTCATGTGAATGAACCACCCACCTTGTGCCTCAGATTCTCAGTTCCCTCAGTGACTCCAGTCGACTGGCCACTCCATTTATCTATTTGTATATCTGTTTTCTCCGACATAACATGTCCAGAGCAGAAATCTCAATCCTCCTCCACCAACCTCTTTCCTTCTGACTGACTCAGCTTCTCAAACCAAACTCCTTAGAGACTCTCTTATCTGCTTGTTCCTTCTCAGCCCATCACTCAGAGAGTCTCATCTCAACAACAATAGGGTTATATAGTATTATGACCTTGGGAAAGTGACTTTCCTCCTCATGCCTTCCTTTCTTACAACTAGTTACTGAAATTATAGGCTGTGACATTCAGTATATGGCTGACCCTTGAACAACATGGGAGTTAGGGGCACCAACCCCTTTTTAACTCCCCCAAACCTTAACTGCTAATAGCCTACTATTGACTGGGAGCCTTAATGATAACATAAACAGTTGATTGAGACATATTTTGTATGTTATATGTATTATAAACTGCATTCTTATAATAAGCTAAAGAAAAATGTTTTGGGGCACCTGGGTGGCTCAGTCGGTTAAGCATCCGACTTCAGCTCAGGTCATGATCTCGCGGTTTGTGAGTTCGAGCCCCACATCAGGCTCTGTGTGGACAGCTCAGAGCCTGGAGCCTGCTTCAGATTCTGTGTCTCCTCCTCTCTCTGCCCCTTCCATACTCATGCTCTGTCTCTCTGTCTGTTAATAACAAATAAATGTTAAAAAAATTTTTTAAAGAAAAAAAAGAAAAAATATTATTAGAAAATCACAAGGAAGAGAAAATACATTCACAGTTATGTACAGTATTTATTTTAAAAAAATCAGTATATAAGCAGGCCTGCATAGTTCAAACCCATGTTGTTCAGGAGTCTCCTGTAATTGGTAACAGATTTAGAAGGCACCTATTACAAATTATAGTGTAACACGGTAGCAATATTCTTACAAAAAGGTAGAAAGTTTTCATATGTATATTCATGGATATACATATATAATTACATATAAAATATATTTATAGAATAGATAAAATTAATAAAAATATAGTAGAATGCTTACAATATACATTGAGGGTAGAATAGTAAAACACAGCACAGACAAGAACACAGGTTTAGGAACAACGTAGTACTCTAAAGTAATAATGTAGCATTCTTACTTAAATCATAAACAGTACTGCACTACAGAGGATAATACCATTTGTCATGTTATAAGAGACTGTAGTAAAATATTATAATTATAGACAGAAGAGCACAGTTTTTTTTTTTAATTTTTAAAAATTGTTTAATGTTTATTTTTGAGAGAGGGAGAGAGACAGAGTGTGAGCAGGGGAGGAGCAGAGAGAGAGGGAGACACAGAATCCAAAGTAAGCTCCAGGCTGTGAGCTGTCAGCAGGGAGCCCGACGTGGGGCTCAAACCCATGAGCTGTGAGATCATGACCTGAGCCGAAGTCGGGCACCCAACCGACTGAGCCACCCAGGCATCCCAGAAGAGCACAATTTTAGTGATTATCAATATTGGAGGTTGGAATAATCTGACAGACACTTGAGGGGTGTTTGTAGCATTTGCAGTCTGGGAGCTTTGTGAAGACGCTCCCAATTGGTGCACGTGTGCTGGGGAGAGACAAGGGCATGTTTCCAGTAAATGACAGTCACGTGTGTCCAGCTGCAGCAACCGTAATTCCTGCTGGGGGCTTCGCAGCCATCATTTCCCCTAAGCCAGTGATTACGAACCCTGGACAACTTTGTCCCCAGGGGATGTTTGGCAATGTCTGGAGACATTGTGTACTCGTCAAAATTTAAGGCAAGGGAAGGTGCTGCTGGCATCGAGTGGGTAGAGCCAAGGATGCCGTTAAATGTGCTGCAAAGACCAAAAGAGCCTCCGCAACGAAGAATTGCTCAGGTATCTCAGTAGGGCTCAAGCGGAGAAACCCTGCTCTAATCTTTTAGCAGTCACGGGGTTTTGTCTTTACAAATTAATAGACTCCTTCTGGATCCCTGGGTGGCATCAGAATTGTGGATGTTGGCCCCACCAATGTCAGGAATCCCTTACATAGTGTGAGATGCTACACTGTAGACTCAGTTCAGTAGCAAGCCTGCTATGTCACCTCTCACAAAGCTCAGATGCAGGATCCTCCTTGCCATCCAGACCCCAGCGGTCTTCCAGTGAACACCCAGCAACACCTACTCACCCTCCATTCACCTCTCTTTCGTTTACGGCCTGACACTCACGAGAGCTGACACGGTCCTGTTTACTGTCAGATTCCCCTCCCACACCCTGTGAGGGAGGCCTGGCCTGTCCACGGCAGTATTTCCGATGCTTGGAATTACTCCTCAACTTCAGTGACGCCCAGGAAGTAGCTGCACCGTGCATAAATAAACCACTCACATCTGTCAAAGCCTCCTATTTACAAGGTACTATGTGGAGCGCTTGTCATCATCATTTTGTGCACCTGCTGTTGTTCCCGTTTCCTGATGAGGAAACTGAGGCTCAACAAGCAAGTTACTTAAAGGTGCGAGAGCCAGTACGAGGCAGAGCCTTACTCCATGCCCTTTGCCCTTAACCATGGCCATACCACGCACCATATACATAGGTACCAATCCTGTGTACCATAGGTCTCCACAGCGGCAGACCCCAGCCCCCTCAGGTAGTAAGTCAAGATGGCAATGCTTTCTACTTTGGGAGATTATAATTTAGCAGCATTTGGACACATAAAGGCAATTTGCACCGGTGGAGCGAAATTTTTGTTAACTATGATTACAAAGAGCATATGGTAACAGGACACCACGGCTGCCTTTTTTTTCTGCATTCAAAACACAGTAGTCTGTACTCACGTACACATTCGGGTAATGCAGAATGGCTTAACCATGGGTCAGCAAGCTTTCCCTGCAGAGGGCCAGAGTAAATACCTCAGCCTTTGCAGGCTATATCGTCCCTGTGGCAACTCTTCAACTCTTCCACTGTAGCACCTCAGAGCCCGTGTTTCAACAGAACTTTCTTTAAGGACACTGAAACTTGAATTTCCTCTATTTCCACATGCCACAAAATATACTTCTTCTTTTGAGTTTTTCCCAAACATTTGGGAAACGTAAACGCCTCTGTTAGCCTGCAAACTGTGCAATACAGGTGGAAGGCTGGATCTGACAAGTGGGCCATGGTTTGTCAGCCCCCTGACTTACGGTATCGCCGCTGACAGTTTCTGAAGCTATCGCAGTGCGGCGAGTTTGAAATACACCTGCGGCCTGCAGGCATGTGTGTGGAGAAGCGTCAGGGCTATCCATGTAGCTCCATCGGAGCTACTGTGGGGCACATGTGACTGCATGATGTTTACTTTAACGTCATGCAGGCTGGCACTATTTCAAGCCCTGTGAGTAGCTTAGTATAATCTGATGTCTTTATATTCACGTAGCTGCGAATACAAAGAGCGCGGCTCACTGCAGTGTGCTGGCGATCCTGCTACTTGAGTGTAAGGTGAAGGGTATAGGCTGGCATAATGCAGGTCAGCACGGTGTACTGTCATTTCTATTCCCACAATTACATGCAATAAAGTGAAGCATAGAATCACGTAGCTGTGCCGGCAGGTGTCATCTGCAGGACAGGCCCTCCTCTCAGCCTAGGATGCGTTGTGCAGCCCTAAACTCTTACATCGTGCATGATCTGACTGCTGCATCCCATACGGTAGGCTGCCAAGAATCCTGCTGACAAAAAACCTACCACAAAATCCCACTCCCAACAATCCCATTGTAATTACCCTAGCTCCAAATATTTAACGATAAGTGAGTTATGAGACAGAAATATCGAGTGGTATCTTTTTTAGTAAGATATTGTCACCGTGGCATGATATGCCGCTAGTGACCTTAGCATCAAGACGAGTACTAAGTTACAGTCACACTGCCCTTTTATTTATGAATAATTGTACATTGTCCTTGAATGTGCCATTCAGTTATGCTGCCACACAACCTGCAAGCTCTCGCGATAGGCTCAGGGTAGGGATGGGGCAGTTTCAGCATGCTGGCCATGGACGGCGCTGCCTGGTGACCACGGCCCACGCTGTCCCTTACACGATGAGAGAGCAGGTGCGAGCTGTGGAGAGATGCACCCTGAAGACGAAAGGTGTGAAGTTCGGGAATTATACTACTGGGCCACATCACACAGGTTCTAATGGACAAAGCCAGAATTTGAAGGCAGCTCAATGGACCCTAGAGCCTGTGTTCCGTTCATTCTGGCACCAAGTCAACTTTCACCACGTGGCTTTTTTCACACCACGTGCCATCATCGAGACTCGGTACAGAGCAGTTCCAGAGCCACCTTGCGTTATGTCGTCTGTAATGCTGGCACAGCTTTACGCCTGTGTCGTTTTGTTATACTCTCTTAACAGAAAGATTGACACATCACGATTCTACAATACTTTCATCAGTGTCTGTAGTGACAGCACAATTACACTCTTTCTACTTTTTATAACAGTAACACTCACCTCCCTTGTACAGAATCCTTCCTCATTTCTAGGTATGAAAACGACATAGCTACTATGCTAATGCGGCCAATAGTTTTAGTAGCAACAACAAAAGTGCCCTTTGGAGCCCACTGGTCGACACTATCCTATATCCTGTGTCTGGAAATCAACCACTGCCGCTTTGTGTTTACAGTGAAATCATTAACCAGACATCCCTGTGCCTCAAAGCAGGACAGTGGATTGTGACGTCCTGATTTTTCTATCGCTACTGCCTTGCAAAGTGCCTGACTACACTGTGAGCAGTCACTTAGGCTCTCTGCCATCTCTGATATTGAAAGCAATACCTTTGCTGGACCGTTGTATCTGATGGTCCTATAATTTCAGCATCTGTGATGATACTGCTCAACCATGTCCTACTTGCTTACGAGCTGGGAGCGATTCTGTCACTACAGTAACTAGTGTGTGATGGCCGTAATTTTAGCAAAAGATACTAACCCAACTTTTCTAACATTCAAATAGCAAGTATTCACTGACAAGATACAGTGTTCAAATATTTACAAAATTGATACGCCAGAATGCATTTTGGTTTAGTACAGCGATAAAACAGGATTTTGAGTGAAGTATGAGTGTCTCAATAATTGTATGGTTTTATACAAGTAGATGTGCTGTGCTGCCTGTATTTACAATCAGCCATGTTATTGTTCTTTAATAGATATAATGCATGTAGTAGACACAGTGCAAGAAGATATAGTGCATATACGCACAGTGCAATAATACACGAATAGTGCGCTGTGATGACACCTACACTTTTACATTATTGATCAGGGATGTCATAGTGTTCTACTATCATGTACGTCTTCTACTGTCAGGGCACATGGTAATCCACACATTTCCTTTCATTCCTGTAAATCCAGAAACAACACTGGTACCATAATATATCGCTACCTTCAAAATGGACAGCAACACATCTATTCGATGGGCTATGTCACAATTGCTTAGCATCAGTTTGTTACTAGACAACGTGTACTAAAATATAACACGCACCGTTTCTTAACTTGTAACAACCAAGTACCAACCTCCCATAATTCAGAACTGCTTCAGTTTTTATTAGTATTATAGTGTCAGTGTTGCTATCCCTACAGTATACCATATTTTACATACTACTCTGACATTACCAAAGGGAATATCATGAATAGTATAGAACACAAGGTCTGTGAAGTCAGACACAGTCAGACATAGGCTCGAGTGACAGCTTCACTCCTTACTTCTCATGTGATTTTGCTCAAGGAACCTGATAGCTTTAGCCCTGTTTTCTCATCTGTGTGGGGGGAGCTAATGTCAGGACCTATGTCACAGTGTTCTTCTGTTCTTCCAATGAGACCATCCATCTAAAGGAGGAATCCTTCTGATTGCATAGGATGTGGTGATTTCGATAGTTATAAGCTGATAGTGTGTTAATCATCTTTACTATTAATACCTTATACTCATTCTGGCAATTATCATACTGCTAGGGTACTTCGAGATAATACTACTACCTAATATGCTATCAATTACTTGCACCAGTTTTGTTAAAGCAAATCTGCATATCATCCTATGCTGCATTGACCTTACCTACTTTCTTCTGTTTAATGCTCTTAAGGCTACTTTTAACTCGTTTGCCCACCACTTCAAACTATTCCATCCTAAATTACACCATGCCTCTGTTGGTGGCAGTTACTACTTATCCTGGGCTGTCTGGGATTTGGTTACTTTACGTTGGCTGTTAAGCTGGCAAAAAGAAAAAAAAAGTATACAGCATAACCTACAGATTGTCCTATTTTAATTTTAAAATTTAGTTCTGTACGGTAACACTGATATGGCTCTACTGTGCCGTATTCTATACTAACCTACACTGTGTCCCATATGAGCATGGTGACAGAAATAACAATCTTCCATTGTGCACATTGGTAGACTATAACATTCATCACTTTTAACAGAATAGGTACGATAATTCTATCTCCTACTGCTGGTCATACTAGTCTCAATGTCATTAGTCAGTGTCATACAATGTATACTTTTAATCATAACCACACCACACTGTGCTCTCCTCTATTCGATGGATTATACATCAGTGACAATAATCGTTCCTTGCTCTTCTACCTGTAATTATGATAGCAATGATAGCACAATATCACCATAGCTGACTGCCCTGATCTCAGCTGTGATAATAATAAAGTGGCTGTCCTGTGAGCTACTATATTGCCCAGTTGGTGACACAATCTCCAGTACTGCTAACAATAATGCCATAACATTCTACAGCCTTCTGCCTATAGCTTAAGTATTTCAGAAATAGAAAGTCATTGCCAGCCAATATTGAGTAACAGCACCGTTGTTGTGCTAGCATGCTGTTAACAATCATACTGATTGGGGATAGTTGTTGTTCTTCATATAATTTAGTAACAGTATTTCTTTGTATTGCTAATTTTGTAACAGAACAGTTCTGTGCTTAACTACGCCACTTAATGATGAGATGGCCTTAATATATCTTAAAATATTTTAGTTCTATCAAGTCCCAATATAATTCATTTATGTCAAACAGCAGTCGTAGACATTTCATGGTTGTAAACATTGAAACATCTGATAACCCTGATGAATCTCCAAAATTCCCCATACAGTCCCCCAGGTTAAGGTATTGAAGTTTAGTTGCGTACTCGGAGCAGGATCGTGTTAACGTGATACCAGTCTTTACCAAACTGACCTCTTGGGAATTGTACACTCGGAATATATCTCAGTTCTGATACCACATTCATATCGCCAAAGCCTGTGTACAGATCTGACTTTAGTTTTATGAAGGGAAACAGAATTTGCCAGAGCCTGGAGGCGGTATATGAGTGTGGAAAACAAATAAAGCTCAGGTTTTGACCAAATAGATCAATGGTCAATATTTTAGGACAGTTCTGGATGTGACTTTATTAGATATGAAGTTTATGGAAGTTCATTCTGGACACAGAGAAGAGAAGGGTTCAGAGGGGGCCAAGAATAAAAGGAAAATAAGTAGTTATTAGGTATTGCAGTAACCTAGCAGTGGGCACTGACAGAAGCGGACACATTTATAATGTAGTTATGGTCCAATTGTGGGGGTGAGGGAAAAAATGGAGTCAAGAATGACATCTGAGTTGTTGGATTGGCAGACAGGTTCATGGCGGTGCCATTCACTGAAATAAGGAATATGGAAGAAAGGGCAAATTTGGGAAGTAAAGGATGAAGTGGGTGGAAAGGGATGAGTTCCATAAAGGGTTTACCTGGCTTAAGATCACTGCCAAGTACTCAAATAAAGATGTACAACCAGTAAATAGAAAAATGAGTCCACAAGTTAAGGAGTTGTACCTGAAGATCAGATTTCAAAGGCATCCGTTTATAGTGGGAGCAGCGTGAGCCTGGGGAGACCTATGGCATGAGAAAAGGAGGGTCTAGGACCATGAGGCACTCCAGCATTGAAGAGCTAAGGAAGGATGGGCAAAGGGGATGGGAAGTAGTGACCAGAACAATTGGAAAAAATAAGAGAGGGCCCTGTTACAGAAGCCATGATATGTGTATGCTTCGAAAAGGAAGGGGACATTGAGAAGTGTCACTTGTGGAAGCTCCTGGATGGCTCCGTTGGTTAAGCATCTGACTCTTGATTTCAGCTCGGGTCATGATCTCACAGTTCATGGGATTGAGCCCCTTATCTGACAGAGCCTGTTTGGGATTCTCTCCCTCCCTCTCTCTCTCTCTGCCCATCCCCCACTCACTCTCTCAAAATAAATAAATAAACTTAAAAAAATCAGAACTATAGGGAGTACGATTGGTAATAAAGATTATGGCAGAGGGACTTGAATTGACCTCTCTGAGAATATGACAGTTAAGTGGACAAAAAGTAAGAGTAGACAGGTTCTGATTAACCCAGTAACGCAAATCTAGTTAACATATATTAAAGATTATACTCTTAAAATATTTTCATTCAGTGCCAGAGCATCAGGTACACAGCATAGCCACATGCCTCAGTTCCCTCATTTGGTTGCCCATCCCATGAAGGTAGGGCATTCCTGGGACAGGCACTGAAGGAATCCTCTGGGCTGGTCTGCTTGAGCTGTGATAACAAAATACCATAGATTAAGGGGCTGCCACAACAGAAACTCATATTCTCAGAGTTCTGGAGGCTGGAAATCCCAGATCAAGACCCATTTTCTGGTGAGAGCTCTCTTCCTGGCTTACAGATGGCCACCTTCCCACTTTGTCCTCACATGGTGGAGAAAAAGCAATCTCTGGTGTCTCTTCCTCTTTATAAGGACCCCAGACCTATCAGATGAGAGCCCACCATATGGTCTAATTTAACAATCCTCTCCTTAAAGGCCCTGTCTCCAGTGCAATGGTATGGAGGAGGGTAAGCCTTCAACATATGAATTCTGGGAGGGCACACACATTCAGTCCCTAAGACCTTCTATCTGCAAGAGTGCAAGAGCAATCTTACCCACATCCTATACCAACTTCACAGGTGGAACTCTGACCCACCCTTCCAGCTTTACCATCTCTGCCAGTCATGTGGCAGGTTTACCATCCAGTGAACCCAGCCCTGATTTTGTCTGATGGTGTGGATCCCATCCCAGGACTAGAGAGAAAGTTGCTTGAGGAGAGGGGAGAATCTTGGTTCTGCATTCCTGTTGCTCACACAGTAGCTGAAACAAAGAGAAAGATCCCAAGGTCCCATCAGTCAATCACCTAGCCCCATTCATCCCTTTCCTGCCCTGTCTCCCACACCTGGCATCTCCCTTACCATCTGCCCTACCTCCGTCTGCTTCAAGCCTTTATTACGTAAGGACAGCCTCCTGGCCCTGCTGCCTCAGCACCATCCTCTGGGGCAGGAAGGATGTATAAATTGTTGAAGTTGCTAGTATAAGAATTTGAATCCTGGCTTTGCGGGTCAATTTCTTAACCTGAGATGCATTCTCCTCACCTGTGAACAGGGATAATAAAAGGCCTCCTCACAGGACAATGATAGTGAGTAAGGTGGTCAGGTGTAAAGATGGTGCCTGGCATACAGGAAGCACTCACTACAATCATCCGTTATTCAAAACGGATGGCATAGATCAAAATAAATTTTTCTAACAACCATCTTGGTTTATTCCACTTCTCTATTTTAAAAACCTCAAGGGGCTTGCTTATGTCCACCAAATAAAATTCAAAGGCCTTAGCTTGTAGTCATGATCTGACTCACTTTACACTGCCAGGATTCGTATCAGAACCAGGTCTTGTGTTTCCCATCTGTACCTCCATCGACACAAGTATGAGCAGAGAGGTCCTCGTCTGGACCTCACATTACTCCCTTTCCAAATCTCAAATTAAAAATTCCCAACCACATGGTAGCCATCTTAAGTGAATGCAGACCATTGCCCCATTTCAGTGAAAGCACGCAGCACGAGGTCTGACAAATGCCATGGAACCTCTCCTAATGAATTGCAGTTTGGAACTAGGACTGTTTTTTTGGGTTTTAGAAAGAATGAAATTATTCTGAGATCTGACGATAAACAAGCTGGTGTGGGAAAGGTGAAAGGTGCTGCTATTCTTGAAAGAACAAGGCTTTTGGGAGAAAACTTCTAAACCCGCCAGAATTAAAGTGCAACCTTTGTTTGTAAACTCATAAGATTATGGGTTTAGAATTAATTTCAGTTGGGTCCTTTCCAATTACCAGTAACTTAACACTTGGATTCATTATGCAATCATGACTCAGTAAGTCCTTCAGAACACCACTTTTAAACACGATGGACATTAAAGGACAGACTTTGTAAATATTTGAGATTGCCGGTTTAAAATTAATTTGATTCATTTGCTTGCTGGTTGCTAGCAATATATGAGAGTTGGGGCTTTGTCTGTAATCATATATATCATTCATGAGTCTTTCAAAGAACCCATTTGGAAGAAATAGAAGGCAGAACTTGGTGTATCCATTGCTGAAAGCAGTGATGGTAAGTAATAATAGAGGAAGGGGGCAGGGAAAGACAAAGTAGGATTTGCCCTTGATGTGTCAATTAAGGTTCAAAGTCTAAACACCATAATTCAGTTACAGGTGTACACTTTTGAACTGGTCCTATTGTCATACCCAATTGATTTCTTTTAAATGCTTTATTAAGATATAACTCACATACCATAAATTTACCCATTTAAAATATACGGTTCAATAGTTTTTTGTGTATTCGCAGAGTTGTGCAACTGTCACTATGATCTAATTTTAGAATATTTCCATCAGCCCAAACAGAAACCCCCATACTCATTAGTGGTCACTCCCCCTGCCCCACTTTCTTGCCCCTATCCCTAGGCACTCACTAATCTACTTTATGTCTCTATAGATTCACCTATTCTGAACATATCATGTAAACGGAATCATATAACACATGTCATATCACATGGTCTTTTGTGACTGGCTTATTTCACTTAACATAATGCTTCCAAGGTTCATCCATGTTGTAGCATGTGTCAGTAGTTCTTTCCTTTTTGTTAATAAATAATATTTCATTATATGCATATACCACATTTTGTTTATTCATTCATGAGTTCGTGGACACTTGGGTTGCTTCCGCATTTTGGCTATCACGAACAATACTGCCGTGAGCATTCGTGTGCAGGTTTTTGTGTGGATATATGTTTTCATTTCTCTTAGGTAGATACTTAGGAGTGGAATTGCTGAGTCATGTGGTAACACCATATTTAATATTTTGAGGAACAGCCAAATTTTTCCAAAGTGGCTGTACTATTTCACATTCCCACCAGCATTGTATGAATATTCCATTTTCACCATATCCTTGCCAATACTCGTTATCATCTGTCCTTTTCATTATAGCCATCCTAGTGGATGTGAAGTAATATCTCACTGTGGTTTTGATTTGCATTTCCCTATCTGCCTTCTAAAGGGATTAGTATTGCAGTGCCCAGCTTCCTAGCTGTGATACATGAGAGGGTACATCTGCTTTCCAATTAGGAAGTAGAGAAACTGGATCCGATTCCAAATCTTTTGGACACCATGCCCTGAGCTCTTGGCCCTGCCTCAGAAACTTTCTGAAGAGGTGTCCACAGAAAGACATTCTCAAAGGCAGTGTGGGAAGGAGTTGCAAGTACTTATTTCATAATTGTAATTCCTGAAGAGAATACATCTTCCATCTGGGAAGCCTTTACATTGTTATCCAGACATCTGAAAATCCCTGGGACAGGGAAATTTTAAATGTAGTTTCTGAAAGCTCTTGCGAAGCAAAAATATGTCTCCCTCAGAGTAAGTGTCTTCCTTTGCTGGCTGGACTGTGGCCAGTGAGTCTTAGACCCAGGTTTCTTCCTTTCCCAGACAGCCCCTCACACACGGTGAAGGACCAGAGGAGAGTATGAATACTCAGAAGTGTCCTCTTCCTCTTCAACAAGTAACTCAAGGTACTCGGGCATGGGCAAGTGACTCATGGCTGCCATCTTAATCTGCAGAGGCAGCACATTCCTAACTGTGTGCACAGAAGGTCTTCATTATCCAAAGATAATTAGTGCTGGAAAAATGCTACTTAACATGAATCCATCAAAAATAAGGACTGAATTTTCAAAATAAACTATAAAAAATGTTACGTGGGGCTTTAACTTGAAAGACAAAGCTAGCAATTATGAAAACAAGCTTATTTTATTTACTATTTAACAAAATAGATCAAAACAGAGGGCTAGATGAAAACTCTGCCCTCTCAGAAAATATACAGTATGAGTCGAGTGGTTTCTATTCCAATTGTTCTGACAAAATTGTATAATAGCAAAAGTCAACTTGGCCTTGAACTTTTGCAACATTGTTATAAAGTCTCTTTCTCTCTTTTTTCAAAATTACTCAAGGATTTCACAAATTTTCCTAAGGGTCTCTCTTAATCTTTGATATTCAAATCATTCTCTTTAAAGCTCCAGTTATAGCCTCAATGTGGTTGATTTTCTCTTTTGGTTTATTCCCCAATCCTCCCTGGTCCATGGCTTTGGATACGGTTAACTGGATTCTTCAACTTTTAAGGAATGCAAGAAATTTTTCGACCTTTGCAAAGCTTGCAATTTCATTTAGCAGTCATTTAGCCTTGAATTTGCTCTGTGTTGTCTTGTTTACACTACAGCATCAACATGAGACAGACCGATAAGACATTGACTGGATGGGTTGGGACAGGTGCTGATGATACATACCCATGCTTCTTTCTACGATATAAAAGCTGTGTGAGGGGACTACTGTAAATGGCATTTCTGTGCTATGCCTTCTCTCTGCAAACTCATCATTTTTGTACCTCTTATGGCACAGATTTTCTTTACTGGCATATGGCTTTCCAAATCCCAGGCACAAAGATTCAGTCTTTCAGGTTACCTTGAAGGCTTTAATATTACCTAGATTTTGCTGAAGGCTAAACTCATTTCCATGGCCAACAAGGCCCAGTTGGGTCTCCTTAGCAGCTGCACCATTATGTGTCTTTACCCTCAGCTCATGCTTTCCCACCTTGCTCACAGCTTTCTAGCCACATCAGTAGTCTTTATTCCTTGCCAAACCCTTTCTGGCCTCTGGACTTCTGTCCTAATCTTGCTTTTTTTTTTTTTTAAGTTTAATAATTTATTTTAAGAGAGAAAGAGAGGAAGAGGGTCAAACAGAGAGGGAGAGAGAGAATCCCAAGCAGCCTCCACACTCAGCGTGGAGCCTGATGTGGGGATCCAACTCAAGAACGGTGAGATCATGACCCGAGTCCAGATCAAGAGTCAGACGCTTAACCGGCTGAGCTACCCAGGTGCCCCTGTCCTGTCCTTTTTGTTCCTTCTATCTTGAATGCCCTTCCCATGGCTCACATCCTTCAGATGTCAATAAAATTATCAGCTTTTTGAAGAGTCCTCTGCTGACCACCCCACCTCAAAAGGAAACTTTCCTTTTATTCACCTTTTGCACACACTCTTGCGTATCTCCTTAACAGTGCTTAGTAAATGACATAGAGATCCCATCTGTTTATTCTCTTATTTCTGTCTCTGAGGCCAGGACATAAGTTTTAGGAGAACAAAGACTTTGCTGGATTCTCCTTTACATAGAAAAGAAAACTTTCTTAGTCTTTGTGAGGTGGAAAGCTGTGGTTTATAAGTTGCAAAGAGGTAAATAAAGAGAGCTTGGGGGCAGAGCACTCAATTTCCCTGATTTGAAGAATTTAATCAAAACTCTTCCTTGGGGCCATCAAAAGAATCTTTGCTTCTTTCTATGATATAAAAGCAACTTAAGACAGTTCAGATTGTGTGGAGGGCTTCAGAGGTGATTTTCCAGGATTGAGGATTAAATACAAATGAAGTTATTTATGGACATTCCTCCTACCTAAGGATTTTTGCCTCATTATCAAATTAATCACCTCATTTTCCCACTGAAGAGGAAGAAGGACACAGGAAGCCAGACAAACTGTTCATTTGGTCATGATTTTTATCAGTTTCTGCTCCAAGGGCTCTAAGGTTTACTTAAAGGGAAATTTTCCCTACTTCTTAAAGGCTAAATAAAATTGAGACTATCATGGGAAAATGCTTCATTGTAACTCATGACCCGTAATTGGATGATCCAGATCAGAGTCTGTTTGGTGCCAAGGGGAGATAGTCCCAAGTCCTTGGAACAAAGGAATGGTAAAACTAACCAAGATACAGAAAGATCAGGACTCCATGTTTTCCATTGTTAAGACCTCAGAAACCTATAAAAGCAGTCGTTTTATGGGAACACTTAGCAAAGTACTGCCAACGTCCATTTTAAAGGCTTGAAATTCTTTGACATATGGCAATCATTATGTGTGCTCAGCTGTCTATCTTGCACAATACTTTCTTCTTCCCTCCCCCAAGGAAAGCATTTCTGAGGCCCTACATTTACCATATTTTACAAGAAGCACTTAGCAGCAAGCAAGGCTCAGAAACAGTCTCAGGAAGACTAGTCCTGGCTAAGAGCTTCATGAGCACCCATTTTGTCTCAAGAAGGAAGCCTTAAGGCAAAACTGTTTCAGATTAGAAGGAGGTATACATTCTTACCTGAGGTTTCATGTTAGGATAAGGTTTAGTGACTCAGATGTCCTAGGCCGTAAAATGGAATACGTGGTCTTGCTTGGCCTTTTCCAAAAATGGGAGAATATGTGGGTATCATTGGCCTGTTGGGATATGTTGGAGTTTACTAGAGATCAGGCAATAGAAGTGACAGAAAAACAGGTCAAGGTGAACTCTGTCAGTGTGCTTCTGTAGTTCCCTTTAGTTTCACAGAATGTGCCATATTCTTTAGCCCCAGCACACTCAGGTTGAGGTGCTCTTGAGGTCTTAGAAGAACAGGTGGACACTTTCCCCATAACCCTCCTCCTCCATCCTTACTGTGTGGACAGTTGGTAGGACATATCCATATCATATTCTTGGAACACCCTCCCCTCCCCACGCTGCTTTGATGTGATTTTTTTCTCAGGAAAATCATGCAAACTGTCCCTAGGAAATAAAAACATTGAACCCAAGTGTGTAAGGTGGTGCAGTCCAGGCTCAGCTCAACTATGGAAGCCATAGTAAGTTCTCCACATTGCCTCTTGATCTTGGCCCAAACCAGGGGGGGCAAGACCTACGAGAAACATATGATGCCCTACTTTAGAATTTGCCATCTGTCAATAAAATCCATCCTCCACACCAAAATGCCTGGAAGGAAATTCACAAGGACATTTGCTTTTCCCAAATGTTAAGAGCTTCTATCAAAAGTGCACCTAGGGGCGCCTGGGTGGCTCTGTCGGTTAAGCATCCAACTTCTGCTCAGGTCATGATCTCACAGTTCGTGAGTTCAAGCCCCGCGTCAGGCTCTGTGCTGACAACTCAGAGCCTGGAGCCTACTTCACATTCTGTGTCTCCCTCTCTCTCTGCCCCTTCCCTGCTCATGCTCTGTCTCTCTCTGTCTCAAAAATAAATAAACATTAAAAAAAATTAAAAAAAAAGAGCACCCAACCCACTTGCCTTCTCTGCTAGTGGAAGTATACATTTCTACCCTCTTCCTGCTGTTTTTCCTATGAATATCTAATTGAAAAAGTGGGATTTCAGCTTTTCCTCATCTCCTGTCAAATTCAGGCTTCCAGTAGAAAAATAAGTCCAACTTAAAAAACACCCAACTATAGAATATGTTGCTTTTTTGGAGCCTCGGAGAGAAGGCGAAGGGGGAACCGCACTATGCAATTCACCACAGGATTCTGACTGTGCTGTGCCACTCCTCTCCTAGAGAGTCACCGTTCCAAAATCCAGTGTTTCTGTTTTCTGATCAGCAACACTCAACGTTCCCTCATTTTCTCTCTTGAGCACCTACTTGTCTTTTTTTTAAGTTAATTTTTGTGAAAGTGAAATTAAAAAATGATTTTAGCTCATTTCTCTTCTTCTAATTCTTGTCTTTAGTCCTTATCCTTGTCAGCAAAAACACAAGAACGCAAGGTGGGAGGAAATGCTCTTGTTTATGAAAAAGTAGAACTATGAGCATTACTCACAATTCTTAAAGACACAAAGGTTTAGTAGACATACGTTCTTTGCAGCCTTATTTACAATAGTGAAAAATTAGAAACAAACAACTATCTCTTAGACAAGAATTGTTTGAAAAATGCACACTAAATCCTTATGATTGAATGTTACACTGTTGTTAAAAATTGTGCTTTCAAGTTATTTTCATGACTTAGGATGTGTATATAGTGTAGTACTAAGTGGAAAAATAAAATTGAGGTAAAATCCCAGTGAACATTATATTGCTAAGTACAAGTAGCTATGTGCATCCTTACATAGGAATAAAAAGAGGAAGGAATTATCCCAACATTTCAAGAGTCATTATTTTTAGACTGGAATTATGAACATTAACATGAACTGGGATTAATGTAACTTTTCATATGAAACGTTTTTGTACTTTTCTAGTTTTTCCATTTTTTTCCCATCATTTTCTATTGAAGTCTGTCCACGTGCCAGTACCACGGTAGGTGCTGGAGATACAGCCATTAACAAGCTGGGCACAGTCCATGTCCTTTTGCATAAAAGGATTTTTTTTAATGCAAGAAATTCCTTAAGAATAGTGTCTCCATCTAACCCAATGTAACACACATCTGTGTTTATCTTTTTGTCCAAGGTTAATTCACCTTTATAAAAATAAAACAATATCTTGATTCCTCCTTGGGAAACCACTTGTTTCCCATTGTCAATTGGATAGTTTATGGGGAATTGACTCAACTCTAAGCTCCGGAACAAGCCTTGATTGACTTAAACCATCAAATTCCCCCATGTAGCACCAATGATTGACTTAAAAAGAAGCATGTGAGTCCATCTAAGAAAATCACTTTCAGGATGTGTGGG
Source organism: Acinonyx jubatus (assembly GCF_027475565.1). Lineage (NCBI taxonomy): Eukaryota > Metazoa > Chordata > Mammalia > Carnivora > Felidae > Acinonyx > Acinonyx jubatus. Next base: position 142,705,597 of record NC_069383.1, on the reverse strand, counting down.
AAGTACGAAAAGAGGTAGTTTCCATTGCCCTGGACGTAATGGCATAAGAACGGGATTTTCTGTAGCCACACGTGAACTCTCTGGAATGGTTAGGAGGGTTAATGACAATATAAAGCAAGTGAAATCCTGGATTAAGCCTTGCCTGAAACTATCCTTTGGATTTTTCCATTACCAGAGTCAACACATTTCCTTTATTATTGTTTAATCCAATTTAGGTTAGTTTTCTGTTGAGTGTAGCCTAGGGAAATCTAACCAATAGAACTATGTAAAGCCAACTGCTGGGCTTAGTGACAAGCACGCTGGCTTAGGACTCAGGGGTCCTGGGTGCAAGATCTTGGTCTTCTCTTAAATGGCAGCCTCGCTTTAGGCAAGTCCCAGCCCCACTCTGAACCCAGCATCTGCAGAATCAGGTAGCTGATGCAAACTAGGAATCTCTAAACATTCATTGGGACATCAAGGCTGGTAATGAAAATGAGTCTACCAGTTCCTGGTTTTGAAAGAAAACTAAGGAAACTCTTGTAAGTTTTCACAAAATTAAATGTATTCCATTTAAAGGACTACCTTTTATTCTGAGATTATAAAAGTGTAAAGGTAGTACTTTAATTTATTTGTATTTTATGCCCTCGGTTGGCAAAATTGAACATCATAAACTTTCTGCAGTTCTCTCCAATTTAAATTGTTGAATTGTTCCTTACCCAGAAAAGTCCCAAATCTGGAGATCACTATACCAAATAATCTTTGAAAGAAACATTCAAATGTACACATCCAATAAGTCTCCTATTTTATAGGAATATGCATTCAATAAATGTAAGTAATTTAACACGATGCAATATATTTTTAAAAGTATTTGAAGTGGTTAAAGTTAACAGTAGTTACCAGGATGCTTCAGATGAAAGTGTCAGAGAAACATCCACTTCTGAATGATTTCTTTTTTTTACTTAAGTTGTAAAGCAGTTAATTATGTTTGTTTTATTCTCAATTAGGTGTAGCCAATTCATAAATACTGTCTAAAGTTATCTCTTTGTACTGTTCAAATTTCATAATTCTTTTTTTTTTTTTTTTGGAGCAAGAGAGAAAGCACAAGAGCTTGAGTCAAGGAGGGGGAGAGAGAGAGGAAGAGAGAGAATCCTGAACAGGCTCCGTGCCCAGTGCAGAGCCCGACACGGGGCTCTGTCATGACCTGAGCCAAAATCAATAGTCAGGCGCTTAACCGACCGAGCCACCTAGGCACCCCTAAATTTCATAATTCTTATCGAAAGACTGACAATTTAATTATTCCCACTTTATATAGCTTTCCCAAGACAATAACTGTTTTCCTTCACAGAGGTGAGCCTCTACATATCCACAAAATGAGGATCTATTCTCCAGGGGCTTCATTCTACAGTCCTGAAGTAAGCTGCAATTGGCTTAGAAAGTTGCAAATCTCTTTTTGTTTTCATGAGATAACTGTCTGAGTGTTAAGATTTAATAAAGTTAGGATTTAATAATGTGTTTCTTAGCCTTTATCCTTGACATGTAATCCTCATTCTGACTTGTTGTGGAATTTCTTTTTAAGTCATAGCTGAATGTGGGGGTCAAGTGGATTCCATTCTATGGGATAAAGCAAAAAATCAAAGGAAGAAAGCAGTTACTCCCAAAGTGACAATTCTTCCATCAAACGACAGCCTACAAATAAGAAAAAAGGCAACTGAAACTACAATCTGTCAGGGTTTAAGATTCAGCTTGATTTTGGATCTGAGGAGATGAGAAGTACATTTTTAAAATGTATGTTTTTCTTTATTTTTTAAATATTTTATTATATTACATTTTATTTGTTTTTTTAGAGAGTGAGTATGTGAGTGGGGGAGAGGTGTAGGGAGGGAACAGAGAGAGACAGAGACAGAGACAGAGACAGAGACTGAGAGAGAGAATCCTAAGCAGACTCTATAGTCAGTGCAGAGCCCGACGTGGGGCTTGATCCCACAACCCTGGGATCACGACCTGAGCCGAAATCAAGAGTCGGACACTCAACCAACTGAGCTACCCAGGCGTCCCTGTTTTTCCTTACTTTAAAAAATTTTTGAAACAATCTCAAGTTATAGAAGAGCTGCAAGTAGGGTACAAAGAACTTTTTCCCTGAGCCATTTGAGAGTAAGTTGCCTACCTGAGGTTCCATCACCCTATGGTGCCTTTCCGCCCATTAAGCATGTTCTTTTCGTACCCACGATAAAACCCTCAAAATCAGGAAGTCAGGAAGCACACATCCCATCATCTAACCCTCAGATCCCTTTTGATTTTGCCAGGAGTCCCAGTTATATCAACACAGGGACATCATCCCCACCCTGCCTGGCTCTGATGCCGACTATCCATAACCAGAGAGGATGTTCTCATTTTCCAATACACTATGTGTTCAATGAAGTAGTGGATATTGATTTCAAGCCCTATGCCAGAATAGAGAATATATAGCTGTATGTTTGGAGGAAAAGCAGTTCACAGATGTGAAATTAATTAAATGAGGTATAAAATCTTCAGCCACCGGTGTTTGCCAAATCCCTTCCTGGTCTTCCTATCCTCCTTTTGTCTGCCTAGAGCCATTATCCCTACAGAGATTAGGGCGATCTCTTTAGAACATGAGATAAATCCCCTACCCAAAACCCTGAGATGGGGTCCCATCCCACTCAGAATAAAATGCAAACACTCGATCGCCAACCACAAGCCCATAATCCGGACCTCTGCTTGCCTTTCCAAACACATTTCTTCCCACTCAGCCCTGCTCTCTATGGCCTGGTGACCCTCGGGCCTTCTTTCCGCCCCTGCCCCATCCTCAGAGCTCTGTATTTGCTGAGCATTTTCTCAAGGGGGTGGCATGGCTGACTTCTCACTTTTTGGTTTGGGGTCTGTGTTTTGTCTCGGAACAGCAGCTTTGACCACCCCAGCTGAAGGTGCTGCTCCAGCCGTCCATTCTTTTCTGTCACTTGTTTGTAGGGGTTTCAAGTCCCTACCAGCCTTGCAAAACAACATCCTTGGTTTGTTCATTTCTGCAGGAACCCAGTCTCTTGTTCAGTGCTCTACCCCCAGGATGTACACGTGTGCCTGGCATTCAGTGCTCAGTGGGTGTGAACTAAGTGAATAAGGGAACAAGCCAGCGACATTTGAGAACAGTGCAAAGAGCGTGGGCACTACCCATCTGGCTTTGACTTTCTTGCCGTGTGTCCTTAGGCAAGCTGCTTCATTTCTCTGGGCTTCAGGTTCCTCATCTCAAAAGTGGTCTGAGAGGACCCACCAGATGGGGTGACAGTGAAGTTTCCAGCACACATCAGTGTAGCTTGGCACACAATAGGAGGATAATAAATCTCCCATCCAACTTGGGACCTGGAACGGTGAGATTAGCATGGAGCTTTTCAGGATCCCAGCGTCATGAGCTTTCCTTTCTATTTGAGGCACATTTGGGTTTCTGAATACAGGGCCACCAGACATTATATGGCTTCCATTCCTTTTGATCAAATCTTATGTTTTTTGAGAGTCATGAACAGCCAGCCCATCATGAAAGAAAAGCTTTCTGCAAGCCACACCACATGAAAAACAAAATGAGCTATAAAGGAAAATGTGTTCCCCGGCCGGCCTGGGGAAGAACATTTCAGGGCCTAGAGAGGAGCCCCTGTTTGAGGCTTAAGGGTCTTATCAACCCAGCCTAGGCGGAGATCATATAGCCCAAGGGAACAGCATGGAGAAAAGGGAAGGAAACCCGAAGTTGGCCTGTCACTCCTGGATGAAAGGCTGTTTTCTCTGCTAACACGCAGTCTGTGGTGAGGGCCCTGGTTAGCTAGATGTCAAAGCTGCAGACAAGGAGGATGACCTCACTGGAAAAGAGAATGGCAACCCTCCCTTGGCCTCGGGAATGTGCGCACTAGACAAATGATCTCGATTCAGCTAAGCTAACTTATGGATGATATAATCCCAATCACTTCCCCATTTTTCATGCTAATAGATGCAGAGTCAGCCTGGGGAGGGGAGGCAGATGAAGGTGGCTGTGGGCCAAGTCCCCTTCAGAAGATCCCATTAGCCAACAGAATCTCTCTGGAAAGATTTCCCCATCCCGGAAAGAGGAACAGCCAGCTTTTGTGCACTTGGGCAATAGTCATTGCAACAAAACTTCAGGTCATTAAACAGGCACTTAGTCCTGGGAGCTTGCTGCTTGGGAGAGTGACTGATGACTCCATCAGCAGGTGGAATTAGGCTTACAGTGTACCCAGAGACACTGCTTGCAGGACCCCAGGCTCAGCTCTGAGCATCTCTGTGGCTCACTGATCGTTGTTCTTCAGTCTCCAACACTTCTACTTGGCCGCCTAAGAAGTTGGCAAAACAGCAAAACTTGGCATTATAGACGTGACATACAGCTTTTTTGCAGTTCACAAATGTTTCCACATTTATGAGCTCATCTCTTCCTACTCTGTGAGGGAGGGCGGGCAAATATTACCACCTCTTCCCTCAGAAATTGAGGCTCAGAGAGGTTGAACGACTCATCCCAGAACACAACAGTGAGGTAATGTGAGTCCTAGGATTTGAACACAGGCCTGTCACAGGAGCCCATGCCTGGTGCTTTCCCAGAGCCTATGCCACAAGTGACAAATGTACCTTTGGTGAGGTTTGTGCTCTCACATTTTTCTTTTAAAAAATCAGATCATGACTATCATCTGAGATCTCAGATGTGTCTGGAATACAAGATTATGAAAGTCACCCTGGTTTGAGAATCAAATGTCAGGTCCCCACGGCAAGCCACTTGGGAATTTCGGGGCCCAGAGTTGCCATATACTCTTGGCTCGCCAAAAACGGCCTCAGGATGACCACTGCCTAGAAAATTAAAAGGAGGAAGTTGAGGTCTCCTACTAAAATGGAAATCCAGTGGGAGAAACCAGCTGGGTGTGCTCTCCACTCCCCCCCCTCCTTTGTTGCTGGAATTACCCACACCCTTCAATCTGTTGGCAAGACCCCCCAGGCAGTACATTCAACACATTCATTATCATATGGGAAAGATGCATGTTTGTTTAAAAAGTCAGGTTCTTTAACTTCTGTGACTCTTACAACTTCCTAAAGACCCCCGGGCTCTTTGCTGAGCTGAAGAACCAAATTAGGCTTAATATGATCTAATGTAAAGGTCTGAATTATGCCTTGAGTATACTTTCTGGGAGATGAAAGGACCAATATGCTTATAAAGTTCTATTACTCTTTAAAAAAGACTTTTAAAATGTTGGAAGTACCTCCTGGCTAGGGAAAGGATTAGATGCTCTGCTTTCAGTTCATTACTTCTAATATAAACACTCGGTATCCCTAGTGTTCAGCATCATTTGACTGTCTTTACACAAACTGAACAGATGGAAGGCCTTGGGCCTTTGTCTCTGAAGTCAGTTTAATGACTGGGGCAAAGTGAGATGTTTTGTCTGATTAAAGGCTCCGCTCTTCAAAGCCATACCTTCTTCCATTTGGGAAATGACAATGTTTATGGTGCCTGTACCCAGTTGGTGGATGGATGGAGTAGGTAGCAAATCTCTCTTTGTGCCCCCAAATACCAGTCCTGGTAAAAGAGGAGGCCCAAGTGGTCCATATGCTGGCATGTGATGCAAGCCCGATGGCATATAAATCCTTATTGGATGCGGTCTGTCAGACACAGGCATCAGATGCATTGGTGGAAATCAATGTGAAGGCATGCAGCTTATGTTTAAAAAGTATTTGTAATTATTTATTTATTTACTTGCTTATTTATTTAGAGAGTGGGGGGGGGGTGGGGAGAGGGACAGAGGGAGAGAGAGAGAGAATCTCAAGCAGGCTCCATACTCAGCACAGAGCCTGACATGGGGCTTGATCCCATGACCCCGGGATCATGACCTAAGCCAAAATCAGGAGTCCACCCAGGCACCTCCAAAATACTTGTAATTTTTAAAGAAACGTGTTTATTACAGAAATTTGAAAAATACAGGAAAGCAAAAGCAAAAATCACCCATGATGTTGCAATCTAGAGATCAATAATATTAGCACCTTCTTATATATGTTTCTGTGATTCTCCAAGTATTTAATAGAATTGCTTTTTAAAAAATTTGACATCCCATAGATTTTTGTGGCTTTCCTTTGTTCACTCATAAGTTCACTTGGAATAACTTCCTAAATCGATGAATACAGATCTATTTCATCACCCTTGTTAATCATATCTATCATGTGAATGGACCATTTATCATAATTTAACGAACCAATGTGCAACCGGTGAACTTTTAAGTCATTTTCAACTTTGCAGGATAATAAATGGCTGAGGTAAAAAAAATAAAATTTTTGTGCAGGAATCTTTTCTGATTGTTCTCTCAGGATAAATTCCTCCAGAATTACAGGATCACAGAGAATGCACGTCCATTTCTGATGTTGACATTTACTGGTCAATTACCCTTCAGAGTCTGTACCAGGAACATATTTGGATGCTCATCCTTTGCATTCCGACCACACAAGATATCATTTTAACACATTTTTCTCAATTTTAGACACAAAGAAATGACTACAGATTTTTTTTTCTAATTGGCTCGCCTGAGCCCACGTGAAGATGAATGTGTTTTAACTACGGGGATTGGCCATCAATAGTTCCCCCCACTTTACTGTAAATTTCCTTTTCAAATCCTTTGTTCACTTTCAGTTGGTTAATGAACTTGTTGCTGGAAAAGTTATACCATTCATCTATCATGTACGTTTATCATGGTCATTTACTTCTGCTTATAGTAGTTTTATTTATATACCAAGTGTATATACATATCTCTTTATAACATCACACTTCTTTGTGGTTTCTGCACTTGTCCCTATGCTGAGGAAAGCCCTCTCCATCCCAAAGTCAGGGGGTTACCTTTATTTCCTCCTATTGCTTTAGAGTTTCCTTTTATAGTTCAGTTTGCATTCATCTTATTTTTGTCATTAATATTTTTTAAAGTGCAGAAATGACAGGATACTTTGAAATTCCATAGAATTGCTCATCAAAAAAGGCAAGATGGAGTCCAGCCATCTCTTTCTCTGGCAACAGGAAGAGAAAATAGCATGAAGGTAATGGGGAAAAGGCCAGATTCAATACACATTCCCTGTTGTACTAACATTTTGTGTTTTTCATGAATTAACTTTTAATCAACTCTCTTTGCTAAAAAGCATTTTAACATTGGTGACCAATACATTTCAATCCATCAGCAGGAAAAGATGCCTAATTTGAACACCAGGAGCCAAGAATTATAGTGTTCCAATTCCTTTAATGTGTCTGAGCAACTTGGCCAAACTTCTTAAGGCACCCAGACTTCAAAAGAGAAACAGGTCAGAGAGAGAAAGCTCTGCATTTGTGGCTAACCTGCCTGAGACACATCACGAGGCAAGGTCCGCAAGGACATCTCCAGAGGAAAGAACTTGAGCTGTGCTTGGAAGATCAGGTGAATTGAATTAAAGTGGGACCAAGAGAGAAGGGAAGCAAAGCAGGGTGAGCAGAGTGCGGCAGGTGTAGAGAAGAGGGCCCAGCAATGACAAAGGCCATTATTATACAGGAAGTTCACATTTCATCAAGTGCCCAGATACATGTTGCTACTTCTCATCTCTGAAGCTGGGTTTCCTCCTCTATGAAATGGGGTAAGGATATGAAGATCCACTTTTTCCCTTTGAAAAACTTCCACCAGCACTACTTAATTGAAAATGGATGTTGATTGGCTTAGCTAATAGAAAAGTCCAGGTATAGCCCTCAGGTGTGGCTGAATCCAGGACCCGAAATGATATCAACAGGATTTCTCTGGTCCGTCTTCACATTTTGTCTTCTCTGCTGGTTTCATGTCCAGGCTCCCTGTTGATGGCATGAGGTCAGACAGCAGCTCACCACCTGCATTCTTCTGGGTTCCGTCTCATTGTATTTGGTCACTTGCCTGTCTGTGAAGCAGTCACTTTGGAATGTGGTCAGGGTGATAGAATTTCCTGGTTGACCAGGACTGAATCATATGTCCTAACCCAGGAGCCATGCATACAGGCCAGTCCAAAACCCACAGCCCAAGTGTCAAGGAATAATGTTCCCCCAAAGGTGACATGGGGCACTGTTCCTGAAAAGAGGGAAGCGATGCTAATCAGGCTAAAACAACACTCATTTCGACCAAGAATCTTAATATTTTATGATTCTGTAATTAACCCTCAGAGGTTGATGGAATCATCCATCACCATATTACAGATGATAAAATGGAGGTTCAGAGAGGTTCAGTAACTTTCTTCAAGTTCTCCCAGCTAGTAAAAGGCATGGTCACAACTCCTCCAAAGCCAAACCTCAGTGAAAGAATATTTCAGTCAAGGTCGCTTTCTACAACAGGGCTCTTGAGGATCAAGCCTGGGCCGGCCAGCTGTTCTGTAGACTTCTGACTGGCCGACTGGGCCACACTGTGACCATCTTCACTTTGTCCTCCACTGACTTTATACTGAGAACAGACTGAATGAGCTGAACAGACTGTGCTGCTGTGGTTTGGTAGGGATTAATGACCCTGAGAAACTGACCTGACAGGTGTGAAAGGGAAATTTCTGAATGTAAACTGCCTTCTGCCACATGCAATCATTCATGAGTCAAAAAAAAAAAAAAAAGAGAAAGAGATGGCAAATTGGCCATTTTCTGCCCCCTGTGCTCCAAAGGTAATACATTTGGTGTATTTCTCAGCTGGTAGTACCTACTGAAAACAAGACAGAGCATTTAAATGACTTGGGTAATGGTTGGTGGTCCAGTAGTGGTCCAAATCTCTTATCTTTCATAAAGATCCAATTCCAATCCACAAAGGAGCCTAACATCAAAATGCCTGCTCTGGGCTGCTGGGTTTTCTTGTTACCGAATACCCCATGTTTGTGTTACCAAATAACCCATGAGGTCTGTCATGGCAGCAGGGTGTGCAGTAGCCAGCAGCACTGATTTTGTAATCAGACAGATTACAGAACTATCACTTATGGGCTCTGTAACCTCCCTGGGCCTCAGTTTTGTCATCTGAAAAATGGGAATATGTGGTGGTAACTTTCTCCCGTGGTAGGCTATATACTCATTTTTATTTTTCACTCCATTGATATTTACTTCGCACCTCACACACGTCATGTGCTGACTGAGAAGGCGGTACACAGTGGGCAAGTCCAGGTGCTACCTACTTACACCTTGTGGCTTATTAAAAATGCTATTAATTTAAAAAGTGGTGCCTGGGGCACCTGGGTGGCTCAGTCAGTTAAGCATCCGACTTCAGCTCAGGTCATGATCTCGTAGTCTGTGACTTTGAGCCCTGTGTTTGGCTCTGTGCTAACGGCTGGGAGCCTGGAGCCTGCTTCGGATTCTGTGGCTCCCTCTCTCTCTGCCCCTCCCCTGCTCGTGCTCTGTATCTCTTCATCTCTGAAAAATGAATAACACTTAAAAAAAGGTTTTTTTAAAGGTGGTGCTAAAGATGCCTCTGAACCAGTGAAACTCCCATATAAATCTAAAATTTCTAAGAGTGATAAGTGTTACAAAGGAGGAATACTTGTTAATATGAGAGTGGATGATAGGGAAATGTTACTCAGTATTAAGACAAGTGGGAATTAAATACAAGATCAATTCCCAATTAGGAATCAATCCATCAAAATGTTGATGGATTACACCTTTGCTGGTCTGATCCTTATCCTTTGTAATGTGGCTGCAGCCCCTCCCATCAAGCAGTGGAGTCTATTTTTCCACATCATGAATCTGGGCTGGTCTTGTGACTTAGTCTGATTCTCCTTCCCAGGCAAGGAGACAGGACAATAGAATAAAAAACCAAGAGAAATAACAGATAATAGAAGTAAATCCAGAGAGGCTTAGATAATGGGATTCTTAAGGATGAGCTTCTGTTCAAAAAATAATTTCAATGAGGCAACAGGAAGTTAAGAAATAAAATCAATGGAAACTAAGATGAACCACAGATGAGCTGAAATGAATAGTTCATTTCAGCATGTTGGACACAACTTAAAAACGAAGTGGAAGAAAAGCCAGATCCAATAACCAGAATGACACCCAGAGAGATGGAAAAGTGGGATGTGAACTTGCAGAGAACAGACAGGGTGTGCTTCCTAACTCATTTTATGAGACCAGAATAACTTGATATCAAAACCTAACAAGAGCATTCTAGAAAGGAAGATTGCAGCCCAGTCTCTGCAAAAGGCATAGAAGGTATAGTGTCATCAATGACACAATGTTCAAAGCTTTTCTTATGTGATGGGGAAAGAGACAGCAATACAGATTAGTACCACTCTGTTCTGTTTGTCCTATACACTGTGGTTGGTGCAGAGACACAAGATAAGTAATTCAAATGTATAATGAGTGAAAGAAAGAAAATGCTAATAGAATTTCCAGATAACTAAATATGCAGGTATAGAATGCAAAAGAATCCACAAACTTAGAATGAATTTCTCAAGATCGCTAGCTATTGGGGGAATGTTCAGGAAATGTTTTTCTATCTAATAATGGACATAATGAAAAAAATGTTTCAAAAACATCATTACTAATGCCTTAAAATGGTCATTATTTTGATATGACCCATGCACTTTTCACCTGTAGAAACAATGGAAAAAGTGCAAATAGTGCACCAGGATGCGGATTACAAGTTCCACCCTGCCTCAGGCCCTTGACTTCAGTGGCCTCCTCTGGCCCTCCTCTAGCCAGCCTTGCCCTTTCTTTCATGGTGAAGAAGCCCAAACCAATGGGGTGGCTACCCTGCACCCCTCCCTCTAGACCACATGCCAGGTACCCAGATTCTAGGAAGGGTCCTGAGCTCCCAGATCCATTGCCTGAGGGCAGTCTGGGCCAATGGTATGCCCACCCCTGAGCCTAGTGGTTGTCTCTTTGCAGGCAGTGTAGACATAGGACAGTGTAGACAGCAGGCAGTGACCACAGGAGTGTGAGAGTCCCCTTATTGTACAGGATGAGCTGGGGCTGGAAGTGGGGTACCAGGACCAAGGCCAGCTCACTCTGCATCGCCGTGTTCTAACATAGAACTCAAGGAACTGAGGAATCTAAACTGGGACATGGTGCTCTGGGTTCTCCTAGAGTCATGCTCACTAAGATCAGAGGACAAAAGAGTTCTCATTTAACAACTTTAAAATATTTAGACGTGTGCTGTGTCAGCCTGCTATTGCTCTCTTGGATGAACCAGGCTACAGATCCACACATGTTAAGGGAAAGCTTGCTCATCCCAATTTCATTTTAACAGAAATCAGGAGCAAGTCATAACAGTTGAAATGGAAAGATGCTTTAAGCTCTACTAAGAGGAAAAGGGTCTAAAACATTTGATCCCATTGGTGTGTGAAGAGGATTGTGGGAGTATATGTATCCCCTCCCTGCCCCCACCCACTTAAAAGCAATAAGACGTGACAGGCAGTCAACAAAATGCTGACAGAAGTTATCTAGGTGGAATGGGGAGGAGGGCAAGACATCAGGTAGTATCCATGTACTTAATTTTTGCTCATTTGAGTTTTCTAATACTTCAACAATGAATATGTATTATTTGTGAAATAAGGTCAATATTAAATAAAAAATAAACAAGCCTCTTGTAGTAGGGCTCAGACAGTTGTTTTAAGGGAACTTCGGGATATCTGAGATTCTTACACAAGGGAGGATTATTTTGTCTTCCCACTCAGTAACGTCCTCAACTTTCAAAAGACATCATCAGGAAGGATGTCTCTCTCCTCCAACACACATCCCCGCAGCCACCCACTGGAAGTGGCCATGAGCCATAGGCTTCCAAATTTGCCCGTCACTTCTCATGCTCTTCTTTTCCTCATGCTGGGGCTTCAGTTCCTGCCCCAAGGACAAGAGAGGCACAGGGTGCACCTCAGGATCCCCAGGGGTGAAAGACATGCCTGGGCCAAGGTCCCCCATTCTGACCTGGAGCTGCTGGCTTACCATTTAATTTATGCCTGCTCATGCCTTGACCCATCATTGGGGCAGAACTTCTTTCAACAGAGTCAGGATGGAGGCGGCAAATGTGAGAGTAACACGAGAGACTTTAATTAAGTTCCCCTGGAATGCAGGGTGGCTGGGGGCTGGGGACGGGGAATGGACCTTGCCAGGCTGTTTTCTTTCCTGGGTGCCTACAGCCTTCATAATATCCTTTAAAGTTAAAACAAAATACAGAAGCTTAGTTAATTTATGTATGTCCACTTCCTACACTCTGTTTAATACATTAACTGTTTCCTTAACTTACTGGGTGATTTTGAAGACTAGGCAGAGTTTATTGTCCGGATGACATTTCTGCTTTTTATTACCAGTTTTACTTTGAAAAAAGGAAGGAAAAAAATTATAATACAAAACTGATCACAGATGAAAATTTTTATTACTGGAAAAGGGTTAAAGGAACCCACACAAGCATCTTCTTGACTTTTTGGCACTCGTGGGCTGGTGCCCATTTCAAACGTTGATTGTATATGAATGACTGGATCTGAATGGGCCTTGAAGCTCATTACATTTTATGAAACCTGGAGTCCTGAGAAACAATTGTGCATAAGTTCTCTGGCCAACGCAATGGGCAAAATTTCATGAGCAGATGGCTCAGAGTCAGCTGGCTTAGTATCTTTAGCTGAGAAGGGAGATAGCCATCAAGACTAAGGGAAGAATAAAGACCCATTTCTCTGAGTTTCAGAAAGAGAGAAGGACAGAAGGTCAGGAATGAGAACAATATGGCTGCCTTAATCACATTAGTTAATCTACAGAAGGTCCAGGGTCAGTTGCAAATGCCTTGTGAAATGCTGTTGTGTCAACAACAGCCAAACATAGCACTGCTAATTCTATGATCTTGAGCAAATCACTCTACCTCTTCATTACTTTCACTTCCTCATCTGCAAAATGGCACAGTAGTAATATACACACCTCACAGTGTTGTGAAGCGTGAACAAAGAGGTGAATGTAACACGTATACATATAAAAGGGCAAGTCATAAGCCCTCCTTCAGTAGAAGCCCGTTTTATTCTTGTGACTGGAAATAATAGAATTGGTCTAATAATTAAGAAGACCTAAGGCCTAAGCATAGATGACACACACCCGGATTCAAATCCAGATTAGATCAGCATGTGCCAGACACTACGGAGGGTGTCTCGTTGATTCATTCCTAGAGCACGCTCTGTCTATATCAGGTAGCAAGGAAAAGTTCATATGAAATAAATCGTTGAGATTAGAGTCAGGCCCAGAGCAGATGGCGCCATGTGAGTCACGTCATTGGGGAAGAGTGAGTGTACTCACTAAGCAGTAATGATTGATCTGTCCCATGGAAATAGGTAGGTCGGGTCCAAGGATGCTACACAATGCAGAAACTCAGTTGATTAATGATCTACCAAAGAGCATGAAGGGACCAACGATTAATCTTTATTGTTTTCATTGATGATAAGAACACTGCCAATTCAGTTGGAAAAGATTACTGCAAAGGGGTGTGAGACCTTGAAACAGAGACAAATGGCACATGCCCAGAAGCCAGCTTCCTTCAGCAAAAGGAAGATATTCATCATAGGATTACCGTCACCCAAAGAGAAAGCCTCCAAAATAAAGGTTAAGAGAAAAGTAGCTTTCTCACAAGTTTATAAAGCCATGCCCAAAAAGACAATGGAGGCAACACTGTTCTCTGAAAAGAGAGGGTCCAGAATTAATGAGAGACTCAGCTAGGGCCAATGGGTCAAAAATGACAGAGGGGACCATGGCAGTTAATCGCCATTAACAATGCCTGAAGAAGCAGCCCTGGAATTATCAGGAAACAAGCCAAAGGGGAACCTGAAGTAGAAGTTATTACTCAGGTCCAGGTTGGGGACATCAGAAAAAACTTGGGGAATGTGAGAAAATGATCCTCTTTACTGTGCAAAGGATGAGAGTCAGGTAATCAAATTTCAAATCTGAAAAATAAACATTACATGAGAACCAAGGGTTGAGACAGCTACCTAGAAGAAAAAAACAGATTTAGGGATGCTCATTCCTCCCCAGCTAGGGAAGACCAAGGCCTACTCACCACTTGTTCAAGATGTGACTAGAAAACAGTGCACATCTAGTGTTAGATCAGTTTTGTACTAGGACAGGATACCAGCTCTGAGGACGCTCAATCCATTGTTTATATTTATCCATGGAATAAATATTTACGAAGCTGTATCTTGCATTTATATAAAGAGCAAGGCAAGTGTAGAAATGAAGGACTAAAAATCAGAAGTCAGTTTTATTTGAGTTTTATTTCACCCCAAACATTCATTCCAGTTGTATTTGTCTATAGCACATTGTCAACATCCCACTTGGTAAGCAACAGTGTTTGGGTTATAAAATATTTATTCACCATCTCTTTACCACCAAGACTTGGAGAACCCCCAAATCCAATCCAACACCTGCTCATCTGATTTGAAATGTATTCTTTGAGTTATATCAATTATGTTAGGATCATTTTGGTTGTCTTAAAGACCTTTGCTGAAGATAAGGGTCGACGCAAAATCTTAAACCCTTGAAAGAGTTATAGTTAAATGTTTTAGTTGCCCCAGATGAATGCTGGGGTACTTGAACACAATATCAATGTTACTCCAACATCACCAGTTGACAAAGACAACTTTGAAAATTACTCAAGGACTTTAGGTGAAATTCCAGCAGCAAATAAATCAACCAACACATCTGAAATCCAGGAAGGGCAAATGTCTGGATTGCATTTCTAAGCAAGCCATAGATTCTTAGGAAAAATAATTCCTACTCTTACCAGAGTATTCAGGTCAGCCTAGAGGCTATACAGGTACCTGTGGGTGAGGGACAAATACTTCTTCAAAATTAGAGATATAAATTAAGCATTTTCTTTCATGGAAGACCGAGGCATTAGATTTTCATTAACAAACAGCAATTTAAGCCAAAACAATATCTGCATGATGGGAAGAATTTATATATATTTATCCCCTCTCCCTGATTTTTTTATTTGGCTTTGGGACTAGAAAAATTGCCACACATGTTTGAGATCTTGGAAACAGGATCTATTGCCAAATTTAACATGTGTACGTAGGCAAAGCATACCAGTCTTTACGTTTGCAATTTTATTTGAAAAATCTGGGTGCTTAAAATTATGCCCAATATTTCCTTACAAACTTACATTGTCGGTGTGTCTAAAATGAGTCGTAAAGAACAAACATCAAGGCAATAAACAGTCTTATTTGTTACACTTTGCTGGATTACATTTAAAATATATATAATGGACTGAAGGTAGAGAACCGAAAAGTCAAATCTCTGAAGTGGCTTCCCTGGCAGGTTGTTCAGTTGGGTGAAGAGTCTGGAAAGAATGATTTTTCCAGTTTCATCTACATCAGCACTAGCTAACTTTTCCCAGCCAGTGTCCATCAGAGTTGTCTGGGAGTACTCTTGACACTTTCTTTATTAACTTCAAAGACATTTTCTTGGAAACAGGAAAAGAAATTGCAGTGAGTGTGATTCCCCTAAAGAAATAACTTTTGGGGCTCCAGGGTGGCTCAGTCGGTTGAGTGTCTGATTCTCGATTTGGGCTGAGGTCACGATCCCAAGGTCATGGCATCCAGCCCTGCTTCAGGCTTGGTGCTGAGTGTGGAGCCTGCTTAAGATTCTCTTTGCCTCTCTCTCTCTGTCTCAGATTAAATTAAATTAAATTTTTAGAAAAGAAATAACTTTTGTTTTCATCCCTGAGAAAAAGTTTCTGAATATCCTCTGTGAATGCAAAAAGGTTTCGAGTTACTATTGACAAAATGTGGCACTTTTTCCAAAAAATTTTTTTACTGTCTGTTTATTTTTGAGAGAGAGAGAAAGACAGAGACAGAGACAGAGGTGAGCAGGGGAGGGGCAGAGAGAGAAGGAGACACAGAATCCAAAGCAGGCTCCAGGACCCTTGCTGTCATGTCAGCACAGAGCCCGATGCAGGGCTTGAACCCAAGAACTATAAGATCATGACCTGAGCCGAAGTTGGACGCTCAACCAACTGAGCCACCCAGGTGCCTCAAAATGAGGCACTTTTATTTTCTTTACTTTGTCATTGCTGTATTACAAATGCTGCTTGTTTCCAAACAGCCTTATATTGGTTATCACTTCACCAGGGAGCTTTACAACAATCCCCTAAAGGACTCAGTTCAAATATTGTTATGTGTCCTTCATTGAGGAAGAAACCAGGAACACCAAGAATCAGTGGCTGGCCAAAGTCTCAAGCCAGAGGGATAAACAATTAGTAAAAGAGATCTCCTGGCTAGCAGTTTACGATACTGACCCAGTAATAACCTCTCAAGATTCCAAAACCATAGTCAGTCTACAGCAAAAGCCTTAACTTCCTCAGTCTCCTCTGGCTAGTCTCAGAAACATGCAGAAAAGTACACAGAGTACCTGGAAGTCATTTGTTTTCTGGCCATGGTTTTGAGTCTCACCATGGATGCTCTGAGATGCCATGGAAGGGGTCTCAGACAAATGGTGATCTGATAGATGCAGTCCCAAGTAAACTCTAAAATAAACTTTTTAAAGCTTTTTAATGAACTGTTTTTAGTTAACAGCTTACATCCATTTGGATCCATATGGAAATTTCTACAAAGCTTTTTGACATGGTTGTTGCTTCGTTCATTTCATCAGTAGTGTTTTTGTTTTGGGCGTGGAGGGGCATTGAATGTGTATCAGATCCTAAGCTTAGAACTGGGGTATGGTGTGTGAGAACTGATGGCTAAGGGCTGGCGTGCATAAGACCTGGGCCTGGAACCCAAAGAACATGCTTTCTAACCCAGCAGGCCACAGATGCTAACCACATCTGCCGTTTAAAATTTTCTAATAGTAACATTAAGAAAGTAAAAAGAACTAGATGAAATTAATTTTAATAGTACCTTTAAAAGGTACTCCTAGAAAGGAGACTCATTGGTGAGGATGGAGAGCAGAACTTTGGAGAAGGTGGCCTTCCTGCAGATGTGACTATTAAGTTGAGATCTCGGTTTCCCCAAATATAAATGAGAAGAGTAATTACATCTCTGGCTTTTCACACTTCTTTGTGAAGATCAAGGCAGTTATCTAAATAGCTGTAATAATAAGGGATCAAATTTGAAATCACTTGGAGTCAATCATTTTATTTTTCCAACATTTTTGAAGGTGCATCATGTTCGGTCCAGCCAAAGCATGTTGGTAAAGAGAAGCACTCAAATGGACTATGTGCAAATGTGGGAAATGTTAAGTTTGAACTTTGACAAAATAACTCCAGAGATTCCTTTGGAGTCACTGGGGACAGAAAAGAACATGGGCCTCACTCTTGAAAGCATTTTGCCACCAAGTAACATTGGAGGGCTTTTCCCTGAAGGGTTATTCCCAGATGGTCTCAGCAGACAAAAAACTCAAGTTCATCCCCAACCAAGGGCTAAACCTAACACTTTGAGTTCAAGTTCAGGGTTCTAGGGCAACTGCCACCCTCTCCTCACCCTATTCCTGGTCCATTCTTGATGGTTACTAGGAAGAGAGGAGCTAAGTTTTCATATTTTCTCATGAGAGACCACTTATCTCAAGCAATAAAACCAAACATGTTGCAGGTGTGGATTTGACAGCCTCTCTGTCCAACCCTCTTCTCTCTGCTTTGGGACTAACAGCACTGGTCCAGGGTCACACAGCTGTTCACTGGCAGATCCAAGGCCAGGACGTAGGTTTCTTCCCTCCTCCTCTGTACCTCTTCCTGAAAAATCAGGCAGCTTTCTCCAGAATTCAGATGAAAGGTACAGCTGTCATATCATACCGTAATAAGTGCAAGCATTCCTTCTTAAAAACAAACAAACAAACAAACAAACACCTATTCCCAGGGAAGTAGCAAAGCCTTGGAGTTAGATTTTATTTTTGTATTGAATTAATCCTTTGTTCCTCTTACATTCCCTTTGGAGGGTGGAGGACCAGTAAGGATGAAATTCAAATGCTTATAAATATCACTGAGAGGTACACCTAGCCACTCAAGTAGATGCTCTGAATTAATTTTACCTGTTTTATGACTTGGGAGGGGGAATTCCGACAGAGGAATACAGCAAAAACACATTCTCCCAAACCTTCACTTTTCTGTTTCTCATAGTTGAAATGCTGACATTCTAACAACTATGTTAAAATGTCTTAAAACTCAAAGAGGTTAAAGTTGGATTGATTTTCTAAACTGTTAGAACTTGCACTCAGCTTTCTGAAAGTCTTATTGGAGAAAAGCAGGATGTTTATAAATGAGTCACCACTTAAGCCATGTCCTCACTATTCATGCTAAGTCGGTATGTATGTTCAATTTCTCTGGCTCTACATCATTGAATGATGTTGCATTGCCCTTGCTGTGGGCATCCGTGCATTCCATCGGTGCCTCAGAGCTTGTTGTCTCCTCTTTGTCACATGAAGCACTGATCGGTGAGCATGCAACAGGGAGCCACCCAGGCTGGGTCCCTGGCCCTGCAGAGACTACATTCTGGGAGGAGAGATGATGTTACACAAAGTGTCACAAACAGATCCTGAGTACAAGCGGTGCCAAATGCCGAGGAGGAGAGTCACAGGCTGCAAAGAGAATCATAGGGACGTACTTTACCGAGATGCAAGGTTGTCCTTGCCAGGTGATATTTAGGCTGGGACCCAAACAGTGAACAGATCTGGCAAAGGGAGGATAGAAGGCACAGGAAACAGAGGGACCAGCATGAGTGGAGGCCTGAGGCAGACTAGAATTCTGTGATTGAAGTAGCAACACACAAAGCACAGCCAGGGTAGTGGGATGGGGCAAGGTCAGGGGCTGGGCCATTTAGGGTCTCAAGGGTACAAGAGGCTTGCATGCCATGTGAATATAGTGGGAAGCTATGAAGGCTTAACCCACCTAATGTTTTAAAAAGATGGCTTCAGTTGGGGCCCTGGGTGGCTCAGTCGGTTAAGCATCTGACTCCTGATTTTGGCTCAGGTCATGATCTCACGGTCTGGAGTTCGAGCCCTGCGTCAGGCTCTGTGCTGACAGTGTGGAGCCTGCTTGGGATTCTGTGTGTCTCTCTCTTTTCTGCCCTCTCCTGCCTGCTCTCTATCTTTCTGTCTCTCAAAATAAATAAATATTTAAAAAGTAAAAAAAATTAAATTAAAAGATGGCTTCAGGGTCAAGATACATCAGACACTCTTAACACAGGGAGAGATTTAAAAACTGACACCTGGGCCCTACTCTAGACCAATTAAATTAAGGTCTCTGTGATAGGGTGTTTTTGGAGGGCCCTGCTGTGAAACCAGAGCTGGGATCCACTGAACAAAGTGGACGTCTCACGGCAAGGGGCAGGGCTAGGCTTTTTCCCTGCTGTCTGGGCTGCATTTAATACAAAGGAAAAAGACTAAAACCGCTCACACCGATGCAGGTGTTCAGTTTACCCACAGTAACTCAAGCACAAAAACATTCTAATCAATAGCCTAAAATGCCATCATCCTGAGTCTGAAAAAAGTCAAAAGGGGAAAAAAGGCTAGTAGAAGCAGCTTGTGATATTAATTATGTATCAGCCAAAAACTGATAATAATTACATATCAGCCAAAAATAACACCGTTCAGCATACCATATCTTCACTGTGTGCTCTTGGTTGGAAATATGTCATTTGCTATGTACACATCAAAATATTCCCGCTAGGGCCTTATTAAGGAAATATTTGGGGCCATGTGGAATCAGTTAAATCCCACGATGCTGTGAACTACTGTGTTACCGAGATG
The DNA here is from genome assembly GCF_027475565.1 of Acinonyx jubatus. Taxonomy (NCBI): domain Eukaryota; kingdom Metazoa; phylum Chordata; class Mammalia; order Carnivora; family Felidae; genus Acinonyx; species Acinonyx jubatus. Next base: position 142,685,931 of record NC_069383.1, on the reverse strand, counting down.
CATGAGCTGTTCTCCAACTAATGAACCATATCATTAATTACAGACACCTCAAATAAAAACGCCTAAGAGGAAGCATGATATATACAATAAATAAAAGGGTCATGATTTGCAAAGGGGCCAGCTCATTCTGAACCAATTGTCTCCCGTTTTCCTGGGCTGTAATTACAGACATTAATTTGATTTATCACACTGGGCTGGGAAAGATCTTGCAGTTTGCAGAGATTAGAGAGTTGTGAAATCTGTGACCCCCCAAAGTACTTTGACCAAGTGCAGACAACACATTTCAGATCAGGTTTATTATTGAAGTGGCTATTTCCAAAGAGAAAGATGAATTGCTGAAAATAATACTCTCAAAAAACTTTCCCATCCATTTTTCAAAATGACACTGATTTTAAAGGTAGGCATTAATTAAGCAGCCCCAGTTACTACTAACAATAGCAAATGAAAATTCCTGAATTATTAGATTTCATTAAAGTAATTGTCAAGTTCTTTAAGTAATTGGAACATTTTCTAAAACAAGAAAAACAAAACAAAACAAAAATACAACAACAACAACAAAAAACCCAGAAGCTAGCCTCCATTGTTAATATTACTTATGAAAAAGATGTGTGGATATCTGTCTTTCCTTTTTTCCATTGTTTTATATGTGTGTGTGTGTAGTTGACTTTTTGGATATATATATAAACTAATGTATCTGTCTAAGCATTCATAGGATGGAAATTAGCTATAAATGCATTATTGTAATGGCAGTAAAAACAATTCTTTGTAGTGATGATTCTCATTTTAAAAGTAGATACCAGCAATTAAATATCAATTATTTAATTATGTCTTATAAAAGAAATAACGTTAAACTATTTGCTATTTTTTCAAAGTAAAGAGCCAGCCTGTGCTAGTTCCAGAAATGGATAACATTAATAAAGACCATTAATTGATTGCCTACACTGTGCTGAGGGCTTGCCATTTGGTGTCACCTCTAAAACACCTCTGTGTGCCCCACACAAGGACCAGCTGTGAGTTCTGGGAGGGCAGGAACCCACATATGCTTTGCTCACAATGTACTTCCAGTGCCTGGCACATCATAGGTACTCAATATTTCAATGGATGAATGAATACATATCTTGGGTCTGAGGCTTTCCAGAGGTTGAGAGTGACCTAGGATGTTTTCTTTTTTTTTAATTCCTCAAATTCTTGTATATTAAAAACATTGAGAAAATATGTCCTGTACCCAAGAACTATTTTTATAGTCTCCTGCATCCCTCCTGCCCCCAAGGTTGTATGGTATGATGGCAAAGCTCTAGATAGACTATCCTTTGTGAATAGAAGGCTTCATTTCTCTGCACTGTCCCCCTTCCCCTCACCTGCCCCATGAAAGACCTGATTTGCACCCCACCCAAGGTGGTTTCTGGGCAGGATGACGATGTTAGAGAACAGTCTTCCCATAGCCCTGACTGTGCCCCACATCCTGGCATGACTCACCCTGCAGGATTTTATGATCTGATAATCTGGACCATTATCACCATTTCTAAGACAGTTGTAGCCAAAAAAGACATAATCTGTGTTTAGTAGGAAGTCTCATTAAGCAGAGGTACTGGGAAAAGGATGGTGTTGGTGGAGGGGAGTGGGGGTTTTACACCAATAGAGTGGTGAGAAGTAGGGAGGCCATCCACAGGAGGACTCTTTAAGAGTGAAAGGGGGTGATGCTCATTTCACTCAGACAGCAGGCAACACCAGCGCTGTCATCTGAGGAGGTCACATGGTAAGGTTTGTTCTGTTCTTCAGTTCCTTTCTGTTTAGTGTGTTTTGCTCTGTCTTCTGGAGCACTGAAAATCGCATTCGTCTGTTGGATCATGAACCCCTTAAGGAGCTGGAGAAAGTCATGCCCCTTCTTCCCAGGAAAATTCACAAGTCAAAGGCCCACAAAATAGCCTTTATCATGTCCAGGGGTTTGTGAACTGACCCCCATTCATCGGTTCTGAAATCACAGACCTCCCGAACCTTGAGGCATCTTTAATGATTTTCAAAGCAAGTCTTTTACACCATAGTGTGGCATTCCACTTCCCCTGTATTTTTTTTTCCCTTTCCTTTGCTAAACCACAATGTTACCTTAGCAGACAGAATATTAGGCCAACATGCTGAGCCAATGGATGCCAAGCCAGTGGTTTTTCCAGAGAAAAGAGCCACATGAAAGCCCCCTGAGCTGCATCCCTGTATTTGTAATTGTTTAGTGGTTGAGGAACTGGAGAAAATAACAGCCAATAGGTATACAATTTAAAACTGCAGAGGGGACAGAAGCAGCTAAAATGATAAAATGTCTCCAGTTTTGGAAATGAACAAATACTTGAATCCATTGAGAAACCCAATTATTTTCATTTTGGTTTTATTAGAGGATCATATAATTTCCAAATGTACAAAGAAGGTTAAAAAAATAGTAAAAGCAAAAAAAAAAAAAGACTGGGGGAAGGTTACCATTTCAGGGAGGTCTCCCAAGAATGTGGGGGAACCTTTCCACAAGGTTGAATCAGAATCAATAATTGCCTAGAAAACGTCTCCCGGAAGCACAGTGGTATTTAATTAACAGAATCCCCGTTCACAAGAAAGTTCTGGGCAGCCCTGCCAAGCGCGTGTGTCATGGAGAGAAGGCAGAGACGTTGACTGGGAGAGAACTCCATTAAGAGAAGAAGAACCATCTGTCAGTTTAACTTCCTCTGCATTTCACTGGAAATATTTCTCGTTGTCATGAGAAGTCTCTGGGGTCTCTAGTGAGGACCTCCTTCCTTGCTGTGAACTTAGGCCTGAATGAATCTCTTATGCCCCATTCCTCCTCGGCTGGGTGATCCCCAGAAAACAAACAGGAGATGGGCAATTGACTACTCTCGTGACAGGGCCATGCATGTGAGAGGAGGCCCCTTGGGGGCTCCATGCTTTCTGCGGCCTCTTACACCTTCTACTCTTGGAAGTTGGCTGTCTGGCTGCAATTCTGTCAATGATTGAAAGGCAGCCTCAGTTGCTGGTTAGGTATGTGTGTGCGTGTGCATGGGCTGCAGGGAGGGACATGAGGCCTGACAACCTTGAACATGCCCCTTCCAGACAACACCCAGAGAAGCAAAACTATAAGAAAGGAAAATGGGGGACATGAGAGATTTTCCATATTAGCTGATCCTCTGGACAAAAGAATTTGATCACTCCCACGGTTTAGCCCGCCTCTGGATCAAAAAGCATATGACCATTTTGCAACCCCCATAAAATAACCCTATTCAAATATAAGTCAAGAATGGATACACATGGTGCTAATGTATTATTATTACAGACACTTGCAGCTCAGAAGTGGAAAAACTGTCTCTGGCATTGCCTTAAGTAGAGATTGATTTGACCATGTGTTGTGGTGGGGACACCAGACATAATGGGTTCCTAACTGAAGGCAGTGGGAAGTACCTAGCATTACTAAGGAAGTATTCATGGCAAAAGTGTTAAGGATCCTAAATCCCAGTTACAGGAAATGAGGAGGAGGCAACGAGTTTATCAACACCGTGAAGAACCAATTAAACAAATCCAGAAGGTGGGACATTCTACAGGACAAGTGGCCTGATCTCTTTAACAAGTTGAAATGTCTTGGGAAAATGAACTAAGGGTGCTAATGAGGGCCTATGCTGATTCAAAGGGACTCAAGAGAAATAATAATCTAATAAGATGCATGACTCTGATTGAATCTTAGACAAAGAACAGCTATAAGAGATTCTGGGGAACAATGAGGGAAATGGGAACATAGGCTGGGCTTAAATGATAATAGGGCCATTGTCAGTTATGTTAGGCAAGACGCTGACATGGGCTTATGTAGAACAAGGTCCTTCTTCAGGATTCATGTTGAACTTTTGTGGGACAAGATGTCTTCCTGTCTGTAATTGACTTCAGTATCAGGAAAAGAAAATAGACTACTCAAAATGGCAAAATGGTAGCATTGCTAAATGTAGGAAATGGGTTTGTGGGTGTTCATTATCTCATGCCTTACTTTTCTGTTAGAAATTTTTAAAAATAAAACATCATAAAAAGTGGGAAAAAATACAAGAGCATTTCCCAGAAGAGAGGCAAGATGTAGAGAAGGCAGGAGCAGCTAATGGCAACATCCATTTACAACCAGGGAGTAATGCCAGAGAGGATACAAGTGTGTGGCTCCTGTTACGCCACCCTTCCCTCTCCTCCCTGCTTCTACCTTTCATGGCTCCCCACTACCCTTAGGGGGGAGTCCAAGCACGAAGCACAGCCGCTAAGGACCTACACCAACGGGCCCTGCCTGAGTCTCCAGCATCATCTATACACTCATGCCCTATCAGTACACCCAGAAACAGTGGTCTCCTCTCCGGTCCTGTGTGCCCATGATGTCTGTCTTCACCACTGACCTTCGCATGGTCCTTCCTTCCTAGTGGAACACACCATCCTGCTTCCACCCAGCAGCTTTTTGCATGCTGCTGTTTTCCCAAGCACTTCAGCGTACGTAGGAGGCAAACCTTCCCCCTATACACCAAGAGGTCAGGAGAGAAGCTCAGATCACTTTCTTTGAGGATCTGCAGTATATTAAAACATGAAGAAATGCTTTAAAAGGTAACAAAAACTGGGGTGCCTGGGTGGCTCAGTCGGTTAAACGTCTGACTTTTGATTTCCACTTAGGTCATGACCTTACAGTTTGTGAGATCAAGCCCCGTGTTGGGCTCCTCACTGAGCGTACAGCCTGCTTGGGATTCTCTCTCCCCACCCCCCTCTGCCTCTCTCTCTCTCTCAAAATAAATAAACCTTTTTTTAAAAAGGTAACAAAATTGTATTATTTACTTGTATACACTTAAAAATCGGTTTATTTAAACCAGGCAGAGGTACTCATAAAGCAATGACCATATATGCATATGTATTGTCATTTAGCAACAAAGTCAAATTTAGATTTGAGGCTCTTTTCGAGTATGAAGCCAGGGCCAAATCACTTGCACCCCCTAAGATTCCCTGCTGTATTTTCACTGCCAATTTGCTTTCTTTTCCCCCTTCTGGACCATAAGCAACATAGAGTGATATATTAGGTTTCTTTTGCTGTTTTAATAAGTAGCCTCACAAGTGTGTAGGTCAGAAGTTTGGGATGGGTCTCACCAGGCCCCCTGCCTCCATCCATTTCAATGCCGGCAACAGGAAGGCTGTTCCTCGCCTCAATTCTCTGCCTGAAGCTGGGAAAAGTTCCCCACTTATAAGGACTCGTGTGACTAGATTGAGTCCCATTGGAAAATCCAGGATAGTTTTCCTACGTCAAGATCCATAACCTTAATCATGTCTGCAAAGTCCTTTTTGCCATGTAAGGTAACATAGTAACAGGTTCCAGGGATTAGGATGCGGACATTTTGCAGGGACCTCATTCATCCTCCCATAAGCAGGAACCAAGATTTTCTTTTCATGATATTAAATGTTTTTGATATTAGTGATTATTATTGTTCTGCATTACTCATATTATCGCCCAGCCAATTGCAAATCAAGCTCAGTTTTTTGTTTGTTTGGCCAGATCTCATTTTATTATAATCAGATCTCACTCCATCTCATACTATGCAGTAAAATGGAAATCCAGGTGATATCCAAGAGAGGTTTATTGGAGCTCATCAGAGAAAGGGGTGAGTAGCTCTGTGGTATAAGGTTGGCATTCAAAAGACAAGTAAGTGATTGAGTTCTCAGGAATTCAAGAGAAAACATCCAAGGTTGAAACATCAAGGGATAGTTATGTTATTATATAATTCAGAATTATGGAGAAGAAATTGGTATAAGGATTAAAATTATTTGATCTGAGAATTGGAATTCAGGGGGTATGGAGAAATAGAGAAACATGTTAGTTTCCCTTATGTGTCCTTCTGTAATTCTGTGCACTTTAGCGATGTGCATGCAATACTTTCAGAATGATTCATTTTTTAATAAATATTAATGAAAGTACGGTCACATTACAGAATGTCATACAGTTTTTAAAAAGAACAATGAAGATATGTGTGTGCTCTTTTAAAAAGATCTTTAAGATATGTTATTAAATGGGAGGGTCTGGGTGACTCAGTCAATTGAGCGTCAGGCTCTTGATTTCTGCTCTGGGCATAATCTCATGGTTGATACGATTGAACCCCATATCTGGCTCCACGCTGACAGTGCAGAGCCTGCTCAGGATTCTCTCCCTGTCTCTCTGCCTGCCCCCACTCACGCTCTCTGTCTAGCAAAATGAATAAGTAAATAATAGATAGATATGTTATTAAATTAATAAAGAAAAAAAGTAAAAAATATTGTGTTGAGTACATTCCTGTTAGTTGAAAATATATAACATTATCTCTATACAGTAAAGCAGATACATATAGGGTATTTTTATGCTTCTGGATGGAATCACAAGAAACTGAAAAACATATATGGTTGTATTTTGGGAGAAGCATTTGGTGAGGTGTAGGAAAGAGGCTCTCACTTTTCTGGATGACATGACCAGATTGTGTATGTGACTTCTTGGGATCTTAGATCCCAGAGGGAGTCTTGGAGATTAATCTTCTGCCCCCTTAACTGGATTCTGCAAGGGACAAGATTGGATTAAAATACTTCTCAAAAGCTTCAAATTATGTGCTTTGCCCATGGGCTTCAAACTAAACAATGGAAACAAGTATCCACATAATTTGATGTGAAGGCGTTTTTACTCTTCACTGATTGTGTAGGTGTGGACATTACATTACCCCTAACCTATTGAGTCTGTAAGTCACAAGGGTTTTCCACTTCTACAGCTGCTCTGATTAAATTCAGAAGTGTGAGAATCCAAAACCTTTACCTCCTGCTGACTCATTATATTGTACACCTAAAACTAATATAAAGTGTATGTTAATTATACTTTAAATAGATTAATAAATACTAAAAACAAAAAACAATAAAAATTTATCTCCTGCCCGGATCAAAAGCCACCCTCCATAATCTGAGTAGATCTCTTCCTAGATTTACTATCTCAGCATATTTCCATTACTTTTGTAAGATGTGTACAAATCTGACCCACCATAGCATGAGATCTTGGAAGAAGCACTGTGGGTCAAATGACTTATCCAAGAGCCTTCCTCGGGCTCAGTGTTCAAACGACAAGGAACACTAGAGGAAATTGGGGTTGGTCTTCTTGGGCGTGAGTCAACTTTGCGGTGATCTAATTGGTGTTTCTCGGGGTATGAGGCAGTCTGACCAGATTGCTCTAGACAGCCTTTTCCCACGGGCAACGGCACAAAAACTAGATGACATAATTCACAGTATAGGAAATTAGGAGCAGATAGGAAACGCACACAGACTACTGTATTTCTTCCAAAGGGAGTGCACATATTGAATAGATTACTAAGGAGGATCCTCAGAATTGGCAAAGTTAATTCACTCAAGAGATAGCAGCAGAGCCCTGGAGAAGAGGAAGGCCAGAACAGAGGGGTGAGGAGCTTAAAGAGTGGACTAGGACAGGGGCTCACTGGGTTCTGTAAGTTCGACAATCTTGGAATTCAGCATCGACACGTAAGCTAATGGGTCCTTGCCGTCTCAACATTAACACTAAGGCTAATGTCTTAATTATTTTCCATTCCCTATGACAGGCATTTTTTCCATAGATTTGAATGAAAGAAATTAAGTTGAAGCAAATTACTTGTAACCACCCAGAAATTTGGGCTTATGGAAACACTTTAGAGCAAAGCGGCAAAAGTGGGTTTCCTCTTGGTCTGTCAAGTCCAGCACATCTCTCACGGAGTGGTGGAGCTGTTTCCTTCTCCCTTGGACCAGGAAAAAATATACTTTTGGAGCTTCATGACTATGCTAAACTGGCCAAAATTTACTCAGCAGTTCCGCAGGCAGCCGTGTCTTTCAACACGTCCTCTTTTTCCTTCTTTGAGAAAGCATTGGAAAACTATAGATAGCCTTGTAATAGAGACTTTTTTTTTCCCTTGAAAGTAAGGATGACAAGTGTATCATTTCCTCAGCTATCCCACACCAGCGGAGACAAAGTGAGAATGACGTCCGTTGCACAGCTGGAATCGTGAGCATTTGAATTTCCCATGAGGACCCAAGGGCTGCCTGCCCCTGGGAGGGTTGTGATACCAGGCAAGAATGGCCACAACCCTCCAGTTGTTCCCTTTGAGACTAGATCAAGCGAGGATGTAATACAAGCTTACCTTGATGTATCTGGGTGAAAAATAGTGCCAGGGGCCACTTTTCCCTTATAGAGTCCTATCTGATCTCTGGTATTGTTCCCAAATTGCACGTAACTCTAGAAGCGTTCTACAAATACAGTGTAATTTTCAGCTCCTTTAATTGTTCAACAAGCCGTGTTGGGTTCATTGGAATTGCTATGTGAATTCTCCCTTACTTTCCAAAATACTTCCCAATCATGGCACAGGGAAGTGGATCATGGCTCAGATCTGGGATGGTAAAATATGAAGATAATGGACTTGACCAATAAACTAATTCTGGTTCTACTGGAGTGAGTGCTCTCCCTCTCACCCTCTCTCTTTCAGATAAAACATAATTGACCTATAACATTGTATTATTTTTAGATATAGAACACAATGATCTGATGTATATGTATATTATGAAATGATTTCCAAAATAAGTTTGGTTACCATCCGTCGCCACACATAGTTTTCCTGTGATGAGGACTTTAAAGTTCTCTCAGCAATTTTCAAATATACGATACAGTATTTTTAAACTAAAGTCACCATGCTGGGTATATTATATCCCAGGACTTATTTTATAACTGCAAGTTTGTATCTTTTGCCTTCACCCATTTTGCCCACCCCCAGCCCTGCCTCTGAGAACCACCAACCTGCTCTCTGTATCTATAGATTTAGTTGTTTTTTAAATTCTACATATAAGTGATATCATAGAGCATTTGTCTTTCTCTGTCTGCCTTATTTCACTTAGCATTACACTCTCTAGCTCCATCCATGTTGTCATAAAGAACAAGGTTTCCTTCTTTTTATGGCTGAGTAATATTCCTCTCTCTGTCTCACTGTATATGTATAATATATATGTGTGTGTGGATAAGTGGATAAAGAAAATGTGAGATCTATAGATATATAGATATATATATCTATAGATATATAGAACATTTTCTTTATCCACTTACCCATTAACACTTAGGTTGTTTCCATGTCTACTTTATTGTAAATAATGCTGCAGTGAATATAGGGGTGCTGATCTTTCTGAGATAGTCACTTCCTTTCCTTTGGATAAATGCCCAGAAGTGGAATCACTGGATCATATGGTAATTCTAGTTTTAGTTTTTTGAGGAGCCTCCGTACTGTGTTTCACAGTGGCTGCACCAGTTTACATTCCCACTGACGACGCACGAGGATTTGCTTTTCTCCACATCCTCACTACTACTTGTTCTTTCTTGTCTTTTTGTTAATATCCATTCTGGCGGGTGTGAGGTGATATCTTGTTGTGCTTTTGATTTGCATTTCCCTAATGGTTAACGATGTTGAGCACCTTTCCATGTACCTGTTGGCCATTTGTATGTCTTCTTTGTAAAAACGCCTATTCCATATCTCTATTTTTTAGTCGGGGTTTTTTTTTTCTATTGAGTTGTATAAGTTCTTTATATATTTTGAATATTAGCCCCTTAGAGATATAATTAGCAAATATTTTTCCCCATTCCATAGGTTGTCCTTTCATTTTGTGGATTGTTTCCTTTGCTTTACAGAAGCTTTTTAGTTGATGTAGTCCCACTTGTTTATTTTGATTTTTGTTGCCTTTGCTTTTGGTGTCAAATCCAAAAAATCATCACCAAGACTTATATCAAAGAACTTACCTCTTATGTTTTTTTCTAGGAATTTTAAGACATCCGGCCTTGCATTTAAGTCTTACTCCATTTGGGGTTGATTTTTATGTATGGTGTAAGATAGTGGTCCACTTTCATTCTTTCGAATGTGGCTGTCCAGTTTTCCTGATATCATTTATTGAAGAAACTATTTTCCCCATTGTATATTCTTGGCTCCAATTTCACAAATTCATTGATCATATATGTATGGGTTTATTTCAGTGATTTCTATTCTGTTCCTTTGATCTATGTGTCTGTTTCTATGCCAATACCATACTGTTTTGATTACTACAGCCTTGTAATATAGTTTGAAGTCAGGAAGAGTAATGCCTCCAGCTTTCTTCCTTTTCTTCAAGATTGCTATGGCTAATTAGGGTCTTTTGTGGTTTCATATTAATTTTAGAATCATTTGTTCTTTTTCTGTGAGAAAAATACTATTGGAGCGTGCTCTTTTTGGACTCACTGAAGCCAGAAGGCCACTGAAGAGAGAGCGGGTGATAGAGCAGGGACTCCGCCATCCTATTCTCCTTGGGGCTAATGCCCAACCTGGGAGGTAGTATCGTTTAGTAATTAAAAATGTGCTACTAGGATTCTTGTGTGCTTAGGAAAAATAGAACCCTTAACCACTCTAAGATTGTTTCCCTATTTATAAAATGAGGGCATTAACTATTTCAAAGGATTGGCTTGTGCATTAAAAGAGGTCATCTTTAAATGTCCAATCCACTGCCTGGTACATAGTAATCTCTCAAAAGTTCTCTTGGCCATCCCCAAAAACAATGGAAGAGCAATTGGGCTTTTGAACGAGCAACTCTTGGCGTTGCTCACACCAAGGGAATCAGATATTTTGAACCGAAGAAAGATGTCCATGTTCTGACATTGGGAAGGTGTTTTGAAATCAGGATGAACTGCACATGATGGGTTCCATAAATAGAGCCCAACATCTGGAGGTATGGTGTGCATGAGTTGCTGGCGATATTTCTCAAAGGCAGTGGCGGGGCAGTTCAGGGCGTGATGTGTAGCCTGTCAACTGTAAGAAGCGACAGGCCTCCCGAGTGGAGTCCCTGATAAAGGAGAGTAGTTACAGGCTTATGAACATGATTAAGCACCTTCTACTTATTCTTAATAGAGACTTAATTAAATACAATGTATATTTCCTCGACTGCCTTTGCCAAAGCGGCAGAGATTCTGAATGGTTATTGCTGCAATTATTAACAAGAACAAATGATTCTAGGAATGATGTTAGGAATTATAATAATGGCACTTGCGAGGCTAAGAGGAAGCAATTACAATGCAGACAATATTAGTCTTTCTCCCTCCTTCTTAAACTGGTGGTGAAGGCTAGCTATTAATAGTCACATCCTCAACTGTTGAAAAAAAACCTCATTCTTTTTTTATTGAGTCCACGACTAAAAGGAGCCATCCTACAATGTTAGAGCAGTGTCATGAAGGTAACAGCATTATGGTAACAGTGAAGTGACAGCAAGGGTGATTGCGATTTCCTTCTTTGTTTATCTCTTATTGGATTTTCCACAATGAGCAGATCTAGAGGCTCATTTGTTGGAAGCAGAAGCCGTGAATCACAGAGATGTGGATTCAAACCCTGGTTGTGCTTTTTTGGTTACTTAACCCTTCGGTCTCACTTCTCATGTCTGTACAACGGAGGAAATGACACTCCCACCTTGTGAAGATGACATGAGACCAGAAAGTTATAGGAAGCGCTTGGCACAATGCCTGGGGCACCAGGAAGTCGTCAGCCACTGGTAATCATTATTGTGTTTTGGGCTTATCATTATTTGTACTTGAAGAAACAAACGTAAGTGAAGACAAATGTGAGAATGAATACACTTTAAAATTTTTTTATGTTTATTCATTTTTGAAAGAAAGAGACAGAGCACAAGTGGGGTGGGGCGGAGAGGTGGGGGGCACACAGAATCTGAAGCAAGCTCCAGGCTCAGAGCTGTCAGCACAGAGCCTGTGCTGAGAGCTCAGAGCCTGACGCGGGGCTCGGACTCACGAACGGCAACATCATGACCTGAGCCAAAGTCGGATGCTCAACCGACTGAGCCACACAGGTGCTCCGAGAGTGAATACATTTTAAAATATCAAATAAGAATGCATTAGAAGGTAAAAAGGGAAAGCATTTTATTCCCTGAAGGGTAAATGGAACACGGCTTATTTAATGAAGTGCGTCTGCATATTCCCACGAATGGCATCCATAAGCTCATCTGATTCCTGCCTAGGAGCAGGTCCCAGCGGGCGTTGCCCTCTCACTTTGCAGAAGAAACAGCTCAGAGAGGTGAGGTTTAGCCCAAAATCTAGAATGAGGACTCCAGCCATTTAATGCAAAATGCTGCTGGGCAAGCAGGGGCAGTTGTGAAATTCACTCTGGACTTCAAGGGGGCTGGAGGCTGAGGCACTCAGCACACGGGTGAGACTGCATCCCCTGGAGGCTGAAGTACCTTTTCTTAGCATAGAGTCTCTTCAGATGCCAAGTCATGTGTTCAAAGTGCCATATCCACCCAGAGGGGGCGCCTTTTGCTAATCCAAACAAAGGGACACTACAGGCCGGCTGGGCCCTCAGCCAGGCTGTACCCTGAGCTTCATTTCTATGGTTCCTCTTGGGGAAGGAAGGGGATTTGCTTTTTCTTTTTTAAAATTATTATAGCACTGCAACTTTCTTTCTCATTTTCCTTTTTCCTTCTTTTATCCGTCAATATACAGAACCCTGGCACAGGTTGTGTGTGTGTGTGTGTCTGTGTGTGTGTAATTTTTACATCCTGTCTTTAAATATTTTTATTAGGTTTTATCTAATATGAAATGCTTTTCCTATCAATTAGATAGGGGATTTAAAAGATTTGTTTTTTCATCCACATGGTTCTTCATTATTTACAATTCTCTGTGACTCGAGTTTATTTGAAAACTTGAGTATCTCACTTCTCAGACCAACATCCAAGTTGCTTCTATAAATAAAAAGCCTGGAGTCACTTAACCTAATTTCAAAGACTCCCCTACATGAAATTAAATGGAATAGTCTGGAGTTTTCTGGTATTAATCTATGATTTTATTTTAAATAGTAGTATTATGTTGCCATCTTATTTTATTATAATTTTTTTAAATGTTCTGGGATCACTTTTGAAATGAGCAAGGTTATAATAATAAATGATAACTCTTAATGTTAAGGCTTCTCTAATTTCTGCTTATTTTTATGAACACTCAGAACAATATTGTTTGGTTTTCTAACCTTATCATTTTGGACCAGCTGAAGCCACAATAAGCTATTTGCAATCCTGGGCGATGAGGCCATCCATCCCAGAGCCTGGCGGGTCTTGACTTGGCTACGAATGGGGTCATTCTGCACTGGGCTTTGCTATTGATGAAGGATGTGGATGTGAGTCAGACTTCTCTTAGAAAAGACATGAAGTGGAGTCCCAGCTCTGAAAATGTAGTTCCTTCTTCAAGGAGCTGAGAGTTTGGCAGGGGCACTCAAGTTGCATCTGAGCTCATTTCACAGAAAGTTTCTGCTATTTGTGGGATTGTGAACAGGGGCTAGGCTGAGTCTTACCCACCACTGTATTGTCCAGTCTTCTGGGCACTGAGTTTTGCAATAGGAAGAACTCAATCCATGTTTTCTGAGTTGAGCTGAAATAGCTACTCACCTCCAGTAGAGAAGTATCACTGTGGAAAGAAAGAAGGAATGAAACATTGCTTTTATGGGAAGATATTCTGTGTCCACATACTCATTCATTCCTTTCTTGCATTGTATTTATAATATTTTAAGCCAATGATGTAGGAAGACCTGAAGGAGATAGTACATGAGCAAGGACTCCAAATAAATAAGAATTGGGGTACAGAAGGAAGAAAAGGTAGGAGGAACAACATTCTCAAAAGAGCAGAGGTGAGGCTTTGAAGGTTAGGCCCGAGGAGCTGTGACAGGTGTCCTCTGGCTGAAGCTTAGGCATCATGGAAGGAAGCACTTTAACAAAGTCTGGAAAAGGAGCCTGAACACAGTCATGGTGTTCTTGGTCACAGTCCTGCCCCCAGGGAACTGGTGATGAATGAGTCAGGCAGTCTTGGGTGCCATCGGCAGCTCTAGGTGCATAACTTCACTCTTCTCTTTGTGGATTTGTAAAATACAGTGCTGATAACGGCATTGTGCAGATGAAAGGTGGCTGCCATAGATAGTGACCAGCATAGAATAGACACTCCATAAAGGTAGGTTTCCCTTTGTCTCTATTCCTAAGCAACTCTGATCAATACAGTTATCTTCTGACAAAGTATAAGTTAAAGGCCATATCTTAGGTATACATACAAGTAGCAAGGTATCTGATTTAATTTTTAAAAACCACACCATTCAGTTGGTCATTTCCAGAGCAATCTGGTTATTTGTTGACTGATACTATCCTTTTCCTAGCAAATTCCTGGCCTTCCTGGTGTTTGTCCTACACTTATGTCCACTGAAATCTGTCATTCTGATCCCCCTGTGCCCACCCATCCCGATGCCCTCCACGTGGCCTCCCTCAACATGTAGAAACTTTCACGTACGTCTGAGATACGTCTTAAATTGGCCATTTGTGCCTTCAGATTGAAAAACTAAAGGTCAGTTGCAAGCACTACTTCTATGAAAATGTAAAGGGCAGTTCTTTTTCACATGCACTTGGAAGTAAGAGCAAAAGCCAAGGAGAAATGGTCATGTTATACAGATGCATTTAAAAATATATTTTAATATTCTCATTGTCTTTTTCAGAAAGCTCATACTTTCTCTAAGAAATGAAACTCGGGCCCAATACAAAGTTTTATCCACAGTGACTGGTGTCATATTCATATTTATGTTTCCCTATATTTGATTTATCATTCAGCGGAAGTCACTTATTGGTCACATGACGATGAGGCAAATGCAAAATATTTTATGAATATTTTAACCATTTATTTCATCTTAAACAACAGCTGTGATCATTGGTACTGTCACCAATATTTTGATTCTTCTCTTTCTAGACATATGGCAAGACTAAGCCTCCCTACCTCTTGGAGGTTAGGAGGGCCAAAGGACTGGCTTTGGCCAATGAAACAGGACTGTGTCACTACCAGCTGGAAGCCTTTAAGAGCCGCAGAGTAACTTGCTATTTTCCCTTTCCTTGACGGGGTGACTGGTGATGCCCCAGATGGTGGAGGCTCTAATATCCCACACCACCCACATGGACTAGAATCACCAATCCTACTAAGTAGGACACACAGCACAAATGAGAAGTAGCCCGTTGTTGTTGCTTAACTTTTTACTGTGAGATAATTGCATATTCACCTGCAGTTATAAGAAATAATACAAAGAGATCCCCTACAGCTTCTGTCCAGTTTCCCCACTGGTAACATCTTACACAACTCAATACCTCAAGCAGGAAATTGATAAAATATACTGATGTGATTCAGATTTCACCAGTTTTACATGCACTCATTTGTGTGACCTTGTGTGTATTTAGTTCTATGGTACTTATCACATGTGTGTGGCCACCGCCACAGTCAAGATAGAGAACAGTTCCATTACCCTTTTATAGCCTTTTATAGCCACAGACAGCTCCCTCCCTTCTTCCCTCTCCCTGACTCCTACCAGAATTGCCTTATGGCCAATTAGTTATGCAGTGAAAATGGTTGTGGGGAAAATGCTTGCAGCAAAGATGCTTTCAGCTAAACTACCTAGAACCCCTCAGGCCATGTATAGTCTTGTGGGGGAGATGTGCAACTAAGTATGCTATGGGGACTATAGCAAAGCACTTCCAGAATAAAAGGAAAGGAAGTTAAATTGTGAGTTCAGGGTTTACAATAAAATGTTTGGTGCATGTGGGTGGACATGGGTATTTATTCTCTATATGTATAAATCAGTATCTATGTTCATTGGGTTTTGGAACATGGAAGTACCTGAGGAATTCAAGCATCAGGTGACTCAACTAATGGGCAGCTGAATAGGGGTTGTAAAGACTAGAATGGAAGCAGAGGCAAGTTCAGTGATGTGTCAGACTGAAAAAGTCTGAGAAACAATGCAAAAGAGTCTTCAAAGAAAGGACTCAGGCCCCACCCAATCCTTCTTTGATGTTCTGCCAGCTTCCTTCAGAGTCCCACACTCATTCACCTTGACCTGGACCTCTGGCTTTCACCAGTATGAGGAGAATACTTTGATCTTCTTAAAAACAGGGTCTTGGAAAGGTGATGAGGTTCCAAGGGGTTCTTGGCAGGCAGTCCTTGCAGGCTGCCAACCTCAAAGGAAATTTGGGGTCCTGCTGCTATTGGCTCCAGCAATGGCACCTCAGTGAGGTCTGGAAGCCTGTGCATTATTCTTAAAATACTGAATCAAGGGGGGTATTGGATCTCAGGATGGAAAGTCGGGTTCCCATTGGAAACTCTGATGTCACAGTCAAATTCGCTACTGTTCACAGTTGGGTTCCCCATTTGACAGCTGAGGTTTGAAACAGAATCCTCTTTGAAATCAGAAAAAAAAGGAACACATTGGGTTGAATTTCAGGAAATGCCCTAATGGTGAAATCTGGGAAATGGCAAACGTTCATGACAAGGGAAGTGGTAAGAGTCCCAAAGCTTGAGTCATTCCAAACCATGTTGGAGACATCACTGGAAAAAGTCGGGAGAAAAGGGGCCTTCCTTAGTGGAAAGTCCATGAAGTCTCCCCAGTGTTATAGTGGCACATTTCTCAGAGCATGTGACAAGGACTGACTTCTAGATAGCCTCGCTTTCCTCTGTATCACACGCTATCTACCAATAGCACAAAGCACTGCACAAACTTTCCACGTTGCTCATGTCTCAGACATGGTTCTTTCTTCAAGTCATGAGCAAAATAACAAGTGCTAGGTAATTACAGATCAATTTTATAAGGCCAGAAACCTACATTATCTCATTTGAACCCCAGTGTGCTCTGCATTCTCCTCGTGTAGGTCAGATTACCGAGATTTAATGAGGTTGTGACTAGCCTAGTCTCCTGACTCCAGGTCAACTCTTGTGGTTATTTCTGTTCCCCAGCTCTGCCTTTCAAGAGAATTAAGTGGAGAAAATCACACTCCATGTTTGTGTGTGTGTGTGTGTGTGTGTGTGTGTGTATTTAACTTAGGGAAGTTCATTAAATTATTAAAGGTAAATCTCCAGTTTACTAGAAAATAAAGATACATCAAACCAAACTCCACCAACTACCCAACTAAAATTATCTTTGCCTTAAAACACAGCCTTTCTTCCTTGCTCTGGATTTCATGTAAGATGTGGTCCTGGTTTGCTCCAAAGCTAACATCCCTCCTGACACCATCCATAATGCCTTTCCTGCTTCTCCTTAAATCATCAAGAGCCTGTTTCCTCTTATGCATCTTCCTCTTTTCTCCAGTGGACATTTCCTACAAACTGTTCCAATAATTGCCATTCAAAACTCACTCCTGCCTTGCTCTAGATTGGTTTTAACCTCTCTCAGGCTCTCACATTCCTTTCACTTCTGAACTTCTTTGTAAATGAGGCACACAGCATGCCCCTCCTTTGTGGTTTCCATAATGCCTTACAAACTAGCTTCCTCCTTGCACTCGCCTGGGATGCTCAAGGAAGCCATCACAAGCTAACGGCCTCACTTCTCTCTGCAGAGCAGACCACCGCAGCCCTTTTGAAAACCCACCTCATTCTATTTCTGGTACATGGTATCCGTCTAGTTCCTTCTCTAGTCCCCATGAACTTTCTTGCTCTTAAAGACCCTTACACGGACATCTTCTCAAGCTGGACTTTACATCTACATATAAGATCTTCTAATCTAAATCACCTATCCTAAAAATTCTACTGAAATTTAGACCTTTGCATTTGAAATTCCCCTGGGAAAGACCAACCTAAAGGACTTACCAGCCAGGTTTGATTCACTATACCCCAAACTGAGATCCTTTTCCACGAATTTTCCATTACATTGGTAATGCCATCCTAAACTCATTTCCCAGGCTTGAATCCTTGAGGCAGTATTGACTCCTCCTTTCTCACTTCTCACACCCCCATAGGCTGTTACCTTCCCTATTGTGCCTCTGAAAGGCACATTCCTTTCTTTTATTTTCCACTGTCCTTGTCCAGAGCCTCTCATTTCACCCTAAGCTCTTATAACAGCATCTTGATTGCTGGCAATGATAGCAAGAGCTACCGGACTGAGATGCTGTGCTGAGCAGCCTGTGTACACCCACAACCCTCTGAAATCTTCACAATGAGGAGACTGAAGGCCACCCCATATACACCGGAAGAGCCATGATTCACATTCTCTTCAGTGTCAATGCCTGAGCCTATATTCCCAATGCATATTGATTCCCGAAACAAAGAACAGAGTCCCAAGTCTTTCTGCCTGATAGAAGTCTACAGAACATGGTCTTTCCCCACCTTTTCAACTTTGTTTTCCAGTGTATCCCTTCCTTCCACTATAGGCTACTGCTTGTACAAGAGATAATCTCTTTATCTAATCTGCTTTCTTCCCCCTCACATCAACTTCTGAAATCCATCTCAAAATACCTTCCTAAGAAGACTTCACAGGTATCAACCATGTAGTTTGTCTCAGCACTGGAATAATGATTTACCCACCTCATAATAGTCGAATGTACATGTGTCCATTTCTCCTACTAACATCTCAAAAAACAGGGGCTGTGCTTTACCCCTCTCTGTTATATTCCCTACCCTTTTCCTCCCCAACACCAGTGCCTAGTGAAGTGCCTGCCATGTGATAAGCCATCAATGTGTCTCGGCAGAATTGAATAGCAGGCTCATGTGTGATTGGAGTTTGGATCATTAATGATGGTGTCAAGTGGGGAGTCAGATGGTCATTGTGGTCATTCTGTTCCTGAAGTATACACAGATCCCAAAAGGTCTTTGGGCTTAATCACCCATAGAACACAGTCGGTGCTGGGGTGGAGGCTCTCGTCCAACTTCTAATTGTAGTCCAGCATTCAACTTCCATAAAGCATTCTATTCAATAACAGGTATTAATTTCCTCAGAAATAATTCTTTCTGTTATTCAGCTCCAGCACCAACCAAACTTGATTAATCAGTGGCAATAATAACAATGATAAAAGCTAACATTTACCAAACTTTACATTTATCATCTCCATTTGATCTTCAGAACTCTCTGGTGGAGTAGATACTACTATTCTTCCTTTTTCTGCTGGATGGGAATATTGAGGTTCCAGAGGATAAGTAACTTCCCAGGATCACTCAGCTAGTAAGTGGTGAAGCCAGATGCAATCTGACGCCCACACTCTTAACCAATGAACCGCACCATCTCTCTAGAGGCCTGATGTTAATAAATGTTAGTTTCTTCTCCTCCCCACACAACCAGCAGAGTTAAGACATAGCAGCCTTGGCTCAGCACAGCTGATAGTTACTGACCCCCCGCTTTGTCCTTCCGTGATTGTGCACGGCCAGTTTTACAACCAGGCTGCTCGTGTGAAGATGTCCACTCACATCCTGCTCATCGTTAACCCCCTCATTAAGCTCCTCAGGAGGAGGAAGCAGTGGGAAGGGCCGTGGCTCTGAGCAGGTTGGGCTGCATCAGAGATGGGATGTGAAATCTTGGCACACCACTGGCCATGAGTCATTGGAAGCCCAAGCTGTGTACCAGAGAGGACGGCAGGAAGCCACAGGCCATGGTTTTGCTCTTGCGGCAACAATCTTTCGAGAGGCTGCATGACTGTGGTGGTTCAGCTGTTCCCCAATGGCTGCCTCTCTGTCAGTGCTGGGCTGTGTTTGTCTTGGCCAGTCGGCACGTGGAACCCTTCCTGGCTCAGTCAGTGCTACCGAGGGAGACGCATCCATTTCCTGAGTCTCCATTGCCTCTTCTGGCTACTACAGCCATTTTGTACGGCTCCTTCCTGCTGTTTGAAGACATGTTTATGGGCAGTTGGGACATAGGGACTCTTCACCTTGGCAACAGCTTCTCACTGAGCCAACAAATGGTCTTTGAAGTGGTCTTGGTTCCCGAGCGAACAGAACATTTATCCTCCAGCAACAAATACCCTTTGTTTGGCTCCTAGGTTCAACATATCTTGGTATAAAATGGTACCTTCACATGGTCCCACCCGAGTCTTCCATAATTCCTTTCTTAATTCATTCGTGTTGGACTCGGTGCATAGGTCACATTAACCTTATGAAAAATATACCTGTCCTTATTTAAAAAAAGAAAAAAGGTTTAACCAATTTATTTAGCTGTTTGTATGTACATTGCACTGCTTGGTCCCACAAGAGAGTGAAGCACAGTCCTGGCCATCAAGAACCTAGAGGAGACCTGAATAAATGTGTGAAAATGTGGCTAGTATTGCATTATGGTAGGAGCAAAAGAGAAGCTTGGTGTTAACACAAGCCCACGTGTAATTCCTGCCTCTGCTATGGAAGGACTAGACAAGTCTCATTACCCTCATCCATGAAATGGCCAAACATGCACCTCTCTCACAGAGTTTCTTGTGAAGATTAAAGGAGGCAGTATCACATCAAGCCCTTGGCAGAGTCTCTCACACTCAATGAACACCTCCATAACTGGAAGCAATGGTTATTTCTCATATTTAGGATGTGGGAGCATGTACAGGGCATTTGCTGAACCTATAAACACTTCTTCCAAAATTTAGCTGGAGAAAATCAAGGTAGAAAACTCCTTCAGGCATCCACCCAAAGCACTGGCATATACTCAGAACTGAGGCACATTCTTTTCTGAGATATCCATAGGGGTTACAAAGCTTGAATCATTGACTTCTTTGTACAACATGGTCTCAACTTATTCCTTTGGGGTCAAAGACAAATGACAGAAAGCTTCTACCTAATCCAGCTTCCAAACCTCCCATCTGCCTCCAATCAGGCAAGTGGTCAGCCTCTCCACACTGAGAGCACATCAAGGCAGGGTCCCGGGCTTTCCCCTCACAGGCCAACTTGAAATTACATCATAGCTGGACATGGCCACCCCACGGAGGTTCCAAATGTGATGCTTTTTCAAAGCATTTAGTCCTTGCAGACCATGAGATTTGTATTTTAATATATCACTCAGAATTCTTATTTTCCCTCTATCCCTACCCAGAAACTCACATTTGCCTCTCATGTTGCCTACACACTTTGAAAACACCAAATGAAAACCACACTGGCTCAGATGCTCTGAGAGGAGGCTTACACTCTGGCCAGGCCAAGTCGAACACTGAGCCACAGGTACTGACTTCTGAACTTGCCCTAATGTGTCTGTTTGGTGCCCTATATATTTTTTTCCTAAGGCTAAGATCTGTTCTCATTTTCTCTAGATCTTTTTATGCATCCTTAATAAAAGCAAGTCGAGGGGCTCCTGGGTGGCTCAGTCGGTTGAGCGTCCGACTTCAGCTCAGGTCACGATCTCGCGGTCCGTGAGTTCGAGCCCCGCGTCAGGCTCTGGGCTGATGGCTCAGAGCCTGGAGCCTGCTTCCGATTCTGTGTCTCCCTCTCTCTCTGCCCCTCCCCCGTTCATGCTCTGTCTCTCTCTGTCTCAAAAATAAATAAATGTTAAAAAAAAAATTAAAAAACAAAAAGCAAGTCGATGTGGTCTAAACACTTGAATTTGTAGCAGCGGTGAGCTTATCTATTTGAAATCTGTGGGTGAGATTTTTTTCCTTAGAGAACATGGCAAAAGACAAGGCCCTCAAGTCATGAGAAATACATAAAGGCTTTTTTTTTTAACTTCAAATACTGATCTCAGAGAGCATGTATCTTCATTCTTCAAGGTCATAACCTGGTCTTGATGTTTTCTGCTTTGTCCAACATTTTTAGGCTCTTCTTCCATGGCCATCAGTGTACATAGTATGGATTTGACTTTCCTTTGAATACCCTGCCATTAATAAGGTCCAAGATCAATGTAAAATATACATTGAATATCTAGGTACATTTTTCAGGCAGTATTATCACTCTCGTTTATGGAACACAATGTTTGGTGTACTTGGAAGAGGTTAGCTTGTTCAGAATATGTACCTATTGAGGAAGCTGAATATTTCTTTCTTGATTCTTTCTTTCCCTCCATCCATTCGTTCCTTCAGCCATGCATCCATTTCTCCATCCAATACATTAAACACATTTCTGTGAAGCATCTGGTGTGGGCCAAGAGTTAAGTATTAAAGACACAAAACAGAGTAACACACAACCAGAGTTTTAATGTATCAGGGGAGAAAAAGATACAAAGTTAAACCGGGAAAATGATGTAACCCAAAATGTTAGTAAAGTTTACTGGGAGAGTCAGTATGGACAGATGGGGAAGAACTCTGTCATAGAGTCATACAGATATGGACTTGATGCTAGCTCTGCCACTAACTAGCTATGACCTTTGGCAAGTTCTTTAACTCTGGTGAGACTTGGTTTCCTCATCTGAAGATGAGATAATAGCGGTCTCTACTTCATGGAATTAGAGTGAGAATTAATGAATGAAATGAGATAAACATGGAAAGCATTCAGCATGGTGCTCAACACTTAGTTGGTATTCCACTTTTCTATTATTAGAATTAGTGATAGTGCCTAGGAAAACCTTACAGAGGAGTTAAAAATTGGCCTTGGTCTTGAGTCATAAGAAGGGCTTTGCTAGGTAGAAAAGGGGGGAAGAACATTGCAAGTGGAAGGAATAGCATAAAAAGCCCAGAGTTATGGATGTGTGTTACATGCTAGGAGACAGAAGATGGCCAGTGTGGTCAGATGTGAGTTAAGGGTTGAGACTGGATGAATAGGGTAGACCAGTTGGAAAATTTGTATTCCACCATAAACTTCAGGCTGTATACAGTAAACAGTGAAAGGCAGCATGGTAGTACTCCAGAAACAAGGAGTTTGCATTTTGAAAGGAGGGAGAGAGAATAAGTAGCCATTTCTTAGTTGCCAGTTAAACTTTTAAGCTCCTAAACTTTAAGCCTACTTTCTTGTCCACCCTCAAAACGTGAGTGATTGTCAGACACTTCCCAATGTAGAACAATGTATTTGGCAAGAGATACAGTAGACCCCCCTCCTCTCTTCTTCCTTCCTCTGCCACTGTGGACACAAGCATGGTCTTCTCTGGCAGAAATAGTGAGAAGGGCTTAGGATTGTCAGTTCTGGAGTTTATTGAACCATCATGGGTGAGGCTAATGGGATGATGGTTGAACAAGACGGTCAAGTTACTTCCAGTTCTCAGTCATTCCAAAATTTTAAGGATTTATCAACCACTTAAGTTCAAGTTGTGGGCCCAAGTCACACACAATTGGCAAGGAGCAGAGCTAGGATTTGAACCTCAGTATCTAGTTCTAGACTTTGTTCTTAGTCTTTTATGTTTTGTGGGTTTGGTTTTTTGTTTGTTTGTTTGTTTGTTTGTTTGTTTGTTTGTTTTGGGGGGTGGGTTATACCTTATTCTGTTGCTATGCTATTATGCTCACTATCTTGCCCAGGACAATGATGACATTCCCTGCTTGTTGTCATCTGTATCATAAGGACCACAGTCGTTCTCAAGTTCAGACACAGAATTCAATTTGGGAGCAAGTGGCTTTTGTGGTCTGTTTAAAATTCTAGAACACAAAGTCCTCAGCTTCTCTTCAGGGCGACAGCTTGCTTTGGAAGGCATCATGGGTCTGAGCCCCATTCAGTGGGTGCAGAGTGTTTATAACAACTTTTTCTCTGCACTGTGGGCTGGCCTCTAGGCAGGAGGCCCCTGGAGAGGAAATTCAGTAGCTTCATTGCTTCTCTTGCCACACTCAGGGTGGCCAGATTCCATTATTTTGCAGCACAGGTGAGGATGAGGGACAGAGAGAGAGAGAGATTACATGTCTCTAAGTACATCAACTTCAAGCTAAGCTTCTTTTTCTCTTGGAAGTTTCAAGTGCAGAGGTGACATATCCTGTTTGAAACTGTGGATGGTATTTTTCAAATACTTTAAAACACCACTTATTATCAAAGGGCCAAAGCGATGTATTTAAAGGTAATAGCACCTTATTGGCTTAGAGGCACCTCACTGGCTTTAAAATGCTCTCCTGGCATGCAGTGTAAACGCTATTGGCTCTGAACTCATTCCCGAATTATGCAAAGCTTTCGCCCCTTTTTTGAATGCCAAATGTTTGAGCCCCCACTTCTCAGTGTCTTGCTGAGAGGCCACACTGCCGGGAGACCATCAGGTGGCTGTAAAATCTGACAGCCCGAGTGAGGGAATCCAAATCTGGTTCTTATTGAGTAGCCAAGACGGCTGGGTAACTCCACAGCCAGCTGTAGATCACTTTTATGGACAGCGAGGGACACATCATTCCAGTAGCATCTGCACAGAGTGTCTTCCCGGACCATTCTAGGCTGAGGAAGGTGCAGGTGTGGCTGTGCATTTTTGTAACCCCCCTCACGTGTGAGCAAAGCCCACTGCTCCACACATCCTAGGCTTTTCTCACACCTCTTCTGTCGTGAACTCGGTACCTTGATCTTTGGGTTTCAAGAGTTGACTTAAAAGGTAATTTTCTGGTACCAAGCCCGTTGCTCTCCTCCTAATGCTGAATTCACTTCATTATCCAAGTTCTTTAGTCTCTGACTTACAGTAAATAATTGTCCACAGCTGTTGTGAGTTGGTTTATCCTTCAATAAGGGTCAGGATGGCTGACTAGACATCAGAGGAAAAACTTCTATAATTTGGTGTTTAGACTAACTTACATCTATGTTTATCTCTTTTGTGTTTGTTGTAACTAAATAGGCAAGTGTGGGTTGTGGTTTAAGCATGACCAGGCAACCTGGATGTCATGGTTTTCTTTCTCATTCTTTAATTCTGATGCATGTGGAATTCTCTCCTTCCTCCCGTGCCTCAGTTTCCCCAGCAGTCACACAGAGGTGCTCAACAGTTCCTCTCATAGACTGCCTGGAGGAGTTCATGGGGGTCTGCTTGCCCATTGCCTGTGAAACCAAATACCGGAAACCAGCTCTGTCTACAAGACTAGGGGAGGGCCAACCCATCTCTATTGCTAGACCGGACTCACCTGAAGCTGAAACACTTAACAAACTCAGGTGTGCTATCGCTTGCAATGAAGAGAGAACCACTCCATGTGAAACCTTTACCTTCAATGCTAAAAGGCAAAAGGCAAAAAGACCCGGTGTCCCAGCAGGAAGTGGGATCCATTGGTGCATTTCCATTTATGGAGGGGGGGGGGGTGCGGGAGAAGAAAGAAGGATTCTGCCACGTACATTTCCAGATGGGATTTCTGGGCTTGGCTCGTGGTGGGGCCCACACAAGCTCTCCAGCTGTGTCCTGGGATCTCTAGGGGGAGGCCTAACGGCAGGATGAGGCAGGAGGCGTCCTCCCAGGGATAAAAATTTATTAGGTTAAAACCTAATGCAAACACAATTTTCTCTGAAAACACCAACACAAGGAGCAAAAGGATAAGCAAAGATGATTCCAAAGAAAATGTAGCCCATTGAGATTAATGGCTAGGGAGGAAAGGAGGGAGACCATAGCAAACTGTAGGCCAGGAACAGAGAACAAGGAACATCTGAAGCTTTCTACAAAGGAAGCTCATGACCCCCCATTGAAGCCACTATCATCTGTTGCCTAGAATACTTCAGAGGCTGCCCTGCCCTCCCTCTCTGCCTTGTTGAATGAACCACGCCCACGATCAGCCTAATCTGGGTACAGAGTAGGAGCCTGGTGCAAAGTAAAGCCTTTTGGGGTCGGACAGACCTGCAGCTGTAAGTTATTTAGCCTTATTGGGCCTCAACTTTCTCACCTATGCAATGAAGATAATAAATGCGCCTTGTAGGGCTCTCATGAAGCTGAAGTAACATCGTGCTTGTGAGGCCCTTATACTCTATGTGGCACATCAGAGTCTCTCTGTAAATGATAATTATTACTGTTCCCAGCGCCGTTACCTCAGTCAGACCACTTCGTCGCTCACAGCTCCTTCGTGACTCCCCATGGCCCATGGCATGAAGGCTGAGCTCCCTTTTATAAACCCTGGCTCCGGCTTGCTTTCTAGACCAGTGCCGTGCAGCCGAACTCTCTGCAATCATGGAAATGTTCTCTGTGTTGTGCTGTGTGGTAGCTGTCGGCTACATGTAGCCAACAAGCAGTTGAAAAGTGGGTAGAGTGAGAAACAGAATGCTAAATTTAATTTTAATTCATTTAAATTTACCTAGCCACATGTGGCTAGCAGCTCCTATATTAGATAGTGCAAGTCTTAGACATTTGCATTTCCCCCAAAAGGCATCCACTCTAGCCAAATGGATTTTTCACTCCTTGCTGTTATGCCTGCATGGTGCTGCAAACAGCTCTGTGGTTTGTGCCCTGCCCCAAAGCACCCAGCTGAGGGGGGAAGTAGGACCCGACATTGAGCCAGTGCCTGGCTCATCATCCTGCGTGTCCTGGGATGGGGCTGCATCAGCAGGGAGGATGGGCTGTCATCTTCTAATTCACACAGTCAGCAGGAAAGCTCCATTCAAAGGCGTCTTTATGCCAGCAGTGTTGCTATGCACCTTTTCTCTCTGGCCAAAGCCATTTCGCCTTTTTTTTTTTTTTAAGTTTATTTATTTCGAGAGAGAGAGGGAGAGAGAATCCCAAGCAGGCTCCGTGCTATCAGTGCAGAGCCTGACGTGGGGCTCGATCTCACAAATCATGAGATCGTGACCTGAGTTGAAATCAAGAGTTGGATGCTCAACTGACAGCAACACGGGACTAGCCCAAACTCCTTGCACTCATTAAGCTTCTCACCCTCCGAACTCTCTAAGCTTTCTTTCATCTGTGAGGCATGGTGGAGGTCATGGTTAAGAATTCAGTATCTGAAGCAAGCCATGTGCCTAGCTGGAATCCCAGCTCTGTGACCTACTTGGCATATGACTTCGAGCACATTATTTTCTCTCTAAGCCTCTGTATATTCAGCTATACAATGGGACAGCAACAGCACCTCTCTCATAGGGTGGTTTCAAGGAGTAAATGATGATGTGGTTAGGTTTGTCGCATGGTGTCTGACTCAAAGTGAGTGTGAATTGTACTTTTATATACTCGCTCTTTTAATAAATATTGAGCAACTATACATGCTCAACACTGTGTCAAACTCTGGAGATTCAATGGTGAGTAAATGCAGATAAAACCCCTGTCCACCTGGAGGCGTGCGTAGGATATAGGTGATGTTTCAAATGATAACACAAACAACCATAGCACTGCAACCGGGCGAATGTGAAGGAAAGATTCCTGGTGCAATGAGAGCCTGTGGCAGGTTTGTTTGTCCTACTCAGCCAAGTCAGAAAAGACTTTTCTAAGAACAAGATGCTTGAGCCAAGATTGGAACGAGGAGAGTAGATGTTGACTAGCTGAGAGGAGGGGGAAGTGTGTTCCAGGCTCAGGGAACAGCATACATGAAGGCCTTTGCTGGGTGGGACTGGGAAGCCCCCAGAGGGACAGAAACATAGGATAAAACATAGGATAAGGCACGGTTTGAGACTGGGCTGCAGAGGCTGGACAGGCATTTTTGTAGCCCGCACAGCAGGAAGAGCAGAGAAACGCCATGGTCTGTTTTGCTTCTCTACAGAGATCTCACCGATTTCAGTGTGGAGAACGGATCAGGTCACACATGGCATAGAGGCAGGTAGACGTAAAAACCACTGCAGCCCTATAAGCAAAGGATGGCGATGAGGAAAGAGACAAAAATGTGTTTGAATTCAAGCTACTTTGTTTTCCTTTCATCCAGGAATTCATGACATACGGTCTTTTGATGATTAACACAGTCTTGTATTTCTATTTACTCAGGTCTTCCAACACTGTCTATGCCCTGTCACTCCAATGGGAAGATAAACTCTTTGTAACCAAGAGTCATTTTATATTTGTGTGTGTGTAACTTGAATGGCACCCTGCTTATAGTAACTTCAAAAGGAATGTTTGCTAAGGTGTTTTCTAAGTTTCATTGACTAGTAAGAGGGACAATTGTATGAATGGCTGATAACATGGGAGGGTTGTGGGGTATGTGAGGATAGAAATTTCTTTCTCCGTGCTGCCAGAAGAACCAAGCAAAACTAGCAAGGGAGAGAAAAATACTCAATTCTTCCAACTAGACAAGGAGGACTTCTTTTCCAGACAGGTAAGGCTTCCCTGAAGGACCTGAGTGAAATCAGCATAACAAGACTTCTCCCTCCCCGTGGTACTTGCCATAAAGTTCTGAAAGTGATCTTCACATTTACATGTGCTGTACGCGCAAAGGGTGATGTTATTACTTATTTAAAGCACACAAAATAACCAAGCTCATTCTTCTTTTCTTTCTTATTCTCTTCTCACGTTCAAGCTTTTACTTTAGTTTTTTTGTTTTATTTTGATTTTTGTTTTGTTTTGTTTTCAGGGGAAAACAGCAGAAACCCCAACGCAAGTTGACTTAAATCAGAAAGAAATCACTCTTTCAAATAACAAGTGGTCCAGAATCTGGGTGTTCTCCAGGAAGGTTCAGGAGCTCAACTACTTATCAAGGAAGAGGCTCTGTCCCACTCTGTTTTGTACGGCACCAGCCTCAAATCAAAGCTAGTTCCCTTCAAAGTCAAAGGGTCAGTAGGGCAGCCCAGGCAGAGTCTTGTTTACATGGGAGAGAAAACTCTAGAGCAGCAAACACAGTAACCGGCTTCCTTGCCTATCCCCTTCAGAAGGAACGGAAAACTTTTCCCCATGCCACAACTTGAACTCATCTCCTTCAGTCTGATTGGGCTAAGAAGGTCACATGTCTATTCCCAGACCAATCACAAGCTCCATGAAAAAAAAATGCCATGCTCTGATTGGCTTAGAGTAAGTTAAGATTTACCCCTGGAGCTGGGGATAGAGAGGTTTTCTGAACCAAAATTGGGTGTGCATTGACAAATAGGAAAGGGAGAAAGGCGTTGGAAAGGCAACCAAGTATGCCTTCCTAGTATGAGCTGCTTCCTAGAAAAATGAGATGATTTTGTAAGTCAAGCTCCACTTCATTCATCTATTCCTTCCTGCACTCACTCCACGAATATTTATTGGGTGCTTACTCTGCGCTGAACTCTAGGTAAGCTTATTTAGAGGCACCTCAAGAATTTTTCGAATACCTCTGAACGTATTTTTCATTCACTTGCCACATATGGAGGCAAGTAGCCATATCAAGAGACAGACGTAGTCACGTGGCACATTTTTAAAAACCCATGCTCCTAACATTCTGTTCGCACATTCAGATCTTCATAAATCTGGATTCCAAGGGGACCAGGTCACGATATCATTTTGGGCCATTGTCAATGAGGATTTACGATGGTTGTTTGCATGACCCAACCATATGCTGTGGCTGGGGAAATATTCTGGTTAGCCTGTTTGACGTATGTATTGATGACAAAGAAAGTTACACCACACCACACCACACCACACGAAGAGAGCAACATGAAAACCTTCCCCAAGTTATCAGTGTACTGCCTGTAGAATAATGACCTTGTTGGTAAAATCAAGAGATGATTAAAAATAATTAATGGGTATTTCTTGAAAAGGATATAACAATTGGAGGATCTGGAAGCCAGCTGTCCTAACATTTCTTATGAAGAAGGTTGCGTATTACTGGTTCTGTGAAAACGTGTGCCTTTAGCCCTTCAGCAAAAGGCCAGGAGAGACAGAGCTGACCCAGGGATAATGCTGGTTTTTTGTTCTTATATCCTTTCAGCACAGAGCCCAAGACTTGGGAAATGAATTTTTTCTGACCTGACTTGGTCTTTTCCTGTGTGTGACCTGAGAAATCTGAGTGTCTTAACTGGAGATCTGAGAGAATGGAACCCCTTATTCACACGCCAATCACCCAGTTTCCAGAATGAAACTAGAGAAAGAAGGAAGAAAACTCCATTGTGCCTTGCTTTCCTCGTGTGTCAAATAGAGAGAATACTATCTAGACCATGGAGGTGGATATGAAAATCAAACAAAATACTATGTATGTAAATACCAGCAAGGGCAAGGAGAGGGGTTGGCCACAAACAGCAGCACGAGGGGAATTTGTTGGAGGTGGAACTGTTCTGTGGTGGTAGTTACATAGCTGTATGCATCTGTGAAAAGTCATAGCTCTGGTCACTAAAAGGGATAGATTTTAATTTGTATAAAGAAAAAGTAAACAAAATGCCCAGACACAATTTTTAATTAATAAATCCCTAAGTGCCAAGCTAGACATTTATAATAATAATAAAAACACGCAGTCCCTAGTTTCAAGGAGGTAATGGTTTTGAGGGACAGACATGTAAAATGTGAGCCTCCTTATCTACTTCCATGGAAGGTCTCCACACACACGAGGCTCTCTGATTCTCAGATTTGCCATGCTCCTGTCCCCTCTGCACATGCCGTACCCCACTGTCCAGAACAACCTTCTCTCCTCACTCCTGCTGTTGGTTAGTTCCTCTGCACCTTGTGGATCTTGGTTTAGTCACCTCCTCCAGGAAGCATTCCTGGAAGACCTATTTCACAGGTTCAGGGGTGTGCTCCCTCACAGTACTCCTCAGCACCTCCCACCTGTCACTCTGCTTACCTGGTGCTTCCGTGGGCTGTGAGTTGGTGAGGGTGGGGATCCTGAGTCCAGTTTGCTCTTGTCACCCCAGAACCCTTCATGTTAAGTGTACCTGGCAGGTGGGCGGATGATGGACAGATGGTAAGTGAAGGATACTTGGGCCCACTGTGACATCTCAACTCAGTCACAGTTCTTTACCTTGATCAGTAACAGGAGCCAACATGAACAAGCCTCAGCAAAGTAGAAAATTTACTCACAGGGTATTGGAAGAGACCTGAAGCTCAAAAGTCACTGGGTTATATGGGAAACTAGAACAAGCCTCTGCATAGCTGTTGGAAATGCAGACAAAATTTTCTCTCCATCCCTACTATTTTTTTCTGCAGTTCAACCTCATGTTCATTTCTGCTCAACTTCATTCTCTCTGTTCCTCCCATATGCACATGTTGGAAGAAGGTCACCCAACAACAGGTTGCCCTTTTCCTTAAAAGGAAACAGTTCAGACTAATGGGCTGTCTGTAAATCCCAATGCCAAAATCCTGGAAGGATCTGATTACTTCAGTTTGGGCCAGATCTCTACCTGTATGTACCTCAGTCAACTCTGATCACAGTGCAGACTCCCATCGCACAAATATGGCTGCCAAGGTCGACCCAGTTCTTAAAAAGAGTATTGTTTCCGGGTTGGGCAGACACTTCAATCAGTGATGACTACTATAGCAGAGAGACTCTAGGAGACCCCTGTGACCTTTATCTCCTGGTATTCATGACTTTGAGTGTGAGCAGGGCCTGTGACATGCTTTTAACCAATATAACATGACAAAGGTGATGGGAAGTATGTGATCATACGCATATGATTGCATGTGTATAAGATTGTAGCATTCATCTTGCTTCAGTCTTTCCATCCTTAATTGCTCTAAGGGAGCAGGTTGTCCGTGTTGAGAGACCCTACATGTCAAGGACCCAAGGGTGACTTCTGGCCAACAACTATCAAGAAATTTAAGTTCTCAGTCCTACAAGGACCACAAGAAACAATTTTGTCAATAATCAGAGTGAGCTAGGAGAAAGACTCTTCCCCAGTCAAGCCTCAGATGATCTATCATGGTCCCAACCAATATGTTGATTGCAACCTTTTGAGATCTTAAGCAGAGGACACAGCTAAGCCATGCCTAGAATTCTGATCCACAGAAATTGTGAGATAATAAATATGTGCTGTATTGAGCTTCTAAGTTTGTGCTGATACTGTTATACAGCAATAGAAAACTAATAAAACTGTACAATATTTTCCAATTAAAAATACATTCAAAGCTTCACAGGTTCTTAGTACAAACTTGTAAGGTAACCTCCAAATTAAGGCCACACTCTTTTAGGTGGCCCAAGAATGGTGCAGTAGCCACACCTGATAGTGGAAGGGATGCCCGGGCCTTACACAGGAGCCCCCACCATGATGCTGACGTGTGCTGCTGGGAAACTTCTCTCAGGAGATAGAGTGCTGAGCTCAGGTTGGGGTGGGAGGCTGAGCTATCACGTGAAAGATGCCAACCTCTGGAGTTAAAAATGGTAGGGCACCCAGAGGCAGCAGGAAGGTGGACCAGGGAGGAGCATGAGAATGGAGGGGAAGAGCAAGGCAGACTGAAGGCTTCTGGGTTGGAGCTGTGTCTGCAGTGTAGATTTCCTCTGCCCAAAGTAATCCAAGTAAGTGTCAAATTACTGATTTGTGATGTCGCTAAGCTGGTGGGGGAAGAGGGTTAGATGTTTCACACGCCTACTTCAGGGTAAGGACCCTTATGTCTTATCTCCCACTTTAGCCGCCACAGGTGGCTAGTGTGCCCGTCAGGGAAGACAGCAGGGAGCAGCTATAATGCTGGAAATATCCACATGATTGTCTCAGACTGTACAGATAAAAATTACCTGTGATGCTTGTTCAAAATCCATAGTCTCAGACCTCTCCCCCCTGTAATTCCTACTTGGGGAGATCTAGGCGGAACTCAGGAAGCAACACTTTCAACAGGCCGTCACGGGACTTGTATCATCAGGGTAGCTTGGGAAAACTCATGCACTCATGTTTGTGGAGTCTGTCCAGAATAATGTCAATACTTCTTACCATATATTGGAGATGACACTGTGGTCCAAGATTGGAAAATGATGCCCATCTGAGACCCTTCTCCTGAGTAGTGCATGGAAGGCTCGAATCCCCACAGCAAAGGATCCATTGATGAGCTTCCCAGATGGACTGAGTCAGGAGCCTGCTCCAGCCATCCTCACCATCCACCTGCACACCCAAGGAACCCTTGAGGAGCCATTCTCCCACAAAGACTCTGGAAAATCAAAACTATGCAGCCAAACCAGTGCTCCAGACAGAATGTGCCTGAACCTCCATGGTGTGGATGAGTCAGCCCAAAGCGCTTCACCCCTCCTCCCCAATTTGTCCTTGTTCCCTCTGGACCAGGCAGCCCAGTCAGGCTGGCTCCTGTCTCTGCTTGAGTCTCTCCCTCTTCCTTGTCAGCCTTCTCTCCTCCCTGTTAAAACGCCATCCTTAACAAGCTCATCTGCACACAGGGAGCCAGCTTGCTTCCATTCCAAGTGACACTTCCATCAGAAAGGGCTGTCGGGGCGCCTGGGCGGCTCAGTTGGTAAAGTGTTTCACTACTGATTTCGGCTCAGGTCATGATCTCACAGTTCATGAGTTTGAGCCCGGCGTCGGGCTCCACGCTAACAGTGCAGAGCCTGCTTGGGATTCTCTGTCTCTCTCTCTCTCTGCCCCTCCCCTGCTCGCTCGCTCTTCCCCCCCCCCTCAAAATAAATAAATAAACATAAAAAAAAGAAAGGTCTGTCTGCTCAGTGCTAACAGAAGCAGCCTCACCGCTCCTTGGTGTACATATAGAATAACGATGAGCAAGGGAGTGAGCCTGCTGTCATTTTGTAGGGCAGTGGGGAAGAAGCCTGGGTTGTGGGGAAAACTCGTTTCACTTCTGAACTCTTGCCTCCCTGGCTTTGCCCCCTCCTTCTCTGGCCGGTCTTGCCAGCTGCTGACTGTGGTCCCCTGAGACCAAGCCCTCCCTGAGACACCGTTTGCTACAGGGCCTGACCAAGGATAGGAGGAATTGACAGCCCCTGCTGAACCCAGCGGTCCTCGCACACTTCCCGGCCAATGGGAGGGGCTCCAGACCCTACTGAGTCACATGACTACTTGGTCTCCAAGGAGCAAGGTTGCACAAACACAATTAATGAGCCAACAGTAATAAAAAGGATTGGAGCTCCTTTACTCCTGTATTTTGAAAACAAGAAAGAAGATGCTTGTTCTTCCAATACTGACTGCAATCCCATTTCCTGTATTCCACCTTCCCCCAGACCCTGCAGCTGTACTGGAACTGCCCCAGCCCCAACAGACACACACACACACACACACACACACATGCACTCACAACACCCGCGTGCACATGGGCACACTGTATCCATCCAGATGCACACGTGCACAGAGCCCTGCAATGTTCTGAGAATGGCAGCTGTCTTTCCTTCTCCTCTCCCTACACTGAGTATATTATGGAGACTGTCTCAGCCTCTCCCACCCTCTAAGCCACCCTGTCCTTTTACAGACAGTACTGAGGGGAAGAAACAGAGGTCTCCCCCACAGGATTCTCCCTCTGGGCTGGGGAAGAAGATGGGCTTCTAAACACTCCCCAGTTCATTTGTGTCATTACATGAGCCATTATTATAGGCAGATGAGAAGTCGTGTATGATCAGCTGCTTAAAGACAGAACTTTCCGATCGATACCTGAAGATAGGAAAACTGAAACTCTTCCTCTTTCCCCTAGCATGAATCCTGTGGTCCCCGCCTCTCCAGCATCTAAATCATGCAGCACAAAATCTCCCAGAAGAAAATAATGTATTGGGTAGTTATTATGTACAGGCAGGTAATTTACACATATTAATTAACCCTTGCTCCTATCCCCATCATTGAAGAGTATGAGCTCTAACGTGCTAATAATGGCATGTGTGCACACATCTAGTCCTCACCAAGCACTGTTGTGAGTTTTTAACATGCATTAACTCATTAAATCTTCCCAACAATGCCACGCAGCAGCTCCCATTATTGTTCCTAGTTTGTCCATGGGGAACATGGGACACAGAGAAAGAGTTCTGCTCAGCACCGTAGCAAGGGAGCAGAGCCTGTGGGAAACCTGAAGCCGACCCAGTCCTGGCCTATGTTCGCCTGTCTCCCCTGGTGTTCTAGGTCAGAGGACATTCTCTGGAACTGAGCGACTTCATCTTGGGGTTGACCGTGTATTTTCTAGCTCTAGGAGCCACTTGACCCATTCAGATTTTGGTAAATAGCAATTTTAAACTTAAAACTTTCTGTGAGGACTGAGATAATACGTCTTTCTAGGGGCGCCTGGGTGGCGCAGTCGGTTAAGCGTCCGACTTCAGCTCAGGTCACGATCTTGTGATCTCGCGGTCCGGGAGTTCGAGCCCCGCGTCGGGCTCTGGGCTGATGGCTCGGAGCCTGGAGCCTGTTTCCGATTCTGTGTCTCCCTCTCTCCCTGCCCCTCCCCCGTTCATGCTCTGTCTCTCTCTGTCCCAAAAATAAATAAAAAACGTTGAAAAAAAATTAAAAAAAAATAAGTCTTTCTAGATCAATGACTCGCCTATATTTAACCCTTCATGAATATAGCTGTCATTATTGATATTAGCACCATTTTGTAGGTGAGAAAACAGAGGACCGCACAGGCTAGGTCACTCGCTCAAGGTCACACAGCTCATCATCGGTCAATACAAGGTGGAAATCTAGGTTGGCTTCTCATATTTGGATCCTTTTATCCAGAACACCTTGCCACTACATTTTCATCGAGATCCAGAGTGTGGAAGTCCAGCAAATTGTTTTGACAGTTCTTTTCTAAGCGAGCATCAGTCCTGTATAAAGCCAGCTGTCAATGGCACTGGACACTGTAGCCTGCATGCTCCCAAATCTGCAGTTCATCAACAGAATGAAATCTAAATGTCAGATCACATCCTGTCTGATATTTGTCCTTCCCTAAACACACATAAAACTAAAATATTTGTAGACGGTTTTGCTATTTTCCAAAGCCTTTTCCGGACTCTTTATTCTATGCGCCTTTCAAAGTCCTGCACTCTTCGCTCCCTGTCAAGGGTGCCCTGGCTTGGGCTATGGTTCAACGTATAGGGTCTCCAGTCCACCTTTGCCAGACAGCGTCCCTCAGGATCCCTTCGGCCTCTACAAGGCTTGAAAATCAAGTTTGGAAAACTAAGGCTCAGAGGAGTACGGACAATTCATAAAGCGAGTGGTTGGTGTGAGCAAAGGTATATCCAGGTTGCTACTTGAGGGAGGTAAACTGAGCCCAAGTTAAGGGAAGCCCTATTTTGCATTTTGGAGAGTAGGTGCATCTAACTTTTACCTCTCTACCCCTGTAAGTGACAAATCTTAAATTCTCAGCTGCATCAAGAATATGTTGGGGCACCCTGGTGGCTCAGTTGGTTAAGCATCTGATGCCTGACTTCGGCTCAAGGTATGATCTCATGGTTCCGTTCGTGAATTGAAGCCTCACATCGGGCTCGCTGCTGTCAGTGTAGAGCCTGCTTTGGATCTTTTGTCCCCCTCTCTCTTTCCTCCTCCCCAGCTCATGCTCTCTCTCTCTCTCAAAAATAAATAAGCATTAAAAAAAAAATTCTCACTCCCCCACCCCTTTGCCCCTCCCCCACTCATGCTCTTTCTCTCTGTCTCTCAAAACAAATATGCTTTATAAATAATAAATTCAGAGTAACATAGTAAGAAAGATGCTAAGAATCAATCTGGCATCTGTATATCATTCACTTTTTTAATGTCGAAAGAATTGTCATATTTTGAAACAAATATATTAAACATGATTTTATGAAACCTTTCTTGTTTGGAGAATTGTCTTCCCATTAAGTAAAATTTCAGTGTTATTCTATTTGTATGTAACTAATTTGCAAATACCATTTGCTCATCAATTAAAATGAAAATTACTATTGTTACTAAATCAGACTGATTGATTTTGATAAGACATACTAGATATGAATAGTCTGAGAGCTGGGAAAATCTATATAACTTCTGCAGTCAGAAATAAGGACCTACTGGGGCACCTAGGTGGCTCAGTCAGTCAAGTGTCTGACTTCCACTGAGGTCATGATCTCACAGCTCGTGGGTTCCAGGCCCCGCGTTGGGCTCTGTGCTGACAGCTCAGAGCCTGGAGCCTCCTTCGGACTCTGTGTCTCCCTCTCTGTCCGCCCCCCCGCCCCCCACGTGTGCTCATTCTCTCTCTCTCTCAAAATTAAAACATTTTTTTTAATTTAAAAAAAAAACTGCCTTCATTTTCTCAGGGAGAAAACTTCCTCCTTAATTCCAAAGATCATTCTTTTGAAGCTCAGTGTTTGTTGGAGACCGGAGAAGGATTTGTGAAAGCTCCACCCGGGCTTGTTCCTGTGGTCCAAGCACCCGTCTGTCTGCCGGGATCCAGGGACACTGGAGTCATAACTGAACGTACTGCCTACTGCTCACAGGCTGCCCACTGCTTTGTGGGGGTTTCGTCCTACTGTTACATTTATGCCTCACCTGGAGTCTGACACTCGTCCTATTTCCAATTCCTAGCAAGCCAACGTAGCACGCTGAACACACCCACGAGTTTTCATTTTTGACAGTTCTTAGAAAGCCAAGCCCAGTATTCTGAGAAGTGTGAGCACCTGAATGAAGGGAAGCCTCAGACGGAGGGGTGGGAGCTCCCCTCAAGATCCCTAAAACCGTGGCAACTCCTCGCTGCCTCCCCCATGAGGCAGGTCTCAGAACCAAGCAAACATCCGCCCTGCCTCTCCTCTCAGGACATTTCGCCTCTTCACGGGTGTTTCCACAAACTCGCTGCCTACTTTCCTTTATGGGTTGGTAAACCAAGCAAGCCTTTATTCCGAAAACATAAGAAGACTCTTCCTTACTAAAGCCATGGAGAAAACCCAAGATAGGGAAAGCACGCGGAAGAAGCAACAGAATGACAGAGTCTGGGGCAACATAGTAGACTTTTGGGGGGGTTTGTACAAGGTTTCAGTTGGGTGTTCCTTTTTTTCTGAGACTTAATTTTCCATCCTGGGTAATTGTTTACAGGTAGAGGATAAATCCAGATGACCTCCCGAGGTTCCTTTCAGCTTCTGTGTCTTTGAGCCTGGAGTTTATTTTGTTCTTAAGTAAAACTGCTTTTTTCTCTACCATTAAATGTATGGTATGGCAGACGAGTTAATGGTCCTGGGTTTAGTACCTCTCTACCCCTTTTAAGAAATACCCTGCATTTCCCTCAAGGGCAGGGAGGATACCTTGTTTCTCTCCAGATTGCCACAAAGCAAGGGTTGGACATTGTCTGACCTGATTCGAAATGGCATATTTGGATCACTTGAAAATTAACTTCCTTAAAAACTCGAGATTCCCAAAAAGGGCTAAGAATTTGGTCTTCAAGACAGAAGAATATTTTTAAATGATATAGATCTATGTGTCCTGACACAGATCTCTAAGATACAATCTTGAGGACAAGAAAGTGTGAAACAATATTTACAATATGATTCCACTTGTGTTGTTTAAAAGAGAAAACAACCCCAAACAATTGGTTTCCATAGGTATATATATTTCTGGATGCAAACGCATAGAAAAACCGCCACCACAGAGAGGCCACATAATACGACAGCGGTGTCACCTCAGGGAGAAAAGAAAATAGAGGGAAGGGACCTACCATTATCTGACATGTTTGTAGTTTTAACAACCCAACTTTATTATTCAATACTTGTGTTCTTAAATATAAACAAATAAGTGGAAGATCAAACGTCAAGGGAATTCAGAAAGAGAAAACAAGTAGATAGATCAAAGTTGCACACCTCACAAAAGCAAGGGGGAAGCTCTCAAAATGCCGCTCAAAACAAGGGGCACCTGGGTGGCTCAGTTGGTTGAGCAGCTGACTTCCGCTCAAGTCATCATCTTAAGGTTCGTGGGTTCGAGCCCTGAGTTGGGCTCTGCGCTGACAGCTGGGAGCCTGGAGCCTGCTTCAGATTCTGTGTCTCCCTCTCTCTCTGCTCCCCCCACCCCCCCACTCACACTCTGTCTCTCTCTCTCCAAAATAAATAAAAACACTAAAAAAAAAAAAAAAGAACGATTGAGCGATGGGGGAAGGGTAATGTTGGGGGCACTTTCAGATGCTGTGTGCTATTCAAATGTACTCTGGAGGGATGATGTAAGTTAGAAGTCACCCAATTTGTACCAAATTAGGAAGCAGTGCTATTCAGAAGAGATATCGATTTTAACTTATTGTTGTTGAGATACAGAGAGAGACAGCATGTGCAGGGGAGGGGCAGAGAGAGAGGGAGACACAGAATCCGAAGTAGGCTCCAGGTTCTGAGCTGTCAGCACAGAGCCTGATGCAAGGCTCGAACCCACGAAGCCATGAGATTATGACCTAAGCCGGGGTTGGACGTTTAACCGACTAAGCCACTCAGGTGCCCATCCCCCCCTTTTTAAACTTTTTTTAAATCGATTTTAAAAACAAATCTTAAAGGAACATGTTTTAACATGGAAGTCAATAAATAGATACATATTTACATTGAAAATGACGTATTATTTTTATAAATTTCCCTTTTGGTATGAATTGATAGGTGGAAGAGATTTTGTTTATAAAAGGAAAATTCAATTTTAGTCTTTAAAATATTTTGATATTAGTGGTTTTGTGGGTATTTATAAATTATCTAAGGGTTTTGATGAAAGTCTCCTCACATGAATGTTTAACAAAATATTTACAAGGAAAAATTTCATCTCGGTTGAAAATGGAATTTTTCCACTGAGGCTAGCAGTATCTCTTTTTCTTTATTATTAGTTTGCTTCATGTATACAATTTTATTTTATGGCAAAGCATTTCAGGGTCACTGCAGACAATCAGAAGTTACAGAAAGTAAAAAGGAAAAAAATTAAAATTCTCATAATTTAACCAGCAATATCATCCTTGGATTGTCTTTGCCAATCTTCTTATGCATATAGATATCTGTATTACAAAAAGAAAGATGCTATTTTGCAAAAACATTTTTAACTTAATATATTGAAAGATTTTTCATGCTAATAAATCATTAGGTATTTTAAAACCTGGGGACAAAAATGCCATCTATCAACGTACTCTGGTCAAGAATTCACTCAATAGGGGTCCCCAGGGGGCTCAGTCGGTTAAGTGTCCAACTTCGGCTCAGGTCATGATCTCACAGTTCATGGGTTTGAGCCCCACACTGAGCTCTCTGCTGTCAGCACAGAGCCTGCTCTGGATCCTCTGTCCCCTTCTCTTTGTCCCTCCCCTGCTCGTGCTCTCTCTCAAAAATAAATAAGCATTCAAAAGAAAAAAAATCCACTCAATAAAAACCATTGATTTTTTTGAGCAATCACATAACTTTTGAATGTCCCTGTATAAAGCATTCTCAAAATCTGGTGAGGGAGGAGAAGCCAGCATGGTTAAAATCCAACCTCATGGGTGGTTCAGGGAAGTCTCAATGTGTCCAGGGCTTCCCAAACTCACACTCAGCTGCTTGGGTCAGGGAGGCAGGGCCTGCCCCCAGGGATCCGATTATCACCCCTCACCCCCCCCCCCCCACCTGCTGGACCCCAGCCTCCCACAGCCTCCTCCCTTGTACAAATGGGACCTCTTCTGAATCATTCGGCACCCAGTATCTCTCACCAGGACCCTCTCACCTTGTATCTTATTTTTTCTCGAACGACTTTTTCCCGCCGCTCAGTATTTCATATTTGGAAAGGCTTATGTGCTTCTCTGTCTTTGTGACGATAGCCACACCATGTTGGTGTCCATCTGTAGCCCAGCACCAAGCACGGCACCCATTATATCTAAGTGCTCAACAAAGGCTTGCCAGGTGAACATCACACCATGGTCTCCCTGTCTTGAGGAGGCGGTGTAGACGTTTGTGGAGACTAAAATGGGCTCGGGCGACCATGCACATCTCATTAGGTTCAACAGACTCCATTTCTTCCTCCCGACTGAATCAGTGCACTGGTTGGATTATATTAAATTCCTAACTTCAAACTCTGGGATAAATCAGCAAAAGAAGATTGTAAAAAGCAGAAAAAACAACCATTGTTTAAGCTAAAAAAAAATTAAGTAAAAGCCAATTGAATTCCAAAAAAAAAAAAGTTCAGTGAAGGGGAAGAATCAATCAATAGTTTCATATTACCTGAATAATCAGATGGTGGCATTTTGGTCACTTCTCAACCAGCCATGTCTAAGGGTGTTGTAGAAAATATTGGGGTACATCTCTGCAGTCTGTTTTAATATTAATTTTTTTCCCCTGTTTTATGAAGAGAACCGATAGGAAGGCCCCCTAGTGGCCAGTTGCACAATTTGGGATGTGAGTCAGCACATCCCAAATGCTTGGCTAAAAACAGTCCTACACATGGATGCTTTTCTATTTAAGCACTATTAGAAACACTTAAAAAAACTCAGCTTTTCTCACAAATGGATAAATGCTCTACATGTAAAATATGTATTAAGAATTATTTGTCTTTTCCGTTTACAAGCATAAGAACTATACAAAGCTAAGGGAGAACAAAACCATATTTCTGTCATGACTATTAGTCTAGTCAAAGATTTTGCTTTTCCCTAACTTTCCCCCAGAAACATTCACCTAAAGAAACTGCCCTTATATATTACGGAACAATACACACTGGAATACCTTTATTATCACTTTTTCTCCAACTTAAGTTTGCCTCAGTAGAATAATAGCATACTTTCAAGTTGATGCACTTGGAAGTGATTTAATTTTGAAGTTTTAGTTTATTTAAAAGAAGGTTTGACTTCATTTTCAAAATTACTAATACACTACTTAAGTAGTGTCAGGGTGAATGTGGTATCACCAAGAATTATATTTGAGAAAAGTTCTATCTCAAATCTCAAAAACAAAGCAATAACTCAATTTATATTTTTTGGAAAATAGGACCTTTTCACTTTGAAAAAAAAAGATGTCGAATTATACACATTTAACATATCTTTCACTAATATTTATCCTTCTAAAACCCAATCTCTTAATAAAATGTCGTATCTGGAGCCCTTTGCATGATGGTAGAATAAAGTATTGCATTTCTGCATTAGATGGAAATGTTTAGATCATCCTTTTA
Organism: Acinonyx jubatus; assembly: GCF_027475565.1. Lineage (NCBI taxonomy): Eukaryota > Metazoa > Chordata > Mammalia > Carnivora > Felidae > Acinonyx > Acinonyx jubatus. Next base: position 142,644,521 of record NC_069383.1, on the reverse strand, counting down.
AAGGAAGCAGTAAAAGGGGCGCCTGAGTGGCTCAGTCTGTTGAGCATCTGACTCATGACTCATCAAGTCATGATCTCAGGGTCGTGGGATCGAGCCCCATGTTGGGCTCTGTGCTGACCGTGAAGCCTGCTTAAGATTTTCTCTCCCTCTTTCTCTTTCTCTTTCTCTTTCTCTTTCTCTTTCTCTTTCTCTTTCTCTTCCCCTCCCCGATGCCCCTCCCCCACTCTCTGGCACTCCAGCATGCAGGCATGTGCACGCGTTCACTCTCTCTGTCTCTCAAAATAAAAAAATATACATCCATATAAAGGAAGCGGTAAAAACAAAACACCCAACCCTCAGTTGACTCTACCTTTGTATAAAGGAACTCTTCTGAGATTCACATTTCATCTACATCCCAATCCAAGTCCTCGGTGTTTTAGTAAAGGTAAGTGCAAATGAAAGTCAGTGATGACAAAAAAGTGGCTGATGGGGCGCCTGGGTGGCGCAGTCGGTTAAGCGTCCGACTTCAGCCAGGTCACGATCTCGCGGTCCAGGAGTTCGAGCCCCGCGTCAGGCTCTGGGCTGATGGCTCGGAGCCTGGAGCCTGTTTCCGATTCTGTGTCTCCCTCTCTCTCTGACCCTCCCCCGTTCATGCTCTGTCTCTCTCTGTCCCAAAAATAAATAAAAAACGTTGAAAAAAAAAATTAAAAAAAATAAAAAGTGGCTGATGAATTTTATTTTGTGACTCCAGTACTCTCCCATCAGTTTATACAGCTTCTTTTCACTAATCATTATTATCTCATTTCATTACACTTCTCTCACCAGATGAGTGACTTTGATCATTTTCCAAAAAATGAAAACACACGTAAGCCATGCATACTCCTCTTTTTCTGAACTCTTTTGTAGAGAACTATGTAAAATAAAAGAAGACACATCGTTCTCTTTCCAAAACGTAGCTTGTGTTTTGTTGTTGTTATTCATCATGATTTCTAGGAGCTTCTTCGCATGGTATCATTAGTGAAATCACAGAATAGGAAGATGATTCTGGCCATGTACACAGAAAGTAGGCAATTTCCCTTCAGGTATTTCAGTTATTGTCCAAGTTTATATGCTTCAAATGGGGACAAATTAGAGATCATTTGTGGCTCAATTAAGCCAAGAACTAAAAATATCTCTAAATATTCCTTGAACTCAATTAGGTGGTATCCTCCCACCTCCCTTTGCACTTTTGTGGGAGATAACATATTACTATGAATTATCACTGCTTTATTTTGGCAACTTTATTTTGGGCTTTCGCTGTGGAGGAAGTGGAAAATTTTAAGCATGTTAAGCAAACGGATTCAAGAGGTGGCCTCTGTGCTTCCTTTGTGTGGGATGAACGGTCAGCTCTTGCACACTTCCAGTCCCCGGCCTTCCCCCAACCCACCGCAGCCACCTTGCCATGCGGCATGTGCAGACAACAGCCTTGATGTCTTTGCTGTTAGAATATGTAATCACCCAGAGTTAGGAGTGGAAAATGGGAGCCTCCAATCATAAGCTCATAAAAGGCAATTTCAGTGTCAGAGTGGTAGACTGAATAAATATAGAAAGGATTTATTATGAAGTTCTGTAGTGATGTTGGCACGGGCAGCACGCTGCTGGGCAACATTCTATCGCCAAAATCCAGGCACTAGCACAAACATTGAACCACTGTGTTCTCAGTGACAATAACGAGAGCAGCTTGACGATTGGCTGGCGTGGCCACAAAAGACACATGCTGGCATGTTTCGGAACATAAATGATAGATCTGCTGCGGGGAGTTTATAATTATTTAATCAAACCCAGACTGCAGGACCTGGAGGGACATCATGTGTCCTCCCAAGTGTGGAAAAAGGACAGAACTCGACCGTTGACAGACTCCAGGGGGACCACAAGGGACAAGGGGCTGTGCGGGTGTGTGCTTTCCCAGGCCAGCCAGGGCCCGTCTCAGGCCTGGGGAGGGGATCATTTCCCCCGGACTGCATCATCCCCCAGCCGGCCCGGAGGAAGTGAGTTACCGGCCATCCTCTTGATGTGCTGATGGAAGTGGAATCAATTATATTTCCTTTCATGGAATGAAACTTATGTCCTGTTCTGAACAGGAAACGACTCGTTTGATCCAACTCTTTCTCCATAACACACACACACACACACACACACACACACACACACACACACACACACTTACAGAGGACTTGTGCCAGCTGCTTGCTGTATGTATACATAGTTTTAAATCCTGGAAGAATAAAAAGCTCCACCCCATTCATCCCCATGTCCCTTGTTTGGAGAATGAGATGACGGGCATGCCATGGTCATGAAACACCGCATGATACTGGATGTTTGGAGACCAGGGTCTGGGATGCAAATGGACTTTGCTCTTCAAATCAGCTTTTAACCCGTCACATCCTGGTGAAAAGGGACATGGGCTGGGGTGGGGTGAAACTCCGACAAGAAAGGATAGTGTGTTTTGGTAGAAAGAGAACAGATTAAGTTAAATGAACATTACATTGCACCCCTAGCCCCTAAGAAACTTGGGAGTTTAAACAAGGTACTCTCTTGAATGTAGCCGTTACGTGCAAAATTAAGTTTCTACTTTAAAGCCCGCCCCCCACCCCCAAATGGACTGATAATGTGAAAGCATAGTTTTGTTTTTCCTAAGGATATTGAGTTAAAGCAAACTGGCATTAGGGAGAATGAATTCAATATGATCTTGATATGACTTATCAAAGTATTAATTCTAAAGTTTTCCCAAATAGAAACTTTCCATTCTGGATAACAGATTCTTCATTCTGCCCCCCACCCCTCCCGTTTCCGCCCCCAAATTCTTCTATTTAAACTTTTGGTACAGAAATGCTTTGGGGGGGTGTTACCAGCAGAGCAGATAGGAATGTGCCCCTACTTTCTGTGTTGGAACCCTATGTGCAATGTTGAAACCAGGGATACATAGAACTTCTACAGTTATCCAAATAGATATTTTTCCTCTAAATATGATGGGGTTTTTTTCTTTATCAAATGGCTGTAAAAATTATACAAGTGGCCCACTAGTACATTTTCTTTGTAAGTAAAATGGAAAAAGAAGCAACAGTCCCCTTGAGCTGCCTCCAACCCCAGATCCTACTTTCTAACCCCAGAGGTTACCACTGGTAATAGATTGGGTGTGCAAATTTCTTTCCCCCATATGCTCTTTGTAAGGAACAAATTTCAGAAACAAAGTATGGAAAATATTTAACCTTCCGCCACGATTATTAGGTTTTGATGTTTAAGAGGGAAAAATGCCCAAACACATAAAAGCGGAAAATCCCCAAACAATTTGGTAAGATATGCGTTGTAGTTTTCTTCGTTCTGAAAAGTCCTCCAAAGGTTTGACAGACATACTTTCAAACACATGTAAAGACATCTCTACTTTTAGAAAATAAACTAAAAATGAGGTCAACTTCTTAAAAAAAAAACCCAAATCTTTTATCAGTTTCCAAAGTGGCGGGAAAGATTTAGGAGGAAAAAATTAAACCATATTTCAACCACTCACGTCTTATGTTCAACCAGTTTTGACTTTTTCTTTCTGCAGTGCACTGGCATCATTCTTAAAAAGTTTTGTGAGTTTGGGCGATTTAAACACAGATTCTTCCCAAGATATGGATGTACATTTACACACTTGTTCTTTATCTTTAATTGGCATTTTAACAGGATAATAATCTTTTTACTTCTTTCTTAGATACGTTCAGTAATGCTAAACTAGTTTATATAGAATCTGTAATTAAGGCAAAGATGTGGGCTTATTTTAAAGGTTGCAGTCAACACTTTATTTTATAAATGAAGAGGAATTCAAGCTAGCTGAAGGGGCTGGAATGATGGCGATGGGCATTCTGCTTCCGTATAAAACCACCAACAAAGATAATAATGAAACTATCCAGAGAACCTTGCATCTTCCTTCTCTTGCCTTCTGAAGACACATGGGAATTTCCATGTTCATGTCGCAAGCATGTTCTCTGACTAATAACTTCTTGTTTATAGTTGCTTGCCTGTGCCGAATTTCTTTAAGGGCATTAATTATCAAGGGTGCCATTTTCTGTGACCTGTCTGAATAAGCTCAGGAACAGGACAACATTTTAAGTACACCTTTAGGCTATGCTCTGCCTTCACATGATGCTAAATTCAGAGAACAAAAGACAAAACCAAACTAAAAACAAAACAAAACAAAAAACACTAAGCCCTTTGCCTGGCACCACGTAGTCAACGGATCCAGCCAAAGGACTGAATGCTCACATTTTATTTGCTTTTTAAACGAGATCCTTGTGTGGAGAGGGAAAGAGAATGGCAAGAACTCTGGAGCAAGAAGACACATGCTGTGGGTAAAATGAGGTATCTAGTCCCTGACTTTGACACAACCTGGCCCAGAAGACTGGATAAACTGAGTAAGATGAAAGGGTAATCCTGACCACTTGTGATAAAATCAAATTCATATTGTCAAGTTCCAGAGGAATTTCACATAAAGAAGAATTTCTGTGTTGTGCTCTTTGTGTTTCTTTTGCAAGGAGATGGTTCTTGCAGTGAGATAGTTCGGGGATCTGCAGCTCCGTTAATGTTTTCCCCCTAAACTTAAAGTTTTCTCCAAATAGCTTCATTCAAATAATTCACCCAACAAATAGTTCTTGAACAACTGCAATGCTCCAGCAGTGTATTGATGATGGAGTGACAACAGTCAATAGTAAACGTGCTGCTTTAAGGACAGCAGAGTATTGCAAGGGAGTTTGGAAATCAGGGGAAGGAATAGAGATGGTGAGAGCTCCCTCATCAGGTCTGGGAGGCAGGAGGTAGCAGGGGAGGTGACTAGGAGAAGGTAAGAAGTGCAGTCATGGGGCTGCTGGGTGGCTCAGTAGGTTGAACATCCGACTTTGGTTCAGGTCATGGCCTCATAGTTCATGAGTTCGAGCCCCCCCATCAGGTTCTCTGCTGTCAGCACAGAACCCGCTTCAGATTCTCTCCCTCTCTCTGCCCCTCCCCTGCATGTGTGCATGCACACACATGCTCTCTAAAACATTTTTTTAATGTTAATACACATTTTTTAAAAAGTGCAGTGACTTTTCAAGATGAACAGGAGTTAGCAAGGGGAAGGAGAGGGGAGGAGCTAGGCAGCACAGTGTGTGTAGGGGTAGTCTGATATTTGCCTCCATGGGAGCTAATACTGCAGCAGTGTTAGAATCCATATCTCTTTGTCCTTTTCTGGAAATTCTGAATGTGCATGTCACTTGCACATGTATTGATGGAGTGGTTGTAGGTTCCCTACCGACAGGGAATTTTCTGGGGCAAATCACTGCCATAACTCTAGATATACAACCTTGTCTGGCTCTGAGGGATCAATGAATGCTAGTTTTATCTACAGAGTTAATTTTATCTATAGTTTTATAGTTTTATCTATAGCTTTATCTATAGAGTACAGTTAGAATATGATTCATTTTTGTTAGGTTTGCCAAACCAAAGGGAAACAATTTTCTAGAATCTTCTATCCCCTGTACCACCACATGAAGTGATTTAAAAAATCTCTGGGAGGGGGGGTGCTTGAGTGACTCAGTCAGCTGGGCATCTGACTTCAGCTCAGGTCATGGTCTCACAGTTTGTGAGTTCAAGCCCCATGTAGGGCTCTGTGCTGATAGCTCAGAGTCTGGAGCCTGCTTGGAGTTCTGCCTTTCCCTCTCTCCCTGCCCCTACCCTGCTCACATTCTGTCTCACTTTCTCAAAAATAAATAAACATTTTTAAAATTTGTTTTTAAATCTCTATTTGGGGAAATACCTCTTTTTGGTCTTGATCATACCATGGTACCTAAAAGACCTTGGCTTCATGGGAGCTTACAGAGGCCACCAGCCAATGAGTATGTCCAACCCTCCTGACTTCTGAGATCACAAGTGGCTTTTTCCTAGCATTGGGTTTTTTCCACACATGGAGATAGAATTTTCAGAAATTTCAGAAAAGACAAAGAATATTTTGGAAATTTCATTTAAATGTGGCTCCCTTCTTTATTAGAAACCTGACAGTCCCATATCCAAGGAGAAAACTATTGCCTAATCCCCAGTATTTTAAGAGTTAAGGTGGTATTTATGAGCTCAAGTTAATCTCAGTTGAAAATGAGTCTGGATCATCTTCTTTTAGCCTCATTAATGCAGAAAATTGGCTGAGTTTTCTTTGAGTTAAAGGAGAGCCAGGTGAATCATCCCCAAAGAAGAATGTCAACCTTCTGTCTAAACTCCAAACTATCTAGTTCCTGACAGCTTCTAAGAGAACAGCAAAAACTTCAACTAGGACAATATGGACCTTCCCCAGAGGTTTCCAGAGAAATTCTGTGCAGTGTCAGCCATAAAGATGATAGAGAAAGAAACTAGAAAATAAAAGCTGAGGACTAGAGAGGATGGCAAATGGATGTCAGCTCTGACTGGTGGCTGTTGCCGAAGCACTGTGTTGGAAGGACAGGAAAGTCACATCTGGGGTCAGTGGCAAGGGCACCATGACTGACCATCAATGTCTGCCTTGGGGACAGAGAAGGATGTGGGTCCAGATGTAATTACTTGCCCTCCTATGAGTCTGTGTAGGCAAAACCTTTATTTGGAAAAAATTTGTAATTTTTCCAAGATGTAAAGATATAAAAGGCTACAGACTATCGATAACTAAGTGGCATAAGAGACTCTAAATAAATTGAGTGTCATGGTATTTAGCAAATGGCCTGTGTGGAAACATTTATGGATCATTTATTTGAACACATTATAACTGAGTAGTATAGCTATCCATGCTAAGATAGTCGTATGTTCACAGAGCAGCAGTAGAGAATGAGGGGGAAATAATCCATAATGGTGATGGTCATGATAAATAATCACAACAACAGCTAGCATTTACTGAACATCGGTTAAGTACCAAGCCCTCTACTGTGTTTTATATATACACTGTATCGTTTATTCCTCAGAAAAGCCCTGGAGGCAGGTACTATTATAGTCCTATTTTTAAAACAAGGAAATAGACCACAGAGGTAAAATAAATTGGCCAAGGTCACGCAGCTAGAAAGTGTAGGCAGAGTTGTGATACAAACCAAGGCACGATATTAACCAGGATTTCAGTATTCATCACTCTTACCCTGCCCTCATATCTCATGCACAAAGGTCACTATTTTGATAATAAATAATTACTCAGGCTGGCCACAAAGCCTTTCTTGTGCCGGGTAGAAGTTATCCAGAGGTACCCTCTACACAATAGAGAGATTTTCCTTTCATAATCTCAGAGATTCTGCCTAGTGATGGTTGAACACCTAGAAACAGCCATCAGGGGCTATATTAATGATTTCAATATTCAACGTGGCTAATGTCCAGAAGAACGTGGGAAGTAATTGAAATCTGTGCTGACAGAGAATGGACGGGCATATACAAATAATTTCTGTGGGGCAGGTAAAGGGCTTTGTGTCTCCATAGATTTACTGTGAGCATTTTATGTGGGAGATTCACTGAGAAATGATCCAGAAAGGGTTCTTTTCTTAACACTGCAGAGGCTACTGGAGAGGCCAGATAGGCACAAAAACAAACAGCATCCAAATCAAATGTAAGTGCTCCAAATTGACTAATTCTAAATAGGGGGCATGGAGACAATATTCTGGGGAGCATGGAATTTGAACCTGGCTTTGAAGTTTGAACAGTAGCCCAAAAGGCATGAAGGACCACATTCCTGGCAGCAGGAACCAAGATGAGCAAAGGACCAAAGATGGGGAATATCATTGTACATTTGGAGATCTCTTGATTTGCTAAAGCAGAAAAAGAAAATGCATGAGTCTTAGAGGGAAGGAGGGAGGAAGTGTAGGGGGGAGCTGGAAAAGCAGCCAGGGCCTTAAAAACCATAAAGATTTGGACTTTGTTCCATAGGCAATGGGGAGCCATGGAAAGCTTTAGAGTAGAGGAGTGTCTTATTCCCAACTATATTATTAATTGATTATCATGCAGCAGGGCAGAAGATGGATTGGAAGGAAAAACACTAGGGGCAAAGACACCCAATTTAAAGGCAACTTCGAAAGCCTGGGCAAGAGTTAATGAGGGCATGATCAAGATCAGAGTCAGGGGTTTGGAAGGAGGAGATGTACAGCAGTCTCTTTTGGAGACAGAGCTGATGGGAGGCAGGTATTTGAGTGGCAGCCATCTATCACGTGCAAGGCCAGCATGGCCTCTCTTAAAGTCTCAGACTCCAGCGTATTTGGGGGTTGGGGGCAAGAGGACGGGGCCTTGCTCTGAGGAAAAGGGTCAGCAAGTTTCTGCTCTGGCAAAACCATATGACTTCCAGCATTTTTCTAGGACCTTGACATCGACATGACCCCAACCGACATTTTCCTTTTCAGTCATGCTTGTACTTTTCCACTTAAATGAGTCTCAAGCCCAGTTTCATGGGGATTCCAGGGAGCCCGGAAGGGTGAGGTCATCTCCTGTCTTGGGATACAGCAGGCACATTATAGCTCTGTTTTCAATCCTAGAATCTGGGAGTAGGGATAGTCCGTAGCCATCCCATCTGACTCCCCTTGGGCAAGAAATAAAGGTATGCAAACAGACCATCAACAATCCCAGGGAGCCTGGGTGGCGATGCAGACACAGATGTTTGATTGTGGGGACCAAGACTTGAGCCTCTGTTTGTCCAATAGCTGCCCTGAAACCATAGCTAGAATGAAAAAATCCCACATTTATTAGGGTGTATTTTGGGAGGGAAGTAAATTGGCACTGCATTGTCTCAGACCAATAAAATATTAAATTGCTATAGAAATAATACCATGTCATGAAAGGAATTCCCTGAGTTAATATTTCCACATTAAATTAGGCTAAAGCTATATTAGGCTAATATGATACTGTGCTAATCCGGAGAGTGAATGAACTCAGATATGCATATTAGTATTTAGTTGGATTAAAACAACCCATAACCAAATGCTCCACTAACCAGGAGCCTGACATTCCTAACATCGTTGTAATTTGCTGCAAATGTCTCCTCCCCGGCACCGTCCTCCACACCAATTTTTATTGTCATAGTCTCTTGGTGGCAGGTCTTTGTGTTGTCACCTGAAATTAAGGACATTTTACCTAGATTCGAATTCAAAATAAAACTCATTTTGCAGCATGCTCAGATTCCTCTGATGTTCCAGAAGGGAGTATCTTTATTCCTTCCAGACAGTTGAAGAGGCCACAAGTACATGTGATCGATCCCTTTCTTGCCCCATCCAGATGTTCTGCCTTACAGGATGTTCCTGGGTCTACAACACACCGGCCTGATTCAGGAGCTCAGTGTGTGGAAGGGGTCAAAGGGCTCCTTTCATGGATCCACTGTCCCACCATTCCTTTTCACAATAAGCAGGCTGAGGATTGTGAGCGGGATAGAACAACTGAGGCTTTCTTTCTTGCTTGCTCACAGATATGAATATCCATCCAGGCTTTCCTTTCTAAGCCCTCTACAGTCCATCCTGGGGTGGGGGTATTTGTCGTAAAAGGACATTATTCTGAAATCTGTCCGTCTTCATGGTAAGTGGATTCTTGCATGTTCACACTTGCGCTTATTTATAAGTAAATTTACATGTGGTCATAAGAGCATTCTGAGACAGGGCGATTGCTCAAGGAGCCCCTGCACTCACTCAGATGAATGGGAAAGGGGGTAATTTGGGCCTGGCTATTTCTTGGATAAGGGAGCGCCTTGGTGCATTAGCCAGCTGTCCAGGTAGATGAATGATCTGAGGCTGGCTACAACAAACCATCCTGGTAGCTGTGACCATATACAGGATTCACTGGGACAGTCCTATCCCAATTACCATCTGTGGACCAGTAGTATCAGCATCTACCGGGACTGGGTTACAGATGGACTTTTTCCAGCCCATCCCAGACCCACGGAATTAGTCCCTGGACACTGGGCCCAGGAATCTGTGTTTTAGCACTCGCTCCAGGTGGTTTTTTTGCGTGCTAACACGTGGGAAATATCAGTCTTAGATGTGGGGTGTGCTGGACCCTCAAACTATAGTCAAAACCAAGCTTGCCTATTGACCTGGTATTGTCATCCTGATGATAAGCTCTTTCACCTTCAGTCCATGTGTCCTGAAAACAACCATATCTGGATCCCAAGTTCACATCCTTTCTCAGCTCCTGATAGTCTCTCACAAGTCGTTGGGGTATTTTGAAATTACTAGTTTAAATATAGGGCTAGAAAGGTGATATGGGGTTTAACATAGGTATGCTTGATGTTCAAAGACTAATGACACCCACAAATGTGCTGGAAATGACTAATATTCAACCAACAATCTTTTACATTTTGATAAGCTGTTTGAAAAACTCTTCCAACAGCCATCATCTCATTTTCTCTGCTTAAATACTTAGAGAAGAGTCAATCTCACATTATTATTCCCATTCGATAAATAAGGACTCTGAGGCTCAGTAGACTAAGTTCTGAGAATCATACCTTTAATTTGAAAGTCTATCTGTGCTTTATCAAGTTTCAAAATATTTCTGGCAGAATACTTTGCAAAGGTCCACAGTCAGAAAGAAGGTCAATCTGCTGAATCAGATCAATCTGTCCTCTGGCATTCTATCAATTGAAATTTTCAACACCAGATGAAAGGCGGGGGGCGGGGGCGCAAACTCTACCCAGGCAACAGTGACAGAAGGGGTACAATTCCTCATCTGCCAGAACTCTGCCTCTCCGGGCACCAGGACCACCATTCAGTCGGCAGATCACCCAATACCCAAAGGAGCGCCAACAGTGTTTTGATTTTAATGACTCCTAAGCTGAAGATGTCCTAGTTAAACTGAGACTGGGCAACCACTTAGCAGTTGGTTAATACTTAGACTATTTAGTCATTCGAAACAATGCAATTAAGGATGAATCATGGCTCAGTAACCTAAACAAAATCAAATTAACAAATGGGTGGCACTCCTTTTGGTCTGGGAGGCTAATTCATAGCCTCCCACCTCAAAGTTCCCTGAATCTTGTGCAGATTTCCGGGCATCCAGACTCTGAATTCCTTCTCATTTTAGCACAGACCTAATTGTTGTCCATGTGTGTACAGCTGACTAATAAAAGGAACGAGCATTTTGAAGGGGCTTGTTACATAGGATCTCTGGGCACTGACATCACAGGAAGTCTGTATGAGCACAGGCTTTCGGATCAAACATGCTACACTCTAAGTCCCAGCTCTACATCTTAAAGCTAAGTGACTATAGGCAAGTTACTTAATCAGCTTTCCTATCTCAAATATGGAAATAAGAATAGTGTCATATATTTGTGCATGGGAGATATATGTTTGTGTGTGTGTGTGTGTATAACCACACACACACACACACACACACACACACACACATACATATATATACTTTACCGTATCCAATAATTACTAATTTATTTAGCTTTTGAAACAAGTCTATACTAGAATTAGATCTTAAACTATATTAGATCTTAAACTCCAATTTTCCTCTTTATATAGACCTATAATGGTTAATATCTTTGAGATTCTGAAGATTTTAATGGGATCATGCATACTTGGTGTGTGAGAGAATCCTACCATTAAGAATTTTTTTAATGTTTATTTTTATTTTTGAGACAGAGTGAGACAGAGCATGAGTTGGGGAGGGGCAGAGAGCGAGGGAGACACAGAATCCGAAACAGGCTCCAGGCTCTGAGCTGCCAGCACAGAGCCTGATGTGGGGTTCGAACCCACAGACTGTGAGATCATGACCTGAGCCAAAGCCGGACGCCCAACCGACTGAGCCACCCAGGCGCCCCAAGAATCCTACCGTTTTTAGAAGTGGGTCCATGGAAGTGTAGCGACCTGCCCAAGGTTGCACCACTTGAGACAAAGATGTGGATGGGATCTGCTGCTGTCCACTGGTCAACTTCTCTTCCAGACACAGTGAAGCCAGTTTTCCTTGCCTGAAAGGTGAAATGTGTTCTTTTTTAAGTTTATTTATTTATTTTGAGAGACAGAAACAGCACAAGCAGGAGAGGGGCAGACAGGGTGACAGAGGATCCCAAGCAAGCTCTGCACTATCAGCACAGAGCCTGACACTCCCACAAACCATGAGATCATGACCTGAGCTGAAATCAAGAGTTGGACGCTTAATCGACAGAGCCACCCAGGTGCCCTGGACTTATGTTCTCGTTAACAACACTGCTCAATAGAAATAGAATATTAGCCATGTAAATAATTTTAAATTTTCTAGTAGTCATGTTTGAAAAAGTAAGAAACAGACAAATTTAATTTCAATAATATATTCCATTTAATCTAATATATCCAAAATATTATCATCTCAACATGGAATCAACATACAAATTTATTAATGACATATTATACATTATTTCTTCTGTACTATGTCTTCAAAATCCAGGGTGTGTCTTATTCTTATCAATTCAGAGGCCAGGTTTTCATCAATCATATTTGATCAGCATTTAGATTTCATGATATTTATGGGTGAAAAAAGATAGACTGCCATACCCAAGTGATGGCAAACATATTTAAAAGTTTTCCAGGGGCACCTGGGCGGCTCAGCTGGTTAAGCATTAGACTTCAGTTCAGGTCATGATCTCACTGCTCGTGGGTTCAAGCCCTGCATCAGGCTCCGTGCAGACACCTCAGGGCCCTGAGCCTGCTTGGGATTCTGTGTCGCCCTCTCTTCCTGCCCCTCCCTCGCGCATGCTCTGTCTTTCTCTCTCTCTCTCTCAAAAATAAATAAACATTAAAAAAAAGTGTTCCATTACCTGAGTTAAACATCCATTTTTAAACTAAAATTTTCTAAAATTAAATAAAATTCACAGTTCATCAGTAGCATTAGCTATATAGCCATTTCAAATGTTCATAGCCCCTTGCCCCTAATCTGTTGGATGATGCAGATCTAGGCTCTTCTAGCCCTAAAATTCTCAATCTTGAGAAACTTCATTGCCATCTCCCACATAAAGATGATATAAAAATTCTGACAGAGGGGGTAGGTGGCTGGCTTGCTTGGAGAGATAACAGATGCACACTTGAGAGAACACCCAGAGATTCGAACACACTTGCTTGGGTGAACTTGGGCAACAGCTTCACCTGTCTGACCCCCAGTTTGCTCGCACGTGAAATAGGGATTATGACACTTCCTTCATAAAGTTATTGGAATAGTACCACATAAGGGTTAGCGTAATGCACTGACTCCAGGCCAGGGATAGCAAGTGCAGAATAAAACATAGTCTAAATCCTTCTTGAACAGGTAGCCCCGAATTTGACACACATACATCTTTCAAGAAGAGCTCATCTTTCTTAGCGGCAGCCCTGTATTTGCCCGATAGCCCTCTCATCATGCCTCTGGGATCCTTGGAAAGATGCCACTGACATCCTGCAGTTAGAAGTGATTGCTGCCAGGTGATATAATGAGGTAGCATGCTCTTTTTTCATGTCATCCTTTTTTGAACATGCTGTTCTGTTTCTTTTTCCTGGAACGCCCTTTCTGGTTTTCTCTTTTCGGCCTGGCAAATGCTTACTCTTTTTCAGAACCTGGTTCAAGTGTCTCTGAGGGACTCTTGCAAACAGAATTATTCGATGCTTTCAATCATTCTCTACCGTTCTATGTTGAAAGCAACAACAACTAAGAGGTTGGATGGTGTCAGCACTGGCTCCTTCTCAGGGAAGGTCATGGGTGGGCTGCTACAGAATCATTTACTTCAAAGAAAAATTCAATTTCTGAGCGGGGGGCAGTAGCTTAAAAATAATAATGATAATAAATGTTTGACACTTGACATGGATTATTTTGTCTACTCATAAGAACAACCCTATGAGAGAGATACTGTGGTTCCCCTTCAGAAATGACGACCTGGCCGAGTCAACCTGATTTTAGAGCCCGCTCTTAGCCACCTTGCAGCATAGTGTTGCCATTTTGGAGAATGTGGCAGATGTTCCTATTGCCTCCCCTAAATCCACTCTTCTTTTCCCATCAAAAGAGAACCCCGGATTTGTCTGAGGTGTCAGTGTGCCCTCAGATTCCCTTGCAGCTAAGGGTAGACGTGCATATGGTTCCTAAGACAGAAACGTTTTTCTAGCCTGAAATTTGCACTTGTTGTGTGGAGGCATAGCAGCCGTCTTGTGGCCATGAAGTCAAGGACCATCCTCTAAGGATCACAGGAAGGGAAGCTAGAAGGGGCCAACGTCTTTGAAACCCTGACCAGCTAGCTACACCACCCCCCAACTCCCTGGCAGGCTGGCTGTGTCCAGATTTCCCATTAGGTTATCAATATAAAATCTATTTGATGCAGCCACTGTAGTCAGATTTTAGCTACAAGCAGCCAAATGCAATCCTGGTTAATGGAGAAAATTTATAGCTGGCTGAGAAACTCAACAAACTACATTTGTTTGATTTGTTTTTAATTATTAAGTAAACTCTACCCCCAACGTGGGGCTTGAACTCACAACCCCAAGATCAAGAGTCACTTGCTCTACTGACTGAGCCAGCCAGCCACCCCTTAGCAAACTACATTTGATTCCTTCCTCTTCACAAACTGCTACTTGAACCTCTTCTAATTTGGCATTTGCTGCAGAACCTTATCTTTATCATTTCAACTGACTGGACAAGTTTCCTGTCCTCCTTCCACAAACTGGCTGTGTCATCCCCATGATATTTCCCAAGGAGGGATATTTTCTTGGCTGACTGGGATCATTCCTCCTGGACTATCTGCAGGTTTTCCCATAAATAGCACAGAGATTCATCTGGCAAAACTAAAAATTCCATGGTCACGGTGACAAGGATTCCTGCCTTTCCTTCAGGCCAAAAGTCAAAAAGCATGGAAACCAAGAGTGAAGTTTTCAAAGCAATCAAATAGGCAACTAAAAGTGAAGTTGTAGGACAGGGGTTGGTAAACTGCAACCTACAGGCCAAATTCGGCCCACAACCTGCTTTTTCAAATAAAGTTTTACTGAAACACAGACATGCCCATTGGTTTGTATGTTGTCTTTACATGTCTCCATGTTATAATGGCAGAATTGAGCAGTTTCCACAGAGACTGTATGGCTTGTAAAGCCTAAAACATTTAGTATCTAGACCTCCACAGAAAGTTTGCTGACCCCTCTCAGACAGCAATTAGCTATGGAAGAAAGACATAACAGAGACTGACTGGTAGTAATAAGAAGAAACAACAAGAGCTCTAGCCCCCCTTTATCCTGCTAAGCACAGTGCCAGTTAGAACCCTGCCCTAGTTCTGAACGGCCCATTTGAACTATTCTGTGTGTGAGGATCCTGGGGCTCCCAGGAGGTTCAATAACTTCCCTAAGGTTACACCACCTGATTGACAAAGCAAGAATTCCAACCTGATTCTGTCTGGATCTAAAGACTACAATTTTAATCATTAATCATTAATCATCACATGTATTTCATATTTCCTAAGCATAACATCATATTTCTCCTCTCTGTTTAATTCAATCCCTAAATACTGAAATTAATGCAGAGGCATTTAAATTAAAAAAAAAAAAAAAAAGGCTACGTGGAAGAAGAAGAAAATCCACTTAACTCAGAAAGGTCCAGAATATGGAGATGAGGATATATGTCCTCTAAAAGGAGATAGGGGACCCCAAAATGGGCAGAATCAAGCACAGGTAAGAATGGAATCGCGGTGTTTCTCTAGTCAAACTGGGCTCCCATTCATGTCAGCCTACGTGGGTGGTCTGCCCAAATAGCTCTCCTTTCATCAGGGGGTACAACACCAGGAACCCGCAACTGAGACAGGAACTGCCATCCAAGGGTGGTGCTGAGCTAGTGGGAAGCCTGTCAGGCTCTAAGTCACAGGCCCTGGTCTCCACTCCTCCCCCTAGTTTTGTGCAAGTGATCAGGACTTCCCACTTGAAAAAAGAGAAGTGGATGACAGATGTTGAGACAGGATCTGTGCTGAGGCCTAGGGGTTCACAGCATATGTTTAGCCTGGGCAAGTTATACCATAGGAGAACACATATGGAAAGAGCTAGGTGTGTTTCAGGACTTAATGTGAGTCTAATGTGAGCCCAAGGTTGGAGGCAGCCACTGGAAAAGCTACTTTGGTCTTTGGTTACATTAACTGAAGCATGATATCCAGGATATGAGAGGTGATAGTTCCATTTAACCTACCTCAGGCAGAGTGCACCAGGTGCACTCTGTGGAAGACAGAGGTGGAGAATGGGGCACAGGGGTTCTAGAGACCAACAACTATACATCCACCTCAAAATTTGGAGAGCCTACCCTATGCAAGGCACAGGGGTCTTTATTGGATATGCAGATTATTTGCCTCTTGAATGTTAAATCTACAGACATTAAATCAATGATCACACAAGCACCGAGTTAGGAAGCATGGGCTGTGCCATGAGGGGAAAGGATAAAGTGTTGAGGCGAGGTATCATAACAGGGCTCTTAAGTGAGATCGATTCTCTCAGAAGGCCTCCAAGAAAGTGACATTTAAACTGAGACCCAAGAGGTTAGTGGGAGACAGTGTGTCAACACACAGTGGAAGATCATTCCAGGATGAGGCGACAGTAAAGTAAAAGGTCCGGAAGTGGGAAAGAGCCATTTAAGGAACTGAGAGGCAAGTGTAATTGGAGCTTCCTAAATAAAAGGGATTGTTCAATTTTCAGGTAGGAAGGGCACTTAGGTCGGGCACTTAGGTCAGTAAAGAGCCATCAAAGGGTTTTAAGCAGGGATGGGATAGGATACTTTTACATTTTCTGTTTGGGCTGCTGTTGGGATGAGCAGCGGCACCACGATCAGAAGAGGTGAGGCTGGTTATGAGGCTACTGCAATAGTCCACCCTAAAGGGGATGGATGGAGCCATTGAAGAACGGCAGGAAGACCAGAGAATTGAACCCTGGAGAAATGAGGCCGGGTGCAGGATGCAGTACTTGAGCTTATATATTCAACTAGCTCGCATGAGAAAGAGTCCTGCCAAAGAAAGAATAAGTCCCTCAATCTTGCCAAAGAAAGAATAAGTAGCAGTGGCTAGAAGCTGATTGAGAAAGAGGTTGCCACGCAGCATAAAGAACTTCCAGGCAGGCCTCAGCCTGGATGCTGCTTTCCAAAGCATAGTATAGAACAGGGCTTCCAAAATCCCACTCTGTGGCCTTTTAGATCCAAGAAATAGTCTGTGAGAAATTAGTTCTGTAGTTGGTGAGAGGAGACATGACATATGCACGGTACCCTCAGAGAGTCGCCTTGGACCCGAACATATTCATTAACAGCGCTGAGAAGTGCTGCTGTTAAGAAACCGAATTAGCAAAATTTAACTACCGTTTCCCAAAACTTATCTGGCCCTGACACTTTATTTTGAACCAGTGGTCCGTGGAGCACACTTTGGGAAACACTGCTATAGAGAATTCACACATAACTTTGAGAGTGAATTCCGAAATTTCTTCTAAGTCTATAATCTGACATTCTTTCTTAGACCTGACGTCATTCATGCGGTTCCCTTTTATAAAGCAGATATTTCTGATGGGACAGGATATTTCTGCGTAGACGATCATCACGCATGCAAAGAATGTCAGGAGATGGATGTGGATTTACGTCTTAACTGCCCCACTTACTAACTGACGGATCTTGAGTCATCTCTTTGAACTCCATGAATGTCAGTTTCCTCATTTGTAAAATGACCAAATATTAGTACCAACCGCAAAAGCTGCAGGAAGGATTAAGCAAAATCCCACATGTAAAGGGTAGTGAGCACTTGATAAACAGAACCCTAGGATCTTCAGCAGGAATGGCCCTGGGTGTTACAATGACCCAATGAACCAGGCCAGTGGTTCACAAAGTTCTAGTTGCATCAGCATCACCAGAAAGCCTTGCTTGCAACACAGATCATCATGGAGTCTTACCCAAGAGTATCTGATTCAGTAAGTCTGATGAGGAGGTCTGAGAATTTGTATTTCTAACAAATTCCCAGATGATGTCAATGCCGCTGGTCCAGGAAACACGCTTAGGAAACAAACCAGTCAACTAAGTTGGTGTTCAAAGTATCCCCAATTTTTCTCCACTTGGCAGACAGGATGAGGCTTACTTTGCAGGTTGCTAATGAGACAATCCCAAAATTACCTTATTCTTACGTAAATTCCTTCTTGGGGCCAAAACTTGGCTCTGAAAGGAAGCCCCCTTCCCCACC